>NC_140089.1:81980834-82630834 GCF_964237585.1 Gallinula chloropus
TTCTGTGATCTGGTCACCATGCTTTATAAATGAAGGAAAAGAAAGCCTTAATAACCTTCCTTTTAAAAGTAATATATAGAGCTGTCCAAAAAATGGAATATTCAGAAATATTCCAAGTCTCAAGCACTTCTTTTTTTTCCTTTTTAGTTTAAATTTAGAACAAAATGTAGTCTGGAATTTCATGCAAAAAGAATACTTGCAGAGTGAAATGTCAGAAGCACAGTAAGTGCATCTATCACTACCACCTGGAACTGTTTAGAAAAATTTCCATGGAGAATTTTATCAAAATTAGCACATTCCAGAAACATTTTGGTTTTGCTTAAGTGGCATTTTCAATCAGAAAAAAGCTATATAAAAATAGTTTGAGCAGTTGTATGGTTTATTATTTTTTTCAGTAAAACCATTTGCTCGGATTTTTAAAGCCAGAGATAGAAGAAAATCACTAGACAATGTAAGTGTGGATAATAATCCTACCCTGGGAGAGAAATGGAATATTTTAATAATGTAAGGTCCTTATGATCTTTGCCTGCTAAGATTATATGATAATAATATTTTTTGACGCAGAAACAAGTTTGAAGTCTTTACTGTACAAAATGTCATGAAGTAGAAACAATGGCACATGATATCAATAACAGACCTGAAATACCATTTAGGAATGCCCCTCTACAAACATCCATAAACATACTTGCTTCAAATATATAAAAGCATTTTGTTTACTTATATAAAATATATAAACTGATATATATTATCTCTATATATAAATATATGTATATTTTATACATGGGAATTTAGGTGATTCATATGAAATAAGTGATTTTCTTCATGCAACTGTATTTTCAAAAGTTAAATTTAAGAATTTATTCAGATGTTAGAACAGAACACATATTGCTTGAAGTTTTTCCTAACGTACTTCAAGTGAAAATGTCCAGCAATATTTCAAACTCATGTACACATACATGCACATGCATACACACACACAGAAACACAGCGTATTTCTACTGAAATAATGGTTCTGATGGGAATCAGTTTTAAATATTTTTTCTGACAAGATCCACTGAAGAGCTAGAGGGTGAGAAATGTTGCATAAGAAAAGGATAAGCATGCAGTGCTGTTTCTCCAGAATATTCTCCAAGGATTTATTGTTTCAGGTTGTTCCTGGTCCAAAGGCATAATAATTCTCAATGGATTTTTATCTCTTTCCATCTCTTCTTTAAACCCATAAGAAATTTAGCATACACAACATCCTGTGGCAAGGAGTTTCAAGAAGTACTTCCTTTTTGTTCATTTGTAAGTTACCATCTTCTAGTTTAATTTCATGTCTTAGTCCATGTTTTGAAAAACGCAATGGACAATCTTTTCATAGACCTTTATCATGTCATCTCTCAGTTATCTCTTTTTTAGCCTTTGTCGTTTCATACATGGATGCTATTTTATACCTGTGATCTTTCTAGTTGTCTTTTTTCTAAATCTCCAGTTCTCTTACTTCCTTTGAGAGGTAACAAAAAGTAGAACTGCACACAACATTGTGTGCAGGGGCACTCTAGACTTTCAGGGCTTCTCCCTTGTATTCCTAAATTTAGCTATGAGTGACCTGGTGTTTTATTAGCACTATTTTTTATCATCCCAAAACCTCATTTCTAAATAGTTCTGTGACCATCATGGTGAAATAAAATGAATTTTTTTGTTCCCATGTTCATCAGTGAAACCTGAGATTGAGACCTTTATGTGAGGAAAAAGAAAAATAAAGGACAAGAAGTTTTAGGATATAGTAATAATTCCAGATAATAATCCTGGGCAAGAGGTTCAGGGTGAAGACCCCCATAGAAAGCTGTTATCAACAAGAAAGGCTGAGTGAGCTGAAAGATGATGAAGAGCCTGATGCCAAGGGTATAAATTGTCAGAGAATAAAAGATGGGGAAAGGTTAAAAAAAGGAATTAAAAAAGATTAGCTTTGTTTGGATTCATATGTCTAGAAAGCAGTCTGCTAAAGGAGAACACTATGGTAAAAAAGCATTCAACATGAAGTCTGCTTACCCAGGGAAAAAGAAGAAACTGAGGCAAAAAAGTGCCCAGAGCTAGACACTGTCATCTCTGCTGCAGAACTGGCAGTTCATTTAATAACTTTCAAGCCTATGTCTTGGTATTACAAGCTTTAAAAGCTCCATCTGAAAAAAATCGCTATTAATAACCCTCCTGCTTTGCAATATGAAAGCAGCAGGTACAACAGTGAGACACCTATAATCCTCCCATGTTAGACAGCAGCAGAACAGCACTCAGCCAACCATGGAGGAGAATCCTATAAAAATACCCGAATCCATCTTTCGATGATGGATGGTCTTTGTACAAGCACTAAAGTGTATTCCCTTTAGTACCACTGTCTATTGATGCTGAGCTACTAAGTAATCTGAGGGAAACTAGGAAGCGATCGCCATGATAAAAAATAAAATGGATTGGGGATAAAGCTGGAATTTCGTCAAAACCATCATGATCAGAACAATATTGCCTGAGAAATGGGGAGCTTTATATCTGTCAACATGTCAGTGTTTGGACAGGAAACCAAAGCCTTGGAGATTGGTGTCAGAAGAGGGATCTTTTTTTTCTCCATAAGCACCATGCATATACCAACATGAAATACAAATGCAATCTTGCTGACTAGAATTCATGACAAGTAGCTCCTGTGAGAACAGACTGAAACCAGTAAGACTGCTCAGATATTCCTGTAAGACTTCTCTTAGATTCACTAACCATTTATTCAGCCTTTACTCATGAAATACATTCTGCTAATTCATAGGACTCCTTTCTGAATGATTCAGGATTTATTTCTCAGTGTTGAATCGAGCCCAATCCTGCATATCTTGTGTGAACTAACCAGATGTAATTATTAGTGCTGAGAGAATGACTCACAGGATTAAAGGCAACAGATAGGATCACGCCCTACACAAGTACTAAGACTAAAATCCTGATAGCATTAGTGGGATCTAAAGCTGATTGAAAGAAGAATTAAAAGAAAAAAAATAAGGAAGGATGTGCTGACACTGTGATTTTGATCAAGAAAATTTGTCAGAACACTCACATAGGAAAAGTTGACTAGTTGGGATGTGACAGCTGGGGGCCACCATATTTCTGAACAATATGGGCATAGGGATGAATGTCCAAGGACAGAATCAACTATTCTGAAGAAATAATATCATGATGCCAGGAAAGAAGAATGGACTGAAATCTATTTCCTTTCCTCATGTCAGGGATTCAAAGCAGGAAAGAATCATGAAGTCACACAATAAGTGAGATTGGAGGGCACCTCTAGAATTCCTCAGTAAAACCTCCAGTTCAGAGCAGGGTGATCTTGAACACATTCCACAGGACCATCTCCATTTAGAACCTTATCATCTTCAAGGACAGAGACCCTACATCATCTCTGTGGATCTTCTTGCAATGCTTGACCACCCTGACAGTTAAAAGTTATTTTCTTGTGTTTAAGTTGAATTTCCTGTGTTTTCATTTATACTCATTGTTTCCTGTCACTGGGTCTTCTTTACTACCCCTCCTAAGGTATTTCTAGTCATTGAAATAAGATCTCCTTAAGACTTCTCTTCTCTAGGCTGAACAGTACCAGTCACCTCAGCTTCTCTTCATAGGTCAAATATTCCACACCGTTCATCACCTTTCTGAGCCTTTGCTAGACCTGCTTCAGTATGTCCATGTTTCTGTACTGGGGATCCTAGACCTGGACCCAATCCTAGACCTGGACCCAGCACTCCAGAGGTAAGACTGCTTCCTTTTTCTATGTTAGAGCCACCTTAGGTGTCAGAACACAAAAAAACCTGTGGAGCAAGATTTCATAGGCTTTTGTCAAGAGGATTCAAAATAATTCAGTAGAACTGCTAGAAAGAGATTGACAGTGACAAGAAAGTGAAAACCGTGTGAGTAACTCTTGCATCAACAAGAGGAAATAACATCCACTTCCTGTTAAAGTGTTTTTGGGAAGAAGTGGATTGAAAACACAAGATTTCTGAGACTTCCAGGTTTTTTTGAAGTTGCCAGAGGGACGTTCATGAGGAATAAGCCTTGAGTTCAGCTACTCTGAACTTACCATTTGCTGTAGAGAGCCTACTGCCTTTCCTAAGAGTATTGTCTGGCTAAACTGTGAATAAGACCCTTACAGAGTAGCCTTAGCACCTTCAGCAGGTTATAAAAAACTTTTGAGGATGGGGAAGATTTCTTGAGGCTGAAATGCATCTCACTCTCCAAGATGAATAGATTTTTTTTTGTTCACAAAATACTTTAAAATCTCTAGGTTTGAGTTATCTGCAGCTGGGGAATTGCAAGTACTTTTCATGCCTGAAGACCATTTCAGATGCTTTGCTTGTGCACAAATAATTCAATATTTGGGAAAGAAAAACTTGGCATGGAGATCATCTGCAGCAAGGAGCAAGAGACCATCTTCTTAAAGAAAGGAATAAAAGGACTAGAAATAACAAAAGATGGAAATATTAAGGCCACAGGGCTGGAAAGCCTCTCTCTCCTAGAGGATGTCATGACTCAAAGGATTAGACACATACTTGGTTAAGATGTATACCAAGACTTATAATAAGTGCTTGCCAACTGCTATCTTTGATGGTTTAAGAAAGAATATTTTCTCTGGAACAGGCTATTCAGTAACATGTAGCAGTATTTTTAATTTGGGTTTTGTTTTGGTTGGGTTTTTGTTTGATGTGGTTTGTTTGTTTGTTTTGGGTTTTTTGGGGGGTTTTTGTGTTTTGGGTTTTTTCTTTTGAGTCAGGACAGATTATTGTTCTGGAAGATAGGATGCTGAACCCATTAACTGTTGTTCAGACCCAGCAGAATGAGTGACAGAATCATACACAATGACAGAAAGTTAGGGGTTGGAAGGGATCTCAAAAGACCATCTAGTTCACCCACCCCTCCCCGTCAGAGTAGGATCACCTAGATTAGGTCACACAAGAACATGTCCAGGCAGATTTTGAATATTTCCAGAGAAGGAGACTCCACAACCTCTCTGGGAAGTCTGTTCCAGTAGTTTGTCACCCTCACAGTGAAAAAGTTTTCTGTTATATTCATATGGAACCTCCTATGCTTCAGCTTGCACCCATTGCCCCTTTTCCTGTCATTGACATCACCAAGTCCTATCTTCCCTTATTACAAATTAGCTACTTTTGTTCATATATCATCGAGATAAGACAATGCAAGGAAAAGGACATACTGTCATCTGTGCTTTGCAAATGGGATATTTTTAGAGTTGGATTTAGGTCTTCTAGCCTTTTCACTTTTAAATGCCATCTCTAAGATGGCTCACTAAGGTCTACCAGTCCTCACTCAGTAGAGGGATGTAGGCAGTGATCTACAGGTTCAGTCTTGGACACTGATATCAGTCTAGGCTGAATCCTCTATTGTTCTTGCTCTGTTCCTTCCATTGATACTCTCACTGCTTAATACTAGTAACATAAAATTTGCATACGTGTATAACCAGTGATGACTTTGCTTTGGAGTGATGAGAAATCCAGGTGCTTTCTGGAATTCCTGGGAGTAAGAGGAGAGGGAAATAAACACCAGTAAGGAAAGAGAAATTACTAGGTTAAAGCACAAAACATTATCTGGAGGTAAATTGGCAATGAGTAAATGTAGGATGGAGAAGGAAAGAAAATTCCTAACCTAAAAAAATGAAGTTGTTTTCAATTTTCAATTGGTGTTCAGAATATGGATCTTTCAACTTTGCAATATATGAATCAAGAAAAGGAAACAAATTCTCTTTTAATTCAATATATAATAAAAGCAGTTTTCTGAGGTAGTACCTACAGTTTATGACCAGAAAGTCCCTACATTCCCGTGGCACTGATAGTGCAAGCAGAATTTGGTTCATAAAAGTTTATTGCAGTGTGTTTCACACCTCTTAATGGGAATTAATCCTTCTGTTCATTAACGTGAATATTCATTATATATTGCTTTTATTTCACTGTTAAAATGTTTGTACAACTGTAGCAAAGTCAGGCAGAGTAACATATTACATTAACTGCAGTTAAAACTTCCACTGAAATTTTAAAGAGTTTAAATTAAGTTAGTGATAACATTCAAACTCAGGAGACTCAGTGTGTACAAACCGTGGGGGCTGACAATGTAACTGAATGCTAATAGCATGATGCAGATAACTCTCCCACTCTGTGCCGTCTGGTCATTGGCCTTGAGGGTGTCCAGGCCTGCAGGGGAAAGATTTAATGGAAATAAGAAAATAAGGTTGCAGTGGCGTTTCTAAAATGTTTTGGGACTGTAGATCTCAAAGGAGTATGGGTTATGTCTTAATGCTACTCTTGAGAAACAAGCTCTCTGTTGGGACAGCTTTGCATTGAACTGCAAGGTTTGATGGAGATTAAGGTGGGGTGTTTGACATGCCTCAAATCAGTTAAGGATAAATTTAGCTTGGTTATACATATCAGTGTAGAGATCTTTATGATGTAATACAAAGAAATGAGATCAGCATAGTAGATCTGAGTAAACAATTTTGCTTTGTGATGCGCAAGTTAAAGTCATGTGCACGTGAAAAGCAAAATTCTTAATTCTCTGACTTCCATGCATATCAATTTTGCAGCTCTGTAGTCACATTACTTTGAATATATTGTGATTTATAGGTTGATTTTTATGCAGTTTTCAACTGCTATTAATTTTAGACCAGAGTTTCAATGCTCAGTACACAATCCCTTTTCACTGCAGAAACCATAGCAAGATCAGTCTGTGTAACTATCATGTGCAGGAAATTAGGATAGAGAGTTTTCATAATTCATGGGCTTGCATACAAATCTCCAATTTCTGGAACACAGACAGCACTTCCCTCCCTCGGAGCTGAAGATAAAAGCCTGTGAGTGATTCTGAGGTGTGAAAATATGAGTGAGACAAGGACCAGATAAGAATCTTGGTAGATAGGCTAGACAGATATAAACACTAACCCTGGAAAAGACTTCAAGCAATAATCTAATCAATAAGCATATGGGCAAATGAAAATGCAAATGAACTACAGAGATATAAATGTTCAGGAGGAAAGAAAGATTTCTGTAATACTTACCTGTATTGCATCGACTTCAAGTAGCCCTTAAGTGGAACTGACGGTATTACAAACACAATAAGCACTTCTAGACAAACTGGAATAACAATCACTTCAGGAGCCTGGAAGCATTCACAATTCTGCTGTTGTCAACTCTTTCAGTGGCTTTAATTTTCAATGGTAAGCACAACTCCTATATAGTGTTGTCAAAACCGCAATGAAGTTATGTCATTGAATATTAAAGCGCTGGCCTGCGGAATGCCAAACACACAGATTTGAATTTCATGCTCTCCACTAAACATCAAGACAAATATGTCTAATTTCATAAAAACCTCAACAGGCCAGAAAGGCTGACAATCAGGCCCAGTGTTGCCACTTTCCCGGCTGAAACAGGAGTTTCTGCTGTAAACAAAAAGCTCTTCCTGGCAGGTCAGGAGAGGGGAGAAAAGGCTTGGGTTTAGGATTCATGGATGCTGCATGAGATCAAAACATGAAGAGGCTGGGGTACTAAGGGTACAATGCATCACTGAAAATAAAATGCAGGTTTGTATATGAAAATGTTCCCTGGTGCTGTTTGGAAGAGGTTGGGAGGCGATTTGAGAAGTACTTAAAGAAACTGGGATACTTACCCTAAAAGATAGGAGTTTCATTTGCTATGAAGTTTTCCTAATGCCAGTTTTTATTTTCAAGCCGTGGCTGTGATTTGTTCAACAGGAGAAGCAACACACTTGTGTTCCCCAACAAAATCCAAGGGGTTACTGCCTCACTTGTCCTTTCTCCCACTGCTACTTTATGCTCAAAGATATGCTCAGGACTCTGCCTCTCCCTGTCTTCTCATATCTTCATGAGATTAGAGATAACTTGTGGTAATCTTTTGGAAGCCTATAGTCTCTCCATTAAATCTGTCTAGGTCTGATATATGCTTTCCCCTCCGGGGTAGGTTTTACTCTGTGTGCCAGAATACAAACAGTATGTGAAGGGCTGTGACCACTGGAAAGAAATTGAAGGCCCTAAGAACATGAACTTCATGGTAATCTCTAGATGACTGAGGTAGTTCTGTTCTGGAATGTTTTCTAAAAATGATTGGTTTGACCTTGAAAGTAAAATTTTGTACCTGCTTCTATTGGATGAAATGCATCTATTCATGGAATAGATGCCCAAAGCTTACCAATTACACTCAGATGCTCAAAATAGTCTGGACAGTGATATTCTGGACAGAATGAGTTCCATGCTGAAGTATTCCTGGCAGGCAACAAAATAGAGAAAATTAATTGCTCAGTCTTATTTGGTCTACAGTTTATAGATAGCACTGTGGAAAGAAGTGTTCTCTGTGCTGGGTTTGTGCTCTGTGACCTCTCCAGTCTGAGACTGACTAAAATCCACCAAACTCTTTCACAAAGGTATCCTAAAGCTTTGAAAATTAAAAATCATTAATTACCCAGACTCTAGTTTTATTGCCTTACAAATAATCAACAATTATAATAATTAATGGGATATTTTGTTGTTCCATAGAGCACCAAAAGCATATTAGAAGTACCACATTTCTCCCAAAGTTACATTGGTTTCAGGATATTTCCCTCTGATTATTTTATTTCCTTGGGGGGGTATCTCTATGCTCACAGAAATCTTTTGGATGCTCTGTTTTACCAGTGCTTATGCCCTCTGAGATCTTGCATTATTAATAATACTAATTATTGCAATTATTTATTATTAGATGAAGGATGAGAGAGTTTCCAGCCACTCACAAAGCACAGAAGAGGATGTAAGCCTTATCCTGCAGGGGTTGTGGTTGAACTTTCAGAGCCCTGTGTAGTGAGAAATCCCTGACAGAGAGGAATTGTACTTAGCAAGAACAGCTGCTAAATGGACATGGAAAATAAATAAATAAATGAAAAAGACCTCGAACATCTCTAGACTTCTTACTTAAAAGGTCATACTGGGGGGGAGCTGGTAAAAAAAAGTGTGATAGATAGTATAATAATGCAAAATACAGATCAGTATCTGGAGAGGATCGTTAACAGCTGATAATTTCATGAGGTATACTTTAATATTTTTGAAAGAGATGTCATCTATCTCTTCTGGAGGACAGAGAAGTGCCTGGTCACAAAGATGTAGGTGTATAGAATGAATAACCATAGCTCACAGTGTGCACTGTTACACAAGGTTTCTGAGCTAGAGCAAAGATAAGAAAGAGATGCTATATCTGCAGATGCAGAATCAGAGCTCACAAGCCAGTAGGAGAGACAGAGTTCAGATACCAAACAGCTTAGAGTAATGATCCAAGATGATGCAAGGTCATAGCATAGTCTGACCGGCACAACAGACTGTCCTAGTCAAAGCGAAACATGTTAGATTTACAATAAAGTGTTGTGCTGTTATGTAGGGCAATGAAAACTCAGAAATGGAGGATGCTACTTTGAGAAAAAAAATATCTTCAGGGAGTGTGATGTTGAGAAGGGAGAACTCTCTCTGGAAGGCTGGCCCATCACATCTCCTGTATTTTTCCTGGAAACAGAGGACATCTGATTCTTTTCCTGTAACTTAAAAGTGTAGATCTCTCTAATTCATCTAAGTGTGAAATGAGCTTAAGCAGACCCAGAAGACCCAGACATACCTGTATGGTTTATATTTATTTTTCTAATTCTTCCTTCTAATTGTTATGTAGATGTCTATTCAACACTATATATGACTCTGATTAGATAATTTAAATGAATTGTATTGGTTTACATGGAACTGGAAACCAACAGGTAGTTGATATTTATCTAATATTGTGTTGTCAGCTTGGTCTAAAGCTGGAGAAACACAAATTACCACCTGAAAACTACAGAACACATGCAATACACCTAAGCAAAGCACATGAGGAGGCTAGATAGAAAACACAGACAAAATTGTCTTTGAAACTATGACATTGATGTTAGTGACATACAGAAGCTTTTAGGTATTATTACTCCCTTCAAAAGATGAGTGTGCTTTCCCTGTGCTTTTCGTTCTGACACATGCCTTCCTACCCAAACACACAACAAGTGATTTTTATATCTGAAACATATTCTATGGAATAAAGAACAACAGATGTACACTTGGAAACAGACCCAGTCCAAAAGGCTGCTTCTGAACAACATCTGATTCAGGAAACTATTTATTTATTATTTCTTTAGACAGATCCAGAAACAGGGGGTGGCTTTTGTTTTTCTTTTCATGTGGACCTACCCTCACTCTCTTGTATGCTGAAGAAGGAGTCCTACTTTAGATTCCAAAGTGGCTTAATGCCAGCAGAGTATGTATTAGATGCAATCACAGAAAAATAGCAGGAAGAAAGGGTCTTAAGAGGCTGTATAATCCATGTAGTTCTTTCCTCAAGGCAGGATCAACTACTTAAGCCATTTGCAAGAGAAGATTGTCTCATTCTTGTTCTCAGTAATGACCAGTGATGTATTGCAAGCCATATGCTTATATATATTACACCAGAATTTGGAGAGTACAGGTCAGATTAAAATCTCACTTGCTGACACTGTGCAGACTCATAATAAGGAGCAATTCCAGCTCTAAACACCTTTCAGTCTCAGTAGAAGATTCTCAAGAAACAGTAAAGGAAAAGAGAACTAATACATCATCATTCTTATTTTAGATGTAATTTCTAACTATATAGTATTAGTCTAATCTGCTTTTTTTTTATGTCTGATAGAAAACCTCCAGCTGACCACAAATGGAGTTAATGAAAAGCACTACGGATTGCACAGAAAATATGCAGAAAAGACAAAACATCCACACAGGACTTCTGTATAACAGATATGTCTCACATGTCAAAATGGTGAGAAAGACTTCTATACCTAGCACAAAAGTTTTGTATCGCTGCACATTTACAGAAGAAAATGATGTATTTAAAAATAAATAATAATATAAAAAAACCAGCACATGATGGAGTTTTCCCAACACATCATGCAGCTGTGGAGCCGAACAAGCTTATCCACATTCCTTGAGCGATGGTTTATGTTTTGACATTGACTAACTCATCCATGCTCAGGGCACAAGCACTCAGACAATCTCCATCACCAGTTTCCCATTAGAAATCTTGATCTCTGCTGAAACAAGCTCAATTCCCTTCATTATTTCCCAGCCGACAGACGGCTTGAGAGGGAGGATATTACAAGTGTCAGTCTCTTTGCCTCCGGACAGGCCACGGATGACACAAGAAGGAGAGAAACAAACAAATAAAAAATATCTCTGTTTATGTGGAAACTTTTTAATGTGTTTGTTGCAGCACTATGCTTCATTCATTCTCCCAAAACTAGTTTACCAGGATTATTCTCTTGGAAATCCTTCAGCAAAAGTGTTCTCTCTTCCCTTTTTCTCTGATTTTTTGTTAAGCTCTTGTTATTTCACTGAAAGAAGGAGCTGGCAATCCATCTTGAAGAGCTACTTTGTTATTAGAAGGAGTTACAGAGCTTCTCAAATTAATCATTGTGTAAATCTAAGAAAGATTTTTCAGAAGGGTGGTGTTTTCTTATTAATCAAGGCAAAGAACACTAAGATGGGTCTTAATGTAGACTTTTCCATAAATATCTTGAGAAAGATCATTTTATTTGTATTAATGCTAGCATTATTTTGGTAATGGGAGGTCAAGATCAAGGTCTGAAAGTTAATGAGAATTGTCATAGCTCCATTAACCGCAGTAGAGGTATGGTGCTTTGTGCTAGGAATTAGTCATAAACATAGTGAAAGATAGTCCCTGACCTGAAGAACTTACTTTTCAAAGGTAGAAAATAGACAAAATCAAGGAAAAGCATGAAGAGGGAAAAGTGTATTTTCCACTCAACATTGGTCATCTGAGGATGTGAGATGGTTCTGAACAAAAGTGTAACCATTTCCTTATTTTCTGCTCTTATACCTGTGTGTTTGTGTCTATCACAGAATCATAGAATCACAGAATCATAGGGGTTGGAAGAGACCTCAAGAGATCATCGGATCCAACCCCCCTGCCAAAGCAGCTCCCTAGCACATATTGCACAGATAGGCATCCAGACGGGTCTTGTCCTGTCTCCACAGACCACTGAAAAGGGGCCAGCCATTTCCCCCTGCATCCCATGCTTAAGATATTTATAAACATACAATAAGGTCCCCCCTTAGTCTTCTTTTCTGTAGGCTGAACAGTCCCAGCTCACTCAGCCTTTCCTCATAGGGCAGATGTTCCAGGCCCTGAATCATCTTTGTAGCAATCCTCTGGAGTGTCTTCAGGATATCCCTGTCTTTTTTATGCCAGGGAGCCCAGAACTGAACACAATACTCCAGGTGGGGCCTGACCAGGGCTGAGTAGAGGGGGAGGATCACCTCCTTCGACCTGCTGGCCACACTCCTCCTGATACTCCCCAGAATCCCATTGGCTTTCTTAGCCACCAGGGCACACTGCTGGATCATGGCCAAGCTGTCATCTACCAGGACCCCCAGGTCCTTCTCCACAGAGCTTTTCTCCAGCAGGTCATCCCCCAGCCTGTACTGAAACCAACGGTTGTTCCTTCCCAGATGCAAGACTTTACACTTGCTTTTGTTGAACCTCATCTGGTTTCTCCCTGCCCAGCTCTCCAGCCTGTCCATGTCTCTCTGGATGGCAGCGCAGTGTTCCTGCGTGTCAGCCACTCCTCCCAGCTTTATATCATCGGCACTTGCTGAGGGTGGATGCTATTCCCTCATCCAGGTAATCAATGAAGATATTAAACAGGACTGGACCCAACACCAAGCCCTGGGGAACACTGCTGAACTCAAGGTAGATGACATCCACTGCTCTCTCTCCATCTACCCAGCCGGTGATGACATCATAGAAGGCTATGAGATTGGTCCAGCACGATCTCCCCTTGGTGAATCCATGCTGACTGCTCCTCATGACCTTCTTCTTTTCTAATTGCTTGAAGATGGCATCCAGAACAACCTGTTCCATCACCTTTCCAGGGACAGAGGTTAGGCTGACTGGTTTACAGCTGCTGGGATCCTCCTTCTTGTATCTCATATCTCTCTGTGTGGAGGTTCTCCACATGTTAGAAAACTCTGTAGCTGTATCAACACAAGCAAATCAAGTATTGTTTTTTGCCCATTCTTTGATATCCAGTTTGAATGGCTGTCATCCATCATATCACAGAATCACAGAATTACAAGGTTGGAAAAGACCTTTGAGATCATCAAGTCCAACTGTTCCCATCCTATGCTAAACCATATCCCTAAGTACCTCATCAACCTTTTTTAAAACATGTCCAGGGATGGTGATTTGACCCCCTCTCTGGGCAGCCTGTTCCAGGCCTTGACAACTCTTCCAGTAAAAATTTTTTTCCTAACACCTAATCTGAACCTACCAAGGCACAGCTTTGTGTTGGGTAAAAAACTGGCTGGATGGCCAGGCCCAAACTGTTGTAGTAGATGGAGCCAAATCCAGCTGGAGGCTGGGTCATAAGTGGTGTTCCCTCTTCAAAGGGATCTGGAGAGGTTGGATAGATGGGCTGAAACCAGTGGGATGAGGTTCAACATTACCAAGTGCGGAGTCCTGCACTTGAACATAAAACCCCATGCAGTGTTACAGGCTTGGGGAAGACTGGCTGTATAGGTGTCAGTCAGAGAAGGACCTGGGAGTGTTGGTTGACTGCTGACTGAATATGAGCCAGCCGTGTGCACAGGTGGCCAGGAAGACTAATGGCATCCTGGCTTGTATCAGAAACTGTGGCCAGCAGGTCCAGGGAAGTGATTGTGCCACTGTTCTCAGCACTGGTGAGGCCACACCTTGAGTACTTGAGTACTGGGTTCAGTTTTGGGGCCCTCCCTACAAGAAAGACATCGAGGCCCTGGAGTGTGTCCAGAGTAGGGCAACCAGGTTGGTGAAGGGGCTGGAGAGCAAACCTTATGAGGAGTGGCTGAGGGAGCTGGGGTTGTTTAGCCTTGAGAAGGGGAGGCTGAGGGGAGACCTCATCACCGCCTACAGTTACCTGAAAGGAGGTTGTAGAGATGGGTATAGTTGCCCAAGTGACAAGGTGATAGGATGAGGGGGAATGGACTCAAGTTCCACCAGGGAAAGTTCAGTTTAGACTTTAGGAAAAAGTTCTTTACCAAAAGTGTTATCTGGCATTGGTAAAGGCTGCCCAAGGAGTTTTTTAAGTCACCAACCCTGGATGTATTTAAAAGATGGGTAGATGAGGTGCTCAGGGGTATGGTTTAGTTGGACTAAGAGGATGAGGATGGTTGGACTTGCTGATCTCATAGTTCTTTTCCAGCCTAGTGATTCTGTTATTCTGTGATAGGTTTTTAACTGCTTGTCAAGAATTATCCCTCATCTATACTAGTTTCCCAAACCATGACAAGAGATAGTATTGGAGACTGATAAATATTGTAAGCCAAACCCATATTAGGATCTGTTCTGACTAAATTAGTTTTAATAATAATTTTCTAATGCCTGGGAGTGTTCCCAGACAGTGTGTTATTCATTAATGTAGTGATTCCCTACCTGTCCCCTCAGGAAACCTGCATGGTTGCCAGTAAAAGAGCATCAGCATACAGTGAGTTTTATTATACGAATATAAGTAACACCCTTTGAGAAGAAAAATAATAAAAGACTGGTAGTGTGGAGATGTGACCAAGGTAGTTACCTCCAATGACAATCTGTAGCCTCTGGAATGTGAAAATATTAGTGTGGGCTACATTAAAAATTAAAACACTTTCCCTCAGCTGTTGATGTTCACCATTTTTATGAAAGTTTTCATCAAAAAGATAATTTCCTTTTGAATATGCAGAGAAATATTTAAAACCCTACAAATCTCTAATAACAGGGAACAGGCTCAAAACATCAGAAAAATTCTAGTAAAAGAAGGAGGAGAAAAAAGAAATACAGGATCATTGATAAGAGAAATGATGCAAAATAAAATAAGTCAAGGAAAACTAAGGGAGGATGGGTGTAATGTCTCAAGAAATCTAGTAATGACCTGCTAGAGGGTGGAGGAGAAGGAGGTGTGTTTTTCTTTATTGTGTATTTCTGTAGAGTGCAGTAAAAGAATATTCTACCATCTGTCATCTTCAAGAAATTGGCATGCTATGACATTGGACAGGTTTGTTCATACTTCCAATCTGCTGCTCACTCATTTCTGCTGAACATTTTTGTTCTCCACTTCTCCCACGTAATTTTTATATTTATCATTATTATTATTATTTGGAAGTTGGATTATGTTCCATTATTTTTCTATAGCTTGAATTCTACAAGCTAAAATAAAATAAAATAATAATAATAATGAAAGAACAATCTCTTGAAAAATCCTAGTCTGTCTCCATTACCTGGCTTGATCTATTTTTTGATTTTTTCCAGATGTCATTTAGGAATATTTTTAAGATGATTAGGGTTCCCCAACCCACGTTTGGGCTACAGTATTAAATAAAATGTGCCATAATGAACATTAATGTAGCATTAATTTTTACTTACATTAAAATCCATAAGGCAATATATATGAAATTTATGTAAGTAGGTTATATCTTCTATTAGGGAAAGTATATTTCTTCAGGATATAGCAGGAAAATGTCTCTGTCAGAAGTTAAGATTGCAAATTGAAAAGACAGGATTCCCTTGCTGTATGTCACAGAAAGCCCTAGATGTGGGATTTACTTAGCCAAGCTGGCCCAGCTGGGTGATAAGTAACATCAAACCTCAGCTGATCACTCAGACTCTACACAACATGTTGGGAGACTCCTACCTCCTGTTGAAAAGGAAGACACAAAAAAGAAGAGCCTATTGTATCTTGCTGACAACCACGAGGAGGTCAACCTGGGTAGACGTCTCTGGGTAGAGGTCTCTGGAGCTATGGGTAAAGGTCAACCTTTTAGACTGTAAATGTTAGAGTAGAAAATCCATTCCTCAGTCACACCAGGAGATACAGGTTACCAAATCTGCTAGGTTAGGGATCTGAAAGGGGAAAGCTTGAGTAGTGTGGCCTCATATTCCAAGATATAGAATCAGTTTCCTTGATTTTCTTCAAACAGTACAACAGGTCCTGAATTGAAAAAAGGGTCCTGAATGAGAAAATTAAAACAAACAACCAAACAAGACCCAACCAAACTAAAAGCCAACAGACTTTTAATTCATAGAATCATAGAATAAACAGAGTTGGAAAGGATCCATAAGGATCAAATCTCACTTCTGGCTCCACACAGGGCCAACCAAGTATGTAATTCTTGCAGCTGCAAAAGTTTTTTCTAGAATTCTTCACTTATTTCATATTCTAGATTTCTGATGATTGGTAAATCTTCATATTTCAATCGCCGTTTAAATAAAAAGCAGACTTTGGTATAATGTCTGGATGGCTTTCAGTAGAAATTTTAGAGTAAATGTGTGGCTACAAGGTGAACCAAGTTGTTATGTAGAAAAAATATATAGGAGTAGAAAAGGATGCAAATTCGGAATCACTGAATTAAATAGACCCACATGATACATAAACATACTTGAAGTAGATTACTAAAATAATATTCCTTTGGTGTTTCAGTAAAATAGGTTTTCAGCATTTTAAAATTTATTTATGAGCCAGAATTCTTATTGATTCAAATGGAGATAGTTATACTAATTTAAGTGAAACTGAAATTATTATAACTATAATTACATAATTAAATGAGGACCTAATTTTTGGGGGGATGGATGATTGTTCAGATTAGGGAATATTTTGTGTGGTTTTCTTTTAACCTGAAGGGAAAGGATGAGGATTTGGGATTATTGAAGAAGGAAAAGAAAAGCTAGAAAAGGATTAATTACGCTGAAGCCTGCAGGGAAAAGCTCAAGACTCAAAACATTGAGAGTGGTGATGACTCAGGGGAGTTACACTAGACTTGGAGCAGTGAGTCTCACAGCAGAGTTTGGCCCACGGCCTGGAAAAGAGTCCTCTTGCTGTCTGTCAATGTTCAAACGAATACTCTTCAAACTTAGCACTCTTTTTATAGTGTCTTCCATCTGGGGATATGTAACATCAAGGTATAAGAGAGATCAAAATTTGGCCAGGTAGTTTATAATTCAGGGGAAAGTGCTTCTCGACTGGTGACACATGCTATGTAATAAAAAAAAAAGAAGCAATATTTACTACATCTGTGAAAAGAATTGCCTTGGTAATTAAGTTATAATATGACACATTTCTCTTAGGTCAGATTTAACACATCAAAAAAGCCAGTATTAATGACTGAATGAGAGTGTGTTTTTTGGGGGTTTTGGGGGGTGGTGGTGGGAGGGGTGAAGGATGAGAGGAGAAGTAATAACTGTAAGAGTGGCACTTGTGGAATTTCCAGAAGAAATAACCAAGTTCCAGACATTCCATCCAGTGAAAATGAATGCAAGTGAAGTAGAGGAATTAACAAGAAGACTAAAAAAACCAAGGGCATACTCCTTGATTTGTCATAGTAACTTCTCTAAAGAATCTGTCTCCATATTCTTTGCACAACAGAGCACAATATTTGACTCACCAGTGAAGGTACACAAGTTCTGCACACTATGTCTGGATAACTTTGATTATCTCAAGTGACCTGATCCCCAAGTCATTGTCTAAGCTTCAATTGATACTGTCTTTCATTTTCAGTGATGGAAGAATCTGATACATGTCAAGTCTATAAGGACTTTTAAAACCCACCCTTTGTTTCATCTCTTTCCCCTAATTAAGTAAAAAAAAACCCAATGAAGACAAGAAACAGAAAAGAAAAAAACCAAACCAAACCAAACCAAAAATCCCAACAGGACTTCATTGGTTCCTGGCAGCCTTCCTGGGAAAAGGTTCTTTGATCCAGATCTGGTGCTGAGCTTGATACACAGCTCGTAGGAAGAGTAAACCAACCAAGAGATACTTCAACACCCTCCACAAGTGTCATACTTTGTAGCTGATGTTCAGAGAAGGTGAACAAACTAAATTATTGATCAAGTCAAGGGTGGAGAAAAAGGTGAAGGGAAAAAAAAATCCTTCCTTGTCAATTCAGGTAGTGAAAAGAAACCAGAAAGCATGGAATTAGCATATACCAGAAGACAACTGCCATACTTCTGCAAGTATCATTTTTCTTATCAAAAAACCCTTGTTCCAAGTATGACAATCCTCAGTTGGACTTTTGTTACATTCTCATCTGCTTCTGGTTATCCAGTCATTAGCCATCAAGCTCCACTGTCATGAGCCACTACCATGCAATTTTTTTGTTCACTGTGGGTTAAAGATAACAAATATTTTTGATTGTATCTTATTTTCTTGGTGTCTTGGAGTGGAGGAAACAAACAGTTAATCTATTTCATTTTACTGATCACCATCAGGAGTTCTGGATGGGTAATTTTTTGTCGTTACCCTGTCCCCATCTCATAAAGTTTCATTTACTGCCTTTTTAAACAAATGATGACTCCAAATCTATTTGTCACACAATAGCTCTCAAACATGCCAAACAATTACTATTACTATTCTTGGCTTGTTTGATCCAAATGGCATTTGCAGACATTATTCCTCCCCTCTCCTTGATATGACTCGAATAGAAACCTTTAAATAAATAAACGAAACCCAAAGCAAACCTTGCAAACAATAAACTAACATCCAAGCCCTGGAAAATAATCACAAAAACAGTGGCTGTTACCGTTGTAAGTGGGGAAATCCAATTATGAGATGTCAATATTTTTCTCCTTTCAATTGCTTCAAAAAGATTCATATATGTATAATTTTTAGGTTGATTTCACTGGCTTTGTCAAAAAGGAACAGGAATTGTGTAGCTGAAAGAGGACTTAACACCCCAAATTCTTCTTGTACATAAACATGCAAATACAAACACACACATACAAACACACACACAAACACACACAGGCTGAGTGATCGATATCAATTTTCAAATGTAGTATTGATTTCAGTAGCCCTTAATTTCAAGACAAACAATAGTTTCTTTTGTAATTTCCATGCTGCTGATATAACTGCCATCATTGCTGACCTGTATGTTGTCAAATAATATTGATTGGCTATGAAATTAAGCAAGAAAGGTCTGGCAGCTAGGTGTGTGATGGGAGGGGAGAATAATATGGGTGACTTCTCACTAGGTAAAGAAATAAATAAAAGGGATGTAACAACTTTATAGGTCAAGCAGATGAGAAGGCTGGGTCCTCAAGCTGCTCTTAACGTTTCTGGAAAACTTTGCACCCCTGCACAAACTGTGTTCTTTTCCTATGTCTCTGTTTCCCCCTCTCCCATGGTGGTTTCTAGTATCTATTCAAACTGTAAACTTGTGTGAAGGGAATTTCAGCTTGAATTCTTTAAGCCAGGGAAGAAGCTTGTTTTTATGACTACACCACTGGGGACTCAGGAACCCCAGGTTCTCTCTTTGCCCTACCAGTGGCTGATAAATCCAGAAGTGTTTATCTAGATTGTTGACAATTCTGCATGGTTCTTTTGTGTAACCTTCACTGTCCAAGGCAGGACTGCAAATTCTTTGTTTCACTTGTCAGTTGAACAGTACAGTTTTTATAATAAGTGATAGTGATTCATACAGCTGGGCTACAGATACATTTCTGTAAGTGCCGTAATTGTGGCATGTGCCATAACTGCCAGTGTACAGCTTACAAACCAGGAGTACGGCTCCAGGAAGAGATTTCAGAGCTTATTCAGGTGACTAAAGCATTCACCAGGATTGTCAGATCCTTAGATTTACTTTGCAGGACTCCATCAAGTATCTTGTGCTCTCTAAATCAACTTAAATCCAAAGTATCCTCATAATCACATCTAAACTTGGAGTTATGGATATTTGAAAGAAGCCTCTGGCTCTCACACAGAAAGAATATTCATTCACCTGTCTGGACCACATGCTGACTGGTGTAATTATATTCTACCAGCTCAGATTTCTCCTGCAGTATCTGTTGGCTTTGATATCATTCTTAACTTCCCGTCCTGAGCTGCTTTGTAGTATCTTTCTGTGTTTTAAATCATCTGAATCAGCCATGTATCTGCAGTGATACATGCAGTACCACAGCTGACTCATGCATTAGTGCACGTACCTCAGCCCAATTAATCTTCCTCCAAGGAAACTGCATAAATCAGATCTTATGACTACATGTTATCCAGAACCTTTAGTCCTAAAACATTTTAGGATGCATTGCTAATCTATATATATGTTATATATATATACATGCACATTATACATTTATGTATATACACAGTGGGAGGGAAGAAGAAAGGCCAGCAATGCAGTATTTGGGTCCAAATTTGGGTCACAGCTGTAAAAGATCCAGCTTCAGGGTATTCTGATACTCTGTGGACTTATTTACACTAACAGTTCACTTAACTGACTTCATTAGGATTCGGAAGAATTTAGATGCAATATATCAGGTTAATCTATAGCACAGATATGAGCCTATGGGTAAAATCCAAGGCCCCTTTGGAATCAATGTAAAAATTCCCAAAGGACTGAAAACTTCTTACTGTCTAGGAATCATTCCCTTCGGCTTGACAGTGCACCCCTCACTGGAGTGGGAAGCAGCTGCAAAGCCTTAATGAATGAAAAAGAATGTAACATACAGCTAAAACCAGAGTGGGAATTATAAGTAGGCAAATCAACCAGCAGTTACTCAAATTTAAATCTATTGAGGATGCTGGGGTTAATGACTAGTTTATGCACTACATTTCCTTCCTTTAATATTATTTTAATATTGCTGTATTTTATTTTAATTACATTCAATCTTAGTTTTTCTGTTACTTTATAGAGGAAGCAGACTTGTGCTCGCTAGCTTGGAAAAAAAGCAAGAAGCAAATGTCAAACTTGCACAGCCACGAGGGATCTAAAGTTTGGTTTAATTCTGGTTAAGACAGATCTAAATTAAAACTACTTTCCTTTCCCTGCGGACCCCTTACTTAAAGATGACAGGTCCCAGAGTGTGTGTGTTGGTGAGAGTAAATACATTACTGAAGGATCATGAAAAGAGCCCAGGAGAGAAGCAGAGAAAAAGAACAGATAGATGTAATGGATGACTTCAGAAACTTAAGTCTTGTTTGACGTTTCCCACTCTTTTGAAATGCATCTGTCCCTCTTGTTCTGTATAAGGATGTCTTTTCTCTCTGCTCTGGAGAATAGCAAAATAACTATAAGAATTGCACAGGTGATGGAGTCGTATGATAGTATGCATGGAAGGAATGTATCGTAGCATCAGCTGGTCAGAAGAAGCCTGTAAACTGTATGTTCTGGTGCATTAAAAAGGAAAGCTTACACAATTTAAAAAAAAATTCACTACTATATTCTCTAATTATTTAATTATTTATTAAAAGGAATAGTGAAAATATTCTGTAGACCCATAGAGATAAAAATCTCATATATTAGATTTTGGTTGCTAACTGCTAAAAAAGGCTGTTCAAATTCTGTTACATTTATAGAAATGTGTGCCAGCAAGAACAAAATGGTTAAATAAATAAAGGGAAGATGAAATAGATGTGAATCCAGCTGTGAATGTGAGGTTCTTCAAATCTCTAGAAACAACCAACAGCTTGGGAAAGAATATTCTATGGACAAATTCATTTTCCTCCACCCTTTAACTTCATGTGGTCGATGAATGGCATTCCTTCACAGTTTTATCAATAGAATGTAATTCTGGCCAGATCAGTCTGTCAACAAGGAACAACATCAAATCATTTTGTCCATATAAATAAATCACTTGCTGTTTATTATTTCTTTTCTTTGTGGATAAAATAGGGCTATTAAAATGCCTTCTGTAGCTCAAAATAAGAATGGGGGAAGATGCTTCATTATAGACAAAGCACACAGTGTAGGCAAGATTATCATCATACAAAGAACTACAGAATGCAAAAGATGCAATAACATGAATTTAGAAGAACCTTTATTTGTCCAGTGCCTTACTTGTAAGTTGAACCTGTGGTGAAAGTGATGTTTTGAAGTTCACCTGTGGAGGTATTTGGTATAAGCACAGCAAACGTAAAAACTTAAGAGTTTTTGTATTGAAGGGCTTGAGAGGCACTTACCACTGACTAATAAGCAGGGTTGAGAATATCCAGTTCAATGGACATTAATAGATAGTGTCTGCTTTTCACAGAAATGTTTCCAATACCTCATCCCAAATGTTTCCAGTTTTCTTATGAAAATTCAGAAGTGTTGGGCTGTGTGGGAGGTGGTTTGATCAACTGTCTTTTCTGAAAGTTACTTCCTCAAGCTCATTGTTACAGGAGGAAACTCCTTTATCCAGTGCTTTCTCCAACCCACAGGTTACTAATTCCTGTTCTTCAAGATTCAATTTAAGAATAAGGCACTGGACAATCAAAGGTTCTTTTGCATTCACTGTATTGCATCAACTTCTAAACCACCTGTGTCTCCACCAAGAGAACCATAGAGGTCAGACCACCTCTATTAGTACCACCCAACACTTTAACAGCATGATCTCTGTGTCACAAAGCAAAGATATACCATAGAATATAAAAACATTGGATTTTTCCAAATGACAGTTTCAAGCCAGAACCTCCCTCTATTTTCATACAGCCATGAGAATGTCTTTGTCATGATCTTGCATGCCACAAGAAGAGATATGTGAGTATAACTGTGTTTGTAGGTCCCCAGAATTGAGCAGGAAAACAGGGTACAAACTATGTCTTGTGTCAAGCAAGGATGGGAGAACTGGAGCCAGTTTTGCTAAATAAAAAGCTCTATAAAATTACAAAACCAAACAAAAAAACCCCAAAACCAAAACCAAACCCAACAACCAACCCACAAAACAGAAAAAATCAGCAGACCAAACCAAAACAAAAAAGCCCAAACAACCCCCCCAATAAATGAATAATGTAAATAATAATAAATAATAAATTAATAATTAATAATAAATTCATATTGACTTTCATGTCAATAGATAATTCAGGACAAGGACACACCAGGATATTTGATGTATCACACCAGAAAAAAAACCCCCACAAGACAGCTGTCTACACCCAGTGTATGCTCTGGTCTTTGAATGATCCTTGTCCTTATACCAGGAGGCTTCTGGCTCTGGAACTCTAGCTTTCTGCAGGTCTCAAGACCTTCAAAAATATAATTGCTGGAGCAGTAAGCACAGCAGGACATTGCTTTTACTGGCAACTGCAGCATGTATTGAGGTTATGGGGTTTAGTAAGTTTAAATGAATACGTGAAGAAAGGTGAATATTTGAATTCATATTCTTGGAGCAGGACATAATAACTAGTCAGTGGACTTAAAGTTTCCCTTCCCAGGAAGGCAGATACAGAACACTGCATTGGCAGAATGATTCATACCTTATATTTGGCATTCAGAGCTGCAAATGATCTTTCAGGACTAGCCTAGTCAGTAACTATAAGTTTACCATCATCTCAGTAGTTGGATCACAGTTCAGCGTCCCTCTGTGTTTACAACATTTTAAATTTGGACCTCCTCAGCTGTGGATGACTGCACTAGTTTCAAGACAATACGCTGTTTCATGCATGGAATTGTTATGTTTGTGCCCAGAATTTCCCAGAGCTGTTAATGACAGAGCTGAGAAAGTCCAATGATCTGACAAAGCCCCAGGCCATTCTTTTCATTTTATCTTGGCTGTGAAAGAAGAGATATTAATGAAATTCTCTAGAAAAGAGTAGTCCCGTTGTCCTTTTTAGTACCTGATTAGTCCCTTGGATATTTTAAAGAAGTCTATACAAAACAAAACAATTTCTAGCAGAGGACTTAAGCTCAAGACTGCTCAGGGTGCCCAGAGGTGTGAGGCTGGTCTATAGTCCTAGGTCATAAACGTAGGACAGATTCTTAAATTGGGGGTCTAAGTGTTGTTTGACAGTGAACCTGGACCTATGTGACTTTAGTGAAAACGGTGCAAAGACCGACCACAAACACTTTTCGTGAATCTAATGCTGTATCGAGCAGCTGACCATTGAGTGCTGGAGGCTCCGAGCCTGAACCAGCTGTCCCTTGGACATGAGCAAATACATCAGTTGTCTGCAACCTGGTTGCTGCTCTGGAAGAGAGCCAGAGCAGGGTGGGGGAAGAGTAAATGATCCAGGCACTAAGTCAGGCAGGGTGTCTTTCACTCCAGATAGATTGAAAATCTGTGCTACCAGGGCAAAGGCCCTAGGGGAAGATGACACTTCCCCTTACCCCACCCTTCTTGTCTCTAGACTTCTCAGTTATATTACTTCCCTTCATTTTATACACTCCCCCATGTTTGTTGGCAGGCCTAGTCCATGCAAAAACAAACTGTAAATGCCTTAGAGTTTGTTCATTTTTGTTGTTGTTTTGTTTTGTTGTTCCTTTTCTTCCTCAAGTCCCCAAAGAAACATCAAAGTACAAAGGAAAGAAAGCAATACTGAGAATAGGAGTGAAAGCAAAACAAAAAGACAGAAGCAAAAAAAACCCCACAAAACTAAAAGAAACTAGTGATGGCCCTGGGGAACTTTCTTCAAGGGAGTTAGGCTTCCTTCAGAGAAAGTTTAGATATATGTTTGTTTGTTTGCATTTTCAAATTGGGGCTGTTTGTGCACATTCAGAGGAGAAGAACAAAAGGAATGCAAATTTCAGGGGAGGTGTTTAGTGCGGCAGGCTGCTGGCAGGGCCACCTGGCTACTGCAAGCAGCCCATTGCCTGCTGTGCTCACCTGCTTAAATATTAACAACGAGAGGGAAGGCGGAAATGTATCAATTAAACATCATGACTGCCTGAGCAGCGAGATGGATTGTGTTCAGGACGTGATGCAGGCAGTCACATACCCTGCCTCCCAGTCCTGGCCACTTAACCCTCTGAATGTCGACCCATGTTAACATGTATCTTCCCTCCCCACTCTTTCCTATGAGGATGTGTGACACATTAAGGGAACAACATAATTTTTCCAAAAGTGAGGAATAGAGGTTCAATGCTAGTCCAGAACAGGACTGGAGTTGACTGTAGCTCCTGACCAGAGTCCAGCACTTTTCTTCTACAGTCTCCACCCAAGCTGTCAGGTGTTTTATGCAAAGGAGAAGAGAGACACACAAAGTCTTGGAGAGTGCAAATTAAACAACCTGACAGCTGCTGAGGATCCTGTCTTTGCTGTGTGGCAAAGGGAACCTGTGCCAAAGTCAGGAAGCAAACTTTAATCTGCCTGAGCTGGAAGTCTTTATGTAACTAATATTAAAAAGAGTAGCAAACTGCATCAGAGTTAGCTCCATCAGCCCCAGATTCTGAGTGTTGCCAATATAGGGTACCAGAGGTGAGTGTAAGGTAAGAAAAGAATAATATATATGTAAGTTTCATATATGTATGCATATATATATATGTTTCTTCTGTACAGCCTCCTGAATGACATCCTGAATGTAAAGTGTTATCTACATATTTAGTAACTCTTAATTGACTTATTTTCCATAAACTTGTTTTTCCTTGAATGCTCGTCAACTTCTGTCTTCCATGACACCCTATGACAAGGAGCTCCCCCATTTAAATATTCTAATTGCATACCTTAATTTAGCTGTCATGTGTTAGATAACACACAGATAAACCTGCGATCAGCTGACACAAGCACTTCAGAGAGTTGTACTTTTCCACCATAAAAAGCAGAACATTGTGCTTATGGGAGGTTACTCCAAATTGTGAACAGGCTCAAAAAGAGGTTACTCTGGAAAGTCTAAAGCAAAGGAAGCTCGTACACAGTGGTCCTGATGGGTGATGGCTTTTAGTCACGTGCAGTGCTACTGAGGCAGTGGGAAACGTTTTCACTTACACTGTGTTGCCGACAAGCTTGGCAGTCATTATGGCAGAAAGCCTGATGGCCTTCATTTCCAAAAATCCATTCAATTCCTACCACTGCTTTAATTTTGTATCAGCCTCAATTTGGTTTGAATTTCAAGAGATTTAAACTAGAACATTTTTACCTTTTCAGCTAGGCTATTTAAAATACTTGCTGATAGTTGAAATCTGCAGATAATTTACTCTTCTAGTATTTCTAAGAACTAATTACCTGTGTGTATAAAATGATGAAATCTCATTATATTTTCTTTAAAAAAACCACTATGAATTTCATTACATTATCCAATTACTGCTGTGGTTGTACAGTATTATGTTACTGCCCAATCTCAAGCTATTTACTGTACAGATGTGTTACTTTAATTAAACAAATGCAACTAGTCATATATTGCTACATTTATTCAGAATAAAATTCTCAAGCACTGGCCATTGATCCTGACTTTAGTTTAACCAGTGAAAGGTGAATGCAAGACTTAGCTGTACAGGAAGATTGGTCTTTCAGTTTTCATAAATGTTTTAACTGCAGTGATTGCTTGGACTTTCTTAAAATCAAAGCCAACATTTTAAAGCTGTATAAAATGCCTTTGTCCCAAGGTAAAACCTAGAATAATGTATTTAAGATTGTTGTTGCTATTTTTCTGTTCACAGTGGCGAAATCAGATTAATTAATGAAAACATGAAGAAGAGGCATCCAAATAGAGCAGATGAGAAACAACTGGAAAAGAGAAAGGGAGCAAAGAGTGATGAAAGTAGTGGCTCCAGAACCCTCACAGAATCAATTACACAGGAGGTGGACCTTGGTCCTCAAAGTATTGTTGTACCCTCTTCATCAAGATAAAAACACTACAGTAATCACATAGGACCAGTTCATCAACTGGGGAAAAAAAATACTGTTGACTTTCATGAGGCATCTCTATTTTAAAACACCTGAGAAACTGGACGATAACAAGTATTTGTAAAGACCAAAATATAAGGAATTTTAAAAGAGATTGATTCAATAGTACCACTTCTTTTCCCTTTCCAGGCAGGTATCTTGGTCTTGTAGCTAGTCTTCAGCTGAAGGAGGAATCAGTAGCTCCATATAAGGGTTCAGCTTGTGACTGTATTGATACTGTATATGTTAGCTCTAAACAAAACTGACCAAATCAGAGTTTGGACAAATCCCATTTTCAGAAATTTCAACCCACTTCCCCGGATGCAATTCTGCATTAAGTTAGAAAAGCTGTGATGGAAAAAAACCCTTCCTGAGCCGTTTGCCACAGCTCCCCACAAAGGAACTGCAGAAAAGATCTAAGGATGATGCAGCATTTCTAAAAAGAGAAACTTGCCACTACTCCAGTGGTGATGGCAACTCCTGAGGCTGTGTGTGAGTGCCATCTGCTGACCCCTGCCATGGGAAAACAATGCAAAACCCACTGGTCTCCTGACCGTACCTCTGGCTCTGCTAAAGCTCCCCACCACATGGAGAACAAACCCTCTAACCTTCCCCATAACGTGACACATTCTCTAAGGCAGGTGCTTTCTCCAGCTGTTCCCACTTATTGTCCACCCATAAGAGCTCATAACTGTACAATCATGTACCCACTCTATGCTGCAACTGCTTTCAAATCTAAAAGCCTGTTCCAGCACCCAACCCATACTTACTGTCTTGACATGAACCTGAAGATTTCCTTATCCCCAAAGAACATTATTTCTGCAAGATCTTCCTGCATACTTTCCTAGTTCCCCTCTTCTTCTTCTGTCATACGGAAAAAAATTAGCACCGTCGGACAACAAACCTATGCAGCCTTTAAATTTTGCTCATGTAATACACTGATGGTTCTTGGGTAATAAATGTATCAATCTGGACTTGAACTACCTGCTCTGTATCTCCTAGCTTTGCCACAGGTTGCCCGTTTGACATTGGGCATGTCACTGAATCATCCAGTGACTCAGGTCTCTATCTATAAAGTGGGAGATAAGAGTATGTCCTCTATTTGCCTGATCTGCGTGGAATGTGAGCTTGTTAAGGCAGGCACTACTTCTTTTTGTGCATTTCTTACAGAATCTGCCACAGCATGTTCCCTCTGGCATTGTGAGGAGGACTGCACAGCTGCAGTACATACAAAAATATGGTAGCATTAATTTAAAACTCTTTTGAGGACTCACATAATGCTGGTTTTGGATTTTCTCTTTTTTTGGAAGTCTTCTTCACAGGGGAAATTTCACTCAGAAAGAACAATAGAGACTAAATTAAACTGCAAGACCATTGGGAGAGATTCAACCATTTCAAGTAGCTGTATTGATATCTATATGTATGATCTAGGTACAGTGGTACAGGACTGGAAATCAGGAAAAAACTGAAAAAAAATGTTCTAATTTACAGAAGCAGTAGCATCCCACCCTGTTCACAGTCTTTACTGGTCAGAGAAAAAAAATCCTCATTCAGACTACCTTAATTTATGGGTCATTCAGACCATTCCCCAGAAAGTTTACTCTAATCCAGAGCAGGGTTTTGCTAGCCTTGTTCTACAGACGGGTGTTACAGGCCATAGAACGGAAAGCACATGTCCAAATCTGCAAATAAAAGTCCTGCTGCCAAGAAAAGGAATTGAACCCAGACCTTCCCCGGATTACTCCACAAAGAGATGCACACGTACTCTGAGCCAGCAGTATTTACATCTGCTGGTCCTCTAATACCATGTGATGGTGTTTGCACAGAGCTGAGCCCAGGTGAATAGGCTGCGTCTCTTGGCTCGGGCATGCTGACACACGACATGTATTTATACAGGTTTTAGTTGGCCCAGAACATATGCAGTGAGAGCGCTTGCCACAGCTCTCAACACACAGCATCAGAGCACCCCAACTCCTACACTTTGGCCACAAGAACAGCTTTTAATAATTTGCTTCTTGAAGGTGGAAAAGACAGTCAAAGAATACATTTCTTCCTAAATGCCACAGAACACAGGGAGAAAGAAAGAAAGAAAAGAAAGAAAGAAAGAAAAGAAAGAAAGAAAGAAAGAAAGAAAGAAAGAAAGAAAGAAAGAAAGAAAGAAAGAAAGAAAGAAAGAAAGAAAGAAAGAAAGAAAGAAAGAAAGAAAGAAAGAAAGAAAGAAAGAAAGAAAGAAAGAAAGAAAGAAAGAAAGAAAGAAAGAAAGAAAGAAAGAAAGAAGGAAATAAATCCTTCCTCCCCTACCACATCCAAACATAACAAAAATTCCCACCTCTGTAGGCTCCACATTTCCAGCCTTTAAATAAATAACAACAGCAGTGCCAACCTTTCTATCTCCCCTATGTAAGAGGAGAAACATTCTGGCTTTGCCACATGTCCTGTAATTATGGGTCGAACCCCTGTTCACAGGGGTATCGATCTGCTGCTAGCTGAGTCTAACTCATTAGGTATTCCTTCATTGTTTCCTATGCAAATTAAGTTAATGAGAATTAGGAACATAATGGAGCCCATTCACCGTTCTAGTTGGTGGAAAATGGGTTTGACTACCAATTTTCCATTACAGCTGTTTTGTAATTACTCTGGAGCACTCTGCATTCTAATGGAGATCCTGAGCTGATCTGACAGTCGCTTAGCTTTTTTTTTCTCCCCCACCTCCTCTTTCCCATCTTCTTCCCAGAAAAATGTAAGATTTTTTTTCCATTAAAGCTCTGAAGTTTGATTTCCACTGCAGTTTAACAAAAAAAAAAAAAAAAAAAAAAAAAAAAGATGTTTTTTCCTGGAATAAGTTGCCCTTTTCTTTTTCCCAAAGTCTGAGTTGAGGGCTAGTTTGCCCTGGGAAAAACAGAGGAAAATTAAATGGAAAGCATCATGGATTTTATTCCTTTTAACCTGGTTTCTGAACGAAATGAGGCTTATCATGGTCAAAGAGCACGTGCGCTTCTGCCTATCTGTCTGTCTGTCTCACTTTACAGACTGATTAGCTCATTTCAATCAAATTTAGCTGAGGGTTGGAGGTGTCAAGGATATTAAATTACTACGAGCTTCAGAGAAGAGGCATCTGAGTAGCAGAGAAACAGTCTATGAGCACGGCCATTAAAGGCAGGCTGCAGTGTGAGCCCACTCTCATTAGACACGGAAAGAACCCACACAGGAGAAAGCGGTTTTGAACATCTCAGCCACAGGATCAGGGTTTGTACTGTCCCTGGCACGGCACAGTCTAGCCACGAGACACAAAGCCAGTGAAAACCAGGCTTCATTAGTTCTGCTGATCACAGAATGAGCCGTTTTTTAAGTCATTGAGTCTAAAAGCACATTTAAAGCTGCAAAAGAAGTTCAGGGCTTCAAGACTTGGAAAGTACTCTCAGCTATTTCTCTACAGAATGGATATTATTAATAATGTTAATTACAACAGTGCCTATGGGCCAATCAGGTATGGGGCTCCACTGTGCAATTAAGCACTGAATAAATACTGAATTGTATCTGGTCCTGGCCCTGGGGAGCTTCTTAGTCTTATCAGACAAGTCACATATGAGGATGGGGAGAGCTTGGAAGAGTTAGCTGTGGCAGTGGTGGTATCACCATCAAGGTTGTATCTCGTCTTTGTTGAGCATAGGGGTATCTGCCTTCAGGTCCTTCCCTTCATTATACAGGGTATTAGCATGCTGGAAGCATTCTACATATTGGATGAAGATCCTTTTTTCTCTTCAGCTTCAGAAAAGAATGGCTGGGGTGTGATCCTAAAGTAAAAATAATTCTAAGGGAGGATATAGTAAGATGCCTTAACATAGTTCTTCCATGAAGAAATTAAATTTACTAACACTAAAAGCATTTTTTTATTAATAATAAAAATAATTTCTATAGCCAAAGATTGTAGGAGACCTTGACATGGTCTAACATACTACTGTGCTCAGAATGATAAAGATGATTGCTCTTGCACAGTTCTTGTGAATTGCCTTGTTGGGGTTCACCTCAATTTTAGGGCTTCTCTTAGGATCCATTAAGGTAACATGAAGGATTAACAGGATTGTTCAGGCTCCATGGACCACCTTGCAAAGAACAAGCACAGATTTTTTGGAGTGTTTACCATTCCTTACTCTCTTTTTAAAGCTGGACATATCCAATCCCATCTGGTTTTGATCTGACTCCAGTTACTGCAAAACGCATAGCAGCCTAGACTGCAGTAAACAGAAAGACTCCCCACCTTTCTTAATGAGACTAGGATGAGAGTGAAGACCAAGAAAGGCCAATGGCTACATGGGAGGAGTTGACAGGAATACAGCTGGATATCTATACAAGGCCAAATACACACAAGGTACATTGTACCTTTCAGATTATGAGGGAGGCTTAATTGAAATGCACAAACCAAAAGGTCAAATTCATGTAAAATTTAAAGACCATTTTTATTATTTGACATGGAACAAATTGTAACTTTATATTGCCTTTAGATGCAATTTTGTTCAATGAAATTGAATTAAGCTAAAATAAAACACGCCCTTTAAAGTGTTAAAATGGAATATTAGAACTTAATATGGGCGGAAAGAGATTTTGATTTCTCTAATAAATACAGAGGAAAATATTTGGTGGAAACTACAGCCACCTAATTTGCATTAATACAAATGAGAACTATTAAGTTTAGCTGATTAGCATATTCTTATGTACTGTAGGCAGCACATATTCAAAACAGTTTCTGATTACTAACCTAAAGTACCACATTTAAAAGCAGAACCTTTGAAACTTGGAATGCCCCATTTATTATATTTGGAACAGGATGCAAAAGGAAGGATTCTACAAGGAAATATGAAGTGGATTACTTTTTAAAAAAAATTTATTCACAGAAACCTCAGAATTTAAGGAACTTTAAAAATGTCAAAAGAAACATAAATGGGGTGATGCTGACTGTTTCGGGAATGTTCATGGAAAAAGGAAATGAAAAGGAACATTGTTAATTAAAGGGAAAGGCATGATTACAGTACAGAAGTGGTCTCTTACTGATACGGCATCTGGACATTAAGGGATTTTATCCTGATAACATTTTAAGATTACGGGAAAATTATTATCCCTTTTTTCACAGTCAATGTAAATGGCATGACTACCTAAAACCACAGAGAATTATTTGAGCTCAGATAGAATTCAAATATATATATGTATACATATACATACATACTTTTTTCTTTACATCTACAATTTATGACTTATTTTATATCTTCCTCTGACCAGGCATTTTCTTCCATTTATCATAACACACACCAATCAGTCAAACAAACCACTGTGGCACATTTTTTCAACTCTCTGAACTAGCAGGACTGTCTAAAGAGTTCCACTGACTTCACTAGAATTGGTTACATATAATGATCTCAGAGATTTAGTCTGTACTAAATTGATCTTTGGTAAGTGTACTATAAAAAATACCTTTCGACTCTTTGGATATTTAGTGTTGGCGTGTTTCTATTTATCTTATTGTTTGCCTTTCTTCTTTCTTCCAAGATAAACAGGATTTAAAGAGCCCTCCATCTTTGCTTTATCATGAAGTGGTAAAGGGGGACAGTCACTGCTGTGATTTATCCAGACCCTTAAGGAAAGGGGCAGAGGGGAAAAAAAAATCCTTCCCCTCCCACCCCCCGCCTTTCATTTTTCCTCTAATCACACTTAATGCTGATGTTCAGTTGGTGCAGCTATTTTAAAAAGGTAATGAAAATTCCTTCAAAAACATGGGATGCTGACATTATGTTCTCTGCTGTAATATTTTCCTTGCTGAGACCTCCATAAGCCTGCTGGACTTTCATCAGTGAAAATATCTTATAAATAAACAAAATTCTTTAGGTTCTATGATAGCCATTCCTAATTAAGAACTTAGGAATAGGAAGGTCCATTCAGCAGAAAGCTACCATATTGGCATACCAGTCACAAAATGGAATTGCAGCTCTGATTTTACTGATAAAATCCTAGCATTGTTTAAAACCTGTGATTTTAAAAGGAGCTTGGCAGCTTTTTTTTCTTTTTTTATTATTATTTTATAAGGCAATAATTTCAGCATTCAATTCCCCATCAACACTGTTTTTCGTTTGTTTGTCTTTTGATTAACAAGGAAAGTGAAACAATTTTCACAAGGCTACTATGGATGCATTCAGCCGCTGAGATACGATACACCATCAGAGACTTAACCCTCAGATTTGTATTTTCGTGTCCCTCTTTACAGTAGTTATATTCAAATCTGGCAGTTTCTAGCCGAAAGATTAGACCTCCAGCTGTCATAGCAAATTTAACTCTAATAGGATCTTAGGCAAAAATAACAACAGCAACAGCAACAAATTGCCCACTAGTGAATTTTCATGGTTCCACTTCTCTGCCCAACATTTCTGGAAACTGGATAAACTGCTGATATAGAATTTAAGAGTGAATCACTGAAAAGTGGTTCAGAGAAGTCCTTCTTGGGTAAATCCTTTCCCAGATAAGGGAGTAAGAATTCACACCAAGAGAATTCCAGCGAAAACCATAACACCAAGATGTGTCCAACACAGGAATTGATGCTAAATCTCCCAGTGGAAAGGGGAAGGGTGGAAATACATCAGTAAATGCACGTTGTTCTGGATGCAGCTAGAAATCTTCAAAGATGCGTATTAAAAGCAAATTAGACAAAATAAAAGGGATGAGTGAATACTCATCCTATTTTCATAACTTCTGTACAGGTCAATCTCAGATGTTCCCATCTACGTAACATCTTACAGGTATTATAATCCTCATTTTGCATATACTGAGGCACAGAAAAGCATCCTGTATTTGGGCCTCCAGGCTTAAGCAGTGCCTTCCTTCCTTTCAGTAGAATTAAAGTTAGCATTACCAGCACAGTTTTATCTAAAATAGAAGGAAAGGTCCAAACCCTGGAAACTAGAAGAATCTAAGCATTTAGTAGGATAACTTTTTGCTATGGAGACCTCAATGGGAGTTGTAGGTGTGCAGCATCTTTGAGGATTTAACCTATCACTTTAAAAACAGACAGCGTGAAGCTTATTTTCTCCTGTCCTCACTCACCCAGACTGTGCTTTGTTAAGAACACTATATTCAGAGCAAAAGATAGTTTTGGATTTCATACTCAAAAGGTGTAACTTGAATTCCTGAGCTAATTGAATTAGATGAATGGTTTTCCCCTGGACCTAAATGGGATCAAAATTTGTCATTTTTCATTTCCATTAATGAGATACCATAGATATACACTGGCAGCAATTCTGGCAAGAATGAAAGTGGAAAGAAGAGCAAATGGTCAGACTGTCCTTTTTAAACTTAAACTCTGAAGGTTGTTAGGGAACTTTTCTTCCCCTGCCTTACTATTGCAGATTTTCCTGATCATTTCTCTAAATAATCCACCATACATCAGAGAAGGAAGAGTCCAGATGAAGAAACACAGCTCTATTACGGTATCCTTTACAAAAGCCCCTAACTTCCTGTTTTCCGCTTCTTTCTTGTACAGGATAAGACAAACATAGGTGTGACCATATTTAATAAAACTGAACCTAGGATTCCTCATTAATTTTCAACATTTCCCTAGCACAGCAGAAAGTTTCCCAGGAGAAACTAAAAAGGGTGAAAGTTTCAGATCAAAGCCAAAAAACCTGCTTCTGTTGAGGAGGGGAGGAAGAGTGCATTTGGAAATATAATTTCAATGGAGCCCCTGGGAAAGAAAACAGTTGGGTTTTGGTATTTTCTGTTTTCTGTTTTCTTAGTGGTTTTTAAAGAAAATAAATCATAAAAGATGATTTGGAGAAATTATTTGGAACAAAATGCAAAGACGTGCTGAATGGACAGTATGATCATTAGAAATAAACTGGCACTTTGAAGTAAATTGACACTAGACCAAGAAGCTAGGAGAGCTTTTTGTCTTATACAGCACCAGCATACTCACTGAGCAGGAGGAGTACTGTGAGTGGCCTTAAAGGCCACACTTTGAGGAGTGCAATTTGGTATTGTAGCAGATGTCATGCCAGTGAACAAAATCACATTGATTTTTTTAAGAGAGAATCTCTCTAGACTGAACTCATTGAAATACTTCAGCAATTAAAATCAGCATGGCCAGACTGGGTTACAAGAGGGTTTGTCTTTCAAGGATCTGTCTCATGCATGGGACAGGCAGAGTGATGTTATGTACAGTTTCCAAGGGGATCTTGGTGTTTTCTGCCAGCATTGCTGGTGAAGTTTCATAATGTTTTTCTAGTATTAGTAAAGATTTTACTTCCCTCCTCTGTGTGAACAGGAGAAAGCACAGTACTGCCCTGACCATTATTAATGGTATTGTTCCTTCTTCCTTCTCCAACTTGAGAAAATATTCCTCCTATCATATCCTTTATGATTAGTATTGCCTTGTGATTAGAAAGGGAAGACTTCACTGGGAGCCTTATCTTAGCTTGCACCTTATCTAATCACTAGCAACACTGCCCATCAATAACCCTTTTCTGGGAACCATATTTAGGACATAATACAGTGAGATGGTATTTCCTGTCTCTCACTCACTGTTAGATATTCACCCATACAAAGTCAGAATGCATCTACTACCAATAGTATGACCTGGTTTTGCTAGAATTTTTATTTTTCTGCAGCCAGAAACTTAAAAAAAAATCTCTAGCATTAATTTGTTTGTGTAACACCCTTAAGCGATGGCAATGTTTGGATCTGGGGCTGAAATCAGAGACCTCCTTTTAAAAAAAAATGTTGGAGACAAGACTAAGTCCATAAAATCACAATCTGTATCTACAGAGCAGTTTTGCATCCTTCTGTTAGACTAAGGCCTATTCCTTTTCATGTTCAAGACCACAAAAATATACGAAATTAAGACACCCAAAAGTAATGTAAATTGGTACTGTGCAGTCCTCTGTGTGTAGAAGACCAATGAAAGTTAGGAACCAAACTGTCTCTAGGTCCATGAGATTCATGACTTTGAGAAATAGCATGTAAAATGCATCACATAATACTATCCAGGGAAACATTTAAGTACTCAACTTTATTTTCTGCCTAGGGTTGCTTGGAAGCATTAAATAACATTCCTTGAATTTTGGGGTCTTTAAAGAACTTCCAGGTTTTTTACTTTCTAAAACTCAGCAAGACAGATGTACTGAACAGTTGTTTCATCGTGGTATCCAATGCTCTTCTCCCTTTGAAAAGAAAATTACTTCCTTCCTCTCAAAATAGTATTAACTGCAATGCCTCCTATGCAGAAGTTGCACTGCTTATAGTCAGTCAGGTCTCCAAAACAAGTGATAGTTGGTTTGGCTATACTCAGTCTGAACTTAATTTTAAGTCACACAGGCAAGAAAGGCTTAAGCAAAATAGAAAGAAAAATGATCTAATTCACCAGCAGACTGCCACTTAGTTTTGGATCTTGTCAGCAATTATAAGTGGAGGTGCATCAGCATAACTGCAGAAATATTGATTCGCTTTATATGTCTTTGGTACTTAAAAAAAGAAGACATACAGCATAAACTAGGCCAGATCTTCACCTAGGAGAAACTGTCATAAATGTATGGAAGGAAATAGAACTACTCTTGTATACATCAGTGAAAGAACTTTTTTATAGATAAATGCAGAGGAAAAAAGAGAACAAAATTTTCAAATATATGCATCTATTAACATGCATATACATGTAAACCTAGACACCGCCTACTGAGTTTATAAAGTCAAGCAGCCATGCATTAGTAAACACCAGAACCAAGGTTGCCAGTGCTATTTGCCTTTTCTTTCATTGTGGCTGTTGATTATGAAGCCACTTTTAATTACATGAAGACATGTTGTTCACTCCATGGGTGTCCTGCCTCATTCAACACTCAGGTTGAATAGGCCTCATTTTGTACATAATGATCCTGTACGTGCTTTCCCACCGTTCATTACCAACCATGGGATTCACCTCCCCTCCTTACAGAGATCCCACAAGTAGATGTTTATGTCTGAGCTAGCTGCTCCAGGCTCCCCCTCTAAACAGGGGGAAGGAGAGGCATTTTAAGAGCTGACCCATTTTAAATGTGTGTTTTAGAGTGAAATGAATCACCCCCTAAGGAGAAGCACTTCTCTCCCTTGGCTATAAAGAGACTTTGACTAGCTCAGATAGAGTCCTCCACACTATTGATGCATCCCAATGCATGTGACCCCAGCTGTTATCTAGCACATAGTCTTTAAACCCTATTCCAAACAAAGAGGAATTATCACCCCTATGGGTAATATGGTGGTCCTTGTAACATCATCTGAGTGATTCCTACAACACATTGACACTGTAGGCAAGAGTGTTCAAATCACCCAGTTTCCAGCACTTGTATTTGCTAGCAGAGTTATGGGGTCCATCTAGCCTCATGCCATTGATAATCAATGGAAGGAGAGGGTCCTCTCCAGAGAACAATTCTCTACTGACTCATGAAAGAGGGTAAGGGACTGTATTCTGTATTTAAAGTTGACTGAATTGAATAACTCTCTCACCGAGGACTTCCTTTTTCAGACTACTTCATGTAACATTTTACATGCTGAGTGCACAGTCCCTCTTTTCTTTCATTACTGCTGTGACCCAGCACACACCTTCACAAATCAGACCCCAGGGCCTGAAGTCAAGCACCAGAAAATGAGGAAGAAGACATTAGTGACCACACCTGAGGAGTTCAGATCTTCATTTGCAGCACACACAAGCTATAATTTTGATCTTCGAAACAGGTCAGCATCTTGTCTTTTAACTCCATATATCCTTTTACAACAGATGAGGATAAGATTTTTTATTTATTTCACAATGCTAACCAGTAGGATATATCCATCCTTTTGAACAAAATGAAGCAGAGATTCTTAAGGCCTCAAATCAAAAAGAAACTCTTTCTCTCTTGGACTTGTTATGACATCCACACAGACTTTTAAAGCTAGACAAAAACCTGATAAAAATAAATGAAACTGCCAACTTCGCTTCTTATTTTGTCAAGTATGGCAAAAGCTTATCGGTGGCCCCTGCGATTGTGTCAACCTGTTGGTTTTCTCTTTTGCCCGCAGGCTCAGACTGTCCCATCCTGAATCTTACAGCTGAGGATGAGAAAGCATTTGAGAAGAATGGATGGAAGGTGAATACAGCAGTAATTCAGACACAAGTAGAAATAGTGGTGTAGTTGTACCCTCCATGTCCCTGCAGCTCTATTTTTAAAGATTTCTTAATTATTTTGTGTGGCCCTGTCTTATGGTTTGGTTTTTTTTTCTGTGTTCTTTCTGTACATTTTTACAACTTATATCTCCTATCATTGTTTTGATTTGTTTTCTTCAGTCATGCTAAAGCCTTAGTGATATTCATCTGTCCCATTCCTGGTCCCACCCTATGCAAAGGAATGTCGTGCCCTACCAGTTCCAACTCCTTACCTACTTAGTATTCAAAAGTTGGTGTAGGTTCATCCTATCTAATTTACTATATATTTATATCACCCACTTCTGTGTCTAGTTCATTTTGAATTTAAACAGAGACCTTTTTTCTTCTCTGTAGTGTTCGAAAATAGCAAGGAAGTCACTGAAAAGTAAAGACAGATTATTTCCCTGCTTGGATTACATATGCAAAGCTAATTTTACTGTAGTTTGGACAACAATAAGTAGAATGCTCCTCAGGTTCAGACTGGGCTATGCCCAATGGAAAAATAAAATGATCAAGGTGTTTAGGAGTGAGAATTGCTATTCCCATGTGACCTGTACAAACTCACATTTTCAAAAGCTCATGAACTGGCCACACTAGGGAAGTTTCTACTGCCCAGAAGAAGATACATCATGGCTATTTGTGATCATCCAATTTGGATATACTTTTATCATGGAAGAATTTAAGCTTTTTAAAACTGATCAACTTTTCAGGAAAAAACAAACAAACAAAAAATTGTTTCCTGTTTTCATCCATGGAATAATGAAACATGTTGGCTGAATTAAAAAAAGAAAGAAAAAGACAGGTAGAGGGAGGGAGGGAGGGAGGGAGGGAGGGAGGGAGGAAGGAAGGAAGGAAGGAAGGAAGGAAGGAAGGAAGGAAGGAAGGAAGGAAGGAAGGAAGGAAGGAAGGAAGGAAGGAAGGAAGGAAGGAAGGAAGGAAGGAAGGAAGGAAGGAAGGAAGGAAGGAAGGAAGGAAGGAAGGAAGGAAGGAAGGAAGGAAGGAAGGAAGGAAGGAAGGAAGGAAGGAAGGAAGGAAGGAAGGAAGGAAGGAAGGAAGGAAGGAAGGGAGGAAGGGAGGAAGGGAGGAAGGGAGGAAGGGAGGAAGGGAGGAAGGGAGGAAGGGAGGAAGGGAGGAAGGGAGGAAGGGAGGAAGGGAGGAAGGGAGGAAGGGAGGAAGGGAGGAAGGGAGGAAGGGAGGAATTAAAATTAAACCCAAATATATCTCTCCTGTGACTGCAGGCAGGTACACTGCTAGGACAATTTCAGTTACAGAGGCTTAAACTCATCACTTATTGTTAGGTTATATGACAAAAAAGTAATTTGCATACCCACAGACAGGAGCACAGACAGACAATAGCAGTTTGGGTAACTCAAACCATGCAGTGTTACTTACATGCCCACCACAGGGGCCATCTTCCCATGGCCCATGTCCACAAGTCTGGAGTGGAAGAGGGGTACAATGCCGGGCAGGGACCCAAATCAGGGACTCCTAAGAAACAGGCATCTTGTCTGTCCCCTAGATCCAAAGCTATCCAGCAAAGCCTTCACCTCACTATACAGATGTGATACCCATCACCATAAGCCACCTTATCGCTCTATCAAACTACCTTCAAGGCAGTTGCGGAGATGTCGGTGTTGGTCTCTTCTCTTGGGTGACAAGTGATAGAATGAGAGGAAATGGCTTAAAATTTTGCCAGGGGAGATTTAGGTTAGATACCAGGAAGAATTTCGTTAGTGAAAGGATTGTTGGGCATTTGAATAGGCTGCCCAGGGAGGTGGTGGAGTCACTATCCCTGGAGGCATCTAAAAGGTATGCAGATGAAGTGCTTAAAGACATGATCTAGAGGTAGACTAGGGAGGGTTAGATAGTGGATGGACTCCATGATCTTAAGGGTCTCTTCCAATCCCAGTGATTCTATGATTCTATAAGAGCAGCTCTTGGATGAAGGGGCAGTTCCTGCCCAGTAGCATAGGATATGTACTAGGATACAGAAGAAAAGTATTTTGGGCTTGCCTGGATGCCACAAGTGTGTGAAAATAGAGGAATAAGAGGCTAAAAATGGCCAGTCACATGTAAATAATTTGCTGGTCAGTGCATTTGTCTGGTTGTGTCCTGCAGCCAGATCTGGCCTGGGTGAAGACTCGCTATTCTCTGTGTACATGCATCTCTGGGGTTTGAGTCTGGCACCTGAAGTCAGACTGGAGCAAGTGCAGGTGTTCCAGTGTGGGTGTGCACACCCAAAAGGATCAAGCTGGATGGAACAGTAAGTAGGTGAAGTTGTGCTGGGGGTTGACTATGAGACCGTGCGAATCTCAGACAGCTCTGTGTGTGGCTGGCTGTATCAGCAACTGGAGCAAGGCTGTGGCCTTACAGATTTACAATTCCAGGTGCCATCAACTGGGGAGACTGGCATCCAGGGATAGCTACTGGGCATATTGAGTGTCTGAGGTCATTGTTGGTGAGATCCACCCTTGTATGCATGTACATATAAATATATATGCCTATATACATACATTTACATATACTCTCACTAGTGGACCTCCATTCTCCTCAGCCAGAGGGGACAAGGATAAGGTTGTTGGTGTGTTTGTGTGAGTGGTCTGAGTGTTTGCCTGTGATCTGTATGTCCAGACATAGCATATATAAGTGTGTATATGTAAAGTATATATGTGTATTTGTTTCTATGTATGTATGTATACATGTATATACATGTGGTGTAAGCATATGTTCTGTGCGAGTCTGCCCACTGGCAATGCATCCTTGCCCTTGCTACTGGTCGGACCAGGGAATGAGGAGCTGTAGCAGCCTCACCTCCCTTGATATATGGGATCATAGAATCATAGAATAGTTAGGGTTGGAAAGGGTTTTAAATATCATCAAATTCCAACCTCTCTGCCATGGGCAGGAACACCTCTCACTAGACCAGACTGCTCAGGGCCCCATCCAACCTGGCCTTCAACACTTCCAGGGAGGTGGCATCCACCACCTCTCTGGGCAACCTGTTCCAGTGCCTTCTCACCATTATAATGAAAAATTTCTTCTTCCAATCATTTTATTTTTCAATTTCTTCCAATCTAAATCTAAGCCCTTCCAATTTAAAACCATCCCCCCTTGTCCTATCACTGCCTGCCCAATTAAAATGTCCCTCCCCAGCTTCCTTGTAGTCCTGTTCAGGTGCTAGAACGCTGCTATAAGGTCTCCCCTGAGCTTTCTCTTCTCCAGGCAGAACAATCCCTGCTCCCTCAGCCTGTCTTCATAAAAGTGGTGCTCCAGCTCTCCAATCATCTTGATGGCCCTCCTCTGGACCCATTCCAACAGTTTCATGTCCCTCTTATATTGAGGACTCCAGAACTGGACACAATACTCTAGGTGGGGTTTCACAAGAACAGAGGACAGTGGCAGATTCACCTCCCTCAACCTGCTAGCCATACTCCTTTTAATGCAGCCCAGGATATGATTGACCTTCTGGGCTGCAAGTGCACATTGACGGCTCATGTTGAGTTTCTCATCCAGCAGCACCCCTAAGCCCTCTGCAGGGTTGCTCTCTATCATTTCATCTCCCAGCCTGTGTTGATGATGAGGATTGCTCTGATCTTGCACTTGTCCTTGTTGAACCTCATGATCATAATATCACAGAATGGTCTGGGTTGGAAGGGCCCCCAATGATCATAGAGTTTCAACTCCCTTGCCACATGAAGGGCCACCAGTCTCTAGACAAAGTTGCCCTGGGCCCCATCCATTCTGGTCTTGAACACCTCCAGGGATGGGTCATCTACCATCTGTGAAGATATTCACATGGGCCCACTTCTCCAGGTCCCTCTGATACCCCCTTGTTCCCTATCTTGTTCCCTCTTGGATGACATCCCATCTTTCTGGCATGTCAGCTGCACCACTCAGCTTGGTGTCATCTGCAAACTTGCTGAGTGTGCACTCAACCTCATCATCGATGTCATTGATAAAGATATTAAATAATACTGGTCCCAGTAAGGACCTCTGAGGGACACCAGTTGTCACACATCTCCACCTGGACATTGAGACATCGATGAATACACTCTGGGTGAGACCATACAATCAATTCCTTATCCACTGAACAGTCCACTCATCAAATCCATATCTCCCAGTTTAGAGAGAAGGACGTTGCAGGGAACTGTGTCCAAGGCTTTACAGAAGTCCAGATACGTGATACCCATTGCTCTTTCTGTGTCCATTGATGCGGTCACCCCATCATAGAAAGCCATCAGGTTGATCAGGACTTGGTCAGTACCTGCCCCTGGTGAAGCCATGCTGACTGTCTCAAATCATCTCCCTGTCTGCTAAGGGCCTTAGCATAGCTTCTAGGAGGAGCTGTTCCATATCTTCCCAGGCAAAGAGGATTCTGGGATGCATCTCACTAAGTCCCATAGACTTATATATGTCCAGATTCTTCTGGTGGTCATGAACCTGATCTTCCCCTAAAGTGGGAGGGATTTTACCCCTTGTTCCCTATCTTGTCGTTCACTGATGCAGGAGCAGAGGGACCCAAGATGATATCTTTTTCTCTAATGGCATCCACTATTAAAAAATATAGGACAGTGATAATATTAGGTCTTGGTACCAAATAATCACAAAACAGTAACACAGAAATAACTCCTAAATCTCTGGCCAAAACCAGGAAGAAAATAATCTCCTGGAAGACCACTTTCCACAAACAAGACAAGGCTTTTCATTGACTAATATGTGTTGGCAAAGGTCTAGAGTAGTTTATATAAAGTTTGATGAATTGTCACACAATCCAGACATGATCAAGTAATCTTATAGTTACAAACATCACTATTGAAAGTCCTCAGGAGGTCTTGGTATTTTGGGACAAAATGGTAGACAATTCTAGATTGAAGTTGGAGTAATAATGAAATTTAAAAAAATATTAGTTTGCCACTGTTCATTCACAGGAAAAGGTAAGAGGAAACCTTGATATCACAGAATCACAGAATTTTAGGGGTTGGAAAGAACCTCTGGAGATGATCTAGTCCAACCTCCCTGCCAGAGCAGGATCACCTAGAGCAGGCTGCATAGGACAGCATCCAGGTGGGTTTTGAATATCACCAGAGATGGAGACTCCACATCCTCTCTGGGCAGCCTGTGCCTGTGTATGTGGTCTATTCTTTTAAAGTGGAATATAAAATGATGCTGGATTTTCGCTGGATGTGTCAGACTCTCCAACAGAGATGGGTAGTTTTAAGGCCAGACCTTAAAGATGGAGGAGATGGGAGACTTCATTAAATTATTAATAACCTCTTAGATAAATATACTTGGAAAGCTTTGGAAAGAAAACAATTTTTTATTATTTATCAAATCAGACAAGTTGGTTTGTTTAACCTGTTTGTTTTGTCATGCACTATCATTGTGCTGTGACATTTACTAGGATTTCCCATTCTGCAGCAGGTATTATGTAGCCCTCACCATGTCAAGTGATTGTTTCTATTGCTCCAGCTGTAAAGACACCTCCATCTCAGGCCAGATGGTACCTAGTTCATTCCTAGGTGTTGGAAACAGTGATAATTAGTGCACCTACCCCCTCACAAGGATCTCCGTCTGGAATGCTAAATGACTTCAAGAGCATGTACCACTGTATGTCATTTTTTGGGTCATTTGCATCTGTCACGATCCACAACCATATAGACTACTTTGGCAAAGGTTAAACACCCTTGTGTTCCAACTGACCTCAGATTGCTCTGGGTGGCTGGGAACAGTTGGGCTTAACTCCTGAGTGAGGTTCAACTAGGTGTTTTATCATGACCAGGTCTTCACAATTCTTGGGAATAGAATTAAGACTCAAAATGGTGTCAAGCCTCAAGTCACTTTATTTGACCCACAACAGTGTGCAAGAGAAGGGGGAAAGAAAGAGAAAAAAGTGAAAGAGAGAGAGAAAAAGTGCAATAGCTACCATCACAGATCCAACGTCCTGTCAGTCTGATGTCTTCAGGTCTGGTGGGGGAACATTCCTCTGGGTCTTAGTTGGTCTTGCTTTTTTACAATGTTATCTCATTTCATAGTCAATAGGTCCTTGGCATAGCCACACCTTCGACTTGGCATGCTGTCTCCAGAGGGTCCTCAAAAGTTTGAGAGAGTCTGAGCCCTCAAAAGTTTGAGAGGGTCCAAGCACTCTCACACTTTGTCCTTCAGTTGACACTGGATCTGGGCACATGTGCAGAGGACTTGGGATACATTCTTTGAGATAAGCCACTTTGAGATGAAGAAGATGCATATCCAGTCCTGATCATTGGAATTTACTTTGTTGCATGGGTATTCTAGGGTTTGTTCGTGATTGAGAGAGAGGAAAGTGGGGGCTAGGGTTAGAGAGAGGAAAGAGAAGAGGTTCTGTCGGCAATTGTTAAGGCATATCTCTAGTCCCTTACAGCATCCCAATGCTTTTCTGTTTGCAAGTATGTTTTTAAAGCTAGGTTGGTAGGAAAAGCTCCCTGGTGTGGCAGGAGAACAAGGGAAAGGAACCAGCAGCACAAAAGAGCCTTACTCTGCTTGGTAAATTAGTAGGAAAATAATGAAAAAAAGCCTCAAGTCTTGTCATGTCGGGTCTGGAGCTTTAACCAGGGCTGACTGACAGTCAGTGGAGTCCCACTGTTCTGCTCCAGTTCTGACACCACCTGGGATCAAGGAAATGAAGGTTTTCTGGTCAAGGGACTTCAAGCATAGGGGAAGAAGAAAAAGTAGAGAATGGTTTGGGCTCATGAGTACAAAATGGATTTACCTGACCAAGGAAACCTGTAACAGAAATTTCAAGCTTACTAAGGAGTGGTTAACAAGGACAACAGAGATACAGGCAAAGATGCTTCAGTGAGGGATAGAGTCAAACTCATCGCTGACCTGTATTTATGTAGTTATGACTGCAGATTATACTTGCATGTTCTCTCTTCCAGTATAAGAACAGGACATTTTGTTAGTTGGAAGGGATATCTATATGATAAATTATGTCCAGAAAAGGAAGGAGTAGCTACCTTTCTTTTCCCTTTTTGCCAGTTGTAGTAGACAAAGGCTAACCCAAAGAAATGTAATCAACTTTAGAGGAACATTGAAAAGCATTTTCAAGTACTTCAAGTGTTACATTTTTCCCTAACATCTCTTTATTGTTGCCATCAACAAAAATGTTGTCTAAAGCAGGGGTGTTCTATAAGTGATTTTCCCCTTGCAGTGCACTTCACAGACATTCTATTAGGGATGGCTTTCAGAAGTGGATGGTTATCTCAGGGGACTTTATTCACCTCTTGTTTGGAAGTTAAGACCCAGCTCCATTTGTTATGCTGACTGTGGCAAAAATACAGAAAAAAACCCAAAGTAAACCAGAAGATTTCTACTGAAATATTTCCAATTTTGAAATAATTAATCTGCCAAAAAAGCAGCATTCATTTAATTATTTTCTTCTACATTGAAACTTCCCTATCCCCCAACATTTGAGGATTCGTGGGGATTTTATCCCTTTGGTTAATTCTACAATCAATGGTGTGTTAGATCATTTAAGAGCCTACAGTCTCAGAAACTCATTATTGCTAGTAGCGATTGGATGTTGCATCCTGATATGGACTAATGCATTTGGATCTCTTGAGCAAAATGTGTTTAATGTTACCTGGCACTTCTTTGGATCTTATGTGTACCATGGGAAACAGAGACAAAGGAGATGAAGGGGCCAACTGAGTCACTGAGTCAATCTGCCCACTGCTCCCAACATACACATGACTAATACATCTTTGTACATCCAACAGGTTTCTTTTTAGATCTGCTGGGTTTCTTGACCTTACTGTTCTGTTAGAACAATGTTCAGATAAATAGATATATACATAAATAGACTGACAGTTGAAAATACTCTGGAATGCATTTTGATTTCTTTTGCTGATGATCTATTGAATATACCTGATGCATTCTATGTGTTCATTGACTTTTCTATTTGTTTCATACTTGTACTCATTTTTACTGATCACCATCCTGCCTTCTGTAATGTCAAGATATAATGAAAAATCTTCCACCAGCAAAGGTGTCCTTTGATATTTCTTATAGCTTTTATATCTTCTATTTTTTTCTGGATCTGTGCCTGTTGCTTTTTTGATGAAGTTTCAAATGCACAGCACACAGATATCGCTTGGAATGTAACAACTACGTGTTTTTTTGTCTTTCTTTTCTTTTCTTTTTTACTTACTTAGATATTTGATGCAGAATTGCCACAATTGTGTAGAATATTTATTACAGATACTAATAATATCATTATTATCTGAGTAATAGGGAATTAACAGCTGATCAAGTTACTGTACTAAAGAAAATATAAATATGGATGTTGGTCAGTTATTTTGTTACACAAATAATTAATGAGTGTGACAATATTGACCAGAACATTATTTGTTTATGATTTTGCAGTGTGTTTGTGTCAGAACAGCTTAGCTGAAACAGAGGTTTCTTACACGATTTAAAGGCTTTTTAGAGAGTGGTTTCTAAGTGAAGTTTTGTTTTCTTTCTTATTCATCTTTTTTTTTTTTTTTTTACTTTTCTTTTATGGTTTTGTTGTTTGAATACAAAGGACAAAAGGACCCTGGAGGGCAGACTTAAAAGTGGTGTTTTCTCACCTTCACACACAATGCTTTGTAGTGAAGGAGAAGACTTAAAGCAGCTTTCCCGGGAGGATGGGAAGACAACTTTCTAAACTGATTTTCACCAATATTTTTACAACCTTCTTATGCAGAAAAAAAAAAAAAAGAAAGAAAAAAAAGAAAAAAAAGGGAAAAATTTTGATTCACATCTCTGTGAATTAACATGTGAAATCTAACATGAATTTAAGATAATTGTTAAAAAATTCCATCTAAAAATCCAGAAAATAGAGACTCCTCGTTGGGAAATTTTCTCTTTAAAAGGCACTTGCATGAAAACAGCTTGCAAGGTGCTGTCATAGAAGGGTGGGCATCCTAAGCAGAAACAAGAAACAAAACCTTTCCTGACTGGCACCCTCAGTAACAATCCTAGAAACTTTGAAAAATGGCAGTGATCTGAAAGGTCTGGTCCCCCTGGTCCCAGGCTGGTGTGAATCAGGGCTATGGATTCTGGCGGATTTATCTGTGGGCAAACCCGCTGTTCAGCCAGAATAAGGCATTTGTCTTAGAAGACATGTTTACCACAGGTTATTGGGTGTTGTACATGAATTACTAGGTGAAGTTCCCCTGGCTGTACTCAGCAAATTGATTGCTAACTCCTATGATTCCAGTTGTTTTTTCATTATAATCTTTTCTCTTTAGACACCTGTTTTATGGAGGTATGTGTTTTGGAAGATGTCTGGGTTTGTGTCTGCCTTTTCTTAAGTAATTTGTAGTCCCTGTCATCACAAAATTAAGTTTATTGACATGACATAAGAAAAATCCTAAAAAAAATAATCCTCTGAATCAAACAGAGAGAACCAGGAAAGTGTCAGCACACGCTCAAAATTTTTAATGTTTTTCATGATTTGCTGGGAGAAAGGGCTGATTTTTGGTATTAATATTCCTGAATCCAGGATCAGTATGGGTAAACACAGCATCATCTAATGCCCCCAAAATCTGTGCAGGTAAAATATGTCTTTACAAATAAACTTCCAAAAAGTACATCAGTAGCAATGACCGCTTGGGTGAAAAAGTCTGTGTTGTTCACACTGTGCTTGTGCAATGAATAGAGAAAGCATTACAGATTCTGTAGTGTCAACCTAATACATTTTATTTTTTTTTTTACTAGCACTAATTAATTTGGAACACAGAGGCAAAATGATTTAAGTAAAAAAAAAGCAAAAAAAAAAAAAAGCATGTGAGAGCCTGCTTAAATCTGATTAACTTTCTTTTGTAATTAAATTATCAAGAAGTGACCTAAAGTGCAGTTAGCTAGGCATATACTTAATTACTACATGATAAATAAATATCCTGAATCGGATTATGACTTCTTGGTAGAGAAATAGCAGACCTGAGTAGGCAAAAATGTTGAAACATTGTAGAGGATGGGACAGAGTGGCTTGGCTCCTTTTGCTCTAACCACAACTGTTTGCATTTGAATAGAAGAATACTAGTTTATAACTTCACTATTTGTCCTTAAATTACCATTGTCACAGCATCTCCCTTCTGTTCAAGCAGGGTGAACTCTATTGAGGCAACATTGGGGTCTTTATCAGGATGGGTCTGGATCTCTTCTCAGGGAAGCTGTGACATTTTCTTCCTCCCTGGGACCTTCCTTGTGGCTAACAGAAACTAGAGGGACTGTCTTCTCTCACATCCTTCCGGATGACACACACCTCTAGACACCGGCAGAAAAGATGTTTCCACCACAATGGTTACACACTAGGGCTGCGGATGATGATGTCTCTAACCATGATGTCATTCAGAGAGCTGTGCTTGTGAGACTCAGCCCTGACTTATATGCTTCAGAAGAAGTTAGTCTTGCTGTCCCTCACTCTAGTTTTGAAGAACAGGATGTGTTTGCTGCAGGGACACCACAGTAATGTATATTGTCATTACAAGTGAAACAATTTGCTTTACACAGAGAATAAATGGGACTGACTGGTGCACAGAATTTTGTTGTTGTTGTTGATGTTGTTATTATTGATTTTCATAAAACAAAATTAACTTTTTATTTGCAATATTTTACTCTATTTGTCCTCTGTTCCAATTGGAACAGTAATGTTTTGAGTTGTGTCATCTTCTGGTAAACAGAGAACTCAGTCCTGTTTCCCATCTCAAATACAGTCACTACAGATCTGGGGAAAATTCTTTTTTTTTTCAAATCGGTGCAGTGCTTTCACCTGTACAATTCTTACATGATCTTGGCAGTTCAAAAGGTGCTTGCTGTGGTTTTGTTGCTTTGACAACAGTTTAAAAAAAAAATGTATGAAGGAACACATCTGGTTGCGCCTCACAAGGCTGCATTGGAAGTTGTCTCCACATTTTGAATGGAGCTTTGAAGAAGGTAAAAAGCAATGTGAGTTCACTCCCGCCTGCAATTACACTGCTGATAAGATGTTAATGAAGAGAAGCGCTGAATAGAGCCTGCAAAGTAGTTATAATCAAGTCTTGTTGTAATTAAAATTGTCAACAAATTGACAAAGACTCTTAGTGACTTGTACTAAAGCTGATAGGAAACTGAAGCTGGGAGCATCTGTGCAAACACCAAGACCAGTAGCTGAAGCATTGTCGCATTTCAAGATGACCTTTTCCATAGTAAATTTCCCATGTACAGGGTCAAGCTAAAGGTCCTGGTAGCCTAAAGCATTAGGTTTACCTCAGGCCAACTGCACCTGTTTTCTGAAAATGTGCAAGATGTAGGGCAAGCACAGGCTGATTCCGTGCCTCTTTGCTTCCCCTGGCAATACACAGTTTCAGGGCTCACTGATCAAGACTTTGTGCTGGTGTCCAAGCTTCTAAAGCTTCTGGGTACATTTAGACCCACAAAGGAACTGAACTTTCCCTGGGCCAAAATATCTGCATGTGTGTTTGCATACATATCTAAGCATCTGTGTATTTCAGTCTACCCCTACAAAAGTTTGTTATGCACATGGCTCATTTTAACATGTTCAAGATCTGTTGTGTAACCTCAACGTTGTGTATGTAAAGATAAAAATTATATTCATGCAATGGTATCAGAAAAGATCTCAGTATCTTTCAGAAGCTCTGTAAATTAGTATAATTCAACTACCCCCCCCCCCCCCCCCCCGCCCCGAAACTCTATGGCAATTTATTTGCAATCCAACACCAGGAAACTAGGAAATTAGTATGTGTCACGAGGAATTGCACTGGGTTTTGTTAGTATGCAATGCCAAGCTATGGATGACTATCGAGGAGATTTGTTTGCCTGGCTGCAGTTCCTCTGAAACAGGTCATCTCTTCTTAGTATAATGTTATATTTTTTTCCTTCTATCTTTATATCAAAAGTTCATGGAAAATCACTGGCAGCAGTTTCACAACCTTCAAAAGGTATCACCCCTTTTATTCTACTGTGGAGGAAAACACACTGTGTAACTCTCAGCCTTTCATCCTCAAGAATTTGCCACTTAAAAACAAATTTGAAAGCAACTTAAACGTACAACACATCATATATTTATAAACCAGGAGAAGAAATCAAACAGCCTAGGCTTGAGGGAAGGAAATAGTCCACATCTATTTATATAGATAGACCCTTTTGCATATGGCACATAACCTCTGAGTCTTTAAAAAGAATCTAGCACGAGGTGTGAAGTAACTCCTTGCTTTGGAATAGGACAAATGCAACATGATGTGATTAAAAGGATGATTGTAATACTGTATGTCCCGAAACATTAATAAGCTGGCATTACAAATGCTCCCTGGTAACCGGTTTTGACATCAGCATTATTAAATGTTAATCAAGGAAAAGGAATCACTAGATAAACATTAAGCAATAGTGATCATGGAGTGTTAGTAAACACAGGAAAAAAACAATGTGTTCTTACATGTGGGTAGAGCTGCAATCTGCACCACGTTTCTTTATTATTTTTACTAGTTCTCCGTCTCTCTTACTGGCTTGCATCACTAGGCATTTGGGGACATTTTACTCAAATTTTAGTTGGGGAAAGTGGAAGAGAAAATTTGTGTTTCTGCTTTGTTTTAGAGCAAAATAGAAGCATTACTAGTAAGACTTGTGAGGCTTAGAAGGTTTTTAAATAATTTCTTACAAACACCTTCTTTAAAGACAGAACATATTAGTCCTGCTAGAAGGAAAGAATGAAGAGAAATGGAAGAAAGTTGTGTGTAAAGATGTTTTCTATTTTTTTCATGTTATGATTTCTGAAACTCAAATTGAACTTACAATATGTGTTTTCAGAGTTCAAGTTCAGCAAACTCTCTGTTTTAACTTTTAAAAAAGAAAACTTTTATTACACACAGTAAAAATACATTATGTTTCTTAAGGATTTGTTGTGGTTTAACCCCAGATGGCAACTAAGCCTCACACAGCTGCTAACTCACTTCACTCTGATAGAAGAGTAAAAGTGAGAAAACTCATAGGTTGAGATAAAAATGTTTTAATAGGCAAAGAAAAAGCCACACATGCAAGCAAAGCAAGAAAATGAATTAATTCAGCACTTGCCACCTGAAGGCAGGTGTTTAGCCATCTCCAGGAAAGCAGGGGTCCATCATGTGTAACTGTGACTTGGAAAGACAAATGGCATTGTTTCAAATGTCCCCCCCCTCCTCCTCTTTACCCCAGTTTATATGCTGAGCATTACAACATATGTTATGGAATATCCTTCTGCTCAACTGGGGTCAACTGTCCCAGCTGTGTCCCCTGCCAATTTAGAATCATAGAATCACAGAATAGTTTGGGTTGGAAATGACCTTAAAGATCATCTAGTTCCCACCCCCTGCCATGGGAAGGGACACCCTCCACTAGACCAGGTTGCCCAAAGCCCCATCCTACCTGGCCTTGAACACTGCTGGAAAGCAGGCAGCCACAGCTTCTGTGGGCAGCCTGTTCTGGTGCCTCACCACCCTCATTGCAAAAAAAAAAAAAACCCAAACCTTCTTAATATCTAATCTAAATCTGCCCTTCTTTAGTTTAAATATCCCTTGTCTGGTCACTGCATGCCCTTGTAAACAGTTCCTCTCAAGCTTTGTTGTAGACCCCTTCAGGTCGACTAAAGCCACTATAAGGTCCCCTCCTCCTTGGAGTGTTCTCTTCTCCAGGCTGAACAAACCTAACTCCCTCAGCATGTCTTCACAGAAGAGGTGTTTCAGCCCCCTGATTGTCTTCGTAGCCCTCCTCTGAACTCCTTCCAACATCTTCATGCCTTTCTTGTACAGGGGGTCCCCAGAGCTGGACACAGTACTGCAGGTAGGGTGCCACCAGAGCAGAGGAGTAGAATCACCTCCCATGATATGCTGGTCACTCTTCTTTTGATGCATTCCTGGATATATGTGGCTTTCTGGGTTGCAAGAGTGCAATGCTAGCTCATGCTGAGTTTCTTTTCCACCAACACCCCCAAGTCCTTCTCCTTAGGCTTGCTCTCAATCCGTTTTCTTCTCAGCCTCTAGTTGTGTTTGGGATTGTCCTGACCCATATGAAAAACCTAGCACATGACCTTGTTAAACTTTGTGTAGTATTCACCGTCCCACCTCTCAAATGTGTCAAGGTCCCTCTGGATAGCATCCCTTCTCTTTCTTGGGAATTCCTTTTTTCCCTGTTTAAAACTGGGTTATGTTTCCCCTTTTCCAGTTTGTGGAAATTTCACTGGACTGCCATAGATTCTCAAATTTGATGGAGAATGGGTTAGCCTATTCCCTCAGGACCCACCAACACATTTCATCAGGTCTCATGAACTAGTGGACTTTCAGGTTACTTACACAGCCCTGGAACCTGGTCTTCTACTTTTTGTCCATTCCCCAGCCTCCTTACTGGTGATACAGCTTGAGAAGTATAAAAAGGCCTTGATTGTTTATTTTCAACACAAATTCAAAAAATAGACCCATACTACTATGAAGAAAATTAACTCTGTCCCAGCCAAAATTAACACAGTTTTAAAGTCAAAATCCAGGCTTAAACATTTTGCAGCCTGTGAGACAGCAACCCACAGTTCCTCTAACATACCCTGACAATATTTCTGTCAGCCTGGATTCACCTGAGAGGCATCATAGTCCTGCTCTACTTCCTCCCCCTTTCTACACCACTTACATGTCCCTCACCCTGGGGGGAGTTTTATGTCAATTTGGGATCCTTCCCTGATGGTGAAGTCCTTGGTGGCCAGTTTAAACAGCTGGAGATATCTTTTAAAATGCTGGAGCAGTTAGAAAGGGAGGGATAATCAAGATTACCCTAAATTTTGCTTGGAAAAATTAATGTATTTTCTTGGGCTTTCTTCCAAACATGAGGTGTGGTTTTTCATGCCATTTCTTTTTTAAATGCTTTCTGACAATGAGCTTTGACTCCCTCCTCCTTTATCAGCATTTGGTTACTTTGTGCATGTTTTTCAAAGCCTGTCAGTCAGTGTCAAGACCCATAGGACAAGTGCACTTTAACAACTCGCCATCAGACATACAGATAAAGGCACATATTTCTTGTTGCCACTTTTCCTATGCTCTGAGTTGCACAGCTTACAGTGTAACAGTGATATGAGCATTGAATGGTTACCCAGTTCTCCTATACAAAATTTTTGTATAGTTTATAAAACCAATACTTATTTTGTATTTCAGAGTATGTAATTGCATAATGTAAACCCATTCATTTTAGGATATGTAATCTGAACCTGTTACAGCAAAGGGGAAGCTAAGCTTTCCATGTACCATTCCCATTTCATTTTTCAGTGCTGTCTATTCCTTGCAGCCAGACACTTGGAGTTTGTATCTGTCTCTTATTTAAAGTAACTGACTTAGGTTCTGTACCTGAGTCCTCTGAGGCTACACTCCAGGTAAGGACCATATCCATGCTTAGGCATAAGGGAAAAGTTATCTTGATACAGTAAATGCCATGAACACAGGGAATTGATAACTTGGCATTCAAGTGCTGAGTCATCAATCATAAAGAATCAATCTTCCCTCCCTGAGGAGCTGGCCCCAGGCAAACATAATTCTCTCTCACTGCCACAGGCCTGATAGCTCTTGTCCCATTTGTAGGGAGTGTACTTGTTCTTATTTCAACATTGATTCATCTGGCATTCAGGAGTATTTTCCAGATTCCCAGAAAATGTTATGTAATTCATTGTCTCTAAAAGAAGTGGTGATACTTGTATATTAGGGTATCTTAATACTTGTTTTCTCAGTAGTACCTCAGGCTCGAAGAACTGAATGGAATACAAAATCCTGTTGGTTCCCAAAATTGCCTTTTGTGTATGTCATTTGTAGAAGGGGAATGGTAGACACACAAGGAGAGCCATTAAAAGCTTTTGAATGCTTTTAACTCAGTCAGGCTTTTTGTGTCTGTCAGCAGGTAGCTTAATCAGTAAGACTTATTATTTTTATTCCAGTAGCAACTCAAAGGCATAATTCTGGCCCACAACACGATTGGAGACAGGACCTGTAGTAACCACAGAATGACACTTGGGCACCTGCTTAAAACTTGTATTCTAACTTGTAGATTTTGTTTGTTTGTTTTTGTTTTTCCTGGACCAAAATTTCCTGAAAAATATCTAGGTAAGTAAAATCTCTGAATTCCAGAAATTTGGGGTCCTGACTCAGGAACATAGTTGCTTTACTCCCTAGACAGGTGATTTTATTTTTACCCATTTTATTTCCCCTTAAATTATTCTTAGGGTCAATGAGTCAGAATAGGTAGCTCCTGAACTAATTATTTATGAAAAAGAGGAGTGCATTTATGATGCATTTTCCTCCATAGGTTCTTATCATAATTTGAGACCTCTTAGAAACTGGTATTTGCAGATTAGAAATGCTCCAATAATAAGGAATCTGCATCACATTTTGCTGGCATTCAAAACCTGCTAGAGAAAGAACTTTTCCAGAAAATGGAAGACCTTTTTCAAGTTTCTGCCATTCTGTACGGAATAGGAACTCACATTTCCTCCACCATGAAAACTAGTCTCAATCACCAGTGCATGCAGTGCTTCCGGAGGTTACATTCCTCTCCTCAAATGTGGCTTTCCACTTGGACTGAACTGATCTAACATTGTGCTACAGGATAAAAGGGTTATCTCAACCATCCCCTGCTCCTCACTGTGATCTCCTGCTGCTGCCTTACATGAGTTCCAGAAATCATGCAACCATGGAGTGAGATGATGCAGTTCACTGCTCTGGCTGAAAATGAATTCGAGGGGAAAAAAAAATCACCTAAATGTTTGATTTTCAGTCAGGGAAGCAAACCGATGAGACTCACCTTGCAGTCACCAATGTGCTAAATCTGACATGAGGTCAGGAATGGGGATGGAAAGGAAGGATGGATGATTTCTTTCAGGCAAAGCCTGAATTTGATCATGAAACAACAGCACCCACACCTGAGTTACTGTGCAATAAAGACTGACAAAGTTATGTGTTTAGAAGTGAATTCTGTAAAAGGGTGCATGTATGAAGGATCAGAGGTCTTGACAACTTCACACACTGCTGGAAGCACAAAACAATGTAAATTTTTTTAGATGATTGTCCAAACTGTGCTTTCCTATACTTATTGGACAGTTGACCAGATGTTTAACCCAGCTCCTTATTTCTTACATTTCTTATATTCTTCTTCATTGGGGCTGCTGAACGATGACAAGCTCAACATGAGCAGACAGTGTGTGCTAGCAGCTCAGAAGGCCAGCCAGGTCCTGGGCTGCATCAAGACCAGGTCAAGGGAAGTGATTTTTCCTCTCTACTCTGCTCTCCTGAGACTGCACCTGCAGTACTGTGGTCAGTTCCAGGTTCCCCAGCACGAAAGACATAGAGATGTTTGAGACAGTCCAAAGGAGCACCACAGAATCACCAAATCACAGAATGACGAGGTTGGAAAGGAACTTTGAGATCATTGAGGTCAACCATACCCACCCTCTACTAAACCATATCCTTGAGCACCCCATCTACCCATCTTTTAAATATATCCAGAGTTAGTGACTCAAACCCCTCCCTGGGCAGACTTTTCCAATGCCCAATAACCCTTTTGGTGAAGAACTTTTTCTTAATGTCTTATCTGAACCTGTCCTGATGCAACTTGAGTTCACTCCCTCTCATCCTGTAGCCAGTTGCTTGGGCGAAAAATTCCTCAAAGTGGAATCTTTCAATTGTCTTCTGTTTGTTTTGTTGGTTTTGGTTTGGTTTGGTTTGGTTTGGTTTGTGGGGTTTTTGTTTGTTTTCTAGTATTTGAGAAAATGATGTGGAGTAAGTAGAAGTGATAATTAACAAATTATTATCACATAAGCATTCTGTTTCTCAGGATACAATACACAGAATTGGAGCTAGAATCTCTTGTGGTTTTTTGGGGAGGGAGGATTAAAGAAAACATATTCACTCTAGAGCCTAGAAATCCATCTAAAGAATTTAATGGTAGTAACTTAGCTTTCAAAATTTCCCTTAAGAGGGACTTCCATAGCATGGGAAAATTGTGTGGGCTGCTTGCATAGGTTTGAAATTCCTTTCTCACATATAAACTGGGGTACTGATGGTGAATTTGTGCCTTGTTACTCTGGTGCTAAAGTTCTGGTCTACATAGAACTCAACAATCACACTTCACTTGCCCAGAAGAATTTTTTATTCCAAATGCTTTGCTAATATGAAATAAATAATTATTAATACTGGAATTTAATGAAAAACTCTGGTTTATCATTTCAGACAGAAAAGTTTCAAAATAAATTTATATAAAGTTTGGGCAAGTCTCTAAACAGAACCTCCAAACCATCTGAGTTTTGTTCATTCTAAGCTTTAATGCTTGGGAAAGTGACCAATGAGGCATAAAGCAAATCTTATTGCTTCATCAGATGGTGAGTACAATTTATGATCTACTGACAAACCCAGCAGAGAATGCTGAAATATTGTGGTCACGCCTAATAAAATAGCAGGTACAGTCTGTAGATAGGGCAAAGACTAATCTCAGCTTCATGCACTAATCTTTGCTGAAGCCAATGGGAGTAACCTTGGCCTCAGTTCAACAAAATATTTAAGCACATGCTTAAGTCCAGAACTATGGTTAGAGTGACTACAGGTTACAAAGAGCAAACTCTCAGTGAAACTGCAGAAGGTGGCCCATTTCACTCCTTTTACTAAGCCTGATAGAAAGTGCTCTTTGACATTGTTCAATTCTCCTTTGTCAGACTTCTCTTTTTTTTTTTTTCAGATTCGTAATGTTCTAAAGTATATCTTTTAAATTAAGTTTTCCATTTAGCTGAACTAAGTTGTGAATAGAAAATTTGTCCCACAAATCTGGGACAGTGATGATAGGCAAGTGATCAGGAGTTTCTACTGGCCAAAGAAAGGCGCATTAGATCTTTAAAAAGAGGTTTAATTAGCCATTAGGTTTCCAGGAGACCCAGGCAGACATTCGCAGTTCTTGCAATAACAGAGATGCAGAGTCTTGCTGAGACAATGAGGGACTTGCTTGCATGATGAATCCATGATTATCTTTCTCCCCACACATTTCTGCTTGTCCTTCTCACCTAGCTTAGGAGAGCTCTTTTCAGAGAGAATTTCAAGGGTTGCTTTATTTGTTAGGAGACAAGGAGGCACTAATAAATTCCTCTGTGTGAGGTATTTAATTACATAATAATGTGTACACTAATCAAGGTAAATGTGTTTGTGAAAACACCTTGATATGGGAACAGTTAATCACCCAAGGCATTGCTTCTTAACACACCTTGGAAGTTAACTTAATTAAATTAATTAGAACAATGAAAAAAATGAACTGTTTATTGGTCTACAATGGCCTGAAGCGAGCGCTTTTCCACCAATGCTAGGAAATCTCCCAGACTGCAAGTAATTTTTTTTTCCTAAGCCTCCGGTTCATGCACTTATGACAACTTGTGAGGTGCCTGAAACTGATGACATTTTCCTCTACAGCCTTAACATCTGAACTCTTTGTCTGTAGGAACCAGGTGATTCTACCCAGAAGTACTGTACCTGCTGCCAAGACCTAGAAAATGAACTCATCTGTGAGCTGATCTGTGCAGCTATGTGCTAGTTAGAAAAGAACAGTTAGTTCGCAGGGGATATGCTTGCTCACAATCAAAAGCCAACAGAGACATGTGGAAAGACACCTTATTATCTCTAGTAAGCTTTGCATTGGATCTCATTATCCATTATCGCTTTCTTCCTTCAAATATTGCATCCAGTACAACCATTTGCTACCCTGTTTTTCTAGAGGATCTAGCTGACAAATAAGATTATGTTTTCCCCTGTGGCTTTAGCAAATTCTTGTTGACCACAGCCTTGACAGACATACTGCTGGTCTGTAGCAAAGTGGCTGTGTGATTGGTCACACATGAAGCTTCAGTTAGCTGCATGTGGACAGCAGATCTGACTTAAGCTGCAGACTCATATATAATTTAAGATGCTGTCTGGACTACATTGATATGGAAAAAAAAACCCAGACACACTCTTCTAAGTCTTTCTTTCTGGCTCTCTTGTCTTCCCCTCTTTAGCTTTGTAGTAAACATTCTCATAGAGCTATGAAGAGGTAGATCTGCTAGATGAAATGTATGTATTTTTCTTGCTTACCTTAAACCACAAAAGTTCCTTGACTTGGTTCCAAGTGTGGCCAAAAAAAAAGTTTGCTTTTGCATGTGATGGGGAGGATATGCTACAGGAGGTGAAGGAGGTGCTGAGTGAGCATGCAATGGGGCTTCTCTATGAAAACAGTATCTTGCGATGACTTAAATCATGCACAAAATTAGTGCAAGTCATGCTGCTTGATGCAAGCAGAAGGATTGGAAATCTGGCAGGCAAATGGTTGGTCATAACTTTTTCCATGCAATGGCCTTTTGGAAGTGACCTAGGTCGCTCTTTCTAGGACATCCAGGGGAGGCTGGTCAGGAACACCAAGGCCTGTGGATGCCCCAGGACCCTAACACCTAGTTCCCATTTTCTGTTAGATGAAATAGGGGAGAAATGGCTTCATCATTGCTACCAGTATGAGATGGGAATTAGTATTTCAAACAAGAGAATAGTCCTTTCTTCATTATGATCTCCTCTTTGTGCTTGTAAAAAAGAAGATGTACTGATTGGACTCCTTTTAAGGAGATGTATATAAGTTATCACCAGTACTCAAAGGACAATATCCATGGTCCAGGACCACTTTTTTTTCCAGGCATTTTGCAAGCATTAAAGAAAACAAAAGTGTTTGATTCAAAATGGTATTCTAGTGTCAGCTATGACACCTTGTAAACATGGGACTAGCTCTTGTGTTTGCCATTTTGAAAAGCAAAATGGGTCTCAAAGGCTCAATTCAGTGATCTTTCAAACCTGACTGGACTTCTCAGTAGGACACAAATGGCAGCTTCCCCTCCTCCAGAAAAAAAAACTGTCCTTTGTAGTTCCCACAATTTTAGTAGCAGCTGTCCATGCAGAGCAAAACCAGCATTCTTCTCCAAACTTATTCCTTCACATTGTGCATCCTAGAACTTGTCGAGATGTACAACTGGATCCAGAAACAGGATGGTTGTGTCAGTGTGACTTCACATCCCAATTGCTATGTTTTGTTGCTCAGCATTGCAGTGTAACAGCAGGCATGTGTTCATAAAGCCAGATTAGTCTCAGCTCTGGAGCTGATGCGACCAAAAGCAGCCGAAGGATCTCCTTGTCACCCCCCTACTGGCAAATGCTGATGAGCCCTGTAATATGGAGAGCTTGATTCACTGAACTGGAGCGTGTTAGTGGCTGAGTCAAAGATGAAACATCCCCACAAAACCCATCTATGAAAACAGTACTGGTATTTTCAATGAACAGTTTCATCCTAGCTGGCAGTTGTTTCTGCCAAAGATTCTTTGTTTATTGGGACCTTTGAAGTCATCTCTAACAAGTTTAAGAAATAAGGGTTATAAAGAAATGCACTGTAGGTATACTTCTGGACTTCATTTTTAGCTATGCAAATTAATCTGTCACTGCAGTACCTGTATGCTACTCCTTTTCTCACTCACCTGTATGATCCAGTCTGCCTCATTGTCACAACTGAAACAGAATGTATGAAAAGAGGGGAAAAGAAATCCTTCCTTCAATATGCGGCAAGAGTGCTCTCTACATGAATTTTCTAATTATGTTTTTTCCAAAATATCTATTTCCTTAGGCTTCCAGGTTTTCTATATATTATTTTTCTATGTGGGTGGTCAGTTATTCTCACTTTGCTGTCCTGTTCTTCCCCACCCCCCCCCGCACCCCCAACCCAGACAATGTATGTTTTGTTATCTTTCTTAGAATATTTTTAATTAGTTTGTGTGAATGTGCAAATATGTTTATAATATTATTGGGAATCTTTCATCAGAACTTATTATCCCAAACCTATGTTGTTGCTATGTAACAAAGTCATGCTGCTCATTCAGCATAATTTTTCTTTATCTCTGTGCTATTTTAATTCTTAATTTTTTTCTCTCCCTTGCTTCCAGACCTTTCTCTATGCCTTCCTCTCCCCTGAAGAATTCCAAAAGGCACACACTGCACTCACACATGTGCTCATGGACAAACACATGCACACATGAACACACAGAAACACTGGGGGAAAAATACTCTTCAATTCCTCCCAAAGTGTTTGGTGATTTATTTATTTATTTTCAAGGTCTCTCTTGGAGCTGAAAAATAAGACAAGGCGTGTGTTATGCTGAGATAACACACACCTTGGGGGAAGTGTGAAACACAAGGCAAAGAGGAGTGCCTTCAATGACCTGAGATGAGAGTTATCTTGTGGTAACACACACCTAGATGTGTCCCATTTTGGCTGTGAAGGATGGGGATGGAGATCGTGGAAATAAAAGAAATACTAGAACTTAAATGCCTTTTATTATTCTTATTATTTTTAAGATAGTCTGCAGCATGTCCTTCTGTCATTAAAAGGAGAGTAAGATTCCAGACAATAATCCTGCGGGAAATCCATTATAATCTGAAATAATGCATGTGGAGATGATAAAGCCAGAAGGGACACTCACATTTACTCTAACTGTGGATAGTTCCATATCACAATTTATTAAATGTTACTGAGTTACTCAGCATTGGATTCAACGTATTTGATTACATACCTTCCCAAAAGGCATCCATACTACTTTTGAAGACATCAAAACATGGGGAAACTATTACCTTCCCAGGTAATTTGTTCCAATAGTTTATGACCCTTACTATTAAAAAGTTGTGCCTTCCTCCAGATTTGATTGTCTGCCTGCTTGAATGTGTCCAGTCATTTCTGCTCATTCTGTCATATTTTAATAGATCAAACTACATATCCTACCTTGTCCTACCTATGTTGTAATCAAGTCACCTCCTGGCTTTCATGTCAGAAAATTAAATGAATTGGGTTCTTTTAATCCTTCATTAAGAATGTTTTTTGAATCTTTATGATAATTTTTGAGACTTCTCTATCAAATGCTTTATGCTTCACCTTCATTTCTCGGAATTGTCATGACTCACATTTCAACAGTATCATTTACAGAAAATATAATTTCCTATTCCCTACTCGTCATTCCACTGCTTAGACACTGAAGGAAGTTTACATAGGCATATTACATATATATTTAAAAAATCAACATGGGAGCCCACGAAGACTACTCATAAGTGTTCAGGGACTTCTTTCTATAGAAGGCAAAGAGGTTTTGCACCTTCCTTTTAGAGGTATGACCTTGGCATATGTTGCAATGAAGCTTCTTTTTATTTGGCCACTATTTTTTGAGACGATTTCCCTGTCCTCATTATTACTTACCAGCCTGTCAATCTCTGTGCCATCTGCAGATTTTAGCTGTAGTGATGTCTTACTTACTTCCAGATCACTGATGAAAATATTGAATTATGCTGCACCAATTACTAAGCCACATTAGAAACAGCTCCCTTCTAAATCCTGGGATGATACAACATTAAGTACAGAATTTGGAGATCTGACAGTTAGCCAGTTCTTAATCCATTTAGCATATGTTTTACTGATATTGTATGGTGATAATCTTTAAATTAGGCTGTTGTTCAGTATTAAGTTAAATATATCCAAACCTATTTTAAAAATATGGTACAAAAAAAGTCTTATGTTTCATTAGGCCTTTCAACCATTATGAAAACAAAAAAGAATTACAAAAGTCTGTCTAAATGTACTTGATTTAATAAGTGGATTTTCTTCCTAAAACATCAATCTTTTGAAGTCACTGGCACCTGTCAGTTATTTAGGAAAGTAGGCTGATCAAAACAAAATGTTTGCAAAGAATTCTGTGGCCCTTCCTTAGGTAGAGGAACTTATCCGATATGAGATGCAAAATCCTTCTAAGTGTGATCTCAAAAACAACTGTTTTTCTGTGTGACCTGGGTGAATTCAATTCAGTATTTGATGTAGCAAATTGTGCTCAATGCCCAGCAGAACAAAATCCTTAGATTAATAGATTTTAAGGATGGAAGAGAACATCATGATTATGAGCTCTGACCTCTTGTATAGCTCTGGTCATGGAATTTTAGCCAGTAATTCTTTCTCGAGGCTCAATACCTCATGATGCATAACAGCATATTACTACAGCAAGTGTTGGACTTCGGTACTGCCCACATGATAGTTAACTCTTTTCTGTATCACTTTTCTAGTAACCTGTGTGTAGTTAATGGAAGTAGCTATAAAATAACATGTTTGACTTTTTTATTTTTGAGGGAATTTGAAGCATTTAATATTCCTTTACATGTAGATATATGCACACACATAATGTGTATACTGCATAGAATCACAGAATTACAGAATCATATAATCATAGAACAGCCCAGTCTGGACAGGAAGGCCAAAGATTGTTGAATCCCATTTTCTGTAGAAAAGAGACCCTAGATAAGATTATTGACTATCTAGCACCTTGTCTAACTGCACCTTGAAAACCTCTGGTAATGGGTACTCTACCAGTTCCATGGGGAGATTGTTCCAGTGATTATTTTTTCTCATTGTAAAAAAAATAAAAATCTTTCTTTGTTCAACTTGTTCCCATTGCCCCTTGCCTTCTCCCTGTGGATCCTTGTGAAGAGAGACCCTCTTTCCTCTTTGTGCTTAAGTTCCCTTTAAGTACAAGAATACTGTGATGAGGTCCCAGCTGAGCCTTCTCTTCTCCAGGATGAAAATACTTAACTCTCTTAGTCTTTCATCATAGGGCAGGTTCTAAATCCTTTGAAACCTCTTTTTCATCCTCTTTTGGACCCTCTCCAGCCTATCTGTGTCCTTTTTGAACTGTGGGGACCAGAACTGGACTCAATACCCCAGGTGCTGCCTGACAACTATTGAGTAGACTGGGATGATCACAGCTATATCTGTGCTAGCGATGGCCCTGCAGACAGAGCCCAAGATTCAATTTGCCTTTGTTGCAGCAGCAGTGTACTGCTGACTCATGTTCACCATCTGGAATGCCCAGACCCCTTTCATCAAAGTTGGTCCCCAGCCTCACAGACCTTAGATATTACTGTGCTCTTTGGTTACACTATCCCAGGATATTTCCATTTTTTATGTCTTGTATTTCTCTTGTGTTTCTCATTTTAATTTTTAAATGACAATTCTTGTGTTCTGGAGAGATTGCATATTCCATGCTCTAGCTGCTGAAAAGGCTGAGGACTTGACATGGCTTAAGGTATGTCTGCCTTGACAATTTCTGAACTGACCTTCTGGATCTTTCTCAATTGCTGCACTTTGATTCACATCACAGACTGCATTTGGAGTGTGTCAAGTGAATCCTTTTTGGATAAAATTGGCCCTAGTGATGAACTTTAATAGTGCACAGCTAAAGTGCTCCTGTATCTTGTGTTTACAGGACCAGCCTAAGGCCACTCTAAATAAAAAAACAACAACAAAACCAACAAAAATGAAAACTGGAAGGCATATAATGTGAACACTAGATCCTCAGCAGCAGTTCATTCAGCTGTCTACTCAAGTTGCATCACCCTGCTTGCTAATGTAAATGTATCCTCAGATATCTCCACATCACCTCACTCTGTGCAATGGCTCTTAGGCTAAACATACTGCTTTGCAAACAGCAAGAGACACTCCCAGTCCAGAAGCACTCCTTTAACTTTATCTATAAGTCAATAAGCACCATTGGTCTCAACCCACACTGGGAGGAACCTGTTTTGGAGTCAGCTTCAGGGCACAGTTTATCTACAGTCTGAATAATTATCTTGTCAATAAATGAAAGTTGATTTTTTTTGCTGTGGTACAATTCTATCCTCAGATGATGTATAGCTTCAGACAACATCTCTTCAATGTCATCACTTTTGCTGTGCCACAGACAGGAAGCTGGGTAGTTCCATTTATCTCATGCATGAAGACACACATCTGGAGGGTGTGAAGTTGTAATTCCAGATTAAAAACTGATGACATTGACTAGAAGTGTCGTGACTTACTCAGAAACTTGATTCTAATACATGCTTTTTACACTAAAGAGAAAGATGAAAGGTTAGGAATCTTGTAAACTTGGAAAAGAATGAGATTCTCAGTCTCATGGTATTTTAAAACCATTATTCTAGTGGTCAGCAAGTGGCCCATATAGAGGCCATTCTTGGGATATCAGGGTATGCATTAAAGTTGACATCCTGGTTGGTAGCCCATCTCCAGATCATCCAGGCATGTGTACTGAACAAATTACATGTACTGGGGGCTAGGAAGACATAGATGGAAATTTTGATCCTGTGAAGAATGCACTTTTTGAGCTGGCCAAGGCTTTGAGTATTCAGTGGGACTGATGTACCTTGTGTAACATACAGATAGCTGCTAGTAATTTTTCTGAGTGCCCTTTCTTCAAGGACGATTAACTTGTTATTGCTTCACAGAGAAAAATTTAAGTCTCATATACTCCTTTTTTAGTTCTTCACTTGATTCTCATGGTGCTGGTCAAGATGGCAGTCTTTGCAATATGAACAGAGGAAAAACACAGTAGGGATGTAATGAAGCAAATTCTTCAGCATATAACAGTAACAGATTTTTATACCAGTCCTGCCAAGGATTCTCATATGAATGACATGCACAACATTAACTTGTATTCCCAGGAACCTAACACTTACATTCTTTTGAACACACAACTGGAAGCAGGACATTCTAAAGGGGTTGCCATTCTACTCACTAATAATGCCATAGCCATTATTATCTTCAAATGCCCCTTTTAGAACTTTGCTGATCCCGTTGAATATTCTGGGTAGCTGAGTTTTCAAAACATATTCATTCCCAGTAGAGCTCTATGCTCTGTTGATTGGCTGCCTCCTTTCCTGATCACGCTGTGAACTTTAGTGGATGAAATTTTATACATAATCACGCTGCATTCTTTGCTGATTGAGCCGCCTATTATCACTGTTTATATAGCTATTACATTCTGCGTTTGCCAGTCCAGTTTCAAGCTTGTTTTTCCCCCAATATATTATGCAAAATAAACTGAACAGGAATTACAGTATTTCCAACCTGCTGTGTCTTCAGAATCTAAGATAGCAAAATGCTTAGGTTTTCTTTCAAATAGTGGGATAAACGCTTTTCCAAAGATTGAAGCTGCTGGTTATGGAAAGCTTGTGCCACTTACTATATGCAAAATAGGGAGATTTACAAAGAAACTGATTGCATCTTTATTTGCTTTATCAAAGAATCTAAAACCATAGCTGAAACTATAGAAAATGCACTTTAGTGGTCTTAAAACAAATGATATCCCCAACAGATTTGTCGACAGCTTAGCACATAAGCCCAGGCTGCTGAAGCAAAAGGCATCTGGAATTCTACTGCTAGAATATGCACCTTAATAAGGAAAAGATTCAAAAGTTCAATGCCTGAATTGTACAGCTTGGTCAGCGGAGTTTTGCAGCTGAACAAGCGTTGTCTGTGCAGCTGGCTTTGCCAAAAATAAATAAATAAGGCAAATGAATAAACCAGCACTGAAAAATATGAATCTTCCCTAATAATAAAAAATGCAAAAATGATAGTAAACTCTCTCCATTTATTAAATTAAATTATGCATCTCAATCAGCAAAGTGTGCAACAACTGCACTCAAGAAGGGCGTCACTAAATCAGGGGATGATACAGCCCAATCAGGAAAATTTAACGACTTAATCGTTAAATTGGGCAACACTACCAGAACCAAGGTAAATAAAATGGTGATAAACTGTGCAGGCTGATCTTTGCAGGCTGGAACAGTGAGAGAGAGACTGAAAGACACCATTGGATAATAAATAGGTCAGTCTCCTGGGGGACCAGACCTTTAGGTGATGTAAATGATTATTACTTTAATGAAGTCACTGGAGCTGTATCTGTTCTCCTAAAGTAAATTCCTGGTATAACAGTTGTGTTGTACAGAATTTTAGTTCCTTTGTATGCCAATGATCACTGCTACTGCTGCCTCCTCCCATTGGGAGCCTACTGCGATAGGCACTAAAGGTTAGCAAGGAATTGAAGTTCAGTTCTTACTTGTATAGTAGTGCTCTTCTGTCCCTTTGCCCAAGTAATTTTCTGTTAAAAAAAAAAAGAAAAAGAACTGTTGAATATACAAAATTCAATGCAAAAGTCTTAAATGACTGATAGGAAAAACATAGGTGTTCATGTTCACATGTTTTCCACCAGACTTGAAACAAGTAAATCTACTAATGGCTACAGGTGGCTAAAAGGTAACTGGGGAAAGTATCGAATACAAAGAAAAAGGCAGTGACTCTGAGGTGGTGATGTTTGGAAATGACCTGAAAGTTTGCAATTGGTTTGAACGGGAGAAAGGACAGTCCAGACAGGCCTTGCCGATAATTTTTTTAGCTCTCTAATCAGACATCCTGTTGTAGGCTGGTGTGACTAGATTGTGATTAGAGGGTCCTTGGATATTGCAATGAAGAGAAAATCATAAAAATACATCAGATGGTATCAGGAGAGGCTTGTGTAGCAGGAAAGGTTTACAGGCTGTATGGTCAATAAATATATCAACCTTTACTGCTAATTTCTAAGACAGGTCTGACCTGTTAACGATGGCTGCAAAATGATCATGCCCCTGCACCATAAGAGGCATCCACTGCCCGAGAGATTTGCAGTCTATTAGACAGATCAGATGAAAGGATGAAGAGATACGAAGGGATTATGTGACCAAATTGAGGAACAGTTGGAAGTCAGTATCAGAGCCGCTGAATCACATAGTCCTTCCTTGGTCACAAAGTTTCATAGTCCTGTAACGCAGGACTCACAAAATGACTGCCTTTCACAAACCTGTGTCAATCGTTAACTGCCACTCATCACTGATCGGCATCCTGTCTGTTCTTGAGGACTGGGAGCCTGAATATTTACCCGGGGGCTTTGGTGGGTGCATATGAGTTTTTCTAGCCTGTGTCAACATGTCATTGCTATTATCTTTACCTGCATCAAGCGGGCCAAAGGCAATCTGTTCTGAAATAATGTCTCCATTTTGCTGGGCAGACATATGCTTAGTCAAATCCTTAAGGAAAGCTGCCACTAATACAGTGTATGGAGAAGCTGAAGTTACTGAGCATTACAGGTGTTTATTTAACCTTGGTATACATGGGAAAACTATAATGATTTGTTTTGTTCCTGAAGCCCCAGAGAGGATTATGCTGCCTGTCTACTGTCTGTATGTGAGGTGTAGCAGCAAGGCAACTTAAAAGCCACAGCCAATTTCTGTGCTTCATCAGGATCAAACATTTCCATTAAAATACTAACTTTTAAACATTAACATTAGTCTGAAATAATTATAAAATAATGCTCCCTGCGGCCATTATATCCTTAAGCGAGACGAAGTAATTTCTGCTGTTAGCGTTCTCAGCACTATTTTTTCCAGCTTTCTTCTTTAACAATTCTTTCCAATAAATTCAGTACTCTTGAAAATCAGATACTAATTAAAACAACCTGAAAAGGCAGGTGCTAGTGAACACTAAAACACAGACTTGCATAAAAATGTGCTCACATACATGTACATGCATATATAGACACAAAATTAATGTCCATACACACAAGCATGTGGAAACTCTGCTGAGGCTTTGTATTCTTGATAGTTTCATTGCATGTCATATTTTACAGGTCACGGGGCTGTAAGGGAAATGCATGCACAATCTAAATTCATTTGTTGCAGATGCAGATGTTTGAAGGAACCATAGTTTTGTGAGCTGAGAGAGATATGCAATTCACACAAGTTCCGCAGGACTTTGAAAGGTAAAATGTCCTTTCATCTTGTGCATGTTTCCTGTTGTTAAATACCATTCTGCTTCCACTAGAGACTTATAGGAGGTGAAATATCCAGCACCTCTGGGGCAGGGCTGGGTGCCCAGGAGACATTGGTTTGCCAAACACGCAGGCATGTGCTTCTGAGCCACCGACTTCAATAAGAACTGCCCCACTTGTTCTCAACTCTTATTGAAGGCAATAGCTCTGAAGCACATGCCTGTGTGCTCTGTGGAGATAAAACCTGAGGACTTATAATGTTCTGAGGCCAATTTGGATACAAGCGCACAGACCCCTTAAACTGCCTTAAAAATCCTAAAAACCACACATTTCACCACTTTGTCATGCCTTGAAATTCAAGGCATCAGGAAACAAATCAGCTACTCTATAATATTGATAACAGATGAAAAGGAAAAATACATACGATATGACAGTTTTACCTGAAATTATTCCTTAAAGAGCATTTGACCTTTACATAATGGTGCAACGACTTTTATAGTAAGATCTGGAAGTCTGTTTATTCATTCATTTATTTATTGGAGGGTTTCATTATTTAATTTCTGAAGGGATGTACTAGGTACATAACGGATTGGGGAGCACTTGCCCTTTTTTCTAGATATAATGAGGGCAATTTATGCGTACATTTGGGGAAGGATACTTAAAAAATGTAAAATGTTTCATTAAACAGAAACTCACCCCATCTGTTAATTTCATTTTTATACCTTACAGAAAGGAAGTTGATGCCGATAGCTGTTCAAGACAGCTGGTGTCTTATTTGAGGTTGTTAGTTGTGAATGGCGATCATATATGTCCATGTATTAGGAAGAGTTTGTCAGTCCTCTTCAGTCTGGCTCTCAGCACTGGAAACATCTGCGGACTTTTACAACTCCCTGCTCACCGCAGTGGCTTAGTTGTTAATGAAACGAATAGCCACAATACAATATCATTAGTGCCAGGAGGAAGGGTGTAATTCATTTGCCAAAACATAGACATTTATATATAAAGTGGTCAGTTCAAGACTTCCTTACAGCCAATGGACAGAAAGAAACACATTCAGATCATATAGATACATAAAATGGTATAGGAGAATTATGCTCCTTTTCACATCGATTTCTCTAAACCGATGCAAAAATAAACACAATGACAACCGCTTTGGAAGGGAAGGGTCAGAGTTATTCTTTCAATGAAAACTCCTTGGGAGGAACACAAATAAAATGTGTTTCCCTTAAGCCTCCTTTCCCCATTAGCTTTCCTTATACATAACCAATGAAACCTTTTTAGTCTAAGGGAAAATTTCTTATCTAAAGGGAAGATTGTGATTTTTGACCAACTGTGTGGCTTATTACCTCGTTGATTAGCTTATATACTGATATGAATGGCACAAGCTCTGCCACAGTTTTAGGACCATATGTTTCTTATCAGAAAACATTTTAGGCTATTTGTAAACTTTTTCTGCCTGTCATGAAAAGTCCACAAAACTTCCTGATATTTAAACACATTCCTAAAGGCAAGCCCTTGGTTTCAGCTTTCCTCTGGATGTGAGTTTCCTCTTGGAAGGTTGATAGGTTTTGTAAAAAGATAACCTTAGCTCACCACCTAATTTAACATTACCTCTCGAAGTCCCCACAAGGGGGCTGAATGCTTGTTGTTCAGATACTTTTTTGGAGCACTAACTTTCAAGTACTTAAGTTTGTGACTTAGAACATTCTGTTAGCATAATATGTGTGCAAATTTAATGATGTCCTCAGCATTCATGTATTGTACATTCAGAAGGCTTTTTTTTAAAAAACAGACACTGCTCTGAACAGTAATTTATTATTACAGTACCTCAGAAGCTGTTTCTCAGAAATACAGAGCAATTTTAAAAAGGAATAATTTTTCATATTAATTCTTGTTTGACCATGTCCCTTCCAGTATGAAAAAGCCTAATTACTTTATTTTTTCATGTGACCTAACCTCTAACTGTCTTCAGAAAATATTGCTTTTACAAAGTATGCATGAGATTTCTTTAAAATATATTGTTAAGAAGTTTCTTTAATGAGAATCTGTGTGCAAAATTTATACTGTATGTTACCATCATTATATATCTAATTGGACAACTGTGAAGAAAAGGAAAATGGAATTTTTCTATAAGCTGACAAAAAGCGTGCATGTTTCCAGGTGTAGTGTATTTAACTGTATTAATCTGCAGCTGTATAATTGTATTGCCAGGCCAAACAGGCAGCCTTACAGTCATTGATAATAAATCTTGCAGTTTAATTCTAGATCTCTGCATTTACTGTTCCATTTTCTCTATTACTGAATGTTATATTTCCTTCTTAGAACAGTCCCCCTATAAGTAGTACTTTTCACATGCATATTTTACCCTGATGTATAAAAATAATGTGCAATAGTATCATAAGATGCTAGGGACAGGATTTATCCCATCTACATTTAGTGGCCTGAAAATTAGGTACTTGGTCTAAGCTAGATAGCTCGACTTTCTTTATATTCAGTGGAGAGAAATGGACACCCTCAGAGACAGATTTGTCCTGCCTGTGTCAGACATCTGGCTTAAGTTGGGACAAATCACTATTTGGAGTTGTCTGTTTTTCTCTGCTGACTGCAGAGCAACCCTAGGTGATTATTTTAGGCCATTCACCTTTCAGACAGCGAAGGTTAGTTGAGATGAATCCTATCTCTAATTGTGGAAACCCAGATGGCAGACGAGGGGAAAAAAAAAGAAACAAGAGAAAAAAAACAATAACATCTAAAATATGTTTCTTGCATTTATTTGAGAAAGACCAGGCAGATACTGTATTTAAACCAGCGCATAATGTTATGTGCTAATCATGTAAATGCCACAGCAAAGAAAACAGTGTTCTTCATGTGTGTGGATACGTGTAAAGGGATTAAGCAGTTTAACATGCTTATGCTTCCAAAATATCTTTTGGATTGGACCCAAATTAAATTTAGTCAGGCCCAAACACCTGTTTAAGGCTGTGATGACACTGCCATATGGTGGGTCAGTTGCTGCACACGCAGACATGGTCAGGTTTATTTGGTCTGTTCAAGTACTAATAACCCAGACCCTTATCTGGGACCCAGACTGTGTTTTTGGTGCATGAGATGAGTACGATTCACAGCTATGCTTCCCTGAGGTAGCTACCTGCCCATGCTGTAGTAACGTCTTGTTCTGTGGTACTTGAGGGCTGCCTCATGCTGCCACAAATCTTGGCAACATGGGGTGCAAAAAACTCATCTTCCACTGCACCAGCTTCATCCCTACCTCCATCCCAATGTATCACTCTACCTACAGTCACAATGTGGTACTTGGTGTAATCGCACACGTGTATTCATCAAACCTGAACAGGAAGAATAAGTGCATCATAGTTTACAGCCTTTGGAGTTATCTTTGTACTATTTTTGGTCTTTTACCCAGCACAAAAGAAACAGAGTGCGATGTCACACTGTCACACTTAGACCCTGGGTGGTTATGTCAAGCACTGTAGTGTGATATATAAAAAAACCCCAAAAATGATCAAAGCACTTGGCCTTTGCAGAAGACGACTGGTTTCAGCAATGTTTTTCAAGAAAAATAAGATAATTTTAAAAAAGCTTCATCCTCTCAGACCATAATTAAATATAAGCATAACAATAAAATTACTTAAAAATAGGCAAAATAATTTGCATTTCACAGATTGAAAAAATGTCCCAATGATAGCCCTAATCTGGGGTATACTTTTATTGCTATATTTATTAAGCCATAAAAAAAAAAATATTTCAAAGACAAATTAAGCTGTAGTGGAATATATTTACAATAGTATAATTTCTTCTATTTGCCTTGAAAATATGGACATTATAACAGTAAGAAAAAATTCCCTTATGATATTAACAGCAGTATTTTTTATTTGAAGAAATGAAACTGTTTTAAAGCAGACTTTTGACGTATCTCACCTGTAAAATGCCGTCATTCGTAACTGCTGTAAATGGATCCAAATGACTGCATAGCACTTGACACCCTGTAATAGGTTCATCTGAATTCACATTGGCTGCTTTGTGTGACAGTGTAAGTGTGTGCATTGCCAGTATTTTACCTGTACTTTCTGTTGATTTTAATATTAAGCATCAGTTCCTTTACAATCAAGCGAAAATTTGCCATTCACTCTTTCTGTCTTGGGTCTTTCAAGTGCATACTTGCTTGTACAACTTCTTAATTTAGGGTTCTGTTTCTCTCACCAGAGTGTGATAAATCCTCATTGCTCTTTCTAGTTTGCAAAGGACAAGATAATTTGGGCACAATTCATAAGACTAAATTTAGATATTTACATCCAGGCTAATCAATGGATAAAAAGAGAAACTTTGGTTGCAGTACATCACATCCTGAAGTAACTGCCTAAAATTTCTCGGATGAGCTCTACCCTAAAATTGCCTATTTCTCTCCTTGATTCTAAATTACTCTGGGGCAATTGGATCAGTGTTTGTTTACCAGTTTCAGTAATTATAATTGCACTTGTTGAGTCTGCCTCTTCTGTTGTCTCAGCCACTGCACTCCAAGATGAATATTCTTTTTTCTAGCCTAGGTTTAGTTATGCCAATCTTCAGAAATTATTGGAAGTCGTTCTACTTTGATTCATTCTTGACATTGAATCAATAAATGGGTCAGGTATGGCTTATATTTTGATAAAACCTAATAATTTCAACAGTTTATTTTGGCGGCAGTTTGACTCCATAGCCCTACACTTAAAAGGGTAAGAATTAAAAATAAACCCCTTCTGGGGAGAGGTACTGGTAAACTTGCCTGCTGATGAGACACCATCTATACTGTCTAGTATGGCTGTATGAAAGGAACTGGGGAAAGAAAATGGGGTTGTTCAGCCTGGAGAAGAGAAGGCTCTGGGACCACCTTATAGTGGCCTTCCAAAACCTGAAAGGTGCCTATAAGAAAGCTGGGGAAGAACTGCTCATGAGGGCATGTAGCAGTAGGATGAGGGATAATGGTTTTAAACTAGAAAAGAGAGATTTAGGTTGGATATTAGCAAAAAAGTCTTAATATTGGGGTGGTAGATCACTGGGATACATTGCCTGGAGACGTAGTGGAGGCCCCATAGAATCATAGAATGGTCTGGGTTAGAAGGGACCCCAAGGACCATAGAATTCCAACCCCTCTGCACAGGCCAGGCCACCAACCTCCAGGCATGATCTAGACAAGGTTGCCCAGGGCCCCATCCAACCTGGCCTTGAACACCTCCAGGGATGGGGCATCCACCACCTCTCTGGGCAGCCTGTTCCAGTCACCACTCTCTCTGTAAAAATCTTCCCCCTAAAATCTAACCTAAACACTCTCTCCTTTAGCTTCAATCCATAGACCCCTTGTCCTGTCATTGTCTCTCCTTTTAAAAATTTGATTCCCCTCCTGTTTCTCTGCTCCCTTCAAGTACTGGAAGGCTGCAATGTGGTCCCCCCGCAGCCTTCTCTTCTCTAGGCTGAACAAGACCAGCTCACTTGGCCTCTCTTCGTAGGGGAGGTGCTCCAGCCCTCTAATCCATGGTGGATTAGAGGTGCTCCATGGCCCTCCTCTGAACCCTCTCCAACATTTCCATGCCTTTCTTGTATTGGGGGTCTCAGATCTGGACACAGAACTCCAGACGGGACCTCATGAGGGCAGTGTAGAGAGGGACAATCACCTCCATGTCCCTGCTGGCCACTCCTCTTCTGATGGAGCCCAGGATGCCATTTGCCTTGAGAGCTGCAAGATCCCCATCCCTGTAGTTATTAGAGGTCAGGATTGACAGGGCTGTGAGTGACCTGACCTAGTGAAGATGTCCCTGCTTACTGCAGGGGGGTTGAACTAGCTGACCTTTAAAGGTCCCTTCCAATCTAACCTATTTTATGATGCTATGATTCTATGAAATGTAACTCTACAACTGATACTAAGCACTGAATGGCCACACTGTAAACACTTCAACAATATTTGTTTGGGACTAGCCATAGACTGAACCTACAGACTGCCGTCCCATTAGCAGATGTAATGTATCAAGAAATACTGGAATATATATTCTGCTTTAATTTAACCTAAAAGGAATAAAGTTTGTGTCCTCCAAGACTGACATGTAATGCAAACCAAGGCATGGTAAATGAAGACAATTGGGAAATTTGCTTCAGAAGCACACTTCTGGTCCAAAGTAAAACACTGATGTAGATATATCCACTAATAAGTGTGATTAGGGCTTATTACTATACAAGCTGTGTGCAGTTACCTGCAGTCAAGAAGACATATTTTACAGATGCAGTTTAACAATGCAAAGGCCATAACCTTAACGGTGAAATGTTTTCAAATTCATTTCTCTGTCCATAGTAAAAAGGTACATTTATGTAATCTAGACTGTTTGTCCCTTGAAGTTATGTTATTGCATTGTCAGGAAACAAATCTTTTTTGTTAAGAAATCTGATTACATGTTTGAGTTATTGACCTTTTTTTTTTAACACTTTTTTTTTTTTAAGAAGATGCTCATTAAGATCTTTTGTCTACAAAACAAGTATGTTTCTCTATGCCATAGAGAAACCAAATTCTAATTGCTGGCTTCATTATACAGAAAAGTAGAAGTGTAACAATCAAGAGCCTTATTACACATACATAATTGAGTTTCATTGCAACTTATGAAAACATAAACTGTCTTAAACACACTTGTAGAAAATGTTGCATCATCAAATCAACACTTTTATTATACAAAAGTAATTGTGTTTAAAGACACCAAACATATGTTACATATACAAGAGGAAAACCATGACAAAACAGAACTCTAAGCCATTTTCAGATATTCAGAAATTCTTTTTCTTTGCTTCTTAAATTAATATGACACAAAATGAAGGTTAGTGTAACTAACACAAATAAACATGCTTCAGTCACTTTTGAACAAAGCCTTTTGAACAAGTTCTCATATGATACAGAAGATTAATTCAAAATTCTGCAAGGTAGATATCTGCAACTGAGTGTATTGCCTAACCTTACTGTCCATCTTTTACTAAATGGGCTTCATTCCATTCTAACCCAAACTAAAAAAAAAATCAAAACAAATGAAACATTGCCTAAAATGTCTTCTTTATGCACAAATATACATATCTGCATCATATAAATCTCAAACCAGACAAGTTCAATCCAACATTAGTGTTCACCATGAATTATTAACTGGGTTTGAACTGGAATCTTCAGTCCAAATCAGAAGTGAAATTACATTTCTGGACTCTTGCTGTGGAAGAGGTACTGTGTGTATTGTGAACCATTGTCATATCGTCTTCTAACATTCCATGTATTCTGCACTGGAGACTCACAGAGAGTTAATCAGTTTGTCAGCTGAGACGATATCCTTCAGAAACACCTTTTCCATTTCAAGTCCTGATGTAGGACTTAGTCTCTCATCATTTATCATGATAACTTGTGTCAGGCCTTGTTAACATGGAAATGTCACTCGGGTTTAATCTTGCTGTTTGTTTTTGGACACATTTGGGGCTTCCCTTCCAGAACTCCTGAGTGAAGCTGGTAGGAAATATTTTTCTTGATTGGTTTTCATCTGGTCAGTGTGTTTTTTCACTTTAGTGGTGTGATTTACATGGGGATGAACCTTCATGTATGAAATAGCCCCAGCTAATACAGAAGGGAACAATGCAACACATAGGTAAATCTACACCTTCCTGCAGTATTACAGGACCCAGATAACCAAGTTTCACTGGGTTGCAGTATTTTCTTTATATTAAGCAAATATATGTATATATGCATTTAGTGTATCATTTCCCATGTCCCACAGTCCCACATCTTACATTTTGGATTAAGCTAATCTCATTTTCAAATTTTAAATTATCTCCTAGAGAAACACTTAAAAATCTGTATTTAGTACTTAGATTTCACTAGTTGATCCAATTTTAATTATTATTACTAGTGATATTTATTACTAATACAAATATAATTTTAGGGTACTACCCTTGTTTGAGATGTCGGTGTGTTTGGAAGAAACACACAGAAGGAGTCAGGTCTTTAGAAGAAGAGACTAGACTTTGAAAGGAATATCAGAAATTGGGATGAATGGATTTAGCCAACAGTTCATAACACATCCAAAACTAGAAACATATTTCCTGGTTCCTAGTACAGAGCCTTCTCTGAGAGACCACAATTCTAATTCAATCTCATCTCAATTAATCTAATCATTGGGTAGTAAGTTCCATATTACACCTTTTTCTGATCCTTAGCTATAAGTAATTAGTTCGGTATAAGCATCTGACATTTTCTTCTGACCATTAATAAAAAACAGTGCAGCTGTTCATTCCAGTCAGTAGCACCTTGACTGTCTTCCCTCACGAATAAATGGTGAGAGCAGGAAATAGCATAAAGCTTTTTTTTTTTTTTTTCCTTGGGACTTGCAGTGTCTCCTTTGCCTTATCCATCAACTCTTTTGCTAGTATTTGTAATGTGCCCTAATGTGACATCTTTGCTTGGTTCCACATGTTTTATACATCAGTTCCTCTAACATTCAAGCAGACTTTATAGAGATCTATTCAGAGACTGATATATGTGCACTATTAATTGTATATATTATATATAGTATATGAAGCGAGAGGGAGAAAGAGAGAATCTGATTACTCTAGGGCATCAGCTCCTTTCAACCAATAATAATTTAACATCTCTATTAACTACCTTTTGATGTTCTCTGTAGAGGGTACATACTGTTTTATATACAGGATGCATAATAAATTCCTATGAGATTATGCTGCAATTGAGTAGAAAGTCTATAATGCATAAGTGATGGAGCTGCAAAGCAGATAGGAAGGATTTTCCTTTCAAAATAAGGTCACATTTATATCTCACAGGGCAACATGATGGGTGCTGAGGAGCAAGAGGCACTGAGTTGCACTTTCTGGTGTGCTAAGCCTTCCTGTATATTCAACTACTGCTGGAAAATGAGGTGATACATGATAAAAGAAAAGCTTCCCTTAACCTCCAGCCAAGGATTTGGGGTGACTTTCTTAAGAATAGAGAAAATAGGAGATGAGACTAATCTTAACTACTAATAGCTAAACATGTCATCTCTTCTAAAATAGGCTAAAACTTTCAGTCATGTCTATTAGGATGGATTGCTGAACTCTAAGAGGTCCCCACTTGTGCTAGAGGTGCTCTCCCCTTGATGCTGCAGGGAGCCTAGGGAACTAGAACAGATTAGATGCTGGCTTCTAGCAGCGAGTAGGCTGGCAGTGGGCCATTCAGCTCACTCTCTGATACATGTCGGCTGTAATTCTGATCCTTTGAGATTTCAGAATACATTTTTACTTATTGTGACAAAGAGATTGTACGTTGCAACAGGTAGCTTATCTGTCTTAGAAGAAAAGGAGCCATATTCTGTATTGGCATCTGAGAGATCAGGGACTTGAGACTGATTTTATCAACTTCAGAAGAGTGATGAATTGTACCATCTATGCAAGGACCTGCCAATCACTGTTGCAGATCCTATCCTGGACTTGCCCGATGTTCTCTTGAAGTGATACATTTCCATAAGATTTTTTCTTTTAGACAAATCAGTGTTTTCCCCTTCAGAGAAATCACTGAAATAAATGTCAACCATCTGGCTAATTATGTCCTGAAGATCTTTGCTCACCTTCCAGCAGTTTGAAAACAATCTTGTTTAATCATTTGCATTCCTTAAATTTAGAAATATAGTCACAAAATATTGCATCTTTCTAGACTAACTGTATATTAGAATACAAATATTCTTAGCTATAAATGTAATAATAAAATTAATTTTATTCATGGAGTCTTGAAAGTTGTCCATCAGAAGTAAGGCTCAGAGAACTAAGAATTCTAATTATTTTTTTTCAGGAAATATCATTGTGTCATAGCTAAAGTAGTTGTGGTAGTTTAACCCCAGCTACTAACTAAGCACCTGCAGCTGCTCACTCACCCCTCTCTAGATAAGGGGACCAGAAGAAGAATTGAAAAAAAAACCCCATGGGTTGAGGTAAAGACAGTTCAACAGGATAGCAAAGGAAGAGAATAATACGATCAGTAGTAACAATAGCGACAATAGCTTAATACAAGTGATACACAAATGTAATTTCTCATCACATGTCAAAGGAAAAAAAACAAACAATCTCATGCCCAATCTTTTTCTAAACAGCGATGATGCTTGGAAACTGAAATGGAAGGATATGCGTAATTGCCAAAGCATTATATATTGTATAATGTGTACTGTATTCTGTATATTGTATAATACTCTATTTCATCAGTATTTCAAACAGACAAAATAAATGGAAATAAGAGCCTCACCAAAACAAAAATTCCAAGTTTGGGGAGTTCCTGTAAGTGGTCTGCCTTTCAGGACATAAGTTAATATATTGGAACATATCTTGAAGATTAATTGAAAAAGAAGTGGAACTGAAAGGACAAACTGTGATTCAGTCAATTTTTTTGAGCATCAATTTTTTAAAGATCATTTTCCGTATCTGGAGTAAGATTGCTTTTCCATATATTCACAGTTCTCACAGATCAAACCAAACAAATAAACAAATAAATAAATTCTGGTTTGGTTTCAACTAGAAAGATTGTCACATCCTATCACTATGGGATTTCTATAGAATCATAGAATCATAGGGTTTGGAAGGGATCTCGAGAGATCATCGGGTCCAACCCCCCTGCCAAAGCAGCTCCCCAGCTCATATGGCACAGGGAGGCGTCCAGGCAGGTCTTGAATATCTCCAGAGGAGACTCCACACCCCCTGGGCAGCCTGTCCCAGGGCTCTGTCACCCTCACTGTGTAAAATTTCTTCCGCAGGTTGGTGTGGAACTTCCTGTGCTCCAACTTGCAGCCATTGCCCCTTGTCCTGTCTCCACAGACCACTGAAAGGGGCTGGCCATTTCCTCCTGCACCACATACTTAAGGTAATTATAAACATTAATAAGGTCCCCCCCTAGTCTTCTTTTCTCTAGGCTGAACAGTCCCTGTTCACTCAGCCTTTCCTCATAGGGGAGATGCTCCAGGTCCTTAATCATCATTGTAGCCCTTCTCTGGACTGTCTCCAGGAGATCCCTGTCTTTTTTATACCAGGCAGCCCAGAGCTGGACACAATACTCCAGGTGCAGCCTGACCAGGGCAGAGTAGAGGGTGAGGATCACCTCCTTCGACCTGCTGGCCACATAATGTCTGCTTTTGCCACAGAAGGAGGGATCCATATGTATGTGTGTACTCTGGAAACATTCTGATTTTCTTTTAGTCACAGTAACCGGTAATTATTTGAATGTATGAGTGAAATCTGTCCTTTAAATATAATACTCTCTGAAACTAACAGAGAAATTTCATTGAGAAATGTAAGATGTTTCTATTTCCTCCCAGATAAACTGCCTCACTCCAATTAGAGGTGGAGAAATGGTACAGTTTGTCAAAAAAAGCACCAAAACCTAACATACGTAAACATGAGAAAATCCTGAAGCATACGGTTCCTATCTCCTTGTGTCCCTCTTATCGAAACTGGGGGAGAGGAGGCAGATCTGATTCTGAGATAATAAAAATTATAATGTTGTAACATGCTGATTAATTCAGAGCCTGTTAGTGGATCCTTCCTCATCGTTATCTTAAAGTAAGCCTGGCTTCCAGCCCAAACCATTGTTCAATTCTATGGTAGTATGATAGACAAGGAAAAAGAAGCAGTGGTGTATCCCTGTGTGTCATGGACTGTTTTGATTGTCTAGGCTTGAAAACGATGACAATAGTGATGAGTGTTTATGCGTTACGAACAGGAGGAAAGCCAGCAAGGCATATATGTGGGAGTTCATTATAGACCACCCAATTAGGATGAAGAGAGTGATGAAATATTCTACAAGCATCTGAGAGAAATCTCACAACTGAAGGCCCTTTTTTCTCAGGGGAGCCTTCAACTTGCAATTTGTCTGCTTGAAATACAATACAGCAGGGAGGAAACAGTTCAGAAGATTCCTGGAGCATGTGGAAAGTAAATTCCAGATGTAGCTGGTGAGGGATCCTACTAGGGAAGGCACCGACTGGACCTGTTGCTTGCAAACTAAAAAGGACTTGTGGGTGATGTGACAGTTGGAGGCTGTCTTGGACACGGCAGTCATGAAATGATAGTCTTTGATTCTCAGATAAGTGTAGGAGAAGCAAGGAAGCAGGTCAGCAGACTCTTGTACTTCTGGAGAGCAGACTTTGGTCTCTTCAGGTACCTGGTTGATATGGTCCTTTAGGAGGCAGTCCTGACGAGCAAAGGAGTCGAGGAAGATTGGACAATCTTCAAGAAGGAAATGCTAAAGGCACAGGAGAAGGCCCTCTCCACAAGGCAAATAATGAGCTGGTGAGGAAGAAGACTGTCCTGGCTGAACAGACAGTTTGACTGGAACTCAGGAAAAAACCAAGAGATTATGACCTTTGTAAGAAGGGGCAGGCCACTCAGATGGACTTAAAGGATGTTGTGAGGATATGCAGGGAGAAAATTAGAAGGGACAGAGCTCAAATAGAATTTAATCTAGCTACTGCCATAAAAGACAATAACAAAGTATTTCTACAAACACATGAACAACAAAAGAAGGGCTAAGGAGAATCTCCATCCATCAGAGAATGCACAGGGTAAAACATAGTGATGAAGGATGAGGAACAGGCTAAGGTACTTAATGCCTTCTTTGCCTTAGTCAGACCAGTTGTACTTCAAGTTCCCAGCACCCTGAGCTGTAAGACCTGGTCTGGGAGCAGAATGAAGCTCTCATAATCCAAGAGAAAATGATCAGTGACCTGACATCCCACTTAGACACACAAGTCTATGGGGCCAGATGGAATTCACCCAAGGGTGTTGAGGGAGCTGGCAGAAGCCCTCACCAAGCCACTCTCCAGCATTTATCAGCAGTCCTGGCTAACCATGGAGGTTCCAGTGGACTGAAAGTTAGCAAATGTGATATCCATCCACAGGAAGGGCCAAAAGGAGGATCTGGTGAACTACAGGCCTGTCATTCCAACCTCAATGCTGGAGAAGGTTCTGAAGCAAATAATTTTGAGTGCCTTCACACTGCACATACAGGACAACTAGGCGATCAAGCACAGTCAGCATGGCCTCATGAAAGACAATTCCTACTTGATTAATCTGATCTCTTTCTGTTACAAGGTGACATACTCAGTGGATGAAGTTGTGGATATTTTCTACCTCAAATTTAATAAAACCTTTGACAGCATTTCCCATAGCACTCTCCTGGAGAAACTGTCTGCTCATGGCTTGAATGGGACTATGCTGAATAAAAGAACTGGCTGCATGGCTGGACCTAAACAGTTGTGAAGGGGATTAAATACTTGGAGGCCAGTTCCCGATGGTTCAGTGCTGGAGCAGTTGTCTTTAAGATTTTTATCAATGATCAGGGCAAGGGGATCAAGTGCACCCTCAGTAAGTTTGCAGACAATAGCAAGTTGATTGAGACTGTCTATCTGCTTGAGGGTGGGAAGGATCTAGAGAAGGACCTGGACAAGCTGGATTGATGGTCCAAAGCCAACTTTAGGAGCTTCAACAAGGCAAGTGTCAGGCCTGTTCTTGGGTGACAACAACCTCAGGCAATGTTACAGGCTTGGGGAAGAGTGGCTGGAAAACTGCCTGTCAGAAAAGGAGCTGGGGATGTTGGTTGACAGCTGGCTGAATATAGCCCAGCAGAGTTCCCAGGTGCCCAAGAAGGCCAACAGAGTCCTGTTTTGTATCAGAAACAGTGTGGCCAGCAGGACCAGGGTAGCAATCATCCACCTACATTTGTCACTGATAAGGCTGTACCCCAAGTACTGTGTTGAGTTTTGTGACCCTTTCTCCGAGAAAGACATTGAAGTGCTGGACCCCATCCAAAGAAGAACTGGTGAAGGATCTTAGGAGGAATGGCTGAGGGAACTGGAGTTGTTTAGCCTGGAGAAAAGGAGGCTGAGATGAGCCTTTGTCACTCTCTACAGCTACCTAAAAGGAAGTTGTAGCCAGATGGGTGTCAGTCTCCTTCCCCAGGTAACAAGTGATAATATGAGAGGAATTGCACTCATGGTGGACCAGTGGAGGTTTAGATTGAAAAATTCCTTCACCAAAAGGGTTGTCAATCATTGGAACAGGCTGCCCAGGGAAGTGGTTGAGTCACTATCCCTTGAGGTATTTATAAGATGTGGTGCTTAGAGACATGGTTTAGTGCTGGACTTGGCAGTGCTATGTTGATGGTTGGACTGGATGATCTAAAGGTCCTTTCCGACCTAAATGATTCTATGATTCTATGGCTGGGAGGAAGGTAATGAGATGTGATATTTCACATAATGGTGCATTGCAGAAATCATGCAGAGTGACTGTCAAATGTCAACATTCACTGAATAAGACTCATTTGAAACAGAAGACAAAGTCACTAAATTATTTTTCACTGCAGTGAAAATCCAGACAGAGGATGGCCTCATCATGGCCTCAGATCTCCAGTTACATTTCACAGCTATGCTTGTGTCGCCATTGAATGCCCTTAGCTTTTCAAAACTCTATATTTTAAAGGCTTAGATAACAAAATCCACTGTGAGGAAATACTGACAAACTATTAACCCATAACCAAGGATAGGCCATGAGCAATATTTTAAAGAGCAATTTTTTCCTCTTTGTATTCTGCTCTTTGCTGCTTTTTGTGAGATGCATATAGTTTTTCTGCAGATACTGGGCTTAGATTTTTTTTTCCTTGTGTTTACCCAAAAACTTCTGACTTGGAGCAAGTTGCATTCCTACTTCTCATGTCCCTACTTCCTCATCTTTTAAAAGAATGAATGATGCCATAGTAATTGGCAAAGGAAGTTTGATAGACTCAAGTGATGTGTTTTGGGGCTCTCCTAGCTGTCACGTATTCTTTTAGAGTAGTTGCTGGATAGTAATTATGAATTCATGCTTCACATCATTGGTGTAGTTGCTATTATTTGTAGAAAAAGAACATGACAATTCCTTGAAGTGATTGCCTGTGAATCACTACATTTTTAGTGATGCTTTTTTTGGTGCTCTTCTGGTTCAGTTCCTCCAACTTTTAAACCTCAGAGTATCTTCTTTCTGAGGACAAAAATGTCCTTTTTCATGACTGGAGTTTCCGCATTCTGTGTTGTGGGTTTTGGTTTAGTTTTTTTTTGTTCTTTACTTTAGCTTATCTTACACCTCTTCCTATAAATGTGCCATTCTTCTACTGCTCAGATTCTGTCTACTATTTACCACTTCTACTGTTATGTTATGACTCTTCTATCCCCAGTACCCTCTCAGTTCTTAGCTTCCACAGCCATCTCCCTTGCTTCTACCTCCAGGACTATTTTCACAAAATCTGCTTCAGTTCATGGTCTCTCTTCTACTGCTACTGTCTTCTATTTCGGAATAAGAAGTGAATCTCACCTGAGTCTTGAGGGTTTCTCCTGCACTCCTGAGTATTCTGACATTTTTTCTGCTAAGAGCTGTCACTATGATTGCTTGTCTGGCGGCATCTCTTCAGCATGAGAACACCTGCCCTAGCAAGTGACATTTACTTTTGACCTTTGTGACTCCTCTGTCTATTCTGTGTCAGTTGCACCTCCCTCCAGAAAAGAAAACTCATTGTTTTCGTGCTGCTTCTGTTTTATATTTGGGTAATTACCATGTCCTAGCTTTCCTCTTTGAATCACAGATCCAAAGGAACATAGCTTTGGAAGAGCTCAGAGCATCCAGATATCATTTCAATTCTTTGGAACTGCATGGGGTGAGAACCTTTGATGTTGAGCTGGAACATTGCAATGATTTATCCTGAAGAGTTGTCCCACTTGCTGAAAGAAAATATTCTTCAAAGCTATAATAGGAGGAACTATAATGAGGAATCAGGAATTGTTTGCTAAAGAGGTTCTGTAAAATGACTGGGAATTGACTTTATGGCCTGAGGATATCCCCACTAATCATGTGTGAAATCCAGAGAATAGACTCATGGTCCATGTTTTGCTTACAAATGAAAGCTATCATGTTAAGGTAGCTCAGTCATTCTCAACCTGTGATCCATGAAATCAAGACATAATCTGGGGAAAGATTGCAGGAAATCTTCCTAGCTTCTCATTTACTTTGCCTATTTGGAAGGTCAAATCTCCAAGTCAGATATCTTCATTCCATATCTGCATGACAACTTGCTTGAAGGATATGGAGCTTCCTACTAAGGTATGTCAGATTCATCTACCTCAATAAATAGATGTCTGAGATATCGCTGATAGAGCTGGGACTGAACTGGTCAGTCTGTAAAGCACAGTGTGATTAGTTTGGGTGACACACTGGATGGATATGTGTAGAGAGATGCCATTTTGGCATTTACTTATTCTGAACTAATATCTCCAGAACACCTGAAAGACTGTTCAAATACCAAGAGTGAAGTAATAGATGGTGATTGATAGTTTTCTCTTTGCTTGCACAGTGCATCCAGCTCCCCTCATTCACTGCCCATTTAGGCAAGTTGCTTTCTACATTTTCACAATTCTGCAGAGACTAAAGTTGAGCTCACAACATTACCAAGCTTGCAACAGAAAATATCTTTGTTCTGAATTGTCAGAGGTTGTTTTCTGTCTCCTATTGCTTCCTCACAATATCAGAGATGAGTCCAAATCTGTCAGCCTTGTTTTATTTTGAAAGTAAACTCAAGATGCCCCAGGAATTTTAGAGAAACCAAGTTTAAAGGGATGAGAAAAGCTGTAGCAAACTCGTACAGAGACCATAAAGGGAAGAGTATAGACATTTGGTCTGTCATTATATAGGCATTCAGGGTATCATGGGAATAGTATGAAAGAAAGGGAAATGTTTTAGTTCTTCAGATTAGAATATGAAGACGTTACCAATATCCCAGGTAAGAAGAGTAAGAGGTGGAATTGCACATGTTTGTGCAGACCGAAGAAGCCAGGGGAAAAGAAAAAACCATAAAAGCCCACAACACTGATCATGGGAAATTTAAAGTTATTCTGATACTGTTAGTGATTACTGCTGGGCAGTCTTTTCGAATGGCTTCATCCCTTAACGGGGAATATCATGCTAGCACTGTTAAAGTAAACTCTTATGACATGTGTATTTGCAGAACTATTTGAATAAACAAACAGTGAAATAGTTGGAACTGCTTTTATTCAGTCTTAATATGTACCTCAGTTGCACACACCATCTTGACAAGGCTGAGCAAATGCACAAAAGCTGCCTCTATTTTTCTTTCCTTGACGCTTGTATTACAACTATATGCATCTATTGCAGCCTGGTGGCTAAAAGATCACAAGAAGAAAAGACCTCATTCCTTCCTAAATCCTGCTTTTCACCCACACCCATCCAAATGCACAAGCATGTCTGGCTGGCCATCCTTTAGTACAGTAATTCAAAGATGATGGAAATCTTTCTCCTAATATTGCCATTGGTCTGAGGTAAATATATTCAAGCTACAAAGTGTTGAGAAAAGCAGTGAGCAGAAGGAGAAATATAATAGATAAGCAGTGTCTTCTGCAGAAAGCCTTGTTTAAATCAAAATAGTGGAGCCACAGTTTCATTAGCTTTCCCTTTAAGGGCTTTACCTTAAACACTTGACTCTACACACACATCAGACACTGGTTTTCTGGATATGAGTCTGGATGTATAGAAGAGTTGTATTTCCTGACAGAAGACTTAATCTCACTTCTTCTTGCTACCTCTTGACTCTGAATTCTGGGAGAATTTCATACAAATACCTTTTTATGGGGATTGGGTTTTTTTAGTGGGTTTTTTGTTGCTTTGTTTTGTTTGTTTGTTTGTTTTTATCATAACCCCTGATACAACTGATTTCAGGATTGAGCAAAGGTCTCTTATTTGTCTACTACAAAGAGCAGCATTGATGCAAGGAATCTAACTGTAAAATACCACCTGAAAGTGTGGGTTTTTCTTAACTGTTTGGCATTTTGTTACTACCAAACTCAAGAAGCAAATTTGCTTTGTTTTTTGTTTGTTTAGTTGTTTTTTTACCTCAGGATAATTTTTGTATTTAAAACATTATCTGGAGTAACAGCTCCCCTCTGCCACACACTTGCACGCCCATGCCTTTATGGCAGCTTTGCTCCCAGGTTTCACCTTTAAATGCTTACTTGCAGCAAAGCTTCTGAGTGACCTGTGAACCATACAGAAAGTCTCTGAAGGCCTGGGGCAAAAGGGTTAACTACAGATGACAAAGTGCAACCGTCAGTGCTATAACTAACCCTTCATGCCATTTTTTCTAATAGGCTTTTGCACTTTCAAATTGCTCCATTCTCGACCTGAAAGAAACAGCTACTGATCCCGGGGCAAGAGCAAGTCAAAAATAAATGACAACTTGATTTAGCTGGGATGGCCTGTCACAAACAGACTGGATTTGTTGCTTTCTGCAGTTGTTTAGTATACAGTAGCCCAGCCAGGTACAACCATTTGTATGGGAATGGGCTGCCAGCATTTGTGTCCATTCTGAGGAGGTTCTTCTGAAAGGTTTCTGAGTTTGAGATCTGTATTTATAGCACTCACTACACTGGTGCAAGTGCTGGCTTTTCCACAGCCATGGTGGGACCTCCATGCCAAAAATTTTGAGACATGAAGTCGCCTGTGCTATTCCTTCCATCTTGGGTGCTGAGCCATCGCAGTGCACTCCCATGTGGAGGGGAGGAACCTTTGTTTCCTAGAACCTCTTAGTGAAAGGGTTTGTTCACTAACCCACATGCATTACAGCTTTCTTTTGCTCCACTCTTCCATCCTATGCAACAGCATGGTTTCTAGCTCGCATCTTTAAACCAGACTGTAGAAACATGGAAATAACAGGTCTGGATTGAAATAGTAGCCATCTTGGTGATTACCTTTTCTCTGAGAATGACCAAAAGCAAATGTCAGGGGAAGAACTAAGAACGCTATAACTGTATTTCATACTCTCTCAAATACTCTTACCAGTATGTAACAAAGCTTGTTCAAAAGTCTCCTAGTCTCCAATATTTTGAAGGGAAATCCTCATCTACGGACCTGGCTTTTAATTGATAGTTTTCAATTATTTTATTCTACAAGTAGCCTAAGTATTCTTTCAATCTGACAGAGTCCAAAGAAGGGCTACGAAGATGATTAAGGGCCTGGATCATCTCCCCTATGAGGAGAGGCTGAATGAGCTGGGGCTGTTCAGTCTTGAGAAGAGAAGACTAAGAGGGGTTCTAATTAATGTCTGTAAGTATCTTAAACATGGAATGCAGGGGGAATTAGCCAGCCCCTTTTCAGTGGTCTGTGGAGATAGGACAAGGGGTAATGGCTGCAAGTTGGAGCACAAGAAGTTCTGCACCAACATGCGGAAGAACTCTTACACAGTGAGGGTGACAGAGCCCTGGGACAGGCTGCCCAGGGAGGTGGTGGAGTCTCCATCTCTGGAGATATTCAAGACCTGTCTGGATGACTATATGTGCAATATGTGCTAGGGAGCTGCTTTGGCAGGGGGGTTGGACCTGATGATTTCTCAAGGTCCCTTCCAACCCCTACAATTCTGTGATTCTGTGATTCTGTGATCTTTTCCCCCTTTATTTCAGTGAGGAGTACCACAGCTTCATAATGTGCTATTGCAAGGCTACAGCCTGCTAACATCCCATGTCTTGCCGTCTCTCTCTCACTCCTTACTTCACTTTAATTTACTGTTTGCTCTCCCCTTCTTTAACAGTCCTGAATGAAGGTGAAAAAAAGGGACCCTTGCAACTTCTGTGAATGTCTAAGTCTATAATCTCTATGTTTAAAATGTTTGCCTTTGTCATTCCAACGCATATCATCATTCACCACCCCATTTCCGTATTTATTTGTTTTAATGGTCTCAGATTGCACCGATTTCCACTCTCAAGTTGCACTAATTTCCACATTCATAATGGAGGCCCAGACTCAAGATATATTGCTTATTTCAGGAAAGTCAAGGAAAAACTTTGAGTTCCAGGTGGAAAACTTAAAAGTTTCAACTGTAAAATGGGCTGAACCACATTATCAAGGGAGATAAACAATATTTAGCTTTTGACTGACCTTTATAAATTTCATTAGTCTTTAATATGAAGGATGATTCTTATATGAATTTCTGAAGTTTTTCCATGTTTATATCAAAGTGAAACACATAAGTGAGAATGCTACCTGCTCCTTTAACACTGAATCACTCACATTTAGAAAAGACCTAACAGTTCATGAACATTCCTCAATGTTGATTCATCACCTGTGGTAACCAGGCTTCTAAATTACATACCTTGACTGTCTAAATTTAGCCATGATTAAGCCACGCTTACATCATTAAATATACTAGACATCTCTCAGGTGCAATTTCTTTATTTTGTTTTTGAGTGCAAAAATGCGCCCAAGCCCAAGCTTTCTGCTTTGATTATTTTCCTTAGACATTTACAAATAAATGGAAGAAGTGCAATAGGTGAGCATGGCTAGATGTGAGGGCTTGTAGTGTATCTAAATGTTATGTAATTTTCTTAAATTACAACGTCTGCATCAGGGACAGGCTTTGACTCCACTTTAGTGCAATTCCTGGCGCACTGCAGCCCTCACCCAGGACTATAGTTTCTAGTCATTACCATGTTACAAATAATAATTTGTAGTAGTAGTAAACAATATATTTAAAGGCAGAAGACAAATATAACCAATAGCAGAATTGTGCAATGCCAAAATGGCATTAGGAACCAGTCATCTGAAAAATAAATCTGTTTGAAGAGATCATATTATGATGCTCTGACTTTACTGATTAGAAATTCTACAGGCCAGAAACATAATTTTGTTCAAGCCACCAATAATAATTAGTGATATAGAAGTCTAATTATTTGTTGCTCTTTCCTTCAGAAATTCCATTTCAATCATTCAGAAACTCTTTGTTTATTTATTGCTAACTAGCGTAAAAACCCCAATTTATACCATGAAATTAAAAAATGGTATTGGTAGGAGCTGCCTTCATGCTGCAACTCATATCAAGGAGGGGAAAAGAAAGAAGGAACATAGTGCTGCTGTTTGTTAATTAATAATAAGGCAGTCAAGCATTGCAGAACACTAAACCCACTCCACTACAGCTGAGATGTAAGTCTCCTTTTTTCTTATTATCTATATTTCAGTCATTTCTAAAAGCCCCTGACTGGTTTCAGGGTGCCATTGTACAGACACAGAATTGATGCATGTCCTTGAAGAATGCCAGTCTGAATATAGTCAAACATAGAGAAACCTCAGCCAGTGAAGCGGCTTGTCCATTACCACCCGAGAATAAAAATAAGGAAAAAAATTTATCTCCTTTCTTTCAGTCTAAGAAGCAATTCTCTGAATTCCATATCGTCCACTTACACAAACTTTTCATTCAGATCTTTTACTGAAATAATTTCTGTTTCTTTAGATGCTATTTTTTGTGCTAGATGTAACACTTTTTAAATGAATCCCTATGTTTAATATTGATCTACTGTTACATTTTAAGCCATTTACTGTAATTAGCAATATTCAATTATTCAATATTTGAAAATATTAAGCCTGTCTGAAGCCAACAATATAGATGGTAGATTAGATGATGGTAAAACTACAGGCAGTGTATGAACTGTTTGGTTCTGGCATAATAATGCAAAACAAGTTGACTGATTTTGAAGATAAAATTCAGAACATTTCTGTGGATTTTGAGAGGCATTTCTATTAAGATAATTTAGAATTAATAAAAACCCCTGTTTTTTTATATTAAGATTTTTTTCAATTTTTCTGTTTTGGAATGGTGTTTCTGTAACACAGAACCTCTGTTCACACAACAGTTCACATATGTAGATGTCCAAAACTGTTCCTTGAAATGTAATTATCAACTAATCATACATGAGGGAAGAATTTATTTTTCCTCTGTAAATGATTGGTCACTTTTGAGTAATCTTCAAGATAAAAGCTCAAGTTTTCAGTCTGAACATCAGTTTTCTTTGTCATTTGATCTATTTAATCAATCACTTCACAAAAGTCACAAAAATTGTTGCATATGAATTCTTCATTCTTAATTGTACTGCACTGTTGTTTAATTAATCTTCAGGATTTTGTTTAAGATAGTAAGAAGAAGATTGTTTTGGGCATTGTTTGTTCAAGTTAGTTTATTCATCTCTTCCTCTGAAAACCCTAATTTCCTTCACCTGGTTCCCTGAATAACATTAGTTTGACCTGCCCTGTTGTAAACTTCTGAAATTTTTCAAGGTGTTGGAATGCTTCTCTGTGTGTGTGTGTGTGTGTTTGTGGGCTTTTATTGTGCAGGTTATTTTATTTTATCTTCAATCCATGATTAGAAATGCAATTCTCTGATGCAAAATTAAAATTAAGGTTCTTCTTGTGCATTTCTAATATGAATTTTCGGTTGCATATGGACTCATATTTTTTTCTAAATTAGGAAACCGAGATATGATGGGGATGAGTTCTTACTGAAAAAGAAAAGGTTTCTTTATTGATAGGCTTGTAAGGTTGTTTTGTAGTCAGGGAATAAATCATGAAATAGTTTGGGCTGGAAAGGACCTTGAAGACCACTTACTTTGAACCCCCCCTGCCATGGGCAGGGACACCCTCCACTGGACCAGGACGTCATCCAACCTGGCTTTGAACACTCTCAGGGAGGAAGTAGCCACAGCTTCTCTGGACAACTTGTTCTAGCGTCTCACAATCCTGCCAGGGAAGAACACTTTTCCCCAATATCTAATCTAAATCTACCTTCTCTTAGATTAAAGCCATTTCCCTTTGTCCTATCACTGCCTGCACCTGTAAAGAGTCCCTCTCCAGCTTCCATGTAGACTCCTTTCAGACATTGGAAGCCTGTTAGAAGGTCTTCCCAAGATGCAAAACTTTTGTTCCCATTAGATGCATTGTTTTAAAAATCTGAACACAGCTCATGCCAGGTGTATTTGCAGCCACAAATACACCATCTAACATTCCTGAGGCTGTTTTGAGGCTTGCCAAAGACTTGAGGTATACCTATTTGATTTGGTCTGAGAGCAATGAGAAGTTTTTAATTCCTTTTTTTCCTAAGATTACCAAGCCTGCTAACTTCTCTTTACTAGATAAATGTTCACATTCTCATAACATTTACTTATCACCTTGCACATATGGATCTGGATGTGATTTTCTGACACTGAGCCCATTATGGACCTCTTTTTTAATATTTTATGGACTACAGAAAAAAAAAAATTCTTATTTCTCTGGCAACTAACTTAACTTCTTAAAATATAACGAGACATACAGACACTGAATATCCCAGTGACAAATATAATTTGATTTAACAAAACAAGCAATCTGGCAGAGAATGAAATGACACATCACCAAAGTTGTGATTTATAAATCTCATGTTCTGCCCACATCTACTCTAATTTTTTGAGACAATATGGGAGTAGGTTGGTTTCAGTTTTTGTTCTATCCTGCATACATATTTATTTATTTATTTGCATTTTCATGGGTAAATATTAACTGTTATGGCTAGAACAAAATTTGAAGCACCTAACTAAACAAATTGTCACATTTCCTTTTCTTAGGAAAAAATAAAAAAGAAATTTTAAAAATAGATCTAATGGCTGAGGATACTTTTCCTCTGGCTATTAAAATACTCTAACAAGAAGAAAAAATATTCTGGAATAGTAAGTTAATAATAGAAGGAATGAGGGTGGAAAATGGACTAATTTTAAAATGGGACCTGATAAATGTATATATTGGATTATAAGGTGTAATTGCATTTGGTATCTGAGGACAGGATTTGTCAGCTCAGATATCCTCTCCTACTTCTTTATGCTGTGTTCTCCTGTTAGTCATTCAATGCTTTAAATAAAGCTCTTTTTATCAGAGATTATAAGCAAGAAATTGAAGTAATATTTGGGCCATCTGCATATATCATAATTTTTGTCTACATATCTTGATTTTACCATATCTGTTTCTCTACTGTCTTGAGCCACCTGTAATTTACATTTTTGCAAACCAGTTTTATTGCAGGTATTAAGGACTTGTATTCAATATGCTACCATTTTACTGCTGCATTTTTCCAGGCAGAACTCAGTATTGAATCAGATACAAGAGCATTTAGATTACAAGTTTACTGGCAACTGATAACTCTGGTATGGCTATGAACAGAGGTTTGTATAGAGATAATTTTCGGTAGGGTTCTGCTTTAGTTCATTTCATAAGCAGATTCTACCTTGTAAGCAAAGTAGCTAGAAATCAATGAGGAAAACTTGGAGAGGTCCTTGCTGGAAAACATCTCTCAGAAAAAAACATGAAGAAAACAATATTGGAAACATAAGTGATAAAGAAATAGTGAAATATTGACAACAATAGATATGGATATATCTTGAAAAGAATGTAGAGTCAATATGTAATAAAACCAGTATGGTGTATCTTACTCATTACATATGCAGACATACCATGACTAACATGAGTAATCTGAAAGAGTGAAAGTCATCAGGAGTGATGTTTCAGGGATGTTTAAGTAATCTTATCTGAATATTATCTGATGAGGTAAGACAGAAAACAATGAAAAATGTCAATTCTTTCTTTCTTCAAGCACCTCTTGAAATGTAAGGAGATAAATTGCAGTCAGAGGACTCCAAGGCCATAAAAATCAGTTATTTCATTATTGTGCATCCATTGCCTCAGTCTACACCTTTATAGAGATGCAAAAGTGACTCTGCTCTCTCTGGACATTACAAGGTCAGCCCACCTTTCAGCTGAGTGGACTCCTTAAAGTACTGTTATCAACTCACAAGGCTGAGTCAGATATACTGAGTAGAGGTGGTGTCTCTACAGGAGAGAATGACTGCCTTTCTCCATTTCCCTCCCACTCTTCAGTCTAAACTGAAACCAAGGAACTGCAGGAACAAGCCGTGGATCAGTCAACGGAGCTCAGAGCTCAGAGATCAGTCAGTCGGTCAGTCAACCTTAAGAGAAATTCATTCTTGAATTTCTGGATGCTGTGCAAAAGGATGCTTAGAAAAATCTAGGATAGGGTAGTTATTAAAGGAGATTAAAGGGTATTATCTAGTGCTTCAGGAAGCTGTAATTAAAAACAAAAAAAAAAAAAGAGAGAGAGAGGAAAAAAGAGGGAGAGAGTAAGAGAGAGTAGTAGGCTAATTTTTCCAATCAGTGAAGTTGTAAGGATGAGAAGCTTTGTTAGTGGCCTTAATATTAATTATACTGTATTTTTTTCCACTTAAAAAAAAGAATCAACTCTAATCCAAATTCCCTGCTTAATTTCTTTAAGTTAAAAAGGCACACATAAGATACAGACTCAATGTTTTTGCAATTAGAGGTTCACCATCCTAGCATACTTGCTGAAAAATTAGCCTCCTCTGAAAATTAAGTCCCTCATGACACACAGATAGCCCAGGTATTAATCCTATCTTCCTAAATGTAAAAGGTAATTCAACATTTGCTTCAATCATGCAAAGTGCTCTACAGGGAAGTATCTTTCTGTCTTTTCATCTGCAGATAGAACTGGGTGAATTTTATGGTGTTATACAGAACATCAGACTACAGAAACTAATGTTCACACGTGCCCTTAAAGAACTGTCAGTCTCCTTGTCTACCTGTCCATGTAATGACCTATTCTTTTGCACAATCACCTTCACTATAGCATCTGAATACCCTTAAACTAAAATGTTTGAAGCCAGCAGACATTTTTGAAAAGCCAGTAATAAACATGCATCCCAAAGGAAGTAAAATACTGCAGAAATGTTTTAAACTCTTAAGGAATTGTTGATCTTGTTGTTATTATTATTGGTTGGTATTTGTTTTTTCTGTGGGGTTTTTGGTGGTTTTTTTTGTTAATTTATTTTGTTTTTTAAATCTTGGGTCTAAATGATACATGTTTTTACTGCTTTTATCCTGGACAAGAAACCAAATGGCAAGACCGTGGCCATGGTCAGCTGGAATCTGTGGCTGTTTTGTTCTAGAAAAGATATTTATTTCCAAACTACACAGCTAAATCCAATCTGACGAACAAACCTTTTGATAGTCCATCCTGTTTCTGTCTTTACAGCCTGTTTCAGTTTTTAAATAGGTGATAGAGTATGATCTGCTTTTGAGATTCCTTAATTTCTGGACTGTGGACTAGGACTCCAACTCATCTAATGATGAGGATATTCCCACAGACATTAACATTCTCGGTAGTGCAACACACAGTCATTTTTCATAAGCAATGTCTAGGAATGGCGGAGAGCTGATTAACACTTGTTGACCACACTGAAACCTGGTAGCCATAGCTAATTCCTCTATTTGTATTCAGACCACATTCAAGATTCAATTAAAATCTTCTCAGTATGTGCTGCATCTTTCACTTATCAATGCTAATGGCCAGGTCCTGAAACCTCCATTGTACTGTGTGGTGCTTTTTGCTTCCTGGAGCTGTGCTACACAGAACCTGACATAGCCAGAGCTTGTAAAGACCCTTTACGTCCTTAGATTCCAGACCTGCAAGGTCACTTCATCAAACCAAAGCTCATTAAAAAGAAGGAAGAAAGGTGATCTACCATTCTGACCTCAGATATGGTAGCTGAAAAAGCCCTTTGCCATTTATATTTCAACTTTCAATGAGTATATGACTCAGTACTGGAAGGATTTGTAGCTGACACTCAATAGAAGCTGCTCTCGAATTTTGACAAATCCCATCTTGAGCTGAGAAGAGAAACAGATATTGATCCTAAGTGTACCTAATTCATCTCTGCACTTGTAATCCCAAAAGAAAATGGCTTCTATGACCAGAGGGCGTTCAATATTTTTTCCATCTTGTAAAATAAACAGCAGTTATTTTGGTGTGTCTTCATACGTCAGGAGCAACATTGTAAGTAAACAAAGCACTGATTTTTTTTTCTTTCCTCTTTCCTGAGCAGAGTTATAAGAACTGCCAGGCCTTTTGATTGGACTAATTAAATTGTATCAAATAATGTAGACTGATGAAAGTCTGGAGGCCACAGCACCACAGCTGAGATCTGTGGCTCTGAAAGAAAGCTTCATTCCTTTATCAGAGAACTGTATTTCATCAGGGATCATGTAATAAATCATGAGGAAATTAATTTCACCCTGATGATCTAGCCTCAGTAGCAGAATGGTGGCACTAGCACTTGGGGGATGCTGAGAGTGATGATACATGGAGAGATAAGAGGCTGAGTTCTGTTGACAAATACATTTGTGTAAATTTGGAGAAATTCTACTGATTTTACTGATGCTGGTTAAGATATAGCTTGAGGTCATGTTCTAGCCCATGATTTTACTAATTGTTCCTTTTTTCAGCCTGTCATATCAGAAAAACTAACTGTAAAATAAAAGAGATTTAGAAATTCTGTCCTGAGAGTTACTTGTGACAGGATGTAGATAGGAAGTAAACAACAAACCATCCTAACTGATGTTAAAGCACACTTGACTAGAAGGACCTAGCCATGCAGCATACTGAACTTGAAGTCCTCTTCTGCTGTGGGAGAAACAGTCTGTGGTGGGAAAGAACAAGAACAGGCATTTGAACCCATTTCACATTATTTCTGGGATATTGAATTTTATGAGGTGGCTGGGATTCTTTCCTGACATAGGTAAGATTCATTAAATATGTTCCTTTGAAAAGTTTTCATTTCGATGAATCAGTCTTTTCTGACAGCAATGACAACAAATGCTGAAAAATTTCCTATCAGCTCCAATAATCACACAAAGGAGCATCTGGCTGCAAAAAAACCTGGTGATCTGGACAGTGCATTTTATAGACAGGTTGCATTAAGTGCAACTCAGGTACTTTTAAGCAAGAGACTGTTATGGGAAGGAGAAAATGAGGAAAATTTTGATTACACTTTAGATTTTTATCTTAGAAACAAGGGTAACGCTGTGTATATCTGTGTATACAGGTGGTTGTTGAGAATGGTGGTCACACAAGCAAGCACACAGATTTTCCCGTTCTAGGTCTGGCTTTTTTTTCTCTCTCCTTCCCATTGCAGGCAGTGACATTGGATGGACTAGGCAGGACAAATATTTATACATGGCTCCATGGCTGGTGACAACATAATAATTTCAGGATTTTGACAATGACATGGCCTACCTGGCACAAGGCTTACAGGCATCACATGGGAGCCACCTTTCTTATAGAGGAAAGAGGGTCTTTGCCCAGGAGCTTGCAGAACTCATAGACAGGGCTTTAAACCAAATGTGAAGGGGAAAGGGGAATATGTCAGGTTTGCCTATGGCATAGCGTGGGAGGATGCACTGTGGTCGGAGGGAAGGGGTACAGGTATGGGCTCTCCACTTGTTCCCCTGGCACATGTTGGGAGTGCTACCGTATGGTTAATGTCCTGTAGAGATGAGCTAGGGGATCTTGTAGTTGTAGAGGTCGACAAGGAAAATTCCATAAAACATCTTAGGGGAAATAAGGGGTGCCCCACTAATAAGGTAAGACATCCAAAAGCCCAGATCAACTGCCTCTACATGAATGCATGCAGCTTGGGCAACAAACAGCAGGAGTTAGAAGCTACTGTGCTACTAGGAACCTATGATCTTGTTGCCATTACTGAAACTCATGGGACAAATCCCATGACTGGCTACAGGCCATCGACAAGGTGGGAAGGAAGGGTGATGATATTGCCACCAGGAAAGGGATAGAGTGTGAAGAACGTTCCCTGAAGTATAGCCATAAGCAAGTTGAGATACTATGGTTGAAAATAAGAGACTGAAGCAACAAAGAGAACATGGTCGTCAATGTCTACTACAGGCCGCATGATCAAAGAGAGCCCTTAGATGAAGTCTTCTTCCTCCAGCTACAGAAGGCTTCACGTTCACAAGCCCTTGTCCTGCTCAGGGACTTCAACCATCCTGACATCTATTGCAAGCTGTAGGCAATCCAGGAAACTCCTAGAATGCATCAAAGACAGCTCCTTAACCCAGGTGATAGACATCCCTACTAGAGGGGATGCAATATTGACTTCATAGTCACCAATGCATGTGACCTTGTTGGTGACATCAAGATTGGAGGCAACCTGGGATGCAGCAATCAAGCTACCATAGCTTGATTGGAAGAGTTCAAGGTCTGGAGGGTTATGGGACAGGGGAGGAGTATAGTTAGGACAGTCAATCTTAGGAAAGCAAACTTCCAGCTCTTCAGGGAGTGAATCAGTAGGACACCTTGGGAAACAATCCTTAGGGATGATGGAGTGGAACAAAGCTGGCTGATCCTTAGAGATGCTTTCCATAGAGACAAGAGCTTTCAATTCCCAGATGTAGGAATTCGGACAGGGAAGGGAAGAGATCATCTTGGTTGAGTAGAGACCTGCTGATCAGACTAAAGAACAAGAGGCTACTGCACAAGCAGTGCAAACAGGGACAGGTAGCCTAAGGATAATACAGGGATTCTCACTGGTTGTGTAGAAATAGGGTTTGGAAGGCCAAGGTGCCACTGGAGCTGAACTTGGCAAGGGATGTAAAGAATAACAAGAAGGCATTCTACAGTGTGATGGTTTGACCCTGACTGAAGGCCAGTTGTCCACCAAAGTCTTTCTATCACTCACCTTTTCAGCTGGACAGGGGAGAAAATATATATATTGAGAGGCTTAGGAGTCAAGATAAGAACAGGGAGAGATCATTCTGCAATCAGTGTCATGGGCAAAACAGACTCAACACAGAATAAAGGAAAGAAAACTCTAATTTATAACATTACACTACACACAGTGACACCAGAGAAGTGCAACCAGATCTTAAGGCACCTCCCCCCAGCCCTCGCCTCTTAGCAGATTTCACTTTAGTTAATAATTTCTCTCCTTTCTTCCCTACCACATTGTTGCATAGGGAGGGGCAGGGACTGTGGGAATGTGGGTTTCGGTCAGTTCCTCCTTAGATGTTCTTCTTAGTCAGGGAGCATTCCTTGCACTCTTCTCCTGCTGCACCATGGGGTCACACCCATGGGAGACAGTCCTCCACGAACTTCAATGAATCCTTTCCCACGGGGCTTCAACTCTTTACCAGCTGCCCCACCATGGGTCACTTCTATGGGGTGCAGTCATAAATCATAGAATGTCTCTCAGTCTTTCAGGCCCAGACTGTTCCAGCCTGGTCCCCAGTGGAGTCCATGTCATGTCGTGTGTGTTTCCGTCCCCATCCAATCCTGCCCTGCCCCAGCAAACCTGCAAATCTGCTCTGGAGTGGGTCTCTCCTCTCTCAGCTCTGTGTCTCTGTGTCTCTCCACGGGCTGCAAGTGCTGGCAGAGGCTTGCTCCAACAGGGGTCACAACATCTTCTGTATGACTCCATCTTCTCTAGCATGGGGCCTCTTCATGGGCTCAAAGTGGAATCTTGTCCTTTTCCTTTGGCTGTGGGGGAACACGTGCTCCACCATAGTCTTCTCCATGGGCTACAGAGGAATATTTCTCTCTGGCACCTGGGGCACATCCTCCCCGCCCTCTTCACTGATCTTGGTGTCTGCATGGTTTCTTACATTTTCTCACTCCCTTCTGTGAGGGAAAAATGCAGCTGCTAACGTTTTGTTTTCTTCTTAAATGTGATTTACAGAGGCACTATGACCATCACTGATGGGCTTGACCTTGGTTAACAATGACTCTAGCCTTGAGTTGGCTGGTGTTTACTCTGTAGGGCCTCCAGAAAGCTTCTAGACGCTTCTTGAAGGAGCTACCCCTGAAGCCTCCCCTCCTCCACCAGAATTCAGCCACACAAAACTGCAACATACAGGTATGTCAACCAGAAGAGGAAGGTGAAAGAAAGTGTACCTACCCTGAAGAATGAAAATGAAGACCTCATACTAACGGATGAGAAGGCTGAGGTGCTCAATAAATTCTTTGCCTCAGTCTTCACTACCAACAGCTCTTCTCACCCCTCCTGGGTCAGTAGGCAGAAAGATGGGGCGCAAGGGTGTAAAACCCCTCACATTGTGGGGAAGATCAGGCTTGTGACCACCTGAAGAACATGAACAAACATAAGTCTATGGGACCTAAATGAGATGCATCCCAGGGGCCTCAAGGAATTGGCTGATACAGCTGCAAAGCAGGTCTCCATCATATAGTCATGGCAGTCAGGGGAAGTTCCTGGTGACTGGAAGAAGGGTAACATTGTGCGCATTTTTAAAAAGGGTAAAAAGCATGAACCAGGGAACTACCAACAGCCTTACATGAAACATTTTCTCCTAGAAGCTATGTGTAGGCACATGGAAGACAGAGAAGTGATTCATGACAGTCAGCATGGCTTCACCAGGGGCAGGTCCTGACCAACCTGGTGGCTTTCTATGATGGGGTGACCGCATCGATGGACACAGGAAGAGCAATGGATGTCACCTGTCTGGACTTCTGTAAAGCCTTTGACACAGTTCCCTGCAACGTCCTTCTCTCTAACTGGGAGATAGGGATTTGATGAGTGGACTGTTTGGTGGATAAACAATTGATTGGATGGTCGCACCCAGAGAGTAGTCATCAATACTTCGATGTCCAGATGGAGATCTGTGAAAACTGGTGTCCCTCAGGTGTCCTTAACAGGGACTAGTATTATTTAATATCTTCATCAATGACATCAGTGATGAGGTTGAGTGCACCCTCAGCAAGTTTGCTTATGACACCAAGCTGAGTGGTGCAATTGACATGCCGCAAGGATGGGATGTCATGCAGGGGGACCTGGAGAAGCTAGAGAAGTGAGGTTCTTCATGTAAACATCATAAGTCTCATGAGACCCCAACTGGAGTTTTGTGTCCAGTTCTAGAGTCCCCAACAGGAATAGGACATGGAACAGCTGGAATGGGTCCAAAGGAGGGCCATGAAGATGATTGGAGGGCTGTAGCATCTCTCCTATGAGGACAGTCTGAGAGAGTGGGGATTATTCAGCCTGGGGAAGGGGAGGCTCAGGTGACAACTTATAGTGTCCTTCCAGTACCTAAAGGAGGCCTACAAGGAAGCTGGGAAGGAACTTTTTAGAAGGGCATGTAGTGATAGGATGACAGGGAATGGTTTTAAGTTTGAAAGGGTTAGATTTAGATTGGGTATCAGAAAGTAATTCTTCAGTGTGAGGGTGGTGAGACACTGGAACACGCTGCCCAGAGAGGTGGTGGATTGTCCCTCTCTGAAAGTGTTCAAAGCTGGGTTGGATGGGGCCTTGAGCAGCCAGATCTAGTGAGAGGTGACCCTGCACATGGCAGAGTGGTTGCAACCTCATGATCTTTAAGGTCCCTTCCAACCCTAACCATCTGATGATTTTATCATTCTATGATCATAGTGAAAGTGAGTGTGATTGTCCAGTTTCACCTCTCATGACAAATTTCAGTTAAGAGGACAGGAAGAGGAAGTCCTGAATGCCTACGTGTAAGTAAGAGAGGGTTCACCTTCAAGCAGAAGTCTATAGCTTCTTTCAGAAGTATTAAATACCTTCTGAATTTTCAGCTAAATCACATCAGAACAGGAAAAGTCCTATTTTGTAAATCTAACTATATTTTTCTGCAAAAAGAAGGAATTAATTACATTATCTTATGGTCAGAAAGGTGCATTATCATTTTGGGGGTTGGAACTAGATTATCTTTAAGGTCTCTTCCGACCCAAACCATTCCATGATTGTATGATTCTGTGATTTTTCTTTTTAAAATATTTTGCTGTTATAAATCTTTAAAACATGGTTGGACAGGGGAAGCTTTATTCCTTAAATGAAGAAAACACCAAATATGTGGTAAATTGAATGTTTTGGGATGAAAAAAATATGAAAACCCAAAAGTAACACTGGACTTTCTTTTAAAGAATGCTCATCTATAATATTGGGGGTTTTTTCTTACTTTTTCTTACTTTCAATTATTTTTATTGGTTTATTGCTTAGGGCAAGATTGCTGCTGCTGATACATAAGTAAGTAAAAACTAGAACTCAATTTTCTTTAGGTTCTCATAATTAGCTGTCAGCAACAGCCAGTTACTTCCTCAGCCAGAGCATCACATAGCTCTGCTGAAGTTCTCAAAGCTCTGCTGCAGAACAGCTTATAAATGATCTGGAATTAATACTGGACAATAAACAAAAGAAGCTAGTCTATCTCATTTACAGACTCCTTGCAGGGGTAGAAGAATACAGAAATAGGTAGGACTGTGAAGATGACTGTAATGGTCAAGTCATTTAGGCATTTAGATCACCAGGTGAACTGAACCATAATGCTGGCATTTATTTACTTTCTTTGCTGTGACTAATTTTATGTAAAAACAAACAAACAAATCCATTTGGCAGGCTTGCAGAGTATTTGACATAAACAGCAATGGCAACGTTTTTGCATTTGCATTTCACTTTTAATGTAAGGTTCTTAATATGATTCTTGATAATTAAAGCTTATGACTCTTCATGGAGGTCCACAAGAAAAGTGATAATACTTGTGAACATCCTCTGACAGTTAGGAAGTTAAATCAAAGAATCTAAGATTCTCAGTTTTGAAAAGGTGAATTGATTCTGATTGTCTTCACTCAAAAGTTTGATAAAAATTCTAGCAAACAAGAGTGTGTATGAATTCTTTTTAAAAGAAATAATTACAGAAATATATGACTGTTTCCAAATTTTACATTCTTAAACTTCTGGGACTGTTTCCTTTTTAGAAGATGGATGATAGAAATAGAAAGATGAGTTGCATGAGATCCTGCAGGAGTCTTCCATTTGAACGTGAGTAGATTACATTTTCCATTGCCTATGGGTGTAAGAATACTAGTAATAATTAAAAAAACCCAAACCAAACCAAACCAAACCCCAAAACAAACCAACCAAAAAAACCCAATAACCCACAAAGCCCACAAGAAAAGGCTGTAAAAATGAAGTATGTGTCAGTGCTGTCTAACAAAACACTGAGGAGCACATTCACAAAGGCCTAGATTCATTGTTCCCTAACCACCTAACTTGATACAATCATACAAAATTCTCCATGATGTTAAAACAATGAGCTTAATTTCTCCAGGGGTTAATTCAGCCTTCCTCTGATCTCAGCTATTGGTGAAGGGACTTATCTCTCTTCATTGCCTAGACAGGGAGCTGAAGAGAAATAAATTCCAACTTAAAAACCCTCAAATGCTTCCCAAATTAGAAGGATTACTCCAAATCTAAGTCTCTGTGTGTGACTCACTCCTCCATATATTGCTTTCATCATAAAACCAGCTTGAGAGTGTATGTAACTAATTGAAAACAACTTGAGTGATGGCCAAAATAGGAGTCATCTCAATAGAAACTCAGTTTGATTAACTGAGATGGCAGTATCCTTAAAAGCCCAAGGTGTTACCCTGGGTCTTCTGTTTCCTGTGGGGAGTTTTATCAATTGTTGAAGAGCCAAGATTTCATGCCATTTGTTAGTGGAGACTCCCATTTGAAACAGACCTGGGTCACCTCAGCTCCTTAGCTTCTTAACCTAAATCAAGGGATTGTTATATTGTTCTCCATCAGTTTATTTTATGGGTCTTATTTCTTTCCCTTTTTTTTTTACTGTGAGATTTTGGAAATCTCTGGCCCTTCTGTTCTCTGAGCTCATTGAATATCAGGCAGTACTTCTACCTCAAAATAGACCATTCTGTGATAATCTCCTTGACAAAAATCGTATCTTATTGTTATTAAGCACATTTTCTGTTGACTCTGCTTGACTCCTTTTCATGTACATGGAGGGACAAACCATACTTGGATACTGTATGCAAGTACATAAAGTATCTTCTCCTTTATATAAACCCATTAATATAGATTATATTATTCATTGCTATTTCTTCCAGATGAATAGAGTAGTATCAAAAGTATTTTTCCTCGTAGTAGGAACAATAATATATTGTCGATAAGAAGATACCTTAATAGGACGAAAAATCCGTTCAATGACAGGAACAATAGATTTCATAGAAAACTATGTGACAGGAAAGAGGCATTGCATTGTTTGGAACACCTGTGGTTAATTATCATAGCTGAATACATTAAAATCAGTTTCCAACCTCATATATCTTCATAGACTGTTTGGCGATATTAAGCGATAAAGGCTTAATAATCAAAAGTACTGAGTTAGCAAATGTTTTCTAATTTTAATAACTTCTTGTTGTAATTACCAAGTCTTGGAGTGAAATGATTTAATTAGAAAGTAATCAAGAAGTGTCTACTGTTAATTGAAGGAATTATAAAAGATCTACATTTTTAATATATTTCTGGGGTAATAAAATTAAAGTCTATGATAATTATTTTATAAACCATGCTGATAAGAAAAGTTTGATACCAAAATGAGATATTGTGTATAATAATTCCCACAGCTGCATTCGCCTTTGGCAGGTATAACCCAAAGCAAGGATACATTGGACATATCCATTATCTGTCATTTCACATCTCAGCGTACTTAAAGAATGTCCATTCATGCTTCCAGCTCCTATGAGAATAGCAATAATCATCTTTATACCTATTTTCTCAACTAATAAAGTGAGGTTAAATGCATCAGGATAAATCATGGGTATTTATAGTTTTAGATTGAATTTTTTTTATCTAATATCATTTTGATAGAAAACTGGGTTTCTAATTAAACTTTTTAAAGAAATCATGATCTCGTCATAAACATTTTAACTTTTTAGAAAAGAAAAAGTTATATTTCAAAGTAAAACAAAAAATCAGAAGTTAATTATTCAAAAATGTTCAACCAAACACAAAAGAATTTAAATTAACAAAAAGTCTGCAGATCACCCAGTCCGATTTATAGTTTATATTCTTCACCTTTTCATTATTCTTTCCCAGCTGAGTACTGACAATGGTATTTCCCAAAATCCTCCATGGTTATGCATTCCCATGCTGACCCATGCTCAGCAAGCGGGATGTCACAAAATGCTGAATGTGTCATTGGGATAAAGCCTTTTTTTCCTGACTGCTGCTATTTCTATTAAGCATTCCAAGACACAGATCATCCAGTTTAAAACTTCTGTGGTGAACTGCTATTCCCTCTTGGGTGTCTGTTAAAGTTAATTTGTCAATGCACAAGAAGCACAGTAAAGTTATTCTAACACAGGTTTGTCAGAACAGATGTAGTTTATGTAGGTCTCTGATATTGTATGTGCTCTTAGGCCCTTTTTTTGCATTGAAAAATCTTGTACTATTATACTTTGCTACTAACAAAACTATTTAATAAATGATATTTAACAAAAGATGTTTTCCGTGAAAGGCAAAAATTACCTGTTTGCAGGAAAGATGACAGCTCTAAAAACATGCAGAATAATTTTTCTGACCTGGATTAGAAATAATTGGAGAAAAGAGCATATTCTAAAAAAATGAGAAATTAACCCTTTTTTTTTTTCATGACAATGACATTATTGGTTTGTACCTTTCAATTATTTCTGCTGAAAAGCACATCTGATTAATAACAAAACCAACATCACTATTCTTTTGGTTGCTCTTCTTAATCCCACGGGACTTTTCAGACTGTCAACAAGTGATGTCATATGACACGCATGGTGAACAGCCAGTAGTGGGATGGAAAGTGACATCTGTATAGCTGACCAAAATTCAAATCATCTGACTGACTAACAAGACTGCAAGATGTTGAAGTAGTGATTGACAAACTGTCAGGCACTTCAGGCCAGGTTCACAAACGCATGTATGGCTTCATTCCTAATTTACGCATCCTGTTAATACAATTGTAGGTGCAAACAAGACACTTGCATGTCATAAGTGTACTAAGAGGTGGAGACACCTGATTCACATACATATGTGAATTCTCTTTTCAATTCTGTTGGCTTCTATGCACACATACCTTTTCTTAGTTTGGTAAATCTTGAAAAAACCCAATCGAATAAAAATGTCCAAAATATTTTATTTTCTGGAAATGTTTAGATCAAACTAAATGTTTTGACCATAAATAATAACTATTTTGTTTCTATTCTGCCTTAGACAGAAGAGATCATGTTGACATAAGGCATCTATTTAGAATCAATGTCTGGTTGGGTGATAACGTTCTCTAGATGTTCACCAGGCCACCAGTTTCTTCCAGCTGTTCACTTATCCCCAGGGGTTACCTTTGGCCATGGTCATTGTTGTTTAAACAAGCACATCTTGAAAACTTAGGAGTTTACTTTTCACTTATCTGACATCTAAATTCATTCTTCTGAGACACTGCTGGCAAAAGAGAGATGAGTCAGTAAAAGAAAAAAATTAAAAACCTCACTCTATGGTATATATGAAGAAGAAAAAGAATAATTATATGTTACCTCTTATGGTTACCTTGCAAGAGGGAATTTTCTGGATGACTGCTTTTACAGAAGGAGAATGTCTATTTTACAAAAAGAATAAAAAAAAATAAAAAAGCAGGACTGGAGGCATGGGGAAACTTTTCCATCCTTTAGGAGACAAAAAGAGGAGCATTACAAATTCTGTTCCCAACTGGGCAGGGATTTATAAGTTACACAGAGCACCCTTATTTACTGAAATGCAGAAGTATATGCATGAGAAATTCCCAGCTGCTGACATTTTGTGAGATTTTAATAGTACCATTAGTCAATATATCAGTATGCAGCATATCATATTGACTAGAGCTGATGTTTATAGTGGAAAGCTATTGACTTATGGGATGAAAAAGTGGATATAATTCAGCTTCAGGCATTATTGCCCACTGGAGGTTACTTTTTCATGTACAGGGACAATAATTTGCCCTGTAAACTGAAAACTCTAGGCTCACTATATATTTTACTATGTACTTTAATAAGACTTTTTTTTACCCTAAATGTGCTTCACTAAGAAGCTGGAACTTCAGCAGTAGTATCTCCTATGTTGCCATAGCTGATACAAAAAAAAAAACAAACCCAAAACTCAACAATCAAACAACAAAACCAATCAAAAAACTTGAGTTGCTAATAGAAATTTCTTAATTTTAGAGAAGGTCAACAACACATTTAAATATATATATAAAGGAACACTTATGTCATATCTATCGTACTATATGATATTGCCAATAGTCCTGAAGATGGACTTTAAATCCTAATTTGACTGCTAGTTATTCATGCATCCTTAGTATGGGATCAAGATCATTGGTGTAAGATTTATCTTGACCAACTCTTCCTGTTCCAAGTAGAAAAACTAGTTGTTCAGGGAGGCTGTGTAGTCCTTGTCCTCCAAGATTTTCATGAAAGGCCTAAGAAACATACTCTAACTTTACTTTGAACAAGAATTTGGACAAGATGGCCACTGGAGAATGCTTCCAACCTGACTTCTCCTATGATTTTATGAATTCAATCACTCACAGTGTTTACACAGGCTCTTTCTGAATTCAGTGGAGAGACATAGACAGTTACAGAAGTTAAGTCACATCATCAAAAGATAACTATTTGTTACAATTGAGAAGATGTGCTCTCTGGAACCAGTCTAGAGGGAACCCAGAATATTAGCCTGCATTATGTAATTAACAGATGGCTAACAATAATGATATGGAGAGGCACTTCACCTTGAACTATGCAGACTACTGGGTAGTTGAGGGTCACATAATTATTCCAAAATGTTTTCTTTGTGCAGGGCTCATTCATCCTTGGTCACAACTGATGACTTAGGAAGCTGCCACAACACAGGTAAATAATAGCACAGAATAAAAAGTCCCATATGCATTGACTGATGAACTAATGGGCTGGATCTTACAGTTTTACTAAAAGATTGACTTGCTAACCACAAGACGAATACAATTCAGCTGACAATAGATCTTGATAAGCTAAAAAAAATATTCAGAATTAGCTTGTCAATAGCAGAAATGAGTCAATAGAAGAACAAATACTATCCACTTCTAATCATAGTAATGGCACAATAGACAATATTCATTATCCACCTGTCAAATCTTGCTGTGAAAAAAAAGCAGTAATAGATCAAAGATAATATAACAATAACAATAACAGTAAAAACAAGAGCAACAGCAAATCCAAAAAAAAATCATATCGTAAAATTAGTGGCATAAATCAATGAGTATTTTCTTGTGTCAATTCACATTATGATACACTGTATAAGACATAATAGCCCGGAGTTTCCTAACACAACATGACACCCTGTTTTTACTTCAGGAATTATAATTTAAGATTTGATTTGTTTTCACTCATTGGATAGCTACTAAGTATGACAATATGTTCAGGGATTTTCCCCAGGTTTCTTGGTTAAGATATTCACTTGCCTGTGTTTTAGGAGAAAAAGCAGCTCTTTCCTCTTGCCTTTTTTTGGTAGCATCAATTGCAACAGTGATGCTGTGAAAAAAGACTCAATCTTTTCAGTCATAGTTTGGCAGTTCAGTACTGGCTTTTTTTGCATTTGGAGGAAAGTCTTTTGAACTACAGCATAAGATGTGAGAGTTTTGGCAGCTCAGGTAAGTCAGGTTTCTTTGTGGAGTGCTGGTGTTGTCTTCCTGCTAGACAAACTATTTCTTCTACTACATACATGGCCCTTTATTAGTACTGACAGCATTACAATGTGAGCCAAGATGGTGTTAGCTACATAGCAGTCGACCAGTTAAAAGTAGGTGTTTGCATTGCAGATGTCATGTCTAAGGTGACTATTTGAGATCCCATTATAGTCAGCGGGGACTATATATTGACCATTATGGTCAATGTGGACCTTATTCTAAAATAGACAGCAACACTTTGGTTTTTTTCAGCAAAGTGGCTTTCTAGATTTTTCAGTGCATTGACTGCAATGAGAACCAAGATATCACCATTACTATAGGTATGCTTCTAAATCTGGAATGGAAATCCACCCTTAAAACTCATTCTAGTTGGCTAGATATTTAAGGGTGTAATGTCATTTGAAATACTGCAGTGTATCTAAAACCTTTGTGGGGTTGGCAGATGCAACACAATTTATAGGTGGGTAAAATCCTTCTGTTCCTTTGGAGTGGCAACCAAAAGGGACACCCAAGGGCACCTGAAATGACACTAGATAATTATGTCTAGGCAATTTTACTTTATTCTTAGTGTCTAATTTATGACAATCATTAAGGATATATCTATACTCAGAAATTAAATGGGACTAGGAACATTTCTGGTCATTGGGGTCAAGCAGCAAAATATATTTGTGCCTATGCTAGTGAATTCTCTAAGCTTCAAAATAAGGTGAGTGCACCTGGAGTAGTTATTGGTGTGGGTAGTTCTAACTCATAAAATGCTCCCAGGTGTTGGCAGTGTGATAACTGTTATGAACAAAAACTGGACCAGAGACAGAGTCCTTATATTTCACTAATATGGTCAGACATGCTGGAGAGTCCTTCTGGGCATTATTTCATTTAACAGTTATAGCTTAAGTGTCTAGGAATCCAGCCATGTGGGTAGGCATTAACAGATAGACATTCCTCGTTTAGACACTAGAAATGTTAAAAATTCTTGTCTTCCTATCTTCCCACTCCTATCTGCACCCCAGTATATCTGAAATAATTTCAGCCCTTTTAGACAACATACCTCTAGATGCATCAAGCTCTACCAGATTTATTTGTCTCTCTTTCTGTTGAAGTAATTGTCATTCAGACCTGGAGTTGATGGATTGCAACAGGTTTGTATACATTTGGTGTTTTATTCATTCCTCTCGTCTCTGTTTTTCTCTTTCCATTCAGACATAGAGCATAATAGAATTGCCACTGCCAAAACCCTCACTCCAGTGGAATGAAAACCATTCATTTGTTGTCTCAATTTTAAGATTCCTGACTCCAAATGCAAGGGTATTCTCCATGGACGTAATGGGACATTTAGCAATTCATTCATTTTCTTCACATGCTACTTATTTAGACACTCAGCAGTTGGCAGCTTTGATGTGAGTGGTGGAAATTATAAAGACATTACATATCGTAAAAATATAAATGAAAGAAAACATACGCCCTGTTTTATATCAGACTAAATTGACTAGTGTCATACTCAGGATATTTTGTTTTACAAATTATAATCGTTAGAGGAGGTGTTCCCTTGAGTGAAACACTACCTGTCTATTTCATATAGAACACCAGCTCTTCACTTTTTCTCTTGTAAAGAAATTGCTGTGCAAGACTTAGAAACAAAGAAGTAAATGTATAAAACTCAAATAGTACACATACAAATAGAATAGAGTATGCCTGTGCTTGACATCTTAAGCATAGCAAGGTCTCAGTAGCAGTGAAGGAAAAGAAGCAAAACTTTATGGAGGGAGTGGTAAAACTCAGCTGGAGAAATCAGGCTATGATTATTCAGAAATATTTATATAGAAGAAAAAAGAAAAAAAACTTATTTTTTTCATGCTGTTCTCTGTCCTATTTTCTGGACATTTGGGGTGGTTTGAACCCAGACAGAAACTTAGCACCCACAAAGCTGCTCACTAGCTACTACCCCTGCAGTGGGACAGGGAAGACAGCATAAAAGGAGCAAGACCAAGATAAAGTTCTTAAACTAAGAAAAGAGGAGAATAAAACCTAGTGATGCAAAAGCAATCACTCACCACTTCCCACAGACTTAGTCCCTGCAAGTGTCTGTGCAACACTTACCTTGGAAGACACATCCCTCCCCAGTTAATTGTGGAACAAGAAATTACATAGTATGGAGTATCTCGTTGGTCACTTTAAGTCAGATGTCTCCTGCCATCTTCTTCCCACTCCTAGCCAGCTAACTAGAAAGCCCTGATACTGTGCAACCACTGTTCATCAATAGACAAATCATTGGTGCATTATCAACATTGCTTTAGTCACAAACCCCCAACAGAGGGTTTTTTTCATTTACTATGAACTCCTCTGCCAGACTAAGTGTGCCATTATAAGTGCTGGTGTCAACAGTCACCCATTTTGATCACAGTGAATAGTGAGACAAAAACTGATAGGTCAGCTCTGAGGAGTGAATCTCTAGACCTTTGATATAGGTCTTGCATACTTCAAATAACATGGCATATTAAAACAAAGATCATAGTGCGATCAAGATCTACTGTAAACATTCAGTGACTCAAGAGCTAGTTTGAGTGACATAACTAAAGCTACATGTGCCTATTTCCTTCATGCACTTTCTGATTTGGTTCTAATGGCCTTCCTCTTCACTATGATTTTTTCTTAAAAATATTTTTTTAAAAAACTTCCTTAATAGTTTCTCACTGAAAGCTTAAAGAGATTTTAGAAACTTCATCATTGCATGTATTTTCCAGACAAGACACTGAGCAACCTGAGTTAAGTTGGTTCAGCTCTGACCAGTGTGATGGAACAAGGTACTACAAATCCCTCCCCATTTTTTACTACTAACACTAATAAATCCAATTCTGTAACACTGTTTTAATTCCTACAGAAATTGTTGTTTTGATGCTGTGTCTCTCAATCTTTTCTGTTATGTCCGTCTAAAGAAATTTTGGTGATCACGTGAATGTCATGACGCACTGGTTCTTCTCACAGAAAAAGGCATTCTGTGATGTTTCTCATTTATTTTGGCCTTTGAGGAATAATGGATTATAGAGTTATGACAACATAATTCATTTAGATGCATTTATTAACTGAAATATATTGCACTGCTTGACCAAAGCAGTTTCAACTTTGTTATTTTATTAGTATTCAACACATGCAAAAGATTAAAAACAATCCCGTGTAGATTACTGCTTCTCATCAAACAGTGCAGAGGTTGAAACTCCAAAAGATAAGCTTCCTAGGAACCATTGTTAATGAACTTTTCCTTTTTACAGAGGTTTTTTTTTTAGATGAAGTTTCATTAAAAGGAGGCACCTGGCAAATACACAGATTAAAAAAGACGCCTGTCAAACTTTAAAAGATGGTGTAAATATTGCATAATTTTTAATGGATTTTCATTGACAAATAAGCAAACTACTCAACATTACTTCCATCAGGCTTATATCATTAAAACAAAGCCTAAACCTATCCTATGTTTTGGAAGATTCAGATGCATATAGATAATTGTTATCCGAAATTTTTTGTCCAAAACAATTTTTGCTGTACTTTATTTTTTTTGCTATTAGTAGTTCTTTCCCTACTGATTTTCCTTTTGCCCTTTTTCATTCAGTATAGTGCAGTAACAATTTATTCAAGTCTGACTTTTTCTTGAGATAGAGATTTTTCAGTAGTTTTCCTATGTTGGAAAAGAAAAATATACAGGTCTTCTTTTTTCTGTGTTCTGGATCTGTTCCACTCAGCTGACTTCTCTGCCTAATTTCCTTTCGTCCTTTATCACTGAAAACCTTAGTTATCGACCTACTTTCATACTTCCATTTAATTTGAATAAAATAAACTCAAAATCATTCTATCCAGGGTTAATTTTCATGCCTGGCTTATCTTCTTGACTTACCACCACCAAATCTTACAGCAGGATCAGAAATCTTTCAACTTTAACATGTGACAAATGTGTAGATAGCTGGGACTGATATGCTATCACAGTGAAATTATGCTGAAGAAAAGGTATGGCCAGTACAGTTTTGATTTTCCACGGTGCTAGAAATGTCTCTACAAGTATAAAAAAGCATAAGCTGCTCTAACCAGGATTAGTATGGGAGAAGGCTAATTGGTCTTTCACCTTATTTTTGCTGTCATTCCTTCAGGGATTAGGTTAAGCCTCAGTGTATGTTTCATCAGGGAATCATGGAGATTATACTTTGTCTCTCTGTCTATCATTCAGACACTTCCTCTAATGTTGACTAGATTTTTATAAGCCTCACAACTCATCATGCGGTTCCTTTTAGTCAAAATAGGTATATAATTTATGGTACCAAAGGCAGCAGTTAGGGTAATAGAATGCAAGGCATGAGACAGTAACATGATTGCTAAATCTTTATTAAGTTTCCCAATTTCCCACTTTCACCCATGCCAAGTCTCACCTTACCTATGGGATTTTTGCATCTTTAAACTAAGAAGATGCTAATGAGGTGTCTACCAGTCTGACCTCAGACACATAAAGCATTCTGGGTAGAACTGAGATTGCCTACTATAAAGTAATATAACCCAAAGTCATGACCTGGTCCTTTAAAATGAAGCTCTGCTCAATGACAAAATAGAACTGCTGTAGGAAAATGTCGGTTACTCAGCAAAATTTAAATGAGTCAGAGAGACCAACTCTTTTTCTTTCAGTTCCAGCTAAGAATCTTCCAGATACTGTAAAATTGACTATCATTGTGATATCTGAATCCTTAATTATTCATAGAATTTCCCGTTAACCTAAGGGCCATGAGAAATCATTGTATTAAATTAGGATGGGATTAATCTCATACTGTATCAAAAGACTTCAACGTCTGCAAATGCACTTTCATTGCACTACAATAAACAGGGATTTTTAGGGAATGGTTCTTTGACCCTACTTAAAAGTTCACCTTAGGATAAGATGAGTTATGCCCTGGAATTATCAATTTCAGGTTTTTGGCTACAAATTGAACTGATATCTATGTTTGTTCAGACTTACCTTTATTCAATCTTAGTCTTACCTTTCCTGTACAGTGAACAGAAATAGGAAGATTCAGAGGATGATTCATCCAACCTAAGATCCATGTCTACAAAAAGTGAATAGCTATGTGAAACTGTTAGTCTTTCTCTACTGAATATGCAGAAAACTCTTTTTACATAATCATCTTAGAAAAAAATCCCTGATTTGCAGCTGATTAAAATAAGTTAATTGTATTTGAACTTTTAACAGCAATTCAGATAATAGCATGTCTTCCACAAAGAAAACCCAGTTTTAATTCTAGGAACTATACTTGTAGAGTACATTGCATAAAGAAACAAAAAGTTTATTTCCTTATTTAAAAGTGCCTACTTTAGTTCTTGACCAGTCACTGTACTGATTTCTATCTATTTTGCTAAAAAATGATATTTCTTCACAGAACAAGTTTGCCAAGTTTCAATTCTTGACCACTGGATCTTTTCAAGTTTTTCCTTCTAAGACTGAAGAAACTTCTATTATCACATTTTTATTCCTTCAGTGGATATTTATAGACCATGTCTAGTTATGCCTTTATCTTCCTTTTGAAAAATTAAATAGAGCATGGAGTACTTCATTGCACAGTGTTTTCAAACCTGTAATAATTCCTATGAAACTTTTCTGAACCCTTTCCAATTTTTTTCAATCTTTTCTGAGCTGCAGGTAGCAAGACTGGACAGCTTTTCTATAATGGTCATAACAATGCCAAGTACAAACTAATAAAAAGATTCCTTTCTCCTATTTAATATATTTTCATTTATGTGTTTAAGGATCACATTAGTCCTCTGCAACATAACATCTCATTGGATCGTTTAGTCTGATGAGCTACCATTGATTCTCATTTTCTCCTTCAAGTTTTTTACAAGATCACAGCTTCTCAAGATAGAATTTTCCATGCAGTAAATGTAACTTTGATATTCTGATCTTGGGGCAGAAATGCAGCTGACTGAGGTCAGTGTAATTCTGTTCTATGTCATTTTCTGCTAGATCAGGATCTGAGCAAGGATTTTATTTCAAGAACTTCTTAAATGAACTTGACAAAGTCCTTTGCTTAATTTTGCACAAGGAATTAAAGCAAACCTTAATGTGATACTGAAATCATTCCTCCTGAACATCTAGACTGTATGTTCAACTTTATCTTTGGGAGCCAAACATGAATATCTTGGAAACTCTGTTTCACATTTGACTGTGCTGGTCCCATTCCCATTTTTGTCCTTGTTCTTCCTGCCTGAACTCTGTCTGTGACCTTCACATTCACAACGATCTTTGAAAACAGAAAGCCCTTCATTGACAATAACACATTTTCCCACTGCAAAATTCCTTTCATTCTATATCCATTCTCTACTTTCCAATTTTCCTTTCTTAAAAAAAAAATAAAAAGAAGCAACTGCCAAACTAAAATACCCCTAATATTTTTAAAAATCCGAAATGATTGAATAATTTCCATCAATGTTCTACTTCACAAATAAGTATGCTAATGTGACAATGTTTGATTGTGAATTGGTTGAGAAAGGCAAGCCCTGACTATGGGACTAGTTCATGTGACTTCAATATTTTGGAAGCAACTGTAGATTCAATTTTAAATATCCATATAGACTCACTGTGTCTCTAAGCTTCAATAATTTAATGATGGTATCTTCCCATTTCATAACGTGATTGCAGGGTTAAATCTATTAGGAGCTAGTGGCTAAGGATTCACAGTGATCCAAACCAGGAATTACATCCAAGTAGCAGACCTGCCTTGTGCAGCTGCTTTAACAGATTTACAGCTTTCTGAAAATGATATGCATGCTGCTTCTTCCATTTTGACCAGAGAGCACTTGAAGGAGATACTGCGGTTTCCAGTGATGTGGATGCTAATTCACATCTTATTGGCAGCTACTTAATGTTATCAGGTGTACTAGGTGAATCTTATTAAAGGATTAATGAAGACAGCATGTTTCTTCCTGCTTTTATTATTGCTCCATTAGACTTTCAGTGCATCACATTTTTTTCTTCAGCCTCCTCTCAGGCCAAGAAAAAGTCACAGTCATCCAGAACCAAGCTCATAAGAATGATATTTTCCTACTAACAGCTCGAAAAGGATGGCTTTGCCTCTTCACAAAAGGTGGGGAAGTAGCTGCATTTTGCAGCCAGAGGAGGGAGAGAGAAGATATAACCAGCTGTGCAGACACCAAGGCTGGGAAAGGGCGGGGGAGGAGGTGGCCTGGGTGCCGGAGAGAAAGATGCCCCCGCAGCCCGTGGAGAAACCCATGGAAAAGGCCGAGACCCCACCTGCAACCCCAGGAGGGGCTCCATGCTGGATGGAGCAGGTGGAGATATAGAGAAGATGCTGTGACCCTACGTTCGGATAAGACCCTGCCAGCACTTGCAGCCATGAGGAGAATCAGAGACACAGAGATGAGTGAGAGAGAGTTTTGCATCAGAACAGGTTTGCTGGGGGACAATAGTGACCCCACAGAGGACTGGGACTGAGAGACACTGTGATAAAGAGATAAAGCCCTGTGGGAAAGGATTCGCGTTGGAGAAGTTCACGGACGACTGTCTCCCATGGGTGACACCCCACGATGCAGCAGTGGAAGGGTGTGAAATGAATGCCTCCCCAGCCTCCCGGCCGAGAAGGAAACCAACTTGCAAGGGACTGACCGAAGCCCCCATCTCCCAGTCCCTGCCCCCCTGTGGTGTGATCGGGGGGAAGAAGGGAGTGAAATCATGTCTAGAGTGAGGTCTGCTAAGAAGGGAGTCGGGAGGCGGGGAGGTAGACGTGTTTTAAGATCTGGAAAAGGAAATCAGCTCAGGAAGAAGTAACCAAGAACCCCATTTTCCCCAGTCCCTGCTCCCTGTACTGCGAGCAGGGGGAAGAAAGGAGCAAAATTCTGACTAAAGTCTGCTAAGAAGGGAGTGGTACGGGAAAAGTGTTTTAAGATCTGGTTGTGTTTGTTTTAAAATCTGGTTTTCATTGTTCTTTGTAGTGTAGTGTAATAAATTAGGTAGTTTTCTTTCCTCCACTCTATGTTGAGTCTGTTTTGCCCATGTCATTTGATGACAGGATGATCTCTCCCTGTCTTTGACTCCTGAGCCTCTTAATATGTATTTTCTCCCCAGTCCAACTAAGAAGGGCAATGATAGACTGACTTTGGTGGGCGTCTGGCCTCCAGCCAGGGCTAAACCACCACAATTGTATGGTATGGAGCCATCATTTTTCATAAGGTCATGATCCATGTGTTCTCATGCAGCCTTGTGATTGGCTGGCAAGACCAGGCACTCCTTTCCACTTTCCCTATAAGTGTGTCAGAGCAGGAAGCTCCAGTCAACCGCATAAACAGAGGCTGTCAATTTTTGCCATCATACTCCCATGTGTTTTCGTAATGTACCATGTTTGTTTGATTGACATTTCTTGAAAATGCCATACTCACATAATCAGACTACCATTTCATTGGGTACCCATTTCGTTTGGACAAAAAGGTGCTCAGATATAAAAATATATACATTTTATACATATATATGTGTGTGTGTGTGCATGGGCACACGTGCATGTGCAAATATGCATATGTCATTTATTAATAAGTAGGTACACTTTGTATTTATGAATAATTTATATATAATATATATGTGTAAATATGTACATAAAATATGTAAATTAAATATATATCTCAGTAAAAGTGTAGCAATTTAACGTATAAAACATTCTTTAATAAATGGTAGTAAAATCTGTAATTAAAGTCAACATGTGTCTTTAAACATGTCATCTACTCAGGCCTAAAGCATAAGTCAAGAGCAGAATTTCAGGGAGCGTTCTAGTGGTGTTTGGAGAAGAAATTGACTGACATGGAGCTCTTGGGATGTGATTTCCCACAGGATCTAATGTACTCCTATACATTGACCCTGTCATACTAGGGTTGGAGAGCCCAGGCTGCTGGGCTGTGTTCCAGGATTAAGCTGGAGGTAGACACAAGGAAGCTCACCAGACAATTCTTATGATTGCAGAGGCAGTCCTCCTCTCTTTTCTGCCCATAAATATCTGGATCTTGATCTGTCTGGTGACACAGCATGCACACTTGTGGAGGTTTCACCCTGGCTGGAGGCCAGATGCCAACGAAAGTCACTCTATCACTCCCCATTTCAGCTGGACAGGGGAGAATATATATATATAGGTAGGCTTAGGAGACGAGATAAGGACAGGGACAGATCATTCCACGATCAGCATCACGGGCAAAACAGACTTAACACAGTATAAAGGAAAGAAAACTCTCTAATTTATTGCACTGCACTGCACACACAGTGACACCAGAGTCAGGTAATGAGAAGTGTGACCAGACCTTAAAACAGCTCTCCCCAGCCTTCCCTTCTTAGCAGACTTCACTTTAGTCATGATTTCGCTCCCTCTTCCCCTGCTGTGGCATGTGGAGGGGCAGGGACTGTGGGAATGGGGGTTTCGGTCAGTTCCTCACAATTTGTTTTCCTTCTTAGCTAGGGGGTGTGTGTGTGGGGGGCATTCCTTGCACTCTTCCCCTGCTGCACCGTGGGGTCCCACCTACAGGAGACAGTCCTCCATGAACTTCTCCAACCTTATTCCTTTCCCATGGGGCTCCAAGTCTTCACCAGCTCCCCCAGTGTGAGTCACTGCTATGGGGTCATAGATCATAGAATACCTCTCAGTCTCTCAGGCCCAGGCTGCTCCAGCCTGGTCTCCCATGGAGTTACAAGCACCCCTCCCAGCAAACCTGCTCCAGTGTGGATCCTCTCTCACTCATATCTGGATCTCTGTCTCCACAGGCTGCAAGTGCTGGCTAAGGCTTGCTCAGATGAGGTCACAGCATCTTTTTTATGTCTCCACTCCATGGGCAGCAGGAAGGACATGTAGCAATAGGACAAGAGATAATGGTTTTAAACTAGAAAAGGGTAGGTTTAGGTTGGATATTAGGAAAATGTTCCTCAATACAAGGGTGGTAGATCACAGGGACAAGTTGCCCAGAGAGCTAATGGAGGCCTCATCATTGGAGATATCATGGTCAGGCTTGATGGGCCTCTGAGACACCTGATCTAGTAAAAGTGTCCTTCCTTAGTGCAGGGGGTTTGGACTAGATGACATTTAAAGGTTCCTTCCAACCTAACACATTCTATGATTCTATGATTCTATATCTGTCTAGCTTTTAACAGATTTAGTCTAGAGGATGACATCTCAACTTAAAAAGCAGTCCTTGATGAAATAAATGGCAGTATTATTGACTTCTGGGGCACTCAGAAGTCCACAGGGCACCCTACCTCATCCTGAGATACTAGTCAGACACTGGCATTTCCTTAACTTTCTAGCAATCCACAGGTCCCTGATGTTAATGTTTATTTGTTCAATGATTGCACTGGACTCTGTATTAATCACTATGGAGGATACTTGACTCCTCCCAGCTTTAGGCATCTAGTATGTTTTTTATTTACTTTACAGAAGATAAGAATAAATTATAGGAATGTGATTCATTCTATTTTAGGTACATACTTATGTTAGAATGAGATGGATCATCATCTGGAAATGTTTCTTCACAGAAATAATTTAGACTACCATATTATCTGTGGAAATTCGGGTAGTTAAAGGTATATCTGGATCTTGGTGAAAGTTTGACATATCATCTCTAGATTCTTTTATTCATCTGAAGGAAGGAGTAACACCATCTACCCAGTACGAAGGCTTGATTTATGATTTCTAAGTAAAGGGAACACAAGATTTTTCAGCACTAAAATGACACAGCTTCCTTTTCTCCACAGAGATTACACTTGATCACTTAGTTTAAGTGAAAGATGGATATTTGTGGTCAAATGATAAGAGTTAAATTTTGAAAAGCAATAAGAAATATCTATACAAACTCCTATCTAGTAACTATAAAGAATGTTAGGTTTTTGAAAGAAACAAAATAATACAGCTGGTCTGACCCAAGAGATCACTTCTTGTCACAGTAAAGAAACCTCTGATGTGGGCTTCAAAGGCATCATGACATTTAATGGAGAGAATTTTAAGTTTTGCTTGACTATTTTGCATCAAATGATGCATCATCACTTTCCTCCACAAAGATATCAGCATAAACTTTGCGCTGTTATCAAAACTCCACAGATTGCTGGTCTGCTTTTTGAGACTCCTGTTTCTTGATATGAAGCTTCTATGTTGCCCAAAGCTTAACTGCCTGGATCCCATCTTTCGTACACTGTGTTGTACAATTCAACACATGGGCTGTCTGAATAATGCCGCATTGCTCATTTGCTTGCCTCCCACCGTGGTTCATCATCAACTTCAAAAAAGCACACAGCACGACATGCTTTTTTGCATTTGCTTAGACTGCAGTGGTCAAGCTGAACAGTGAAAAGTCTGTGCCAGTTCTTTTCTGGCATTTGGATCTTGTCGACTGCCAGACCCTGTAAAAGAAATAATCTCCCAATTGAAGACATTTTGTGGTGGAATATGGTGATGGGGTAATTGTTCAAACAGCCTCATTTGTCTTTCAGAGCCAGAGTTTTCCACTGTCAAAGTCACTGATTATCAGCTCAGCCAGCGTAGGAGGCTTTTTTCCCCCCTCCAAGCTACAGGACATTGAGTTCCATAATTGTTTACAGTCAAATGCCTATGCAATAGTTAATTGCCTTCTGTAAGCTGCTTGGCGAGTGGAGCAAGAGGAATGGTTTGATGAGTAGAGCTAGAGTCCAAAACACTGTGGAGCTTGCAGCAATAGGATCCCTGCTGATAAGAAACAAACATGACTGCTTCTGTGTCATTGTTTTTTTGGCTGCATCAGACAAGTTTTGGGAAAGTTATTGTCTCCTAGCAGGCGGTGTAATGGGCAAGCACAATGTGCTAGTTCACCAGCCTTTCATCTCCAAGCCCAAGCTCAAATTCTGGCTCTACTCACTCTTCAGGATGACTTCAGTACTTCCCTGTTTATGCTCATTTCAATGCCATAGTGGCTGGCATGGTCAGGCGGAGTTTGCCTCAGGTTGCAGCTGAGGTACCCAAAAGGAGTGTCGGAATAACTATGTGCTGATGACCAGGATAGACGTATGTCAAGAGCAAAGTGTGTGAAGAGACAAGAGGCAGGCTAAGAAAGAGACTGATAGGCAAGCTAGGGGTATGAAAGCCCAATATATATGCAAGGGTGCAGTCTTTGTGTAGCAGAGAGCTATAAATCAGGACTGAGTTGTACTATGTCTCCAGTATGATTCTCAGAATAGGCAAAATGTTTTATAGCTTGATAAGAAACAAAAATCTTTCTTAATTACAAACAAACAAATAAATGACAACAAAAAAACCCTCTCTTTTTATTGTAGCACAGAGCTGTGTTCAGTCCTGCAGGGAATGTTTTTGAAGATCAGGGGATTAGCTATGTTATTGTGTACCCTGAAAACTGAATTTCTTTAAGGGATTTTTCATGCTTGCTTCTTTTGAAGAACATTGTAATTTACAAAGAGATCAAGGACGAAAACCAAAACAAATTAAAGAAAACTTAGGTGCAATGTAAGTCCTAAGGTACTTTTTAATGGCAAGTTTATAGAGGCATGTAGTCAATATGATGATACTGTTTCTAGACTAAAAGGTATTTAAAGATATTATATCTCTTGCTGGTGTTATCCAGATAATAGGACCATATTTTTAAAATACTTCTACATGTTCCTAGCATTAAGTAATTAGGTAGCTCCATTATTTTTATAAATATATTATTACTTAGTTCCATAGGTTTAAGCTTATTACTAGTTCCATTACAATGTTAACTAAATTCAGAGTAATAATGGACATAAGTAAAGGAAGATATTATGTCTTGAGGGAACTAAATTTTACCATTCCCATGATCATTGTAGAAAAATCTTATCTTAGATGGCTTGAGTAAATCAATAATTCAGTTAGTAGAAGTTAAAAATAAAAACTAAAAGATCGTTCCATATTCTTAGAAAATAAAGGTTTGTTCCACTTCTTTTTTACAAAGAACATATTATTTAAGACTTTTCAAAAATTTATTTTCTAAAAACTGAAAACAAAACTATGATTTAAATTTAAATATTATAATGTAAGTGTATGAGGTTTTTTAGTAGTGGAGTTTTGGAGGACTTAAAGATAGTAAGAAAAAGCAAATACACTAAAATACCAACAGCCCTTGTGTGGAAGTGGATTGAAAAATTAAAACCAATTTCTTTTCCAAAGGCTTTTTCATTCATATTCACCAGCATTAGCTTGTTACTTTAATTCTCATATGGAAATTACTTCTAGGGAAACCTTTATATCCAGAAGAACCCATTTAAATCGCTAACATTTTCCCAAACTGATTGGGAATTTAGACCATCTGTTAATGTTCAACAGAAAGTGTTGATTTTATTTTTGTTAATTTTTCATTGTTTAGGAATTTTGAAATGCCATTGGGAAAAAAAAAAATGAAAACTCCCATCAAAATTACTTTGACTTTCTATTTGGCTACTTGCTATCATTAATCATTTAACTCATTATATGGAATGCTCCATTCTATTGATAGACTTACTGAAGTAGTGTCTCAGAATGGATATGTTTGCAAAAGCCTGTGCTGGCCAATTAGTGTATTGTATATTCTACTAATTGAATAAAAAGTGACAGTGATACTTAAGAAAATAAAAAAAGCTTTTGAAAACCCATTCCTATCATTCTGAATGATAAAAAAATATAATTAAAAAATGTTCAATGAAGTTCTAAAATGGAATAGAAGTAGTTGAGGCAAAAATGAGATGCCTGAATAGGGCAGTTTTAACCCATTTTCCAGTAGTAGTTGGATGCAGGTCAAGTAACACGATATCCAAAACAAGAGATCAATATTTGGGCAACTGCATCAAAGTCCTAAGATCCATGTCTTTGAAATTACTTAGGCACCGGAAGTCTCTTGAAATGAAAGGGAACAAAGCATTTCAGGGGTTTAAAAGATCCAGCTAATAAGGTGGGGGTTTTTGTTTTTTGTTTTTTTTTTTTAATTTATATTTGCACCATACTTCCATAAGTTACCTAAATGCAGTGAAAATGTGGTGGTTAGAATTTTGTTTATTTGTCCTCAAAACACCTGAATAACTTCATACACCTTATATTGCTTTGGTTTTATTTGGTTTTGGTGTATTAGGGTTTGTTTTGGTTTTGGTTTTTTTTTGGTTGGGATTTTTTGTTTATTTGGGTGTTTTTTAAATCTGGGGCATCTCTTTTGTATGCCATGGAAAGTCTGTAGGTTATTTTTTTTGTCTACTAAAACATTTTGAGCTGCAAGTCATTATTGAGGTGATTTATGGCAGCTGCTCTACTGCCAATCTTAACACAGTATTTTTCTTATTACTTAATTGTTCTACTAGTGCTTTAGCTATTAGTTTCTTAGTTCTGAAAATAGGAAACAGGAGTTTTCTATTACAGATGCTTGGCTAATTAGTTCAGAGTCTGTCTAATGGGGACTATTAAAAATGCAAATAAGGAGTGATCAAATAGCGCAAAGTTTTGTCCTGACAGAGTATAGCAATAAGTTTCTGCCAAAATAAATACATAAAATGATGGAAGAGAATCAGGATTTAGATGGCACCTTAAACTATAAAGTGGATAGCACAAAGATAACATGGATGAAAGCCAAATACCTTGTGACATTTAAATTTGGACATAGCCGTAAAAATATACCTTGGGGGAGAAGCGGGGGTGGGGAATCCTGCAGTAGCTGTATGGTAAAGCATAAAGAACAGTAAGTCAGTGTTTCTCTGTCTGATCTGATCTGATCTGATTCATAAAACATCAAAGGGATGGGCCATGAAAACCTCACATTTTTTATCACTTCATTATATAAATATGTACATGCATGTAAACAAGAAAAGAAGTAAGGTGTTATGAGGTAACAACAATCATTCATAGTTTAGTCTATTTTTTATTTCTTTGTAAGCTGAAAACCATTGTAACAACTCTGTATAAGTTCCTTCACAGCCTTTAGGAGAAACAGTCTTTGCATTTAAAAAAGGTTGAAAAAGCTAGCAAAAATGACCTAAAAATTAGACCTGTAACTTTCATGATGCAGTGAATATACTTCCAGCATTCACCACTTTGTGTCTCAACAAAAAGAGGGGGGAGCAGAAGTTAACGGAATAGGAGGCAAATCATATTTACAATTCAAATTAACAAATATTACTATGATTTTATTCACCTTAGTTAATGCTACAAACATGAGGACCTTTGTGTAGTGCAGTGTGTTAATCAAGCTTTGTAGAATTTGCACCTTATGAATTGTCTAGAAAATAAATGGTATCGATCAGATGTCCTGCAAGATTTCCTGACTATATATTTCAGCGTTACTTTTCCCTAAAAAAAATATATTTCAAATCAGAAGCAGGTTGCTATAGAAGAAGAGAAAGAGTCTAGAAGTGGAAAATTCTCAACTGCACCATGACTAGCCTGGAAGAAAAACTCAAAGGAAGAGGTAGGACTGCTAATAAATAGAATGAACCTTTGTAGTAATTTGGGAGTATTTGTATCTTTCTTTCAGAGAGATTTATCTCACCTTTGTTCCAGTTTCATCTAGGTCTCCTCACTCTTACTCCATTACTGAGGTGCCTCGTTATTGACTCCCATGCTATTAGGAAAAATGTTTTGACATCTTTCCCTTATCTTCCTTTCTGCTCCACATAAATCCCAGACTAATGTTTTACTTCTCAGTGGTCCTTTATTTGTTCCCTATTATTGTTCCCACTGATCGTAGGGTTTTACTGATTTCCTCCTCCCAGTACTACAGTGGGATTGTCATTTACGTGACTGTCATACGCTGAAACCTCAGGGCCAAATTCCTGCCCATTAGCAAGCTGCCTTGCCCTATTTAAAAAAGGCTTTTGGTGTCCTGCCTGTCTTCTAAATAGGCCTCTTGCTGGCTGTAGCTCCTGTTGGAAGTGTCTCTCTCTGTGCTGATTAGAGCCTAGACTGAACATTTGCTAGGGAGGTCCAAGACAAACTTCTTTATGCACAGGGTAAGTCATGCATAAGATTGGATCCCAAAGGCAGCAGTACAATCAGCAATAGTTTATATACAAGTTAAACAAACACTCTGAGGGGAAAAGGCTTTACCGGGTATAAACATGAGCAGATAACTAGGCTCATGACCTTCTTTTCTTATAAAATGTTAGTCTTCAGCTGTGGTCATGAGCTAAGTGACTTTGTCTTCAAGACTTTTCCATGAGAGTTTGTCCCTCTGGATTATTTGGGTGATTTCTGTTGAAACAAAAGGAACGGATCTGGTGGATTTGGGTGGAAAGGTCTGTAATGAGCAAGCTGTTCCCTCTGGAGATCATAAATGCTACTCTGACTCCAGAAAGGCATATGGTAGCTTTCATAGGGGACATGACCTGCATTCACTTAACAGTGTTTAGCATAACATCATCCTTCTCTCAATTCTTCTTGTTAAAGCTCTTCTACTCTGTTTACATTTCTCTGTGTACACACACATATAAGGAAATGTGCTGAATAACTTGAGAGTAAAGTAACTAACACACTTACTTCAGAAAGGAAACAGCTCAGAATAGGCAGAAAAGAAATTCAAATTCTCTGTGCCCACATACCGTATCTTCTGGCCTACCCCAAGATGAGAAGCTTTTGCTCTCTCTGGTTTTAATCACAAGTCCCAGTGGGGAGCTAGGAAAACTTCTGTGACAAAAGTTTCCTGTGCACTGCCATATCTTCATGAAAAATTTCAGTTTTGATGATTCATCATTTTCACAGACACACAAAAAACACATTGTGTTGAAAGATTTCTGACCAGCCCTAGTAATGAATCCATCTGCTGCAGTCAGCGAACACAATTATGAGACAAATCACCCATCTTCAACAGCAAAGCTGAGAATAGAACCCCGGATTTTTTTTTTTTTTCTAAAAAAAAAGAAAGAAAAAAAGGAAGAAAAAAAAGTGGAGAAAAAGCACAGCCTGTTATCTTTTGATCTTAAGGGGCTTTTTTACTATCCTCTATTAGTAGATCACTTATTCTAGTCTCCTAGGCATGGCCCAGCTGCAAGAGAGAGACAGGATCTTATACCCACGCACAGATACACACAGAGAAAAAGAGAGAGGGAATCTATGTATGTCCTTTGCCTACTCTGTGATCATTAAAAATCTGATACCACTCCGTTCAAGAATGAGGGTTAGACCCCACCTGCTAGTCATTCTGCCCAGGTATCTGCTAAACACTGTCTTCTTTATTCTCTGTAGTAAGGCTAGGTAGCTGTTATACACCTGCTGTGCTCTGCACAAGAGACGGCTGCATATGAATGGGCAGCGAATTGCTCTTCCTTTGTGCCTGGTCTACCTTACAATGCATCAGTGTGAAAGCCCATTGCTACTGAAAATGATAAGAAAGTAAAGAATGTTATTGAAAGATCAAACCTGAGGCCAGATTTTGCCTGAAGACTCAACTGTTTTATGAGCAAAACACTGAGGTTCAGGTAATCGATGTTCAATGTCCATTTCTACCTCAGATTTCTTTCAGTCCTCTGGGGACACCATTTAATTTAGCTGTTTGCTGTAAAACAAAGATTGTGCTCATTCTGCCTCTACCCTCCAGCTTCTCCCTGGTCTTCTCTACTTACACTGTAAGATCTTCAAGTCAGGGAATTTAATGTGTTTGTACAGCACCTCGCACATGGGGACCCGTCTCCCACCTGGGGCCTCTACACATCACAAAACCCACACAGCAACCATTTGGAAGTGAGAGTTTAAACACAGAAGTTGGCATTCCTTGCACCAGCGTACATAGAGTTAACCCCTTCAAATACCCTTCTCCTTGCCTCTTAGAAATACAGATATTCCACTGTACCATATATAACATTTGGGGATGGTGTGGAAACCAGGTAAAAAAAAATAAATAAAAAAAAAGAAGAGAAATAATCACAGGACGGATACCACCTGCCTGGATTTCTCCATGGGAATGAGCGATCTGACAATTATAGACTTCAGGTGTGGTGAGAAGTCATCTTTCCAATCTGCTGCCAGAGGGAAAAAGACTAGTTCTGATCTAATATCTAGACAGACTGAGTTATTTTTGTCCTTGAAGCCTAATAGTGCGTTATTGGTAATTATGGGGGTGGGGGGAAGGGAAACAAGCAACAACAAAAAAAGCCCAACCAAACTGGAAAAATGGGTGACGTCTTATTTATTCCCTGTTCAGCTCTATGGAAACATGGGGTCCCTATTCCATAAAGTACCACTTCAAGGAAACTTTACATCTATTATTATTTCAAATTAAAAGATGCCTGTTCTATGACATGCTGCTTTTATTTGTTAATCTTAATATCTATATTATTGTTGTATTTTCTGAATTGCTGTAGAAACCCATTTCAACACTGCCCAGAGAAATAAACCCTATGTTACACTGCAGTGCTGTGCTCTCAGAGAACGTAGGGTGATATCCCTACTAGAGAAGGGGAAACCCAAAAATGAAAGCCAGGAGCAGATGAGAGAAAAAAGAGGAACTGAAAGGAACAGAAGGGAAAAAAGAGGGAGATTGGAAGGGAGGAGGAAGAAAAAAAGGGGGAAAAAAGGACTAGAGACAGGAGTGGGAGAACAAGATCACAAATGTCCTGCAGAAACTTGGGATGCCTCAGTAAAACCTTTTCATATAATATCTTTAAAATTTATTTAGGTAAAAGACTGACTGAAGCCTACAAGGGGGCTGCTTAGAAGCACCAATGGCTCCCACTGGTTACTGAAGCAAACTGGAACAGGCATCAGCCCTCTGAGTCCCTTGCTGAACAGCAAGAGGGAGAACAAGACTGACAAACAGCAAAAAAAGCACAATTTATAACTCTTTATAAGGCTTTTATGACAGAGCACTACAAGTCACAGGTAATATAAATCTATTGGAACCTCTGGAAAGGCTAAGGAAGGGGCAAGGGAGGATAGGTACAGGTCTGAGAAAGCAGGTGTAGGCTTTCATGGAAAAGCTTCAGTTGGATTCTTCACCGATCTCCTTGATTTCAATGGAAAAAAACCAAGCCCCATTATCATTGCAACAAATCCTTTATATTAAACATTTCAAAGGAAGAATGGGAAGGGAGAAAGGGGTAATAGGATAGTGAAGAAGAATGTGGAGGAAGGTGAGAGGAGGAATGAGGAAGATGAGTAGGAGGCTACGGAATTTAGAGATGGTGGAGATCCCAGATTTCAAGTAGTCAGCAGAGGGCTCCAGCAAGGAAATCTGGTCTCCAGCCTGATTTAGTTGCAGAAATGCTGCAGTTATTTGCTGAGCTGCCTGGCATTGTTTTGAACTATCTGTGAAACCAGTGGCATTCAGGGCAAATTACATCTAATTTTCTGTACAAATTGCCGAACTATTGGACCCAGAAAATGTGTTTATTAAAAATCAGAGGCATAGGCATGGGTCACATCTTTGTGGCACCAGATAATCAGAGAGAGACTAAGCCCACTAATATGGACAAATTGCATTTGATTTTTCATGCTGGAAAAGTAACCAATAGGGGCTCCTTTATCCTTGCTTTCACTGTCCTGAAGTGTGTGTGGCCCAGAAGGGGGTGCTTGCCTATTCCAGTGCTATTGATTTATTTGGGGACCTCAGTCATTGACCCACACTCATGATTAGGACTGAGTAAACATTTCTCTAAATTTGTAACTCATGATGTTTCCTAGCAATGAAGAAGTAAGTAAAAAGAACTGGGATCAAGCTGGGAGAAAAATGTGAATAGGTATAACTCTTCAGGAATCTCTTCTTTCACCTTGCACTGGAAATTCAAGAGTCCTTGATGTGATGGACCTATGAGGACAGGCAGTGAGAGGCATTTTGGAATTTATAGAGTTATTTAGGGAGGGACTAATGTTGAAACACACGCAACTCTGCTGAGAGCAGATCTTGTCTTATCCAGCGAATCTGTCTTGTTTCTTCTGTAAAAAGGGATAGGAAAGAGATTTGTTAATTTGCTCATTTACTGGTTTGTGTCAGTTCATTTTGAAATTTAAAAGGTCAACATAGCTGTTCACACTAGCAAACGAACTTGGTAACTTGGTGTTGAGCTTTGGTGGAAGGTTTCACTTTAAGGAGAGCACAGGGTCTGAATTTTTTTTTCCCTCTCCCATACAGGGGAGAACCAGAGTTTACTTGGGTTTTTTGTGTTTGTTTGTTTGTTTCTCGTTTTGATTTGGTTTGTGACAATCTTCTACATTTTAAGGAAATCATAAAATCATGAGTTGTGAGGTGATTCACAAAGTCTTTATCCCTCAGTATTTCTACATATGTACAGAAGTTTGAGTTAGATATAAACAGAATATTAGATAGGAACAATCACCCCCCACCATATATAGATGGTGATGGTACCCATAATTACTCATACAGAACAAAAACAATAATTAAAAAACTGTTTTTTACATCAGAAAGTATGAAGGACTCATTCATTTTAACTCTTCCTATCCTAAATGTATGGAGATCCAAGTTGGAAGTGTTTGCATGTACCAAGTCAACTAATTAGTGAAACCTTTGTTACAGACCTGGACTATATATATATATATATATAATTATAATTTGATTGGAAATTAATTATCTTGCATAAGCTCATGTTGCTTTGATAATACCTAGCTTAAATATATGATCTCATCTATAATCTCGTTCTATTAAGAACTAACTGATCTCTTTTGTGCAAGAAACTTATTACAGTGCAAGCTCCCCATCTTTTCATGCTATATTTCTAGCTATGAATTGCATTTTTCAGGTAAAATTAGTTAAGTGCTAGACAATAGCATTTGGAATGGAAAATGTGTGGACAAAATTTTCTATATGAAATAGGAAGCATGTTTTCTGAAAAGAGCAAACACTCTTAAGGGATAATTTGTAGAAAAAGTGGAGAGATATAACATGAACTATAGCATTTATGAAGAAAAGGAAGTATAGAGTTGGTTTTTTTTAAGTTTCATCTCAACTTCATTATAAAGGGACAAACTTGCAACTGGGAATGCAATTCTCCCCTGTAGCATGGTGCCAAATAATTATATGGATCACTGTATAATTACATATATTCGAGGTTCTCCTAAAAAGCTTGATTTATTCAGAATTGTAAAGCCTATGTTTTTGATTCTAAAAGGTCTTTGTTTCAATCCCCACTTACATAATAGCTGCCATCTTGGCTGACATTTAAGGCTTGAACTAGATACAGTTGAGCTGAAAGTGTAAACTGTTGTAGCTTGAACACAAATTCCAGGGTTCTTTTGTTCAGGTTGGAATAGGCTCAGAGCATCTGCAGATTGAGCACGCAAGGAGGCTTGTAGCACTCGATCTCCAAATAGTTATGAGTCCCCTGAACATGAATTTTGCTGGAGCAGAATTTTATATGCTATAGGCATTCACAGCTCCTATTGGTTTACACAAATACAGTAAAAGGACAAAAATTGTTTCAGAACATCAGAAAGTTTATCAACTCTTTTTCCTGTTTTGTTTTGTTTTGCTTTTAATAGTAATCACATTTAGACCATATCCATCTCCCACACAGTATTCCCAGAACAAAAATATCTGGTGCAAAATATTAAACTAAAAGTTAAAGGTGGATGGTGGTGTGAAATTTGTGCATGACTGTAATGCAAATGATGGATAATCAATGAATGTGCTGCTTTCACAGAAACATGAATCATCCATGGGATGTTTTGTTAACAAATCTTTAAATCAACAATAATCACTTATGTGCTTGTGTGCTCTGATCAGACTCAAAGGATTGTTGTCAGGAATTCTGTGGAGTTTTCTGCGAATCCATGACCTGTGTATTGAAAACACAGTAGCATCCAGTCTGTAAATGAGTAAAATTTCCAAATCTATGTATTATATCATTTCTAAAATTTCTGCATATCAAAAAAACAGTACTGATACAGATTTGCACAAACCCTTCTCAACTGGAGAAATCAAAGGCAACATTTCTTTGTCAGCAAGGGTTCCAGGTTGAACTACTGGGGAAAAACTGAAAGCATCACCATGTAGAAATGTTGAAAAGCTATAAGAAAAATGAAGATGCATACAAAGTCAATGTGAATGGGCACTAAAATTTAAAAATGCCAGTGAGGTTTATATCCACGATAATATTTTTTTTCTAGAAGATATTTTCACAGAAGAGATGGTACAGTATTATTTTAATGAATGACTTTTTAATTTCAAATATAAATGGGCAAAGAAATTGAAAAAAAAAGTTTCAAATAATATCAATACCTGACTTCTGCACATTCAAAAATTGTTACACTTTTTTTGTGGCTTTTCTTTTTTTTAATAATACAGTGTTCCCGTTATCCATTTTGATCTCCCAGAGAACTCACTGTACTGACATGACCTATAACAGCTGACTTGAGCATTTTTTTGTCTACTGGAGTTGATTGTGGTCACTGTTTGAAATGCAGCTACTCTGATGACTGAATGCTAGAACAGATGTAGGTATCAGAAGAAAATATTCTGAAGAGAGAAGTGTTGCAGGAAAGTTCCCTTTGGCAAACAGTCATGTCATGCAAGTCAATAGTTCAGTATTTTTACTGGATCTTTCAGATATGCGAAAGCTTAGTTTCTTTCCAGCATTTGTTAACTTTTTCTCATCTGTTTACTTATTAAAAAAAAAAAAAGTATAGTTCTAGATGATAGAAATTTTCTCTTTCTAAAACATATTATGACTAACACTGTTATGGTCCTGGAAATGACACTATCAATGCTTAGGAGACTCTGTATTGCTCACTTACCTGAAGCATGCCTGCCTGGAAACATGATATGCTTTTGGCATTATGGCTTTTTTTAATATGGTAAGTAGTGTACAGAAAAAAATCTAAGATTTCAGTTGTTATTTGTTTAATTCTTGGTCATGATATAGACAGGAGCGCTATCACACAGTTGTCCAGACTGCTTAGTTGTGAGCCTACTCCTTGATGTGGTTGCCTACCACTTCTCAGATCAAGATCTATCATACGTTTTCCTAAAAACATAGCACAAATAAGAGAAATGAGAAAATAAAGATGACAAAATTAATTTTTTACTGTTTTACTGGATGGTTCTTAGATACAGTTTTGATAAGAGTGCTGTGAGAAATCAAAGTGAATAGAAAAGAGCCAGTATTCTGGGTTTGGTAGACCTCCGGTTTGTTATTGAATTAAATTTCTTATGTTTATAGGCAATCGTTGCTAGGCAGAGAGTTACACCAGAATTTTTTCCCACCTTTATCTGAATTATAATTTATGAAATTTTACTGATATGTAGGATTTTAATTGAATTAGCTGATAGAAATAAGCATCATTTTCACATCATAACTACATATGTGGTTCTCAATGACAACAATATTATAACTAATGTACTAGCAAACTGTACAAGACCTAACCACGATGCTTTTTATTTTCCAGGTGTCTGAATTCAGCTAGATTCATAAATCATGAATGTTGGACTCTGGAGGGTTTCTTGGTAACTCTGTCATGTAATGGTACTTGGTAAGGTTAATTTTCTTTTTTAAAGATCTGCATTTTTGATAGGAAACCAGTAACATTCAAAGCCAGGTAAGTCTTTGCTTGATGTTGGCTACTATGAAGAAAACTGAGGGCACATTTTGTCATGGTGGCTATTAAAGATCAAATAATATATCTCCAGAGTTTTCTGTGTGTTTTCATCAAGCTCACCATGTATAAAGGTTTTATGTATGTATGAAGCTTAGAGTGACTGTGCAAAATTCACACCAACCTGTTAGTTGCATATATGAGGTAAATGAGTGAAATAATTCATGTTTTTCTAAAGTAAACATACTCATTCTTGATAAGGGGAACTCTACAGAAGGTTGGAAGGGTCCTTAAAGATCATCTAGTTTGTTTTTCACCATCATCTAAGGACACTATAAACAAGAATTCCCTCAATTTAATGACCACAACACGGGGACATAATAAGGTGTATGCTTCTCAAAGTCCGTACGTAATTGACAATAAAATGCTTGTTCAGTGTCTCCTACCAGTACGCACTGCTGTTCATAACCATGTCTCAACATCCTGAGTGGTCTGCAGAAAAATATTTGTCCTCTGCCCAAATGACCATAGATAGCAAAATAGGGACTGATTGGCCCAGCAAAGTCTGGAAGTGGCAATCTTTCACTGCTATCCCTAGAATAAATATCCCTAAATGAAATCAAAGACCCTTCTAGCCTCCTATCTGGTTCCTGAAAGTGACCAGAAGACACAGTACCAACTGAAAGTATGAAAGTCAGGGCAAGTACAAAATTATTATTTTCCTGCTATAATGCTTCAGCTTCTGTCATTCTTCTGACAATCTTCCAAAGTTGACTAACTTAATAGTCACGAATGTCTCTATCTTTCACAAATTTTGGCTTTAGCTACCACAACAAATATGGCAATGAGTTTCATACAGTAATGACACACTTTTTAAGATAAGTTTTCAGTGGATTTCATAATTATTCCATTTGTTAATATTTACATTGTGAAAAATACTGCATCATTGTTTCTTAGTTGCCTACATGATAATATTCACATGTCTTCATCTTCTCTTTTGCTCTTTCAGCTGAGAGACAAAAAAATTTTATACTACCTTTATAGAAAAATGTCTTCCTCTAGAGGAAGTTCCAAAGAAACATATCTGGAATTTTGACAGATTAATATGTTGATTTTCAGAGATAAATTAATTGCTTATCAGTTCTGTAGGCCTGCTGCTTTTTTTTGCCTCAAGTGGATCGTGTACTTTGCAAGTCTGTAGAGGGTAGGTTCTGTAAGTGGGTAATCTGAAGCTACTGTTTCTCAATACATGTCTAAAATTCTATGATCTCACAATGCCAAAAACATTCTCTTGAATAAAAATTTCTAGTACAGAGGATATTGCAGTAGTGAAAGCAGTCATTATACTGTTCAAATTTGTTAGATTCTACTCCAAAATAATTGCATTTGCCCCTGTCGCATTCTTGTGTAGTCAAGCATTGATTACAACTCTACAACCTCTTTTTACACAAAAGAATCTTGGATTTCAGAAAAAAAAAAAAAAGTCTTTGTACTATTTATTCTGCTGACACCCTCCCATTTTGCCTATTCTAAATATACTGATGAATAATAACCTTATGAGGATATGAGACTGAAAGAACTACATTTCCAGCCTTAAGAGAATGCTAAGGGGAGAACTGTATACAAGGTGATCTACAGCTATGTAGTGGGAGGCTGTGGAGAAGATGAAGCCAGACTTTTCTTCGATGTACACAGTGGAAGAATGAGGCCACGGACACAAGTTAGAGCACGGGAAACTGACTAGATGGAAGAAAATTGGTTTTTTCCCCCCATAAGAAGTTCTCACAGCACTCCATCCTTGGAGATACTCAACACTTTGACAAATAGTGGCTTGAATACTCAGCTTTAATTGGACTTGCTTTGAGCTGACCTGCTCAAGTCACTTCCAACCTCTATGATTTTGTCATTTTATAACTGTGCATATCTCCCTCATGCAACCTCTGCCCACAGCTGAGCCGTAAATGAGTTCCACATATTCATATGAAACAGCAGGTGGTGATAGTTTCTTACAGTTAAGGAATAATAATTTATACAATTCACAACAGATGACTGCTTCTTAAAAAAATAAAATAATAAAAGCAATCAAGATGACCCCCTCTTCTCATTACGTTTGGGAAAAGAAAAACATAAACATGGGTAATTAGATTTTATCACATATTTCCAAAAAAGTCCAACAAGTAATGATAGGATTGAAGAAAGACAGCTCATTTTATTCAAATGAGTGGGGTACAACAGAGAAAATATGAAATCCCCTTTAATCTAAGTAGCATAATTTACAGCAGCAGGTTATGTCCTTTTGGCTTTGTTAAATCCCCGAATGGCTAAACACTTACAACAGAATGTCAACTGTGCTCTTGTAAGGGACTGTGGTTTAGAAAGTTATTTTGGAAAAAAAGAAAAAAAGGGTAACACATTGGGAGGAATGAAAGACAAATGGAACAGAAATTGAGAGAATATATTTTTGCTAATATTTTAAATGAAAATAATAATAATAAAAAAAGAAAATTAGAGGAATTCCTTTATGACTTCTGTAAAATACTCTTTCATTCAATGTATTTGAAGATCACATTCTGGATTGTAATGTCAAAGCTAGTAAATGGCCCCAGGGACAGTCTGTGACACCAGGTGTTCTTGTATATGGGCACCCATCTATAATGGTATTTGTGTCTATAGCATTGATAATTTTCTTTCTTGAGGTACAGTTATCTGACAAATTGACCTCTTCATTTCTTGTGTTGAGGTCTCTTGTGTTCCAATCAACTATATGTATATACACTTTAAAAAAAAAAAAAAAAAAGATTATCTGCTTAATAATAGATGTTATTATCTGCTGGTTGTCAACAGTTTTGGAGGAATCTAATGAAAAAAGAGAGGCATACATATGTTCCTATTAAAAGCCTGATACCTGTTACAAATCTTTTCTGAATTCAGTTCCTCCCCATACCAGAATGGTGTATATATACCACACCTGTATATATTGCTGTTACTTTAGTAATGTTTTGGATCTTAGAAACTTTTAATAAAGTCGTACAAGGCTCACAGTTTAAAAGCAATAACTGACAATTATCCACTTAGGGGGTTAGAAAACTGCCTTGAGAATGTAAAGTACACTACCAATCATATCTTTGTTATTTAATGGAGAGTTACTGTAATTTAGTTGGTACGACTATTGTGTAATGGGCCACAGTAAATTCACTTGAGAAAAGAAGACCAAAGGCAGGATATATACCACTGCAGTAGCTCCAAGGGTCCTAAATTTATATTTTCTTATAATGCTAAAGAGGTTTTTCAGCTGATTTTCCTTTCCAAAGCCTAAATTCTCTAGACTGAATAAACCATCACTCATAAATTCAGTGTGACAAACAAGGAGGCGAGTATATGTACATGAAATATAGATTTAATAAATATTCTTCATATACAGGGAAGCTGCTATGTGTGTAGCCTACTGGTGTCCCATCATGGATGTTTCACAAAGTGGGACTGGTAATGTGTCATTCTTTGTGGTAAGACTCCAGACAGCTGAGCTTTTTACCTTATTTCAGCACTGCTTTTTTCCAGACACCCTAAAATAAGCAGATGTCCACATTCATGGTAATAGTGGGGTGACACTTCAGAATCAAGACTGATTACAAGTCACATTCAATGCTGGAGGAAAGGTTGAAAGATTTCTTATATTAACTAATTCATTTAGTAATGCCTAGTTCCACAGTTTCCTCAGCTTATTAACTCTCAGGTCCACTTGTACCTTTTAATTATTAATGCAAGTATAAAACAGTGTGGCCTTTTTGGATTGCTGAAGCTCTGCCAATTCGGTCTCCGTGTCTGTCTATCTAGATCTGAGCCCAGAACTTCAATCTTTGAACACTTTATTAAAGAAAGAAAAGAAAATAAAGCCCTTTTTTCTTCTTCAGACAGTAAGTGTTCAGCTAAACTATCCAATAATATCCCATCTTTATTATTCACTGTATGATTTGTGCTTATATTATCATGCATTATTATTACACAATTAATCATAGTGACTATAGTGAGGAAGATAGAGAACTGAAGAAGTTCTGAATAGATCTGCTTCAAAATACTATTTGCACACTAGAAATAATTTTAATATTATCATTTCAACATATTTCAGCAAAAAATAACTTCCACAATATTTTTTATTTGGAAGAACAGCAAGTTCATGGAAAAATCCAATACAACATCATTTTCAGATTGCAAATTAAAATATCGAAAATTTTGGCTGCGGTGGGAATTTTTCCAAAGACAAGAAAAGGGAATGAAGAAAGCAGTCATTCATTCTTCATAGCACTAAGAAAACTTTGGCAATGTATTTGGTTCTTTAATAATCTTGTCATCTTGCCACAGATGCAGGTGAGTTCAGTTTATGGAGCAATTTAATAAATAGGCCTGGAAAACAAATTTCTACCAATTTCTATGTTTTTATTTAACATAAATCACCATTTCTCTTTTCCATTACAAAGGCAATCCTGTAATGGGTAACACTTTGTATGAAAGAATGCAGTTTGCCTTATTCTCATTTTATGCTAATTTTTTTCACATTCTACCTCAAAGACCAGTATCTGCCTGTAAAGAACCTACCACATTCAGGGATTAATGTGCAGTTCAAAATGCACCAGTGATTGCCTGCATATTAGAGCTGGAATATTTTACAACCTACCTCATTCTAATTAGTAATATGAAAGATTCTTTACCTGGCTTGACTCTACAGAGCTGTGATTGCAAAAGAGTTTACTATTAATGTGAGATACAACAAGGGCTAATCAGGAACAAGTAAAACAATGTGTCACCTTACAAGAGCAATGATGATTTACCATCGGAATGCTATTGAATATCCCCTTTCATCACTTCTTTTAGTGTGAAAAAAATCCATATAAGAGTATGTTTTCTTATTAAGTAACCCAAGCACACGTTTGTAAAATAAATCTGTCTTCTGAAAAAAAACAGCACTTAAAAAAAATTCTTGCAAATCTATTTGTGTAGTATGAAGGACACTTATTCACGAGACCATTTTTTTTCTCTGGAATGTAGACATTAAAGATATTACAATTTCCAATCTACTTGCAGAGTAATTGATTCTTTGATGTCCATTTTCTGTGTGACAAACATTAAACAACTTGTCTGCAGGTCAGTGATGATTTTTATTTTAGTGGGCGGTTATTATTTTTTTTCTGTGTAATTGATGAAACTTTTCAGTTATTTATTTATTTTCTTAGGACTACAGTGTATGACCTAGAATCCTATATTCAGTATAAAGGAATAAGAAATTTGAAGACACCCGACTTGCATAAGTTACTCTATGCTTTACTTCCATGAGAAAGATATAGTAAAATTGCAAAAATATATTATTAAAGCCATTGAGAATCTGAAGGAAGGAAAGGTCAGTCTAGATAAACAAGAGATGATCAACATGGTTTTGTATTCTATAAAAAATGAAATCTATCAAAACATTTCCTGTCCTGAGTCATACTAAGAAGTCAGCATTTTGAGAGCTCTTTTCCTAATTTAAAATGTGCAGACTAAAAGGTCTTGTGTCTATCAAACTACTTAAACATTAATGTTTAGTCTTGACCTGCAGTTCTTTTCTGAAATACTTCACTTAATATTTGAATAAAAGCAATTTCTTATTTGGAACAAAGAATTTTTCAGTTTGGCAACATCAAAATGGGACATTTGAAATACTTATTTTCAAAAATACATTTAACCAAGAGATTTTATCTGAATACAAACTGTTCATTATAAGAAAATTAAAAGGATAATGAGATGAAAGGAAAAAAACCTACTAATTTCTTGGGTTGTTGGGTTTTTATCAAATAAAATTCTTATTGGAGTATTTATTTTCTGAAGAAGATAATCCTCTGTTATTTTAAGTAAAGATGGCATGTGAAAGATGTGGCTTCAAGGACATAAAGTGTTAAAACCTCTTTGATAATGAAAGTATTTCCAACAGGCAACTGACATATGTCCTTTTTTTTCAGGTTTATCAAATGAACTGAATAGTTCCTGTAAAATCCCAAGGAGAAAATAGTATTTTGACTGATATCAGGAAGCTGTTGTTGTGGACGTTATGAAGGACTCATTCCCACATTGCTAATAGCTGGTTAGGCTATTCTTATGAAAGTAATATTAAGTCACTTTAACTGATTTGCTTACTAAGGCAGAGGGAAACAAGGGAAAGAGCAAATTTACTGTGGGATATTTGAAAAGGCTTGTGGTATCGTGCAGAAGTTATTGTGGTATGTTTAGAGAAAGGGCAATGGGTAGGCAAAGAGTGGTTCAGAGAGAAAACATGTAAAATAGAGGTGGTGGGGATAAAAGAAATTATGTAAAGGTAAAAATTAACATGCTTTTGTCAGCCAATCAGTCTGCCTGGTAATCAACCTTGTATTCTTAATATGTTCTTACTGAACCCTGCTCCTACCTGTTTTCCACAGTGGAAGCGCTCACTGTTCTGTATGTGTGATAATGAAACTCAAGGTGGTGTAGCTATAAGAGCATTCTGAGGACCAGCTACCAGAGCAAACAAGGGTCTCAATGTCAGATGTTTAAGGTACCACAGGTTTCTCCCACAGCAACAGCAGAGATCTCTTTGTGATTCAGTGGGCATGGGTGCAAAATCTTATGGGAAAGATTGAGCCTGGTTAGCTAGCAAGCACAAAGAGTAGCAAGCCATTTGTACTATTCACTTTTGTGTGAGTGCCATCTACGTACCCATGGTGCTTGCAAGGGTGCTCTCCTTGTGTTTGTGCTGATTTGATTGGTTTTGATCACATGCACGCTCAGCTTTGTTTTTGACTAAACTGAGGGACTGGAGACTGCAGCAGCCTCGCTGTAGCAGCCTGGAAAAGAACCACAGCCTCCCATGGGTCACCTGGTGCCCAGCAAATTAGGATTCTCTTTAACATTGACTGTCTGCAAATGTATATCAGAGTTAAGAGTTATATGATGATTGTAATTCACTGTAGCCACGTTACTATTCAGTATGTCTAGTTAACTAAGGCAGAGAATCATGCGGGTATTGTGCAGGTATCCCAGTTTCGGTTCTGCAGTTCTCCAGGTGTTCCTGCTAACATTTATCCTTGTGGGGATAGCCATTAAGTTCCAGACCACAAAACAGGTCAACTTTCCGAGGCCACTGAGTGGCATGTGGATTTAGTTTAGACTCCATACAGGACCTCATACGTATGCATCTTGAACAGATGTGACAGAGGGCCAATGTAAAATATTGTCTGTTCAACTTTCTTCCTGATGGTCTCTTCTTTGGAAGTATGAAAACACGGTGAGTGGCTTTCTAAGGTTAGGAAGCAAATTGATTATGAACTGGAGTTTTGTCTACCAACAATTTTTAATATGTAATCTTGTCATGAGTGAACTAAAGTCATTAATAATACAGTAAGCAAAATGTGCTACAGTTAACCTTAAATTATAACTTACAAAGAGCGTTCTTGCAGTTTCTGCTATGATTTATGGGCTCAGTTTATTCTATGCAAATTCATGCACAGTTTCTAATAAGAGGGAGGAGGAAAGATAAAAGAGCCCTGAATATTTTATAAGCTTTTTCCACTTACCTTAATTTAGAAATATGAAGCTGAATATGTAAGTAGAGAATAATTACCTATTACTAATCTCCCACATAGTTTATCTATTTCAGCGCTGAACATCCTGAGCAATGCAAAACATAACTGTTTTACTACCTGTACCACTGTAAATATGATAATTAGGTATACTTCAGTGCTAGTTTTTGCTGATACATGAGAAGATAGATACTGTAATATAATCAGGCAGTGCTCCGCTATTGTTTTATATCCCTTTTAAAAATAATATACCTGCTGTTCAGTATTTCATTCATTGGACACCGTAAAGTTAACTTTTAAGAGGGAGATGTCCTAGATAAGTTCTTAGCATGTTTTTCCAGATGCAATCCTTAAATTTTAGAAATGGTGTAACAAATTTGGTAGAAATCCACGTGAACAGCTGCAGCAGAACCCAGTACTCTGTTCTGTAGCATGAGTACTTCAGTTCTCAATACTCAGCTGAGACCCTGACTCACAAAGGCGCCTGGGCCCCTTATATCATATGCTAGACTAGTGCCAACAGAGCAATATGCAAGCCACCCAGCTCTAAAGAAGCAGTATGCAAGCCCCTTTGCAATCTGTTTCTCCTATTCCCAACACACTTAGGTATGATTGATCAATTCTGAAATTTAATCATACAATTGATGAGCCTTGAGGTTACATATCTGATCAGCCACCATTTTCACTCAACTTGGTGTCTCCCTGGAGTCCAAAATCCTCATGCTATCATTGAGTCTCATCCAAGGACAAACAGCAGAAGGATAAAATCTGTGGGTTGCATTTCACCTCCAAAAATCTGAAAGGAGCTAAAGTTTTCTTATATTAGTATTGAGTAACACTACTAGGAACATATGGGGAGGGATGTCTGCTGATATTTGAAGGCTCCTAGCGAAGATAGACATACTGATCATTTCATTAAATGAATAAATACATTTCTTATTCCTAGATTACTAATTTTTCCAGAGAACCTTACCTAACAGAAAAGATTTCCCTGGTTAATTTTTTTAAGAAAATTTTTCATGCAATTTTCTTCTATTTTTAAGAATTTCTTTATGCAATTTGAAGAATACTCGGGTTAATGACCTATATTAGTGTTCTTTAAATTATCATGGAAAGAAAAGGAAGGAAAGGGAAGGGATGAGACTTCTCATGCACTTGCATATCTAATGTGTATTAACATAAAGATCACAGAATCACAGAATCACAGAATTGTAGGGGTTAGAAGGGACGTCGAGAGATCATCGGGTCCACCTCCTCTGCCTGTCATCAACCAGGACCCCCAAGTCCTTCTCCACAGAGCTCCTCTCCAGCAGGTCATCCCCCAGCCTGTACTGATACAAGCGGTTATTCCTTCCCAGGTGCCAGACTCTACACTTGCTTTTGTTGAACTTCATCTGGTTTCTCCCTGCTCAGCTCTCCAGCCTGTCCAGGTCTCTCTGGATGGCAGCGCAGTGTTCCTGCGTGTCAGCCACTCCTCCCAGCTTTGTACCATCAGCACTTGCTGAGGGTGGATGCTATTCCCTCATCAAGGTCGTCAATGAAGATAGTTAGCAGGACTGGACCCAACACGGAGCCCTGGGGAACGCCGCTAGTCACAGGTCTCCAGTCAGATTCTGCTCCACTGATCACCACCCTCTGGGCTCGGTCCCACAGCCAGTTCTCAATTCACCTCACTGTCCATTCACCTATCTCCCAGGTGAAACTTAGGTATCTAGCAGTCTTTAGTTTTTGCTGGGATTTTTAAAGACCAATAGCTGCCTTTTCTGTTTAGAGCCTCATGGCCGCAGAATAGGCTTGTTTGACACATTTAACTCAAGTGATCTATCTTGTGATGCTTCCCAATGCTTTTTTAGCCAAGCTGAGAGGAAATCGAGGGTCTCGGTCAGCAGCAAGTTAAGCATGAGCCAGCAGTGTGCCCAGGCAGCCAGGAGGGCCAGCCCTATCCTGGGATGTATCAAGCACAGCATAGCCAGCCAGTACTGGGAGGAAATGGTTCCACTCTACACTGTGCCGGTGCGGCATCACCTCAAGTGCTGTGTGTGCAGTTTTGGGTGCCACAGTACAAGAGGGACACAAAAATATTGGAGATTGTTCAGAGGTCAATGAGGATGGTGAAGAGTTTGGAGTGAAAGACTTACGAGGAGAGGCTGAAGTCCCTTGGTTTGTTCAACCTGGAGAAGAGGAGGCTGAGGGGAGACCTCATCATAGTCTGTGGCTTCCTGATGAGGGCGAGCAAAAGGGCAGGTGCCAATCTCCTCTCTTTGGTGACCAGAGATGGAACCTGAGGGAACAGTATGAAGCCACAACAGGGGAAGTTTAGGTTGAATATTAGGAAGTAGTTCTTTACTGAGAGGGTGGTTGGGCACTGGAACAGGCTTCCCAGGGAAGTGGTAACAGAGCTTGACAAAGTTCAAGAAGCACCTGGATGATGCACTCAGTCCCATGCTCTGACTTGATGATCCCTATGGGTCCCTTCCAACTCAGGATATTCTATGTTTCTATGGTTCTATGGTTTTATGATTCTATGTTTAGATCCTGTCTAAACACTGATAAGAACCTCAAGGTGGATTTTTTCCTGACACTTTTATCTCTGAATCTGGAGACAGAACTGTTTGACTAAAACGGGCTACCAAAGCTGTCTTCACTCAAAGACCAGCAAAGAACATCTGTATCAGAAACAATGCAATTTTATTTGAGGAAACAGACAACATCCCGATTTGGAAGTGCACTTTCTGTGAAATATCCAAAACCTGCAACCTATCTCATCTTAAGTATTCAGATGACTCATCTGAATGCAAAGTTCGGTCAGTGAAGATGCACTGTTCTCTTACTCTTAATGCATCTGACCTGCTTATCTTCTGTTTGAGGGGGAAGAATATATTTTAGAATTTAGTCTTGAGTTAAATCTGAGTGTGAAAAATGACCTAAAAATAATCAAAATGATAAAATTATTCTATTCTCGATTTCACTGTGATCTTTTGCTGAGTGACAGCTATAGCATGTTAGTAATAGGCAGCTTTTCCCTATGGCAAATTCGTGTTTCACTGGACAGCTTACCAGTTATTGAAATTTTCTACTGATAACAAAAAGCAACATGGTATTCTGGATATTTCATTTGTGTCTTAACTGGAGGGTGAAAAAAAAAAAATAATAAAATAGCCTCTGGCTCTTCAGTGGCACGAAAAGGCAGTATCTTTTCCCATTTGGGAGAAGCAAATGTGGCTTGGAGTGAAGAAACCCAACTTCCTTGGCTTCATCTCCTTCTCAGGACTTATGAGAGTGACCCTGGGAGAGATTAGATGCTCTTTTCTGAGCAGACTCTAGTCATAGCTGAATAACAATTCCCTCTATCCGACTTTTGGTTGCTAGCTGAACTACCTGAATTATCAACATACTTGCCCTCTGGCTTTTACTATAGTTGATATAAAGAAATCACTCTAGATATCAGATTCTTATGCTCCACTTCTAACTCCTAAAGCAAAAAATGATACTTATTTGGTTTATAATTTTAGTCTTAGTTAATAGAGTAATTAACAGAGGAGAATCAATATAGAACTCAGAAATGGATTTCTAATTCTTAACTCTGTGTGGTGGGTTGACACAGGCTGGATGCCAGGAGTCCACCAAAGTTGCTCTATCATTCCCCCTCCTTTGCTGGGCAGGGGAGAGATGATAAAATTAAAGTCTTGCGGAGATAAGGACAGGGAAAAATCATTCAGCAATTACCATTGCAGGCAAAACATACTTAGACAAAAACAAAACAAAACCAAAAAACCCTCAAACCTTTACTTATTGCCAAGCACAGCAGAGTAATGAGAAATAAAACCAAATCTTAAGACACCTCCCTCCACCCCTCACTTCATCCTGGGCTGAAATTTATTTCCAAATTCTCTACCTTATTTCCCTGAAGGGTTGCAGAGGAACACTCAATGGCAATTACAATCAGTTCACCACACACCATCTCTGCCACCCCCTCCTCCTCCTCCTCAGGAAGAGGACTCCTCACACTCTTCCCCTGTTCCAGCATGAGGTCCCTCCCATGGGAGACAGTCCTCCACTAACATCTTCAACATGAATCCTTCCCATGGGAGGCAGTTCTTCATGAAATGTTCCAGCATGTGTCTCAACAGGGTGCAGAACTTCAGGACCAGACTGCTCCAGAACAGTCACCCACAGTGTCACAAGTGCTTCAGGAAAACCTGCTCCAGTGTGGGCTCCACTCTTCTTGGTCCAGCGTGGGCTTCCCACCAGGTCACAGCCTCCTTCAGGTGGCTTCATCTGCTCCAGTGGGGGAGTCCTCCATGGGCTGCAGATGGAATCTCTACTCCCCATCATCTTCCCTGGGCTGCAGGGGGACAGTCTTCTTCACCATGGTCTTCTTTTTCAGACCTCAGGGAGGCTTCTAGCAGCTTCTCACAAAAGCCACCTCTGTAGCTACCCTGCTGCCAAACCTTACCACACAAACCTGAAGCAAAAGTGTGCAATTAGATTTGTGCAAAATAACCAGTCATCCCAGTTGAAATAGCAGCAGTAAAGTGGCATGAGCACCAGCATACTTTATGAATTCAGTGGAAAACTTCCTAAACAACAACCCTTGCCACAGTCTGTGTTTTCTGAAGTCTACAAAAGCTTTAAGTCATTTATCATTTGTTTTACTCAGGGCTGTCCCAGAGACTGATGTGTTTTTTCAGTCTGTCTGTCTTCTGTTCAAGTATGCTTGCCTGGTAATATTCCAGAGTTTTCACCTTCTGTCTAAAATTGCCGGACCCGTAGAAAGGTTTCAAATGGCTACAGAGCTCCTCAAAGCATCTACCTTCTTACTCTTTCTGGATAACCACAGCTTGAAATTGGTAGCTTTAGCTGCAGACTGCTGAGAATACTCACTGAATTAATTTGGGTACTTTGGATAAAACAGTTTGTCGAGCCTAGAGTCAAGAAAACACACTTGAAAAAATGCAGCTCCGAGATATCTGTATGATGAACAGCTATATTCAACAGAGGTTCAGGTTTCTAGGTTTTATCTATGCTATTAGTGCTGGTTACTGTCATGGTCTCCCTGAGAACTGTCTGGAAGTGCCCTAGGTCTCATGAGCCAAGCACCAGGGAGCATGCTGGCAGCTGACCTGAATGGGCAATCACGAGGCAGTATTCACACTTTGTGGAGTTTATTAATACAGAGCTAGACTCTAAGCAACTAAACTTACTAGACAGTCTTTCTTACACAGAAACCTTGTCTATCTCATTTTCCAAAGTTTTTTTTTCATTAAAGGGCAAATTCAAAAGATCTCAGTTTGCGTGGACAAATGTATGTACAAATGTGGACATGTATGTCGTCACGAATGGCTTTTAACCTATCTGTCTAGCTAATGAAGTTGTCAGCACTTGCTGCTTCTCAGGCTGCATCTCCAGAGCTGGTCATAAAGTGAAAGCTGGCAAACAGTGAGTAGAGCAGACCAGGTCTTGAACTTTGCTGGAGATGGAAAGGACTGTCATCTCTGACTGTAGGGGACCCAGTGTCTTACAGGATCAGACCCATCAGTTACACAAGAGAAGTGGGAGAAGACCTCAACTTACTGCACTGATGGCTGATGACTGGAGAAAGGTCAAATGAACAAACAAGTAGGCTTATTATCACCAGTTTTATGGTGGAAAATTAATAAAATCTTTATCCTTGGATGAGCGGAACACAATGAACTCTCTCTGTCTTAGACACTCATGCATGCACACATACCTACTCTGTTTTTTCTTTTTTCTTCCTCAGATGTAACTGCTCTAGGAGAAGGAAGATTGCATTTCTTCAACGACTGCATTGTTTATAAGAAGCTGTCGGTATTGATCAGTGGTTAAGGCCAGCAGAAAGAAAATGGTTTACACTTTCTATTTTAGATGCATGAAAACTAAATAATCTAACAATCAGTGCTGGGCAGTGGCTCCCTCTCACTAGCATTTCCTTTGTTGTTTCATACATGGCTGAGTGCTGTACATCTCCCAAAGGAAATCCAGCAACTGGATCTCAAACCCACAGTGGATGGTGGTTCCTTCTGTTTCCTATTGCTCTCATAGCCTCACAATTGTATGTCTGCAATGGTAATAGCACAACATGTTTTGTTATCTTAAATATTTCCCTTATATGAAATGATGACAGCAATGGGAACATAATGTGCATGTGTAAAGGGCTTAGATGCAGGTGTGAAGTAGAAATTCCTTTTTTTAACTCTAGCTACAGACAATGAGGTTCATTTCTCTTCATTTCAAAACTTCTTAATTGTTTTGGTTTTGTGTGCCAAAGTTTTGGTAGTGATGGGGGGGAGGGGAGGAAGTTGTAGGGGTGGCTTTTACTGGAAGCTTCCCTGTGTTCAATAGAATCAATACCTCCAGCTCAAGGACCGATGCATTGCTGACCAAAGCCAAGCCCATCAGTGGTGGTGGCAGACCCTCTCTGATAACATATTTAAGAAGGTGGAAAAAAATTAACCAATCAACCAAACAAACAAATAAAAGAAAGCAGCAGCTTTGCATCCAGAGAAAGGAGTGAGAAGATACAAGAAACTTTACAGACAAGGTCAGTGAAGAAGGAAGGGAGGAGGCTCTGTAGGGGCCAGAGAAGAGATTCCCTTGCAGTACATGGAGAAGACCATGGTGAAGCAGGCTGTCCCCGTGCAGCCATGGAAGATGGCAGGGAACAGAGTCCCCACCTGCATCCCTATGGTGGACCAGGTGAAGTTATCTGAAGGACTTTGTGACCCAATGGGAAGCTTGTGTTGGAACAAGCTCCTGGCAAGACCTGTGGACCTGTGGAGAGAGGAGCCCATGCCAGAGTAGTTTTCCTGGCAGAAGCTGTGACCCCATGGGGGGGACCATGCTGGAGTAGCGTGTTCCTGAAAGTCTACACCCTATGGAAGCAACATTGACATAGTTGATGAAGGACTGAAGCCACTGTGAGAAGGATTCATGTTGGAGAAGTTGGTGGAGAACTGTCTCCTGTGAATGGGACCCCACAGTGAAAAGTGTGAGAGTCCTCCCCCTGAGGAGGAAGTGCTGGAAGAGACAACGAGTGATGAACTGACTGTAACCCCCATTCCTCATCTCACCCTGTGCCACTTTTGGGGGGAGAAGGAAGAGAAATGAGGAATAAAGTTAAGCTCAGGAAGAAGAGGAACTGGAGGGAAGTGTTTCAAGATTGTTTTTTTCTCATCATCCTACTCTGTTTTCATAGGGAAATAAATTAGATGCATTTTATTCTGTGATATATCCATTTTGCCCATGATGTTAGTTGCTGAATGATCTCTTCCTGTTCTCTCATTATATGTTTCCTCCCCTGTCCAGCTGAGGAGGGGAATGACAGAGCAGCTTTGGTGGGCATCTGGCTTCCAGCCAGGGTTAACCTACCACATTTTTTTTTTTTAATTCATTTTTCTGAAGTTAAATTAACAAAATTTTTGTCAAATATCAATAGTTTTATGACATATTGATCTGAAAGAACTTATTTCCTTCCAGGGGAAAACTAGTTCAAAAGTTTTTTTGGATCTACTTCAAAGTTAGATTTTTTTTTTCTCAAGCCATAATGTAGAAAGGAGATTTTCTGGCATGCTGGTATTGTCATCTAAAGCAAACCATTCACAAATGCCAAAATAACAACCACAGATCATACGTTTAAGAAATGAAAGCTTCATTTAACCTACATATATCTTCTGGAGCACCAAATTTTGCAGAACACTGTTTGAGCTGCTCAATTGAATTTGTGTGCATGAAAGCTAGTGTATACCACGGGGAGTTCATCTTTTTGATTTTCCTGGCTTATTCTTATTACAACTGATCCAAAATTGGAACTTTTTGAATGACTGAATGCGCTGGGGAGCATTGAACATAAATGTGGCTAATGAAAAGATTTGCTAGCCATAGCAATTCCAAACTCAGATGAAATTCAAGGGTATAATTTATCTGTTGATTCTCCATAGGTTTTTTGAGTATTTCAGTGTAAAAGGAACAAAAAGAAGTCAGAGTTTGAAAACAAATGGGTGCAGCAGGCAAGGTTCATATATAAATTTCTCTGTGAATAAAAAGATAAAGACATTCTTCAAGGGTTAAAATACCACTGGCCTGTTCCCCAGACACCAAGAAAGGTCTTTTAATTTTCCCAGATACATATAGAGCATGGGGGTGGGATTGAGACAGAGGAAGAAAGAATGGCATACCGTCCTACACTGAACAAAGCCACTATTAGGAGGGAAATGAGAATGCCAAGTAAATGGTGGGTATAGATGGTACCTGCCAACCAGTCAAGTTGTATGATAGCATTCTGCTGTAGATCCAAGGGGGAATTTGGTAACTCAAGAAAGAAGGCTTAGAAATACCTCCTAGGGCTTTTATGAGGCTTACTATCGATCACAATCCTTTGTTCTCAAGGCAAAAGGTAAAGGAATATCTAGATAAATTGGAATTGACAAAGCTAGGCAACTTAGAGAGACAAATCTCTTGAGTCGCCTGTAACCAAAGAAGAGATATTGGAAGTGATACAATCAATGTAGTCTAGGAAGACTCTGGGGAAAAATGACTTTAGCCATTCATAGTTGGAAGCATGTGGCTGGTATCAACTTATTTTGGATGAAGTGCTCACTCACTGAGGCTTCTATGCCTTCTACGTTTTAAGCTGTAGTTCCAGGATTTATTTGGGATCAAATGGAGACCATTTAAATAACTTACACAATATTACACTCCCAGACTGAAAGGGGATCTTATCAATGCATATAAATATTTAAAGGGTGGGGGTAAAGAGTATGAGGCCAAGGGCACAGGCACAAACTGGAACACAAGGAGTTCCACTTGAATATAGCGAAAAACTTCTTCACTTTGAGGGTGATAAAGCCCCAGGACAGACTGCCCAGAGAGACTGTGGAGTCTCCTTCCCTGAGGATATTCAAAACCTGCCTGAAACCAGTCCTGAGCAACATGATCTACATGATCTTGCTTTAGCAGCAGGGCTGGATTAGATGAACTCCAGAGCTTCCTTCTAACCCCCATCATTCTGTGGCTCTGATTTTGGGACTGTGATTCTGTGTTTCTGTGAACTGAGCCAAAATGTGTAACTTAGCCACTGAAAGAGAAGGAAGACAAAATATAAACAGAAGATGGAGTGAGGCAGGCTATTGAATTCATGGAGCTCAGAGAAGTACAATAAGGAAGGAAAATCTTCATTTTCCACCAGCCTTGAGTTTTTATCCTTTACCCATAAATGAGGTTAATTAATCTTCATAGTCTATTCTGTGGTCATTGGTGAGAGACACATTTGTTGGAGACAGGTTTACAGCCAGAATTTAAACTAGATAATTTCTGAATCTCATCTTTCTAAATTGGAAATTTTTCATTCATTATAAAGGGATCATAAGGAATCTAGCTTGGTAAGTTAGCTCAAAAAATCAAGAGATTCTAGCTGTATAGAAATACTGCACTTGAGCCAGTCTGAGAGACACATTTTTGGAGCAAGGTTAAACCATTCTTCTTCTTAGAAAAGCAGGAATCACCCATTTCTCCAGGTGTACCCAAACTCCCATAGGAAAATATCTCCACTATTGACTGGTGGTCAAGGAGAAAGAAGTGACATAATGGTGAAGGACTCATCTTTATGTCAGTTCCTGCAACAGTCTGGGGGACAGTTACATTTTGACACAGGGAGAGGAGGGCAAGAAAGAAGTGGGACAAGGGTTCATGTGCAAATCTTGTGCAGTAACTAGAGAACAAAGGAGAAGACACGTGGGGTAGCAAGCTGGCTTCATCTCCCTTTAAGCAGTGACCTGTGGCTCAAACACCATGGAAGAGTGTCTTTCTCTCCATCAGTTACAGAGGGAGGTTAGGATGTCAGTTTTCTACCTGAAAGACTTAGTTATGATCTTAAAATCAGGTGAGAAGAATTCTAGCCTTTATTAATATAAACTTCAGATTTTGCACACAATATAGTGTGCTCAGAAGGGTTTGAAATAACTGCTGATGAAAGAACTAATGGCAAGGTGAAGCTCCATTTTTCTTTCTCTCTTTTATTTACTTTTTTTAAATTGCCCCGGGAGGAAAGAAGACATTTTTTGTTGTTAGAGTTTTGTGGGGCTTTTAAAAATTATTATTTATTTTAACTTTTAATTGTTTAAAATTTAATTTCCCTGGGAAGGGACCAGACAATGTTATTACAAAATTTTTCTACAGCAATGCTGTGACAGCTATGTGAAGACCTTTAAGAAGGAGTATGCACATATGTCTCTGAGTCTAGATTTAGTTATTAGTATCCAAGTGAGGATTCACCCATGTCAGTCCAAAGGCAAGGATCAAGGTACTGTCACTGGTACAATTTCAGGAGAATACACAGATCTGCATTAACTTTATGCTGAGAGATATGAAATTATAGCTTCATTGGAAGAACTGCAATGCCTTGAGTGGCCCTTAGGGCATAAAACCTCACTGTATCAAGTAATACAGGCTCGGTATGTGAATATAAGGACCATAATATTGAAGGTTTTACATATTTAATTTCCTGGCAGAGACCAAGCTGCAGTGATTTAAGCACTTGTTTCCCTTATCCAGGGCCATTTGCCTATGTTGCTTTTTGCACCAATGATGATATATTAAAACCTTTTGTTTGTGGGGGTACAGAATCAGAACTTATCTCCTAATAGCTGCAGTTTTGCTATGTTTATGTCAGTGCTGCAGTACATGAGGACTGGCATGTCTCTGCTGATTTAAATTCTCCTGAATACAAGCCTTCCAGAGCTGTAAATAGAGCAAGGTTAAGGCCAGATCTTCCAGCTCAGATGAAGTTGCTTCATCATTTATTATTGTTCAGTTACAATCAAATTATTGATGTTCTCAACATTGCTGGGGCTACTGCATGATGCAAACCACATGAGTGAGATAGTGGGAAACAAAGAAGAGAAAAATAATAATGTAGGAAAGAATAGAGCTCTTAGCACCTGCATACACAATCATATGGGAAATAAAAGCCAGAATGGTGCAGCAAAGCTATCTTATTTTTTCTCTTTCCCCTTGTTCTTGCATGATTTGAAAATCCTTTTGCATGGGAGAGGAGAAAAAATAAAGTTAAACATTCTCAGGAATGTTGAGATGTCAAAGTGCAGCTTTTTTCCCTTAAGCATATAAAATATTAAGAATGCTCAGCAAAAGCCAATAGGGAAGCTGCTTAGATAAGAAGATGAAAAATTAATTTTAATACACAGAGGACTAAGTAATACACTTATTTCACAACCTCAATCAATTTTAATATTTTGGTATTTAAAAGTAGTGTGTCTCTAATAATATTTTAAATGTTGCTTGTGTCTTTTTTTACTAACACTCTAAGTTTTCCATTTCTCTTTGCCTCTCTTGCTCTCATTTTTTCTAAGACATATAAGCATTTTCTTCTTGGTAACTGTGAGTATATGGTGATTAATGGATTCCTCTCTTTCATTGTGTGGTATTTCTTCTCACAATTGAGAACACAGGGTTTCTGCAAATAAAATTCAGTGCACTGAACACACTCATCTTCAAGAACAGCCCAGCTAAGTTACATTAGAAAATTGCATAGACATAGAGTACTTCTCAGCTAATTACTTTTAAAAAGTAACCCATAGGAATGAAGGCTTCAGTGTAGACTGTAAAAACACAGTCAGAAACTCAAGTGTAGATAAATGTGTTTTGGCCAAGCATCTCCATGGCTTTTTTGATAGTAATATCATTATGGTCTGAATTATGTAGTTTAAACCTATCACAGAATCCCAGAATCCCAGAATGTTAGGGGTTGAAAAGAACCTCTGGAGATCACCTATTCCAACCCCTCTGTTAAAGCAGCATTATCAAGAGCAAGTTGCACAGTTGTCTAGGTGGTTCTTGAATATCTCCAGAGAAGGAAACTTCACATCTTTGAGCATCATGTCTTGGTGCTCTGCCACCCTCAGATTTAAGATTTTTTTTCCCCATATTCATGTAGAAATCCCTGTGTTTCAGTTTGTGTCTGTTGCCCCTGGCCCCATCCTCTTTACACCCACCCTGGCTCATGGACAGCTTGTTGTCCACTAGGACTCCCAGGTCCTTCTCTGCAAAGCTGCTTCCCAGAAGATCTGCCTGTAACCTGTACTGGTGCCTGGGAAAGTGTAGGAGCCTATATTTTTCCTTGTTGAATCTCATTTGGTTCCTCTCTACCCTGTTCTCTCACCTGTCCAGGTCTTGCTGAATATCAGTACAAATTCCTGGTGTGTCGTCCACTCCTCTCAGTTTAGTGTCATCATCAGACTTGCTGAGGGTACACGCTGTCCTCCCATCCAGGTCATTGTTGAATATGTTGAATTAGAACAGACCTAGCATCAGCTCTCGGGGTACACCACTGGCTACAGGCCTACAATTAGACTCTGCACCACTTATCACAACCTTCTGAGCTCTACCATCCAGCCAGTTTTCAACCCATCTAACTGTCCACTCATTTAATCCCCACTTACTAAACTTGCCTGGGTCATGGGAGAGGTGTCATGTTATGAGACACTGTGTCAAAAGTACATTCACTGCTCTCCCCTCATCCACCCAGCCAGTCATGCCATCATAGAAGGTTATCAGACTGGTCAAACATGACTTCCCTTTGGTTAATCTATGTTTACCAAACATAATAACCTTAATTTTCTCCACATGATTAGAGATGAACAGCAGAATGAGCTGTTCTGTCACAGGGATGGAGGTGAGGTTGGCTGGGCTGTAGTTTCCTGAGTCCTTCCTCCTGTTGACTGGGTTGACATAGTCTTTCCTCCAGTCCTGACACCTCTTTAGGACCTTTCAAAAGAGATTGAGAGCAGCTTAACAACAATATCTGCCAGCATCCTCTCCAAGTTTCCAGTAACCCCATTAGGTATTGAAAAGCTGCTATAAGGTCTCTCTGCAGCCTTCTCCTCTGCAGGCTGAACAAGCCCCACTGTCTCAGACTGTCTTCATAGGAGAGGTGTTCTATCCCTCTGTTAATTTTTGTGACCTTCCTCTGGTAATCATGGCCCTAGGAAAAAAGAAAAATATCTGAGAAAACTTCACCCAAAATAACTTCAATAATAAACTGAAAAGCTACAAGTTCTGTGCTGATTTCCAGGTGGATCCCTCAATACTAAGGAATCTTTTTTTACTCCTAACACTGTTTCTGTTGGGTACCTGTGAAAATGTACTTATATTCATTAATATCTTAGGTATCAATGAAAGAGGTTAAGTTGTCTATGTTATTCCTCCAGTTAGGTATTTATCTCCACCAACACATAACTAGCTCATTTGATAACGGATCTAGTGATGGGCAGGTTATTTCCCATGCATTTCTCTCCATGAAATTATTTGAAAACAGCACAAATTTAGGTTGATGTGAACAGAGTACTCTCTAAAACTGTTTCTCTTAGGTAAAAATCTACTGGTTTTATTTGTGTGTAGTAGTCTTTGCACAAATTGATAATATATAAACAGAGCACTCTACATTAGAAAATTGGTCGTGTGCTATAGACAAATACACCAGTCTTTACTGATCATGTTTTCTTCTTCATTATATTAGATTTCCTAATTATCAGACCATCACAACAATTTAAGAAAAGAACAACTAAATGCTATCTATAATGTGAGAGAGAGGGCTGCTATTTTGTTTTTTTCTTTTATAATTTTATTTTTATTTTTAAAGTTTCATTCATGACAGCTTTGGAATTTAGAATGATATTAAACCACAGAGTAAATTAGGAAAGTACAAATATTTCTGATGATGTATGTAACTTTTTTTTTTTCAAAAGTAGCAGTATGGCTGACTGAGCATTTCCAAAGGAAACACCTCTTACACATTCAAAAGTGTAAAATAAATGAGATCACACTGCAATAGCAACACACATTAGCTCCCAAATATAATCTAGTCAACCATTATTTACCTTTAATTATTGACACATTCTCATCAAAATAGGAAGAGTCTGTTTACCAATGTCATCCAGGATTTTATTTAATTAAATGTTTAATAGGCAGTGATGTTTCTGGAATTTCCTAAACTATTCTACCAAAATAGTTATTACTTAAATGCAGACTAAATATTCTTACTCTGTATAAGCACTTTATAGTCACTTAAAATTAGTCTCATATTTTTTTCTTTTGAATTTTTATTATAAACATATCCTTTAACCTTCCTTCCTTCCTTCCTTCCTTCCTTCCTTCCTTCCTTCCTTCCTTCCTTCCTTCCTTCCTTCCTTCCTTCCTTCCTTCCTTCCTTCCTTCCTTCCTTCCTTCCTTCCTTCCTTCCTTCCTTCCTTCCTTCCTTCCTTCCTTCCTTCCTTCCTTCCTTCCTTCCTTCCTTCCTTCCTTCCTTCCTTCCTTCCTTCCTTCCTTCCTTCCTTCCTTCCTTCCTTCCTTCCTTCCTTCCTTCCTTCCTTCCTTCCTTCCTTCCTTCCTTCCTTCCTTCCTTCCTTCCTTCCTTCCTTCCTTCCTTCCTTCCTTCCTTCCTTCCTTCCTTCCTTCCTTCCTTCCTTCCTTCCTTCCTTCCTTCCTTCCTTCCTTCCTTCCTTCCTTCCTTCCTTCCTTCCTTCCTTCCTTCCTTCCTTCCTTCCTTCCTTCCTTCCTTCCTTCCCCCCCCTTTTTCTGTCTTCATTCTTACATTAACGTGTCTGAGTCAGTTTGTGACAATCTAAGAACAATGTCCATAATGAGGTAGCTGTTTATGATACAGAGTTCTCTGGAGTGTTATTATCACATGAATTTTAGTAAAAATGCATCTCTGCTCCAGAGAGCCTTTTACAGATACATCCACAATGTATATTTGAAGGAATCAAGCTAGAGATAAAATGTTCTGATGAAAAATGTTTATTTGGTTCTATGTTTTTCCTTTGAAAAATGAGCTTTCATTATATTCAGACTTGTACGTAGGGACTGTCCATTTTGATGATCTTCCTGATTTTGGAAAGCAATAGTTCGGAACAGAATAAAATATTTCATTTAAATTCTCAGTTCAGACCTAACCCCTTCATTTTGAATTGTCATTTGAATTAAAGTAGAATATGATTGGCATTTCAATTTACAATGCCAATTTGATACAAAAATTATGCTTCACATCAACTTTTCACAATGAAACATTTCATTTCAAATCAAAGTTTTGATTCAATGTTTCATTTTAACCTGTCAAAACATTTTGTTTTAATTGAGTAAAAAAAAAAGAAAGAAAAAGCTACTTTACCCTTCTGTATCTATTTCTTTCTGAAACTTTTATCATTCCAAACTGATGTATTTATAAAAATAGTTGTAATGAAATTTTGAAACATATAAGAATCCTGGTATAAATAATATATTTTTTCTTAAAATTAAAATTCTGAAGATAATTTTTGAATGTTGAAAAAAACCTTTGATAGAACTACATCACTTCCTAAAGTAAACTTAATTTTCCTTTAATGAACACTGAATAATTTGGACAGGTTTATATAGATAGTGTACACATTATGATGAAATGGATCTTGGATCATGCCTACGTGATTTTAAAACATTGTGAAGAAATCTTTTAAAGTCTTTAGATAACCAATTTTTTAAAAAAGTTATAATTATATTGATGTTAAATACTTGCATATCTTATAAACCATAAAAAAGGAAATTTTTAGGATTTAACTAGAAACAGATGCCCTAAATTTTAGTATTATTATTGTGTGTGTACCAATTTAAGTTTGAAGGATAATACAATTCATATTTCTTAAAACTCCATTTCAATTCTTGTTATGGTTTGGCCTTTTTTTTTAGAAAGATTGAAAAGAGAGTTTTGTTACCTCTTCTTTCTTTAAATATAAATTTTCATTGTTGATCAATTTGTAATTACCTTTTATAACAATAATTTTACGTAAGATAAAGAAAAACACATTGAAAGTAACAAATCAAAACTAAACTGATAGGAATAGATTTTTGTGGGAATAATTTTTGTTGTATAACTTCAGTAGGCATTATTTTTGTTATTAGCAAAACCAATTTGTTCATCTTCCAATAACAGTGTCTGTAAAATAAGATTAATGTCAGGTCACAGTTCTATTTGTAAAATGTTTAACTGGAGAAATTATATCATATATAGTGCAGAACAATAAAACCAAAATAACACTTATCCCTGTTTATTTTTTTTCAAATGGTTTGCTTACATTTTTCATAAAAGGGCCTAATACTGCCCTACACACATATTGGGGACAATGTTTTGCACATGAACTATAGTAATTGATAACTAAATATTGCCCAGATAAAGCCCAAGCCTATTAAAATATTTACAAATCTTAGCAGAAATAAATATGCATAATAGACTTCATCCTATTCTGACAGCCATTTTGAGAAGCTCTTTCCTATTTGCACAATGAATTAATGCAATTATTGTTCATTCTACTGTAAGCCCCAGAGGCTCCATTATGTTACATTGTCTAGAAGGACACATAAAAATATAGTACTCATCCTGAAAACTTTACAGTCTGCATAGGGAAAAAAAAAAAGGAATCGTTAAGAACAATGAAGAATGATACTCTCACAGCTGCAGATCGTGGAATCATGAAGGAATTGTTGGAACCAAAACAGAGGTTCACTTTCCTCCATACAGTCTTCAGGCACAAGAACATAGCTTATTACTTAAGAATAAATTCAGAAACATTTTTTTTTTCTTTAAACTGGAGAGTGATGACTTCCTGGGCAAAGTGGGGCCAGTGACATTGAGCACATGTTGTTGACTCTGCCATTCATCTTTGCTCGTCCTATAAGCAGTTTTATCACTCAAGAGAAACTAATGAGGATCCTGAGTAATACAGGAATAGCTGACTTGATCGCTTAAACCCACCCTTGAGAGCTTCATTTGATTCGACAAACTTTTCTACACATGTAACTGTAGTGCCTGTGCTAGGAGAGAGTTGTTCTAGACTACCTGTTTAACAAATGCTGAGAGAGACATCACAGGACAGCAAATAAACCCTCTAGAAGGTCTAATTTGCAAGAAGCATGTGACATCTAGAAACTAAGGTGCAAACAATCTTACTACATCTAAATCTACCAACAGCTACTTTATAATCATAGAATCATAGAATCATAGGGGTTGGAAGGGACCTCGAGAGAGCATCGGGTCCAACCCCCCTGCCAAAGCAGCTCCCCAGCTCATATTGCACAGACAGGCGTCCAGATGGGTCTTGAATATCTCCAGAGAAGGAGACTCCACCACCTCTCTGGGCAGCATATTCCAGTGCTCTGTTGCCCACTTGCTATCATTGAAAACAGTGGTAGATCTCCACTGATATCAGCATGGGTTGGATTCTGTCTTTCATTAAAAAGAGAATGGTATTATATCTGTACACATATACATTAAAAATGAATATGGGACATTTTTCTTGCACAACATTTTTATTCCTATTAAAACAAACAGAGGATGTGATGCAATAAATTAAAAAAATGACATAAAGGTTTTGGGATTTTCTTAATGTTTTTTGTGCAGTCCACTGAAAGAGAATAGTTAAATATTAAAGCAACCACTTTGCCTTAATCAAAAAAGAGCATTTATTTTCTCTACAGACTAAATATTTCTGAAACTAATTGCAGGAAAAATGTTTCAAGGAAAACCTCTTTCCCTCCACCCCCCTCCTAATCTGGAACAAGTAGAAATCTGAGAAAAAATGGTAATTCCTGCAAAAAAGATATTTTTGGTCATACTTCATTTTTTGGGTTTGTGGGGTTTTTTTGTTGTTATTCCAAGCTTGTATTTTCAAGCTCTGTTTCTTTATAAAGCAACTACTAAAATAAGTCCAGGAAGATTCTACATAAAGTACACATGCACAAATCACTGTGCTCCTCAGTCTCTTCATTGTTTCTTCTAGTCTTTTTTCTGCTTCCATGTAATTTATTACTCTTGTAATTTCTTATGAAACCTGCCAAACTAATTTTTTAGTAAGCAGTTCTTTAATCATATAGAAATACTTAGTTGCCTTTTCCCTAGAAGTTCAATAAAGGGGAAACAATAAAGTAAAAAGGGGTAGTTTCATACTGTCATTTTGTTTTCCTTCTTTTGTTATTTTCCATCTCATATTTTCATGCAGCTTATTTTGACTGGCAAGGAAGAAACATTCTCCAATTATTGTACTCTTTAAATTATGCCTTTTTTATTTTAACTGATACAATTTTCAGTATGATCTTTGGTTAAAACTGAAGGCTTATTTATTTATTTAGGGTTTTTTTTTATTATTTATTTTATAGAATGGGGCTTGAGAAGGTCAGAACATTCAATTACAGCAAAGGCTGGTAAAGCCTCCATGGACAGGGCATCATTACTGGAGTTTTTACTGCAATCCAACTGTCAGCTCCTGAGTGTAATTTCCTCCTTTCGGCTGCATGCAGAGAATTCTTGGAGATAGAGGGATATTTTTAAGACATTATCTTCTTTACCATATACTGCAGAAATCAACATCTGCAGCTTTCTCCCACTCCCCAGTGAAGAAGTTGTTGAGCTCTCCTTTTCTGGCCCATGCATCATATAATGGGGCATGGCCCACTGAATGGCATGGGATGGAAATGGACTCCCATGGTGGACTGGATTAAATCTGGTATAACAATCTGTTGCTGCAGCACTGCTGTTTGATTCTGATGGTCTTATTTAGCATACGAGAAGAAGAAATGAGAAACTTGTGCATTGTTGATATGGCCTTGTAAATAGTGAAAGAATTGGAAGGAAAAAATCAAATTTCTGTCTCGGATAAATTTATCTTCCACTGGGGAAAAAAATAAAGAAAACCAAACCAAACCACAGTTGTTATTTAAAATGAGGCTGGACTTCCAGACTGAGACATCCATGCTCAGTTACCATCATGGAAGATAGGTGTGTCAGCTTTTGTTGTAGTACCTGCAATGTCTAGTCAATACAGGCATTGATTCTGTTTAACTACTGGTGTGTATCCAGTTGTATTTGAGATGTGTTATCAGAGCTATCCGCATAGGACTGGTATATACAGACTGTGGGATACTCTTGGCTCTCCAGACAATTATTTGGAGACCAGATAAGGGTGCCTTAGAACATCACAGTTGTTTCTATGTCCTGTTTTAAAAGCTGAAGCAAGCTCCACCAAGTGCACTGTTTAGAGCTCTGCTGAAAACTCTAACTCATGTGTAGGCACCTATGTGGTGTCTTAATTTGTTTTAAGCTGTAAATTGATTCTCACCCCTATAAAAGAAGCATGCCATGTTTATACTCATTGGGAAATTTGTACATCCTTCACTGTTGAATCAAAACCAAGACTAAGGAATAGCTCCCTGGAGGTGATGTTCTCTAGGAGGCTGCCTAGGTAAATAAGATTTAGCTTAGCAAACTTGACAGATTTCTTTATTTTGGAAGGATGAACACAGGCAGTTGTGGCTGAAAAAAATGCAACAACTAAACAGAAACTGGTTTCCATTACCATCTGAACATGGTACTAGCTGACTGCAAAGTATGCCAAGACCACTAAGTACAACAGTTCAGTCTCTGATAGGCCATCTTTTGGCTGGCTGTCTATTTGAATCAAGCTGAGCTGAATTGGAACATAGTATAACCTAGCATCTGGTGGTGGTTTGTGGCAGTAGGTCTCACACAGTTTACAAATCTCCAATGTACAATACTATGCATTGGGTTGAAGGGATTAAGCTCAAAAGCAGTGTTCCACCATCTAAATATCTTTATTCCTAAGGTGATATTTCTGTGCTGATCTCTACAAATGTGCCAGTGCTCCCATTAATATCATTTCATTTTTGAAAGATTTTGGTGCTAAGTGTTTCAACATTGTCTTAATGCCATCATTATCAGGGACACAACAAAAAATGAGACAACTTGTGTTCTTATCCTTATAGAGATTGTTTGAACCCCCAAAGTTACAGCTTTGGATTTAAGAATTACCTTTTTCCTAAGCATTTTCCTCTTATCTCCTGCTCCATATTCCTCATAACTGTTTTAGGTATAACACAAGTCAATTGATGGTCAATGGCCTGGAGAACTCATGGTACAGATTATGACACTGTACTTTGGATAGGACAAAAAAAATAATTATTGTTGCACCACTATCAAAATCTTACATTTAAAGTTGTTGCAATCAAATAATATCATGCCAGACACAAATACATTTCCTACCTCCTCTATCCAACCTATTTAAAGGAATAATTAAACATGTAAGAAACATGTTGAAAATCTGAATTTCCAGTAGGCACTAATGTAGTACAAGCTGTCCATGCAAATAGATATTTGGGCAAATTGTCTGCCAGTCCAGCTTCATTGGCTTTAATCAGTAAAGAACTCAGCTGAGGTTTCCCAAGGGAAGATATTGGATCCTAAACTGATGCTGTGTTTGAGTTTAGCCAAGAAGACAGTATGAATAAATCTATACTCAAACATACTGGGATTTTCTCAGCTCTTCATATGTCATTTCAGGCCATTTCTCTCAAAACAAAGAAAGAAAGAAAAAAACAAACAAAAGGCTACAAAGCATTTTCTTATTTTCACATCCTGAATTCATAAAAATGTCCATTTGTTAATGTTTAAATAGAATTATTTGTGGTGGGATGTCCACTAATGTGGAAGCATGTGAGAGGAAACAAAAAACTCTACCTCTCGCTTCCTTCCCCATTTCCAACAAAACAAAACAAAACAAAACAAAACAAAACAAAACAAAACACTAATAATATATAGAGAGAATTTTCCTTCACTAATGATATTCAATTGTTCGAAGAAGAAAAAAATGGTGCTAAGTATAATGAGATGCCAAATACAAAAAAAAGCCATGCTGCTCATCTCTAAGCCCTTCTGTTCCTTGAAGTGAAAACTCATTTTAAGAAGATTATGCTGCATACATTAGAAGATGGGCTGATATTTTGCATTCATACTCTACTGGGGCTTTGGCAGTAAAATAGAGAGAGGGAGAGAAGGAAAACAACACAACTAAAAAACAACATTTGTTCCTATTTACCTAATATACTAATATGAAGCGTAAGTCTCTTTACATTCATTTAGGCTTTAAGATATATATAAAATGATGAATTCTTCAGTTGAAAAGGAGACATGTAGTATTTTTGATTAGGAAGGAGGCTACAGAGGGGAATAAGGTGGTATTTGAATGAATTCCAAATTCAACATGAGCTACACAATTTTCCTGGTTTCAGGGAAACAAAAACTTTAAAAAATTCCTTTGATTAGAAGAGAAGGGCTCAGATTCCACACAAAATACTTCCAGACTTGTAAAAATGTAAGAAGGTTTAATTCCTTTACTGCTTGAGGGGCAGGGAATATATCTCCAAAGAATGAATAGCTGAATGAGAGTTCCTTAATGAATTTGTAATGAACAAAGCCTTTTCAATTCATACCCAAGGAAGATATTGCTGGAGTTGATGTTGAAATTTTAAATAAGAAATTGTGTGTCTGTTCTCCACCTTAATTATCTCCTAACAATATTTTTTGCCATGGGAATTGACTATAAGATTTTAATCTAATGATTTGTTTAAGACAGAAAACTCTTCAAATAAGATTTTTGGTTAATTTTTGAGTGTTTATTATTTCAGTTTAGGACTATATTTAGCTAGCTGCAGTTGTGAATGCAAGACTTCCTCTGTCCAGATCTCTTTTCAAGATCCATCAAATTTATTTTTCAAAAAGAATTAATACAAAATTATGATACTGACCTCATGTTATATTGAACTCATATTATGTTAAAGTCCTGCTGTGAGCGAAGGGTTGGGCCAGACGACCTCCCACCCCACTAACATAAATTATTCTGCTTGTTTGGCAGTTATTTCATCTAAAGACTTGTCACCTATTCTATTTCATTTTATTATTTCTTTTCCTTTCATTCCATTAGCATCAGTAGCGGTGTTCTGTGAAGAAATAAGGGCCTGATAGTGAATCATTAAATTTTGAATGATTTTTACATCGTGCATGAGAGGAATTAATTTGAGTTGCAACTGGTCAAAAATAAATTGGATTTTTTTTATATTGCATTTAACACTTTTTATAAAAAAAAATAAAATCCCCCTAACATTAAGTTTCTCTCAAAAACAAATACATGAAAAATATTTTTCCAGATGATAAATTTATACACACATAGATCCTTACAAATACACACACACACATTCAAAGATCTTGAGATAAACAGTTTTTCGGTCCAAAGAAGTTCTGTTTAAAAAGTCAAGTACTTAAAGGCTTTAGGGGCCAATTTAACTTGTATTCTTGTCTTTCATGCTTAAAAGTCTCATAGTAATTGAAATGCAAGGGATTTAGAATTCTGATTACAAGACTACCACTGAAAATTAAATTTAGGCTCCTAAATCGTTTATGCATTTTGAAAAATAAAAGGAAACCAAACCCTTTGATACTTTAAAATGCACATTTGTTTATACAAGTTTAAAAGATTTAAAATTAAGCTCTTCCATTATTAAACTTAAATGCTCTGACTATACCTGTTTAATGAAATCAAGAGGGAAAAATATTACATTTTAAACTGGTCCAATTACATAATATTTTTTAAAGAAAATAAAACCATTTTTTCTAACTTCTTTCTAAGAAATTAATCAAAATCACTGCCGAGTTTATGATGTGTTGAAGCAGAGAATACATACATATAAATATATTTGGTTTTGCTGAGCTACTTCTGTGCATGGTAGTCCTCTACCCACTCCAAACCCATGGTGTCTGAGCTAACTTGAAATGCAGTTCGTGAAAGTTGAGCAGTCCAGAAAACATACGATCCATCTAATGTTTTATGCATACCTATAGGTCGATAATGTTATTTATCATTACAGCATACTGGCATGTAGACAGAGCCCGAGAGAGGACCACAGGGCTATAAGCCGAAGGGAAGTAGAAACAAATGACAGCCCAGCACTGCAGTGCATCTATTTGGTAGCAATTATCAGTTTGTGAGTAACTACCAGAAAAGCTGTGGAAGAAATGACCTAATGACCACAGGTGGTGCTTAGAGACCTTTGCAAGTTGTGTGGAATAATACTGGAAGAAACTTGCTAGCTACGGGACAAAGTAAATTATTGTGAACTAAGCAGTACCAAAAAATTCTTTCAAAGCTCATGTGTTACTTGCAGTGACATTACACAATATCAAGAGGTGCTTCAAAATTAACATAAGAAACAAGTGTCCAATTATTTATGGCCATCATCTCAAATTTCAATCATATAAATCAGTTGATGTTTTCCCATGGAAGTAATAATAAACGTACTCAGGTTATATTACCTAATGTGCCACATGTGAAAGAATTGATCACTGCAAATGTCCCTGCTGTAAAACCGTGTATCCACCTCCTGTAAGCATAACTACATGCAAATTCTAATTTGCAGTATCAGCCATAATGATCACAATCCAGGGCTGGACTCAAGTTATTGCTTGAGAGTGACATGGGATGCTTTTCTGGGTTTCTTTTGGCTAGTTATTTCTTTGGCAGGACTGTGACTGCACTTTGTTATACAGAGGATTTCACATTTGAAGGAGAGTCTATGAAAGAGGAAAAAATTTTAAACATGGTTGTTGGACAAGTGAAAGATTCAAGCAATCCGGAAGTCCTTCCTTCAGGAGGGCCCAAATAAATTCTAAGGAGGCCTTAAAATTAGAAAATTCCCTGTGTATAATTAAAAAAAAAAAACCTTTCATTTTGTTAAAGTCATTTTGGTCATGGCAATGAGTAGTCTAGTTGCCACAGACAAAATATGAGGATAAGCTCCTACCCATCTTGATAAACAAAACTGCATTGGCCCTCTGGATTATAGGATCTATACAAACTAGTTGTATTTCTGAAAAATTGAAGAGGGATTAGTTCTGGTATTACAAGAGGATGGTTCATGTCTTAGCTTCATGCTGACTGTCTATGTTTGTCAGTCTAAATAGTAAGTCTTTACTGATTTCACAGAGATTGGAAACATAGCTGCCTTTGGCTTTTTCAAATGACCTGCAATGACAGTAGTTTATGTGCTTCAGTTATGTGCTTAAATTAGGATGGCCTGAATTGAGCCAATGAGAAGAGGTGTCTGGACCTTACTTCCACCAGAAAGGACAGTTTGGGAGAGGATGTGAACCTCAAGCCATGGCTGGGCAGCAGTGGAGGGTACACAGTAAGCTCGCTACCCTGGACTTCAGGAGAGCAAACTTTCCCTGTTCTTTTCATGGACCTTCTTGGCAGATTACCATGGGACAAAGCCCTGAAGGGAGGAGGAACCCAAGGCAGCAGAAAATTTTGTATTACGAAGATTTTGCATGCTTGCATGGTATCTTCTGTTTGATATTCTCAAATCCTTTTGTAAAGACAAACCTCAAAATCGCCTCTCACTCCTAATCCATTAATCAGTGCTTTTGCTCCACTTGCAAATTTGATCGGTTTTGGTTTCAGAATAAATAGCAACAGCACAGGCAAGAGTTTAGTACAGGAAATGCACTCCTTAGAAGACATTAGCAAGCTGTGAAAATCAACTTTTTGGCCTGGAGTAAGAGTTTACTTTTCTAATTCTCATTTTATATCACGGAAGGAGGTGAGGCAACATTTCCCCCAGAACAGAAGAAGATAATTTATCAGCTGGATTCCTACCGACTCTTCAAACAGCCTATTGTGACCTTTGGTTATTAAACCTTTGACTGTTAGTTAATTTCAGCAGTGGGGAGGCTATTAGCTGACCGGCTAGATTCCCTGCCCAGCATCTGCTAACCAATGACCTGTGATCTTGGCAATAAAACTGAAATTACATCTGGACAATAAATATATTTTGGCTTCTAACACAATGAGAGGTCCCATCCTGCCTTGATTTCTTGATTTTTTAAAGGTATGCCAGAAGACATTTTGCTGTGTCTAATGAAATAACCTGATTTTGGCCTTTATCCATCCATGAAATCTCTTTTTACATAGGCAATTGATGCTGGGGATTTGTGGCAGTCTTGGGATAGAAAGGAGGGAGATAAGTAGAGAGAAATACCAGTAGAACACAATGTGCAAGTCAAAAGAATAAAAATTATAATTTCAAACTTGTTTCAAAAGAAGAAGAAAACTTAGTTTTGGAAACACCATGTGTTTATCAACAATCATTTTAATGATTATGCCCTGAATGTGCAATTGTGTATTAAAAAGTGGGTGTAACCTGGTTATCAGAAAGGACTCAAACCATCTGTTCTATACTGAAAGAATAGTCTTTTAGCAATAGAACTAGAAATTATTCCTGCAATGTAAGAAACTCATAAACTGTGATATCTCTTCTAGCAATGTTAGGGGCTGTCAGGAAGGAGAGCAGGGGGTAAGATAGAGCTTCTTCTCAGGTCTGGCACAGGAGCATTCTTGTAGAAAGAAGACTTTGAGTTGTTGCCCAGATGGTTTTTGTTTTAAGATGAAAATGCTTATTCAGCAGCCTGACATGTTCATAGATGTGTAATGAGAGCTCAGAAATTTAAAGAAATCTACAGAAGTGTAGTGATCCAAATCCTTTTGAAATCCAATGTGATTTAGCAGCCCGTTTTCTTTAAACCTCTCCTCACATGCTTAACTACTATAAAATGTGCCCACAATTATCTCTACTCAGAATAGAGAAGCAACATTTTTTTGTACTTTCTGGATGACAAAATGCTTTAAAGAAGCTTTTTATATGTTTTCTTTATCTAATTTTTTATATATTTATATAGGAGTTTTTATAGGAAACTAAAAATATTCACATATTTCTATACTTTTTTTAGAAAATTATTTTTTCAAATAATTTCTCTATATAACTGTATGGTTGCTACTATGCTTGATGCTATTATATTTTTATTTGTTATCATCTTCCTTGTCACAAATACTTCTCTGAGCGATTAAAAGAATATTCTATGTAGATTTCAAAGATTGGTAACTAAACAGCTCCATTTCTTAGAAAACATATGAGTTTTTTAGAAAAATAAATTTAAAAAGAAAATTATTTTTAGGTGAAAAAGTTTCACTTAAAATTCACTTAAGCTTCACTGAAGTTCAATTTTAATTCCTAAAATACTAGGCTCTTTTTTTTTTTAAGTTACACTCTCAAACAAATGCCAAAAATACCCAAACTAGAAAGTCCTAAAACACAATCAGTGTAGACTGAAATAGATTTCCTGTTTTTTCTTGGTAAGAACAACACTGAGATATACACACAAAAGATATTTAGACCAACTTAATAGCCCCAAACGAAGTATTCACTTCTTCCTGCATCTACATGGCCAGTTTTTTCTTATCTCTTAATTTTGATTTGCTAATTTACATTAAAAGTTCAAAATCAAAGCCCAACACTTGATTTGCAAGACAGCTAAGAAGCTTACATTGATAACAAACAAACAAAAAGCTGCAACATTTTAAGGAACTCCTGTGACTAGGTATTGAGTCTAGTTTTATGAATATTTCAAATCACACATTTGTTTAAGAACAGACAAGGTAAAAGCTGTTCTTGAGTATTAAAATGTATTTGCTCAACCATCTCGGGTAACCCAAAATCTTCTAAAACTCATTCACAAAGCAAATGACACAGAGGAATTGAGCAGCTCAAGACCTTAAATCAGGGCCTGGCAAAATAAGTCTGACTTTAGAAAACAAAACAAGAAAATTGATTGCAGGTTGCCATGCTACATTTAATAATCAGTGCTTAAAACTCTGCAGTCTGGTTCCTCTTGTCTAATCTGTTTGTCAAAGTTCTCCTTGCATTTAGAGAGCACAGATGGAGATAGCCTTCAGTCTAATGAGCTTGTGGTTAAATTTAGAGGTAATGTATTTTCTTTTTGTTATAAGAAGTAAGATTGGATTCAAACACTGTAAATATAATAGTGACAGGCATGGGTACTGTAGTCCAAAGTTCTTACAAACCTTCCCTTTTAAGAATTTAAGAAGCTGGGGAAAGAAATAACAAACCAAAGAAATGCAAAACAAAGCAAAGCAAGAAAAAAAATCAGAAAAAGTATTTTAAAATTATTTTTCTATGCATTTTGTGATTCAGATATGTCACTACTGTGTTTTAAAGTGAAGAGCTCAGTTTTAGGTAGCAGGCTCTAAAGACTAATAGGCCTTCACTGAGTTCTGACATTTCAGAGAATGTATGAGACTTTGCTATATAGCTCTTTGTCTGTGGTATGTGCATAGCTATACATCTTCCACTGAGGCCTTCTTGCGGTATGTTTAAACTGTGGTGATTCAGCCAGTTTCACTAGAGTTGACTCCTTTGTGTGACAGCAGGATGGAGCTGTAACCTAAATCCAGCCAAAATAAGTTTAAGCTTTTAAAGGCATGGTTTAAGACAAAAGTCCAATCAACTGAGATTCCTTTAATCCGTGTTGGAAGAAAGTTAAGTGTTCAACCAGTTCAGCCAACCTAAGATCTCTGTGATGCAGAAAGAGTGTAGATTTTTCTCTGTTTGAAGAAAGCCAATTAAATTGCATCAGGTAGGCAGATGGTGTTTTCAGGTTAGGGGAGATGATTTCAGGCCCCAGTATAAAACCAAACCAAAAAAACCAAAACAAGCTAAGCCACACCAAGCCAAGCCATGCCAATCTTGACCAAGCCTTCAAAACTACGAGTTGAATTATCTCTACTTTTTTTCCTATGGAGAACTTCCCTCCCCCCCGCTACTTTCTTTGCTTTGTACTTTTCAGACCTTCCCCTAAGTTCAAGGTTGATGATGCAATTGTGACTGAAGGAAATGCAGCAGTTAGCTTCACTTTAGAGGTTTTTTTGGTAACACACCACATTACATTGGTTGCTTGTCATTGCATCCTGCCAGATTTTTGGCACCATAATTTTTTTACTTCAAATTTACTAGTATGAATTATTCATTAGGGGAAAAAAAAAAGAAAAAAAAAGAGAGAGGGGAAAAGAGGAAAAAAAAAAGAAAGGGAAGAATAATTTGCATTTCCTGATTGGAAGCCAGGGATTATTCATCATTGCCCTGTACATCTCTTATAAAGATGATAAATGAATGTATATTAACTGAACCCTAAAACAAAATAATGTGTTTTTCTAAAAGTTTTGCAAAGCTGCATTTCCATTGTAATTAGTTTAGTTTTTTTAATCAAGTGCTGTTAAACCACCATCAAAATGAAAGCTGAATTCTAAACTACTTAACAGAGGTGGGGTAAAGTAATAGACAATTATTTGGTGTGGTTTTCCTTCCCTTTTTTATACTACAGAAAATAAATAGATTTATCCTCTCTCTTTAAAATGAAAAAAAAAAAAAAAAACACAAACGTACCCACATGCACACAAAACCAAACCCAACCAAAACAAACCAAACAAAAAAAATCCCGAAGTAAACATGTGACCACCCCCCCCAAAACCCCAAACCCAACACAAACAAACCAAAACAAGTCAAACAAAAGAACAACAAAAACAAAGGCTTATTCAAGGAAAGAAAAAGCTTTTCTGATAAAGAGTTATGACAAAATTGCTTATTCTGGGACAAGTGGATGACTACAGCAGCAAGAAACTTACTACAGAGTTTTCCCTCACAGGAGACTTAATAACCATTTACAGTCCTCAAAATGTAAAATACATTGTCTTTTTCATTATTATTTTGCTGCCCACAATGCTGTTTTTCTTTCTCTTCAGCTATGCCTCTCTTACCATGAGGCGTAGTTGAGTTTTGCCTTAGCTAAACAAGAAACTACCCCACATAGGATGTGATCTTTCAATATAGTTAAGCTTCCTACTGGTAGTGAAAGTGTAATTAGGAGACAGTTGGACTGACTGTGAACCCAGAACAAACCCCCCTTTTTTGTGGGTAAATGGTTTGAAGAAATGTGGCTGGTTTATTTAAAATTAAAATTAAAAAAAAAAAAATTGCATATAATATTTACTGTTTCCTAAATGTTCCTATTTTCAGCAAACCACAACTATAGACATCAAGATAACCATTCAAAACAGGGCAACTGGAATTTCTTCAGTTTATATTTTCTGGAAGTAACTTTGTATTCCCTTTTATTTTATTCAGATCTTCGCTCTTCTTCCTTTACTTTTCCTTTTTAAAAGGGGGACTGTATAGTTTTAAATTTTGGGGGTTTGTGGGTTTTTCAAAAAATGACAAATATTTAAATTCTAAAAACCAAGAGCCAGAATTTTCATTACCAATATCAGTCAAGACAGAGCCTAAATTATTTCTTCTCAGATCATGATGTCAAACTGCTGTAATTTATTATTCTTACTATGATACAGCAATTATACCCTAGAAAGGAGGAAATCATGAGAAATTTCACTGACAATGAAAGAATTTCTCTGTTTTCATTCTTTCACAAAGAATAAAAAAGAGACTCAAAGACTGGGTTCCCAGCACCCAGAGGGAGAAATTGCAGTTGCAATAAATGGTTCCCTGGAGAAGCTCAGATCAGTACTCTCAGAAAGCAAGACATTTGAAGACTATTATTTCCATTAAACACCAAAGTAACTGCCTGTAAACTTGTTCAGTTATTTGTTTTTACTGGCCTGTAAAAGCATAAAATATAAATACATAAATAAATATTTATAATGCATGGATAACAGTACTAACACATGCCATAAGCCATGCCAGCAAAAAGAAAAAAAAAATCAAGCTTCATAGCTGAAGAGATGTCACTTGGCTTGATTTGTAATAAACAAGTTCAGTTATCACTATGCAGCTCATTATGACATACTATTTTCTATTAAAATGTTAGCCCTTTTAAATTGTACTACTCATTCCACAAGGGAAAAATCACAAACTTTAAGGACTAGATCCATAGAATCACAGAATCATAGAACTGTTTTGATTGGAACATCCCTCAAAGCCAACCCAGAGTTGCAAATACAGTTCCAATACCCCTGCCATAGGCAGAAACACCCTCCACTAGCCCAGGTTGTCCAAAACCCCATCCAACCTGGCCTCAAACATATCCAAGGAGGGGACATCCACAACTTCTCTTTGCTAATGTCTAATGTAGATCTGCTATCTTTACATTTAAAGCCAATTATCCTGTCACTACAATCCCTGGCAAACAGTCCCTCTCCAGCTTTCCTCTATACCATTTCAGGTACTGGAAGGTTGCAACAAGGTCTCCCCAGAGCCTTCTCTTTTGCAGGCTGAACAAGCCCAACTCTTACAGTCAGTCTTCCTAGGAGAGATGCTCCTGCCTTCTGGTCATCTTGGTGGTCCCCCTCTGGACTCACTGCAACAGTTCCATGTCTTGCTTCTACTGAGAGTCCTAGGGCTGGACACAGTACTTACTCCGTGGGGAGTCTCTCTAGAGCAAAGTAGAAGAGCACAATCACTTCCCCAGTCATACTGCTCTTGATGCAGCGCAGGACACAGTTGATTTCTGGGATGCAAATACGTATTGTTGGCTCATGTTGAGCTTTTCATCAACCAACAGCCCCAGGTCCTTCTTGGCAGGGCTGCTCTCAACCCATTCACTGCCCAGACTGTAGTTGTGCTTGGGATTGCACCAACAGATGTGCATGATCTTGCACTTGGCCTTATTGAACTTCATGTGATTCGCTTGGGCATAATTCTCAAGCCTTTGAGCCCAACTCTCAAAAGTTGGGCCCAACTCTCAAGACATTGAGCTGTTGACCACAGTTCTTTGACTGCAACTGTCCAGCCAATGACTAAGCCACCAAATGGTCCACCCACCAAATCCATGTTTCTCTGATTTAAAGACAAGGATGTCATGCAGGACAGTATCAGTTTTGCACAGCAGTACTGTTTTGCACATAGTAAAGTAGATGGTGTTTGTCACTGTTCCCTTATCAACCAATGTTTTAACCCTGTCCTAGAAGACCACTGAATTTGATAGGCATGATTTGACCCTAGTGAAGCCTCTTGTCAATCATCTCCTTCTTTTTAATGTGCCTGTGGCATAGTTTCCAGGAAGTGAATTTATGTTTTCATTTCAATTATTTCTCCAATCTATCATGATAGAGTTAACAAAACCTACCATAATTATGATTAGAGCCCTCAAAATGATTATGATATAAGAACTAACTATCAAATTATACCAAACCATCAGTCTGGAATCTAATTGCTAGTGTCAAATAGAAGTATATTTTGTTATGTCCCATGTTAACTTCATCATTCCCATCTAAAATGCCAAGAAAATGACAATCTGCAGTCTCAATAATTTGCCAGATTTTTCAGTAAAAAATGACCATTAGTGAATAATGAATGCTTTGTGCTTATTAAAACTACTCTATTTTCACCTTTAACTTTGCCATGAAGTAGGCTGAAGCTTATTTTGCACATAGGTAAACATGACTTCACAAAACATCAGGGTCTGAAACAAGTATTTCCACAACGAAGTTGTTTCAAACACTGAGGAGAGGGATAAAACTTTTCTCTACTTTCCCTCCATTAACATCATCCCTCATTGTCGCAGTTTTGTGTAGCTGTGCTGCTGAAATGGCTTCTGCAGGCAGCAGCCAGAAGCTCTCTGCAGACCCCAGACTGTAAACATCGGCCAATTCAAGGCCAAAGATGCTGCTGACCAGGGCCGATCCAATCGGACATGGTCACAGTGCCTCTCTGAATCATATTTAGGAGAAAAAAAAGCTGCAGGCAGGTGCATTTTGCCACCAGAGAAGGGAGTGAGAAGATATAACAAGAAGCACGGACACCAAGGCCAGGGAAGAAGAAGTTGGAGGGGGAAGAATGAGGCTCTCCGGGTGCCAGGGAGAGAGATTCCCCTGCAACCCTTGGAGAAGACCATGGTGGAGCGAGTGTCCCCTCGCAGCCCATGGATAAGGACAGGGAGCAGAGACCACCTATGACCTGTGAAGAGATTGATCCATGCCTCAGCAGGTTTGCCGGGGGACTTAGGACTCTGGGGGGGACCAGGTCACAGCAGTCTGGGCCTGAAGGTCAGACCCCATGGAAGGGAGCCCTGCTGAGGCCTGTGGGGAGGAGATGACTCCTGAATAGAGAGGACTCACACTGCAGAAGTTTGTGGAGGAACATCTCCTGTGGGTGGGACCCCACGGTGCTGCAGGGGAAGGATGAGTGTGTGGGATGGCCCCCAGATAAGAAGGAGGACAACTTGGGAGAAATGGACTGAAAATCCCCATTCCCTATTCCATGCCCCTCCCCACGCCACGATGGGGGGAAGAAGGGAGCTAATTTATGATTAAAGTAAGGTCTGTGAAGAAGGGAGGGGTGGGAGGAAGTAGAAGTATTAAGATCTGGAGGAGGAAAGCAGCTTGTGATGAACCACCTGAACCCCACTCCCCAGTCCCTGTCCCTCCCTGCGCCATGCTGGAGGGGGAAGAAGGGAGTAAAATCGTGATGGATGAAGTTTAAGTCTGCTAAGAAGGGAGGGGTAGGGGGAAGGAGCTTTAAGAACTGGCTGCACTTCTCATTACCTGACTCTGGATCACTGTGTATGTAGTTGTAGTAGTAATAAATTAGTTTTCTTTCTTTTATTCTGTGTTGAGTCTGTTTTGCCCATTGCACTAATTGGAATGTGATCCCTCTGTCCTTATCTTGAATTCTAAGCCTCCTAATATATATTTTCTCCCCTTTTCAGCTGAAAAGGGGAGTGAGCAAGAAGCTTTGGTGGGCATTTGGCCTCTAGCCAGGACCAAACCACCATACTCCTTCATATGGCAGAAAGCCACCTGTCCATGCTTTGTCCACACAGAAAAGGTCCAAAATTAAAAAAGCATTAAGGCTATACTGTTAATGCTACCGCACAGATGTGCTAGTCCTAGGCTTGAGCTAGGTCTGAAAACTGACTTCCTATTAGTCATGCCCATACTTCCGACAGGGAGAAGCGTTTACATCCAGATACTCACACCTCGGTTAGATGCTTGTGCCTGATTTTTCCTATCTGGATGACCTCTTTACTCATCGTAAATGTGAATCAAGATATCATCAGTTTGAATAACTGATGACTATGGTCTAATGTGTGAGCCTAAGTACAAAGAAAATGTAAAAGCAGAGCTATACCCTGAGAATGCAAACATGATTAAGTAACAGGAGTGGGTTTGCACAGCCAGTTTTCAATGATGGCCTAAATTCAGTCATTGAGATTTGATTTTAAAGAACAAAAACCTTCCCTGGTTGGAGAAATTTCATTCATAGCCTGTAGGATCACACCTTATTTTGTACTTTTAATATTTTCTCATATCCCTGTGCTGCACTCAGGCTAAAATAATCATCTCCTTTTCATTTCATATTCATGCCCTGCTTCAAGGCCTCCGAGGGAAATGAAATAACATGTGAACCACAGGACTAGTGCTGCAAACACACATATAAAGGAGAGCATGACCATCATTGCAAGTAAGTATGAAATACTGCAGTAAACAGACAAGCCCTTAGCAAAACATAGAGTGAACTCAACACACCCAGGTGAGCAGGCAGGGGAAGATTTATGCAGAGACCACAGGACTAGAAAAGAAATTAAAACCAGCTACGGGACAGGGATTGTTATATTGTTGCTAAGTACTGTAAAAAAAAATTCAGGTTTTCAAAGTGTTAAAAAAGTGATCCAGTGCAAAAAGAGAGTGAGAGCCATTGATCATTATGAACTGCAGCTCACAATTGACAAAAAGTCCTTTTTCTTAAATATGCATGGTTTAAAGTTTTCAGTCCAAGGGATTCATGATACTGAAATTCTCCTGACACATACATGTTAGAAGAAAAATGGCAATTTGCTGTGAATGACGTCTGGGAAAGAAGGAAGAGAAGGGATGTAAAAAGAAATAATTAAAAAACTATGTTTCTGATGGAACAGTTTGGATTCCTAGGTGGGACTCATTTGTCCGAACATAGATGAACTGATCAATAAATGCTTCTAGGAGTGATTCGCTCACTTTAAGATATATATCAAAGCTAGATTAATATAAATCGATCTCTCAAAATGTCTATCTCTCTCTGTTCTTGACTCTCATGAAGGAAGGCTTATGTAATGAGACCAGACTTAGGCCTCTAAATTTTGGACAACTGAAGTTAGATGAGATGAATCACATCCTTACTTATTTGTGATAAACTAGTCCTCAAATAACCCAGCTCAAAGACACACACACAATACATTCAGGTGATACCACAGTCAAGTGTAGGGGGGTTATTCTATCAAAGAGAGGAAGATATTGAGTAGTTTTGCTGCACAACAGAGTATCTAATAATTGATTACCTTTATCGATGTTGCTTCGATAAGCATAAATCCCACAGAAAGCATTGGTACTTGTTACTTGTTGCAAACATTATGTGATTTTTTATAAACTTGGGTGATGTGGCCTCAGTTTCCAATTTAGGCAACAGCTTCACCTACTGAAATGCTGTGAAAGACTTCAGAAATGGGAAAGATGTAGACCTCTCAGGCGGGTAAAGAGCCATTCCACATTCAAAGACTTTGTACTTGCACAGCGATTTTGGTGCAGGCTCTTGAGATGAATGTTATGTAAGAGTCTCTTTTTTTTCCTAGTCAGCAGTTTTTCTCTGTTAGTCCCACACTACCCCTGACCAATTACATTAATGCATGTTTGTCAATACTGAATTTCATTTGCTGCATAACAGCTCAAAGCCCAGCAAATCTTGTTGAATTTTCCTTGCCTCTTAAGCCTGAGTTCTTGCGTCTTCCCAGCTTTGTGTTGTCAGCAAAACTTAACACATTTACAATCGGTCTCTTGATCTAGGGCAATTACAGTGAGAAGCAATAGCAGGTGCAGGAAGCTTAACAAGAGACGGATGTTGTACTATCATTGTGGTCTCCAATCCTGCACTAGTATCAGGATTGTCAAATTGGTTCAAATTAAATTGACATGGTGGTAAAGTAGGTATCGCACAGTTGTTATAAATCTGAGACTTTCTTGTCTCTAATGGTTTGAGAGGAAACAAGGAGAAGGAGACAAGCATGTGCAGAGGCAGCAGCAGAAGGCAAGAATGAATAAAGGGAACAAAGGGAGAAAAGTAAAGGTATTGATAGGCTACCTACTATATCTGTGGACTGTCACAAGAAAACAATTGGTGAGGACGTGCAGAGTTCAGAACACAGGAAATGCATGCATTATTATTCAATATTTTTTGTTATTCCCAAGGCAGAGAATGAACAGGTTAGAGTTTATAAAAGATTAAAATCTTGGTAACTTAGTGACACGTCACCCAGCTTTTCCCAATCAGGCCAACCCCTGGAATGCAGAACCCTGAACTCAGAGCATCTGGAGCACTTTACTGGAATAAAGTAGCTTCTAGGTGAAGAAATTTCATGAAAGTTTCCCATATCTTAATGATTAATCTGGGTCATTATGCTGCTATAAAAGTGGCATTCTCTAACTGTAACTGAACACTTCGAGAGATTTGAATCTTTTAGCATTCAATGGACTCTACATGAGTATTTTTAACACATGGAACTCTTCAAAGGACTTATGGAAAGGATATTCCTTCTGTCAAGTAGAAAAACAGTAAAGAGCCTTCCAGACTGATACATTCTTGGGCACATGCGGTGAGAAAAGTCTTGTCCTTCAAATAAGCCTGATAAACTATAGACTACTGACAAAGTTATTCAAGTTAGGAAGATAGTCACCTTAAAATCCAGATAAATAAGTATTTCTAGAATAGGAAGAAGTTACCATGTGGCAGCTAAAACTTGAGTCTTGCAATTGTGGGAAAATAACCCCAGGTACCAACATGTGCTGGGGGTCAATTGGCTGGAAAGCAGCTTCAGTACAGAAGGACCTAGGGGTCTTTGGCATACAAGAAATTGAATATGAGACAGCAATGTATGCTTGCAACAAAGAAGGTCAACAGCATCCTGGGCTGTATCAGGAAGAACACTGCCAGCAAATGAGGTAGGTAATCCTTTCCCTCAGCACTGCTGAGACATCAGAAATACTGTGCTTGGTTTTGGCCACTGCAGTACAAGTGAGATATGTGCATATTGGATGAAATTCAGTAAATTCTGATGAAGACATTGATGTTAAGCTGTCCACACAGAAAACGCATGTTTAAGTTTCCACAGTAGTTAACAGATGTTGATTTAAATACAAGTTGTTCAGAAAGCTACATACTTAGTCCTAAACCACACTTCTAAACTTTGTAAGCTCAATAGGTCTGTAGGTTTTATTATGCTTGTTTACTAGCTGTTTGATTCAGCTATCTGAAATGCAACACCTACTATAATTTGAGAGAATGAGATTGCATAACGCATCCACGTGGGTCTTGCAGGGCTACACGATGCCTATACTCTACTGGACTGGAACTTGGAAGCCAGAAGCAATTATCTAGAGCATGTTGAATGGCATTAGACACCTCTTTTTAACAGTTCAATCTCTTATTCTTTTGATTCTAACAGGAATTGAGAAACATAGTACAGCGGTATACCTTTACAGCTAAGTATCTAGATGTAGATTTTCAGTTTGTAAGTTGAATCCTACCAGTCTGTGAATTAAATCTCACTGAGGATATGATGGAATGAGTGTGTCCAAGGTAAGAACATATATTTCTCCTAAAATAACATAAGGACAAAAAAGGCATAAAACCAGACAACCTTATGCCATGTTCTTCACAAAGAAAACTCTCTTTTCTTTATCATTTGTTTACCTGAAAAGTTTACTCATATCTCTTGTTCTAAGACTTTTTGTAGGATGAAGTCTTTCTAATAGTGTTTTTTTTTAAGAATCAGTTTCCATTGAGAACTATAAGCATTAGAATTTTTTAGAAAATTCTATTTTTTTAAACTCAAATGGAAAATCAAAAGGAAATCTTTACAGAAATGCTTACCCATACTAATGAAGAGCAAACTTTTTAGTTAAATAAAGGCAATACCAAAAAAAGTAAATATATTATGGTAGATAAAGGAATGTAGTCATGATAGAAGACACAGGGGACTACATAGGACAAAAAGTAGCTGAAATGTATACTGTAGAAATACTTGGATGGCTTGTTGATTCTCCCAGGGAATGCTGGGATATTCTCCAGCAGATGTTTCATTGTTCAGACATTTAAAACTAGATTACAAAAAGCAATAAGACAGAGAATGAATAATCACTCAAAAAATGGATGAGATTGCCATTGGAACAGATGAACTAATTCAATGTGCCTTATTAAATATTAAGTATTTGATTGTTATGATCGTAACATACCCTATAATTCTTTGTAACTTGTTTGTATGTTCTTAAGACATTACTGAATGGAATAGTAGAAATGTGAATTTAATTAAAATCTGTCAGAATATTATATCTTTTAGATATTTAACTAAGAATTATTAGATCAATGTTCTGATGAGTTCACTGTCCTATGACACTAGTACCAATAAACTTCATATTGAATGTTATATTAAAAAAATATATATTTACACAAATGCAATAGAGGAGTTATTTCCTTTTCTTCTTCAAATTTTCTTCCCCTACAGAATATATCCTTACAACATTGACCTCAGCAAATCTTTTGGTTTTTCACTCCCCCCATGTCATCTCTAGGATTCTAGAAGACATTATAGTCTCTGTCCCCTGAAAAATAAATGTAGACCAGTTACCATGAAATGGAAGCAACTCAGGACAGACCACTGAAGCATAAATGATTTTTTCCTCTCAGGCCACTGTGATTTGTGTGCGTATGTGGGTGTATAAACTGCATGCGGTGTTACGGGAAAGCTGTAGACTAAGGAGAAGAAATGAGACTGCACTTGAAAATTAAAATTACAACCCCACCAAATGCAAAACAGAAAGATACCAGAATTTTAAATAGGTTGGTAGATAACATCAGCTCATTAGCAGTTCTATTACAGCTTACACTGGTTTGTTTTCTCTGAGCACAAAAAAAAAAAAAAAAGCGATATGTTTGTGTCTATGTGTCTGTTTGTGTATGGAAGTAAGTAAATTAGGCAGACATAGCACAAATTATTTTAGAACAGTCTGAAAATTTAAATGTACCCTTCAAGATAACTGGGAAAGGGTGTGGGGGGAAGACTGTTGAAACTGATTTTGAAAAACGTTGGTATATCTCAGGTGGACTTTTATCTTCAGAAGAAAGACTTCTACTGCCTTGAACTGATCATAATTTCTTCCTATTTTAAAACCATGGAGTTCAAAGTCAAGCACAGTTCCCAACAAATAGATGACAAGGCCTTGTTCTTGAGTCTTGGCCACAGCAATCAAGGTCAAGAAAGCAGAATAAAAGAAATATTATGCAATATAATTATTTGTATTTATAAGTAACAATACACCACACTGAAAGTCGTGGTGGTTTTTGTTCAGTTGGTTGTTTGGGGTTTTTGTTTTGTTTTGTTTTTTGTTTACTTTCTAAATTTCCTTAGAAGAAATGAAGTAACCACAAGGACAAATTAGAGATGTTCCAGCACCAGAGAGAAAAAAGCCTTTCCTACTTTAAGACTAGAACTTTAATTTTTGTTAATAGATGTTATCATGAAATGTTGAAGAACTCTGTTTGCATAAGTTCTTATTGGTATTGTCTCTGTGATAACAAGTCAATATATATCAGCTTAATAAAATGAAGACTGAACAACAGCCGAATGCAAATATTAAAGGAAGATCACCAGGAGACAGAGAATTGATTGTGGACAAAAGAAATGTGAACTGAACCTGAAAGAGTTTAATGGGATACTAGAAGGAAGAAGCAGTGAAGTTTCAATGATAGGCTCAAACAAGATGAAAGTCATATAATCTATAATGAGATGTAACTTTTAGTTATTTATTTGATTTCAATTCATGGGAATGTTGTTTAAAAACTTTAAAAATATCTTTCTTCAAAGTTTTTTTCCATTTAGAATTCTATAAATTTATATAGCTGTATGGAGTCTCATCCCACTGTTCATGCATGGATTGATGCATCTCAGAGTAGCACAAGCAATTTAAGTGTCCTCACTGCAAAATTTAATTTTTAGAAACAGTATTTCCTTTGGTTTGGGGAAAACAAATGGAATTGAAGACATGACCCATACTATGTATATCCATTTTTTTCAAAAGTTCTTTTGTACCTTGTTCACATTGAGTCAACAGAAACTGAAGCTAATTCTCTTCACTGGCTGTTGCTCATAAAAGCAAACTCTATCCAAGGTGAGAAAGTCAGGCAACCTCAAATTTTACATAAAACCATTTTAACTGGACTAAATATGTCCCTGCCTCCATTTACTGCCAGTTTTGTTGGCTAATACACACTTCCTACTGAATATAGACACCAGAATGAGTTTCTATGATCAGAGTAATACTCTTAATTGCCTTTGAAGGTTTGTTTTGTAGTTTTTAAACACTGGTGTGATGGACACAAGGCAATAAAACACACTGGCTGCTTCACACTCTCAAGGACCCAGGCAGATTTTCATCTCCTGGGTCCTACATGGATATGAAGGAGTCCATTTAACTATCCTGATTAGAATACAGGGGAACACTCAGCAAGTATGAAATGAAATATCTGTACTGGGTTTGTGAAATGACACTGTCCAAAGTTGCTGTACAAACATTAAATAATACACATTTTCTTGCTACATAAATAACTGGGAGAATGAATAATCTCCTTTCATACTTCTAAGATTAATTCAGGACATTAGAGACAAAGAGACATGAGAGAACTTCATCTAGTGGGGTGAGATGCATCTGTGTATGTGCATTGCATTTGGTCTGAATTATCCTTTAACCAAGCCAGACCCTTTGTAATTCATGCCACTGAAGCAAAGAATTAGATGGTAGTCAGAGTGTCAAAGTTAAGGGACACAGTATTTGATCTGCAACACATTTCTCTCCTCTTTGGATGATAAAAGGTGATGTCAGTTTATGGGAAAGATTGGACAGATTTACAGGAAAAAAAAAGGAAGAGAAAAGAGAAAATGACAGGAAAAAATAGAAAGAAAAATGAAGAAAAATAAAAAGGAAAAGATAAATGAAAAAAGAGAAAAGGAAATGTTTTACTAAGTACCTGAAAATCACTTCTTGCTCAGGAACTCCCTGAGCTTAAAGGGTTTGGAGGCCAGAGAAATACTAAAGAAAACATCATGTTTAGTGGCATAGCTTACCATAGAGACATCTGTAAAGTGAAGACCTTGGTCATCTGTTTAGGAATTGTGTTGTATGGAGGGTTCTGTACAAAATTATAATTAATTCTTAGAAAATGTGTTTCCCTCAGTTATCATGTGCCTGTGTCATGTGTCATCCAAAAATAAGCAACTTATATAGGTCTAGGTACTCTGAAAATAAAAATATGTTCTTCTCTCAATGAGTTACAAGGACAGTTATGGATAGTATAGACTCAAGTTTGATGAAGTAATTTACTATTACTCACTTATCATGGAAATGTTGCTAAATCAGGGAATATTTGCAACGTTTCATAGCAATTATATGCAAGAATCTGATTTAGGTCTCAGTTCCGTATAATCAATAGAGAACATCTCTACACCTGGGGTTTATTTCGCCAGAATTGGCTGTTATCCAGTGGTAGTGAAAGACAAGTCCCCTGTGGTACTTCAGGAGGTTGAAAAAAGCAAATAAACAAACACTGTGAAGCATTCAACACAATGATCTCAGTCTTGTCGTACATAAGTAAAGTCTACTATTCCATAATTTACCACTAACTATTGCACCTTATGCACAACAAAACTTCCCTTCCTCACCAGTGTAGTCTGAGACAAAGACCAGAGCAAATAAATAGCAAACTTAAGATGGTACATATTGAATCAACCCCCCACCCGCCAAAACCAAAAGCATCTGGAAACCCTAATTTAAAAAAAATCTATTAGAAGAAATATTTCTTGCACTTCTTTTTAATAGAAGCTATTAAAAAAAAACCTGCAATCAAAGGCAGGACAATAATGATAGGAGAAAAGGAGACAATGTGGGTAAAGGTACCAGAATGTTGACTTCTTTTATACGTACAACAGAGGGTTTCTTTCCTAGTAATGGTCAGTCTGAATACTTCGGCACATTGCACAATGAACTTTAATCCTATGATTTCTGGTGCCAAGGTATTAAGTTCAAAATATTGCTAGTTCAAAATATTGCTAGTTAGAAAGAAAATACTCCATGATTCTCAGCAAAGTACCATTTTTGCAAATATGTACGTTCTGCTTTATTAAAAAAAAAACCCAACAAAACAAACCTGTAAGTTTGTTTTAAAATAATATTAGCAAAAAAGGGGCAGGGAGATGAAAGTCAGGAGAAGCTTTGTGGAAACTGAAATAAGGCTTAGAAGGTGTGTAGAACCAAAGACAAGAAATGATGATGGGAGGAAGGATCCGGGGTAAATCTTTCTTTGTATTACTCATATATACATACCATCTGTTTTGTTGCTGAAACTTTGCTATTGGTTTGATTTTTTTTTCCTAAAGAGAAAAGGGGATAGTCATAAATATATGAGTAAGTACTTTACATGAAGTCCTTTACATACATTCTTATGTCTCATTTCTGCAGAAACATGACATTGAACAGACCCCTGAGGATGTAGTAATTCTCATTTCCTCAATCTGAACACACTAAAATCCCTTTCTTAAGTCCGATTCTGTACCACTCAGGTGAAATATTTTCCCATGAATTTGTTTGCAATTTGCTTTTAAAAATCAACATCCAGATTAATCCATTTTTAAAACTGCTGAAAGAAATCTTGTTCAGAGATAGGCAGAGAATTTCAGTGGATCTGCATGAACTCATATCATCCAGAGTTTGCATCTTGAACCATTGGTATCAAAAAGGACAAATTGTGTAGAAATGCAGTGTATTTCTACAGTGGCCTTGAAGATCCACTACTGATACTGACTGTGCAAATTACATCTTAAAGCACTGTTCAGGTATTATTTTTCTATCAAATATCTGTAATTGGCAATAACCTCTGAACCTTATCTTTCCCTTCTTTCTTTCCCTTCTTCCATTCTGCCTCTACTTGTGCATTCTTATACATGTAACTACATTTGAACATATTCTTGCCATGCAGAAATACTGCTTTAAATTTCATAAAAAATCCATTTTTGTTGACTATTAACTGAGATTGTCTCTGTAGTTCTTCACAGTTAGTTTAATTCTGTAGTATAAAACTATGGTGATAAAATAATCCAACTCACCAGCTTTGAAACAGTGTAATTGAGAGGAGAAACTGGTTAAATGGAATTAGACCACTTTTACATCAGGATAGATAAGTTTAATCTTCTGATTAAGATTTGAAGCTGATAGCATACAGATGACTCTTGTACTAGCAACCAAATTATTTAATATTTGTATTGCGTCAGAATTCAGTAGACACAGATACTCTGTATGTTACCAGAATTATAATCTTCTTAGAAAGACAAAGTAGCTCAAAAAGTCTGGAGATGTTCTCTGCAGACTGCAATGATGATAGTCATGTTTGTCAGTGCTTACACACAAACACAACCTGTGACCTGAATACTTATATCAGAGTAGCTAAAATAAATCAGCCTTGAGGTCTGCCCAGCTCAGTGTCCTGTCTCTAACAGAGGTGTAAAGTGTGGTGTCTCTAAAAGAGGTGTCTTGTGAGGGTGAGAGATCAGGACAAGTAGATGAAGTAAAGGAAAGGGGCTAAGTCCTTTCTGAGCTCCTTAGTGCTTGGGGCTCAAGAGATTCCTGAACTGGGGCACTGCCTCAGTATGCAGTGGTCTGAGAATGATTTATTTGCCAGGAGCTTTTCCAGACTCCCTTGAAAATGTGTTCTTTGTCAGTATTTAGCATTCAAAACAGTTGTGGCAAAGAGTAACATATTTTTGTGTTTCTACAGCAGTCATTATCTTTGACAACGCCATAGAGAATGAAACAGACAAATCTGGAAGAGGAAGAAATTCCAATGTTCAAAAGCAGAGCTACAGATTAAGTGTCTCCAATATTCACTCTTTAGCTGCATCTCTGAGAAGTCAAACTTCTGTAGATCTAACAAAGAGGAAGATATATGCTCATATGTTACACTGAGTGCAGAAATAAGGAGTTCATATTCTGTCCATAAACTAGCAACTCTCCAAATGATTTGAACACTTTTTGGAGTGTTCTTTAAACAAAACATAAGCCCAACAGCATCCAGACATTTTGAACCATCTCTACTGTTAAAAAATAAAAAAGGTGGAGAAGTAAAGCCATTGACTTTGACAAAAAAAGGGGACAGATTGTCTTCTGGTAAAAAGCAGTGGCATTCACTGAAGTTTATGAACAATCCAGATTGCCCTAGACAGTCATCTGGCCTGGTGATGCCTTTTCGAACTATTTTAGGCCAATGTAGATGCTACACTCAAAGACCATAACGCAGGCACTGGCTTGTTCATAGACATCACAGTTCATATCCAAAGACAGTAGTAGAAATAAAGAACAATTTTTATGGGATAACTCATTTGAACAATTTGAGACACCTAAGGGAAGGTAGCAAATCAAATCCCAGGGGAGCCTACTTCACTCCACTGAGTACAATGGAATCTTGAGTGATGAGCTCGGCATCAAACAGGATTTGCTCAGCACTAGATGTTTTTATCTGTCTTTCAGTAATGACAAGCCTGAAACAAAGTAAAGTTTAACTAATCTGGAACGAAACCCAACTTGGCAAAGCACCTGCACTACACCCTCTCATGCTGAAGAACACAGTCCACAGTGTCCCACAAGTCTGACGTTACCCTGAAACAAGTGGAGTCTGGAAAGAGCTTGCCTAAATACATGTTTTACTTTGTTTATTTTTTTCCCCTTCTTTCAAGAATGGCATTCAGAGTTGCTCTTTCCATTAACTTTGTGAAACAAGCATCAGTTTTAATAGAGCTTGACATGTTTAACAACCAATGTAAACTACGCCTTCACATTGATTATATGCATTTTGGACAATTTTCTTTCAGTGAGGACTTTATGGGGGGAATAACATGCTTCTTATTTTTCTCAGTGTGATGCAGTTACATCCTGTAGGGCTTTGTATAACATGTGCACATCAAAACACATTTGGCTTCCTTAGCAATAATATATTTTGGGTTGGAAGAAAAATGAGCCGCTGCATGACTCATTTTAACTTTTTACAGTGGGTTTGTTTTAGCTTTTGTAAACTTTATATAGCTAAGACCAGAATTAGCTGCAAAATGCCAGGATAATATATATTTTTCCCCCATCATTTACAGTAATTTGAGCTATGAGTGGGTCTAAAACTTACTGGCTGGAGGCAACCAGTCTTCCTTCAAGGATAATAGATCCTTGCATTTATCCAGAAACTGGAATGTATTTATTTGAGAATTTTCCTCACTAGAATAAGAAAAATAAGTATTCAGCTTTTTAATCCAGTTTTAATTGCATGCCTTAGTCCTGTTGCTGCTGGTATTTGCATCTGTCAAAGAATCAACCATTGTTTCTGTGAGTTGTAACAGGGAGAGCAGAAACCCAGAATGCATGTGCACAGCTCTTAGTACATTATGAGCTGAGAGTCAGGTTTCCAAAAGCATGCAAGGCAACATACCTACTTTGACTTAAATTTACTATGAGAGCCAGGGCAGTAAGAACAGTGAGTGGAACATCTGTTAGGATGTGTTTATCCTTTGTTAGATCTCTACCAAGAATCTTGATTATAAAGAATAATCTCCACAAAAAGTAAACAGAAAACCTGAGTAACAGTGAAAGGAGGAGACCTTATGAAAAAGTTGTGTAGTGCTCAAAATATTCGTGGAGATGTTAATTCTTTCCTGCTATCTATTGCTTTTAAGAACTCAACTTTAAGAGTTATGATCTGAGTGATGATGACAGAGAAAGAGTAAGGGAGAGATCATATAATTTTGAGGCTTATTAATATTGCAGAATTGTCAAAATTTTTTTCCTAACAGAATCTTAGAAATGTGAATTTGTCATAATTTGTGGTAATATTTACCTGGGTTTATAGAGAGGATGAATCCTTCCCTAAAATATCAAGTGCTTTCCTCTTGTCTTATGGATCAGCAAATTTGCATTCCACCAAACTAATCCAGCTCTACCTACATAAATATGTGGAATTATGAAGATAGAAGAACATTTGTTTATGATTTGGATGCTGAGTGATTTGGATGCGTGGCAATATTGAAGTGCTACTAAGCAGATCCATTCTCCCCAGTTTAGGCTGTTGAACAACTCTAAACTGCAGAATACTGTAGAAACTTGCGTGCCAGCTAGAAGTTGACTATTCTTAATGATTTATGCAGCATGGGGCACAGTGGACATTGAAAGAAGAGTTAAATGGAAAGCCATCAAGCATAAAGAAATGTCTTTTGAGAAAGGATTTATAGAATGACCCAGTGGATGGACCTTGGCTGATTGTAATCTGCATATGAGGCCAAGGCAGGGGGGAAAGGGACTAACAATCAACACTAGAGTAATTTGCCTGATAATAGAAAATTAAAGAACTGGAGAGGCAAGCAGCAGCCTGCAAAATTCATGCAGATTTGGATCTGCTGTATAATTAGCCACAATAGTTAAACCAAAAAAAAAAAAAAAAAAAAAAGGCGAGAGAAAAAAAGAATGACATCAAATTAGAGAAAGATTTCTGTAATGTATAATAAAACTGCAGACTTCGTATAAAAAAGGAGGCTTAGATAGTGGGAAGAAATTTAAAAAAGCTAGCAAAGTACTCATAATCTGAACAGTAAAAAGTTTTGATATGATTAGACAAGCATCTGTGACTTTACAGTCAGTACAGGTTGTAGTGCAATAATGAAATAAAATTAATGTGCAATATGCTCGCACAGAACAAAACCACCATACACACATATACTTCAGGGATGAGTTTGAATGACACTCAAAAGAATGTGGCAGTAAGGGAAGGATTTGGAGTTTTGTGCCCTCCATGCATCTCTAATTATATTCTAAAGATGAAATGTACCAATATCTTATCCTGTTTTGGGTGATGTATGTGAAAGCTAAGCTGTGGAAATTAGGTTAACATAGTGTAATACTGTTGGCTTTGTCTTTCTTTGAGGCAGGTTCTTCCCATGGGATGAACTTAAGTCCAGGTCTGTGAAAGCTCTTGGCCAGAGGAACTGCTGCATTTTTTTTCTAATGCTATCACCCAAGTTTCTTCCCAAAGAGGAAAGACATAATGTTCTTTAAAGATATAGGACTTGATCAGGATTGAATCCAGAAATGAGGACTGCACAAGGCATTAAGATTAATCTGCTCAGTAATGTAAGCAGAAAAACATATATTTAAACTTTCAACTCCTGTTTGAAGTAGCAGGACATAAGTGCCTTTGTTGTATACCTCCAATACAGGTTAACAATATCTCAGAACACTGTAATTTTTATTTTACATCAGCATGGATACTTATCTTCATTAAAATCAGCATTCAATTTACAATGTTCTTCAGGACACTTTTGTGTTGTGTAGTGATCCTGACTATAGCTTGTAGCCCATTTGAAGGTTGTGTGCCATAGTTTGGGGTCCAGTGAATTAAGGGGAAAAGAATAACATTTCTAAGGTCTTAAAAACTGTAACTGAATGAAAGACTCTTTAATATTAGCCTTTCAATTTAACATTTATGCCATTTTTCCTTTTTCTTCTATTTCTTTCCCATTGTTTTAGAGTTAAGAACTATGATTTTATTTTCAGCTGAACAAATGGACTATGTCAATCTGATTCTGTTCATTCCTGCCTGTATGGTTTACACTATGATTGGTGAAAAAGTAATATTGCAACTGTGCTTTGAATTAATATATGTTTAAAAAGAGCTGATTCATAGACAAGACACTCAGAAATATGCTGAAGAGTCTCTGGGCTTTGTAAAACAGCTTGTATCTCTGTGTTCTCTTCTGAGCGTCTGAGTATTTGAGTAATCTAACACCAACACCTGGGCTGAAATCTAAGTAGGTTACAGATACACACTCAAACACAGTTTATTACAGCAGATTAAAAATTTACTAATTACCTTAATTGGTACCTTAGAACTGGAACAAGTGAGGACTATATGCATATATTCATCTACCAACTATAAATTAAGGTAGTGGAAATATAAGCCTATATTTTTTGGCTATGCATATATACTTTTAAATGATTAATTTATTTCTCTATCTTTCTCTCTCTCTTTTTTTTTTTTCTTTTAACTGATCAAATTTTGGCTTAACCAGCAGAATACAAAGACATTAGTATTAGATTAGTATTAGACAAATAATAAACAGCAACAAACAGTAAATAACAGGATTCTTAATATTAACTTGCTTTCTGTTAGAGCTGATACAAGAGTCTACATAGTATGTCCACCAGGGGTTTGTACAACGTGGAAAAGTGTTGATTATTGATAATTTTGTCTCTCTCTCTCTCTCTCGTATTCCTTCTTTGCTCAATTTCTTTACTATTTATTAAGAGGAAGCAAAATAAAAGGGTTGAGGAAACTTGAAACTGAATGACAGGTAGTTCCAAGTCACCAAATGTAAACTGCAGATGAATTCTACCCGTGGTGTTGTATTAGCTTTTATACCATAACTGAATAGTGTTTGAAGTTACAACTAGTTACATTTGAAATTTTCACTATGGTTTATATATGTATAGCTTTTAATAGAATTATTGCACTCCATTTTCAATGGGGCTATGAAAACTGTTGATCATGTTTTGGAGCACCTTGAAGCATGGCATACTGCAGAGATGAGATCTAGTCTTGAGGAAATCCTTTGTAATTAACAGGGGTCAGAATGACCAAGTTGAATTTCTTGTGAGTTAGAAACAGAAAGGAATCCTGGGATTTCAAACAGTTCAAGGTAGGTAAAATAGTCTCAGTTTTTGGACAAAATGAACCCAGTTCATAATGTGGTCCAAATCATATCTTAATTCAAAGCTGAAGAGTTATTTAATGGGAATAGACAGTGTCAAATTTTCAATATGTGCTTTTCCTGTGATTTTTTTTTTTTTAAATGAAGTTACCTTCTAGACATTGTTGCTATTCCATTGTGTTTCCTTACCTGGATTTCTATGCTTTGTATCCTCCACAGGAATATATTCTTTTTACCTTCAACACCAGTATTAGAATTCATGTTTATTCCCCATGAAGAGCTGGTTTTGTTTTGTTTTAGGACACTGAGATAATCAGAATTTTGATAACTAACATTTCACAGAGTTGGCTGCTACCATCTGAAAGTCAGACAACAATACAACTTCTCATTTCTCTGCCAGCAGTTTCCATGAAGAGATTTTTGTTAAATATTTATCAAATCCAGAACGTTTCACTTGGGACAGTGTTTAGCTCTTCCTTTCCAAATATAGTATTTTGTAGTTCTGTAGAATAATTAAGGAATTGGCTTTTTCCTCTTCTGTATTGGTTTGATATGTTTCCACTCCTAAAATTTAGCAGAATTACATTTCTCAACATCATCATCAAAATACTTAATGGAGGGTAGAAAACCAAAAGAATTAAAATAAATAATGAAAAAAAATCTTCAGTAGCTATCTTTAAATACTTTAATTCATCTCTCTAAAACATTCATTTAGTCATCACCCCATCCAGAAGACTATATTTATATTGACTTTCATGGCAAAATAGAAAAGAAAGTATGAGAGAATACACCCCATCAAATTTGAAAGTCCAGTCACTAACTTCAGATAAACCCCCAGATTTTCCACTTATGCAAATAGGCAGTTAAGTTGAATAACATTTATTACCATTGTAAAACATCAACAAAAGAGTTTGGATGTTGTCAAAATTAAGAAGCCAACCTTCAGCCTCAAGAGATACACTCATATACTTTCAAAGCCTTCATTTCACATTCAAGATGGTATTTAAATAGAAAAAAAGAGGGAGTTGTGGGGTTTTTTGGTTTGCAGGGTTTGTTTTTTTGTTTTTCTGTATTGTCTGTGATAGAGTTACTAAAAGTTAAAAAGCTTCTTATTTTTACGTAGAAATTGTAGAAATCATTTATGCATGATAGCATATAGTGGACACTCAAAATTGTAATTAAGAGGACTTAACATGCAAGAAATTTCATGCCATTTGTTTCACTTCATTTCCATGTATCTCCTGATAGCTGTGCCTTAGACTGGTTTTATTTTTTTTATCTGTATTACATTTTCTTTCAGATATTTTTGGCTTGGCTTAAAGTGTTATGTTTTATATTGATCAGCCCATGGACTTATCTGATTGTCTTTCATAGTAAAGTCCTCCATTTAATTAGCAGTGCAAGTAGAGAAAAAGAAAGTGGCTGTACTGTTTGTGCCACTTCCAAAAAAGTGGCTCATGTTTCCCTGCAGAAATTAGATGTTTAAGGTAAGAATGAAAGTAGAAAAAAACATACAGACCTATCTGCCTTTTGATATGTTCTTGTAATTTCTCACTGTCAATGTGCAGAGCCTTCCAAACCTCACATTTCAAAATACCATAGTCAATAATGGGGTATAACATCCATAACCTTATCCAATCCACTTTTGATTTATAATTTACAATTTTGGATGTACCATGGCAATGAATTTCACAATAAAATATCTTCTATGAGAAAGTTTTTTTTTTAATGATGCCTGGTTATTTTACCAGTTAGTCTTTATTATTCACATGGGGAATGATCTTCCTGATTTCTATTTCTTTACCATTCATGGTTATACATGAATGATAAAGAACAAACATATGTCCTTCCATCTGTCTACCCTTTAGCCTGAAGATTCCCACATGGTTTCATGTCTCTTCATCTGAAAAGCCCTACCAGGCATCCGATCATCCTCATGTCTCATTTTTGAAGATTCTTTAGCTCTTCTAAAAGTGACTTATACCCGAGACATTTTCTTGATGATATCAGTGAAAGATATCCTTGGCAATGATGGTTAAGCAATGACGACTTGCAGACAGCGACTTGAAAATGTTCCAAGCATGGTATGCACATCATAGTCTGTACCACTCTACCACTCTGCTCTTCCAGTTGTGGGCAAGTCAGTCTTACCTGTAACTCTTTTATCCACCCTATGCATAATTAGACTATGGTGGGGATTTTTTTGGAAGAATTTTGAGATTTTGAAAACAGGCCATAAACTCAGGCTGCATAAGATTAATCTGAATTTACAATCAGAAATTACAATTTTCAGTTCAGCTGGGTCTAATAGAAATATGACTACATATATTTCCATGTGTAGTAGAGTAATTGCTCTTCATTACCAGAAGTTAGTTGGACTGCCTTGGATATTGGATTAGTCAGTTCATTTTTCTGCTGTCTGTATCCAGATGAATTTATGGTAAGGTGAAAATATTTTTTTTCAGCAAAGAGTGGACTATGCCTCTGTTGCGATTGAAATGTCCAAAACATATGTATTCTGTTTCTTTTCCTATTTCCTTTCCCTTAGATCCTACCTACTTTAAAGCAGGCAGAGCAAGAGTTCTAGGTAATGTACTGAAGGATTTTTGCAGGATTTTTGCAGGACACTAAAAGCCAGTCTCCTTTGCCTAATTTTCAAAACCAGTTTTTGATTTAAAATAGAAGGATAGCCTACCCTTCCCTGGGAGAAAACTTGCATCCACTAATGTTCCTCCAGAAGTGAGTTATGAGAAGAAGTCTCAGATGGATTAGAGATGAAGGTTAAATTCCAAGGCACTAATTTGTCGAAAAGGTGAAGCTTGCTAACTAAAAGTAAAAAAAAAAAAAAGAAAAAAAGAAAAAAGAAGATGACACACACCAGATCTGGAATATCTTTTCTCATCACTCAGTATTGTCAGTACTGCTGGGCAACATAGACTTCAAGAACAAATACCACAAAATAAAGCAAGGTTCTTTCCCTTATGAAATATTGGTGCAGAGTTAAGCTAAAGGCAAATACTCATCTTTTTGACTTGTTAAGATATTTCTACATGAAATATAAATTTTAATTTAATAACTTAAGACAGAAAACTTCTTTCAGCTATTATATCATTCCTTTGCCTCCTTAACATTTCTCAGACCTAGTTTCTGGTGTAAATCAACACAGCTCAAATTATGTCAACTACTTTAAGCAGATAATATTTGCCCAGTATTTTATTCATAAGTGTACATGAGGTCAAAATTGCTTAGAAGTTAAAAGTCATCAGACAGTATTCTGACAGGAGACAGAAAGGATGTGGATATGTAGGACAAAGTGGAAAAGACCTCCATGCCAATTCTTGAACTCTAACAGCCCATGCTTGAAACTTACTCCTTTCCAGCTTCAGATATTTGAATGTTATTCTGATGTACACATGCATGTCCCAGAAGGAACAGAAAATAATGAGTCTTCAAATCAGAAGAACATTATTACATTGTTTCACAAAAAGGTCTTCTCTGTCAGTTAAGTAGTAGTAAGTTATCTTTGTCTGTAAGATATCTGCCTGAACTTAAGTAGCTATAAGTTAAACATCTAACCCTTTCAACTCCTTTGAATGTCAACAGGGAGACGGACACATCTGCATATCAGCTGGAGCATACTCCTGGAATTTTTGGTCCCAGAAGTTGGTCTTAAGCTTTCCTCCCTTTTTTCTCAGTCTCCTCAAAATGTCTTTACCTTCTTTACCCTTCTTATCTTGTCCAAAGAAGAGTTTTTTATTTGGTTGCTTTTTTTTTTTGATTTTCTTTGGCTTGGCACATCTTTTTTCTTCCTTACTTCCCTCCTTGTTTCAAAAACACCCACTAAGATTCTAGATTTGTTTACTTTTCCTTGTGATGCTTTGCCACCAATACAGCAGCCTTCAGAATTGTGGGAAAAGGTCCTTGAATGAAAGGATCAAATATTCTTCCATGTATCAGTTTCTTAAAAAGAGGAGGTCTATGTGTGTAGAATATTAACAACTATGTGATTTCCCATATCCAGTCAAAAAATGCAATTTGTTCTATGTCTTGCTTCTAGGAGGGCTGGTATGGCTCCTCAAAACAATTTGGGAAGATGTTAAAAACTATGATTGGAATTTGGGGGAGAAGATGAACTAGTTTGGTCTGTCAAGAATTAGACTGCCATTAATCATATTGACAGAAACACTGTCGCTTACACACCTTTCTAAAAAATACCTCTTGGAATAAAGTTATATGTAAATAAGTAACTGAAAATGCAGGTGTTGAAATGTAAATTTCTGAGGGACTTGGAGAACTTCAACAAGAAGGAATAAGCAATACAGGAGGTTCCTGCAATGTACTGATGATAACTTCCTTCCCAAGTAATAGAGGAGCCTAGGAGAGAGGGCTCAATAACAGATTTCTTCAGCTGATATTCCCTGCTTAATACAGCCCAGATTGTTATTGCTTAAGAGCAGCATGGGATGCTTTTCTGGGTTTCTCTTGGCTAGTTATTTCTTTGGCAGGACTGTGACTTCAATTTCTTATGCAGAAGATTTCACTTTTGAAGGAGAGTCTATGAAAGAGGAAAAAATCTTAAGGTGGGTTGTTGGACAAATGTAAGATTCAAACAATCTGGAAGTACTTCCTTCAGGAGGGCCCAAATAAATTCAAAGGAGGACTTAAAATTAGAAAATTCCATGTCTACAATTTTAAAAATTTCATTTTGTTAAAGTTATTTTGGTCATGGTAATGTGTAGTCTATTTGCCGCAGACAAGATATGAGGATAAGCTCCTACCCATCTTGATAAACAAAACTGCATTGGCCCTTTGGATTACATGATCTATATAAACTAGTTCTATTTCTGAAAAACTGAAGAGGGATTAGTTCTGGTGTTATAACAAGAGGATGGTTCATGTCTTAGTTTCATGCTGACTGTCTATGTTTGCCTTACTTTGACCATCTTGTCATTTTAAACAGTGACCACAGAGGAACAGTAATTTATGTGCTTCAGTTAAATGCCTAAATTAGGATGGCATGAATTAAACCCATGAGAAGAGGTGTCATACTGGACCTTATTTTCACCAGAAAAGAGAGTTTGGAAGCGGATGTGAACCTCAAGCCAAAGCTGGGCAGCAGTGGAGGGTACACAGTACCTGGACTTCTTACTACCCTGGACTTCTTACTACCCTGGACTTCAGGAGAGCAAACTTTATTCTTTTCATGGACCTTCTTGGCAGACTACCATGGATCAAAGCCCTGGGGAGAAGAGGAGCCCAAGACAGCTGGCTAATATTCTCTAAGCTCAGAAGCCATGCATCCCAAAAAAGAGGTCATCGCAAAAATGCCAGGAGGGCCTGCATGGATGAATAAGGATCTCCTGGGCAAACTCAAAAGCATAGGAAGACTGGAAGAAAAATAGAGAAACTGTCTGATCATCCAGGGATCAAGTTAGGAAAGCCTTGACAGAATTAGATCAGGCCAGGGACATCAAGGGCAACAAGAAAAACTTCTATAGATACTTCAGTGATAAATCAAAGAATAGGGGAAATGTGGGGTCTTTCTAGAAGGAGATCTGGTTACCTGGGATACAGAGAAAGCTGAAGTACTCAATGACTTTTTTCTCCTCAGTCTTCACTGGCGAGTGCTCTGCACCATCCAAGTCACAGAAAGCAAAGGACTGGGAGAATGAGGAACCACTGACTGTAGAATAAGATCAGGTTTGAGACCATCTAAGGAACCTGAAGATACACAAGTCCATAGGACCTGATAAAATGCACCTGGAAGAGGTGGCTTAGCCACTCTGCACCATGTTTGAGAAGTCATGGCAGTCCAGTGAAGTTCCCACTAACTGCAATAGAGGAAGCATAACCTCCATTATGAAAAATGCAAAAAAAACCTGGGGAACTACAGTCTCACCTCTGTGCCCTGCAGGGTCGTCGTGGAAACTATGCTCAGGCACATGGGAAGTACCGAGGTGATTTGTGGACTCCAACATGGCTTCACTTAGAGCCTTTGAGGTCCCTTCCAATCCAAACTATTTTATGATTCTATGAATTGATCTATCACTTTACTGTGTAACCATAACTTCTTTAATAGCCAAAATCGCTTTTAAAAATATGTCTTTGCCTCTCCTTGATCTCCATATCTCTTTAGATTTGGATAGCCAAGCTTCCTATCAGCCCTTCAGACAACTTCGTAAAGCAGTGGAAAATAAGCAACAGTACTGACACTTTGGGTTTTAGTCCATAATCTCCTTACTGCCTGAGTATAGTCTTGTGTATGGAGACTTTATAAGCCTTTATCAGTCAATTGTTTATATGCTTCTCCATACTGGAAGCAGTTTTGCCTGCAAGCATCTTGTGTAGAAGAGGGATGGATACATTTGTAGGCTCAGATCAATAATCAAGTTACCAAAGTTTAACAACTTAACACACATTGTATCTCTGCTTTTGTAAGTCCTTAACAAAGGTGAGATAATGAAAGGGCTTTAAGATAACTTTCATTCTGACTCATCTGTAGAGCCTCATAATGTGCACATTGAACACAACTGAATCTCAGCTGATGCTCGGTTATCTGATGAGCTGCAGGGACTTGGCTGTGTTTACACCCTGAGAATGGCAAATGTACCCATCAAGCAAGGTTTCCATGCAAATGCAAAAGAAGCAACGTCAGAGAACAAGATTTGATCAGAAATACTTAGTGGTTCTCACATCAGTTGGAAGCATACTAACGATATAAATGTAAAGCATGGTTCCAGTGACAACCTTGCCAAGGAGGTTAAAAAAACATGAAAAACCCTCTTCATTTTTATTTCTCACATCCCTATCACTCCTTTTTAGTCAAATATAACAATATACTTAATGCAGTAGAAGAGTTTAGCTAATACAAAGGCAGACTATTAGTGCTGTGCTATTCTGATTTCAGGCTATTGGCTATCATAGTAAAATATAGAACACCGAAGTTTTCAGTAAGCAGAACTCTCGGACTCTAATACATACTTAAGCTTATTGATTATACTGGTTTATGTGATAATAAAAGTACAAACATATGCACACACCTTTTGCAAATAAGAAAAATCATTTGTCTTGTGCTATCTCCTTCTTTGTGCTTTCACAGCAATTCAAAAGTCATAATAGATAATGGGAAAACAAAGTGTTTGCATTTTGTGAATGACCTTGGAAAATTTGCCAGATTTCTCTCTACTGCAGTTCCAGCATTGAGTAAGAAACATTCTCCTGCTGTAAACACTTGTGAGATCCTACAGTTCTTTATTAATTTTACTTAAGTTAAATATTACAAAGTGGTTAAATAAGTGTATTATTGTAAGCATACTTTTAAAATCTAAAAATATATTTAAGCAACAATATTTTTCATAATTAAAAAACCTAATTAGTTTTAATTTTTAATTTTAATGTATTTATGAAGGTTAAATCCCATGAAGATATACTACATATAAATACTTTTTTAAAATGAAAAATTAATATAAGCACATTTTAATATTGGTATGTTTAAATAAACTACCTGAGTGGGGGTTGATTGTTTTTTTGGGGGTTTTTTTAGTAGTAAACTGTGAAATTATTTTTTAGACGAGATTCTGATCTACTGTCTACCTATAAATGGGGTTAATTTTACCTGTATGTTCTCTTGTAGTTTGCCTATCTGAGCTTTGATACTTAAGAGAAGTGGGTATTTCTTTTTTGACTTGTAAGCAGATCTTCCATCACATTTGAAGAAGGCTGTTGTATTTGGCATATATTCATATTCATGAATATCATATGCTATTTAAAGACCAAAGTGTAAAGATGAAATGTAAAAAAAAAAAAATTACAAAAAACTGTTTGCATGTGAAATTATTCAATCCCAGACATTGGTCATATTATGCCTATAAGGGTAATTTAACCCCAGATGTTGCCAGCAGCCTTATCTAAGATCCCGAATGTTTGCATCCATCCTGAGATACCTACCAGTACATGGCCTTGAGTAGAATGGTTGGCTGGATCACGGTTTAGACTCTGCCACTATCAATCCAATCCATCTCAGTGGGGATTTCTTCTGGCTTTTGACATAACTGTTGAGGGAATTTGGTTCTTTTCATCTAACTCAGCTGTCACTACAAGTGCAGCCACTTTCCCAAAAAGCTTATGCATTTAACTTGTTGGTCCTCGATGGGCTGTATTCATGTGTCAGATGTTAAATCCATCAGAAAGTCACGTGATAGATAGGCTGCCTGCTCTGGTGATGTCATCTGGGTTTCCACTATTAGTCTCCATGGGAGGAGTGGCAATCCATTTTCTTCCAGCTCCATCTTGAACACAGGTTCAATGGAAGTTATAACTACGTAATAATTTGGTTAGTGTCTCTCGTGGTCTGCAAGATGCTCCTGCATCTGCTTATTGCAATATCTGTCTGACATAGAGACACATACACCCTCCTTCTCTTACCCCAGTCAGATGTTGTTCATCTTTGTGTAGCTTTAGCCCAGTACCTTTTATGCACCTCTAGTTATGACTTATGGACTTATGTGGGAGAGTGAAGCACTCAAATGCCTTAGGGAAAGTGATGTTTTCTATTTGTGTTTGGTGTAGAGGTTTTTTTCTTTAAATTTTATTATATTATAAAACAGCTTAATCAATGAACTGGAGGAGGTAGTAGAAACAGAGACTTTTGTTTATGGGGAAACTTTTGAGATTTATTTTGGCCATTTGTGAGTATTGCCAAGAGTTGAGCTCTGAAGAAGGAAGAAATGGAAAATGACCTGACATGCTTTTTTTTTGGTGTGTGATGAGTCAAAATTTTCTTTCCTTTTCAGGGGCTTTACAAAGCAGAAAAGTGACAGGATTGTCCTATTTATGATGTTTGTTGTGCATCTGAGTGAAAATAAATAGATTACTCCATATGAATTCCAAATAAAATATATGGCTAAAGTAAATTTTACTTATGGATATTGATTGTATTGACTGAAACCTCCTCCTTACAAATTCCCTTGTTTGTATAACACGAGTGTTATCACTTGGCTGAAAAAAGATGTGTATAATGAATTTAAGCATTGCATATTTTACTTAACAGTGAACTGAAAAGCTTTTATTCTTCAGAGATTTGTGTTCTGATTCCCAATAAGGTGGTGGTGGTATTATTTGTTGTCTTATTTTTTTTTTAATAGTACAATGTAGTATAATCCTAGGCTGGTTGTTTTGCAGATTGACTTGACAATATTGACTGCATTTCTGCACTCAAATAAACTGTGATATGAAAAGCAGAATGATTGTTGAAGACTGTTACTGTTCCTCAGAAGTCTGAAGAAACTGTATTTCTGATTTCATCCAAACCTAAGCTAGCAAAGAAAACCACTTTTTTTTCCTCCCTTTTTTGTTTTAAGAATTTTACTAAAGAATGATTGTCTTATGCTGATCAACCACATCAGTATTTGTTAATAGTGATATGGAAGGACAAAATGAAGTGCAAAAGAAACTAAATCCCAAAAAGCATTAGTCTGCATTCTCATGTGAATAAAGTTAAATTACTCTCATACTACTCAGCTGAGGTGATGGCATATTGTTTATTTTTTGTCTCTTGCTGCAATCACCTGTCTTCATAACACAAAAGGTTATATATCTCCTCACAGGAGAGGTTTGTTATAAGCATAATCATAATAAGATAGTGATCACCCCTTAAAATCTTCTGCACCTGCTTAGCTGCCTGTCTTCCTCTCAGTTGATTCCACAAAGTAGGTATTCCTAACTCAGATCCTAAGGTAGTCAAGTGAAGACAAGTGTAATGAATTTGGGCCAGCATTCCCAGCAAGTATTCAGGGAGAGGCTGTTAGCCCAGTCAACATATCCCTAGTCAGTAGACCAAGAAGCAGCAAAAAAACATCAGGAAGATGATGTGAGATTCAACATTAATCAGCAGATTATGCTCAATGGGTGCAACATTAATGATAATAGTGCAACAGGTACAACATCTGGTTCACCACAAGGATCTGCAAGTAGAGAGTCAGTTTTTAGAAGAGGTCATTTATGCAGACATGCAAAGTCTGCATAGATCATGAAAAAAACCCCAAAATAAATGATGTAACATGACACTTCAAAGCCAATTTCATTTACTAGCAAGTTAATATATATTGTCTACAATAATTAAATACTTTGTGCACATTGCTGGTAGAGATGAGAACTGAGGTGGTGGGGGGGCTTTTACCTAAAAGTTGGAATCTGGTTTATTTATAGTTGTTCAGTTTCTAACCTCTAGATTTAGAAGGGAAATTTTAAACAATGACCAAACTGTTACATATTCTATTAAACTGATACCCTATTTCAATCTACATTTTTGCCTGCAGTTTATGATATGCAATAGCTCCCAATGTTAAGAACTCCTTTGTCTCTCATTGTGCTGTAAATATACAGAATTAAAAAAAAAAAAAAAAAAACTTTTTCACGTTTTACAGTCTACAGAAATAACAGGTAGAATATCCAAAGTACTGGCTGGGTCTATACACTCTAGGTGATGAGGGGGGTGTAGAAGCAGTTTTACGCACAAAGCACTCCATCTCATGATCTGCAGATTTCACACGTGGAGAGATGTCGGTGGGGAATGATTTACTGAACTAACTCAATAGTGTAAGTTCTCACACATTCCATTTCTCTTTGAGACCATGCAAATATGTAAGTGTGTGTATGTATATATATATGCACACATCTATATATGTGCAGATGTACATAAATGATATTCTTCATGGCAAGTTGATTTTGTCTTGAAGAACCTGTCTTCAGTAAATAACTAGGGATGTCTATTTTTTACCCTGCTGAATACTTGGAGACTAATGCACCAGACAACTAACAGTTCACTGGGATCAAAAATCTTTGTCAGAATCAACAAAGTAAACCCAGGTTTCTTCAGTCACAATATTTTGCTGCTGCAGAGTGAATTGCTTCACCTTTGCACACATCAGTTTGACAACAATGAAAGTGTTTTTAATATTTGAAACCCCAGGTTTGACACCAAAATGTTTCAAAGGACCCGTCTAGAGAGTTCATTCTTATGGCATATGTACGTATGTATATTTGATATGTACATATCAAATTATTCTGTGCCTTAGTTTACTGATCTGCAAAATGGCTGAATTTGGCCCTAACTATTGGAAACATTCTGCCAATTCCACAGACTGCACAAAAACTTAAGGATTTGGCCCTGTGCTCGCAGCGAGTAAGCTGGAGTGCAAATGTTCTACATGTGCTATTTGACCTCTACAGTTGAGGATTTAAAACTTTAATTATAGGAACGAGAAGATGAGAACAGATTCTGAGTTAGCTACTTTTTTTGAATAGATATTCAGACTCCAGGGGGAATAGTGATTTGCAGGCTCATTGAGGGAGAAAAAGGATGTCCTTTCTTTCCTAGGTGTACGGGGGGAGGAACAAAAGGGGGCCTTGATACTGTTCCATTAAAATAAATCACTTCTCAATCCAGGCGAGAATTTGTATCAGAATATTTGATAATCGAAACTTTACCAACAAGAGCAAATCAGAGAGGGCATTTGATTATGCAGGGCCAGATCCTGCTAAGCCTCCCTTGGAGGTGTCTTACTGAATTCAGGAGCAGATCAGTATGCAGAAAGTTACCTGGATAAGGCTGTTAGACAGTGGAGTCTATGAAAGAGAGAGCTGTGTCGCTTCTTTGTTCTGGGGAGAGTTGGCAGTGGACAAATTACAAGAGTACTAATCATACCGCCCGACCTCCAGATGCCATTGAAATCGGTGAAAAAATTTTTTCCTTTGACTCCAGCAGAGACAAGACAGGATAGTTAGGGTTAATTAATTAATTACTTTCCAGAAAATACTTTGAGATCCTCTGATGTAGAGATCCTGTACAATGGTAAAGTGGCATTGTAATCCAGAGAGATGTTTAGAGAGCTGTCATTCGTTTATACAAGAATATAATAATTATAATTTAGTAAATCTGTTCATTTCCTTCCATTAGGACAGAAAGATATTTTTAGGGTTTAAATTCCCTAATCAACAACAGAAGCAGTAGTCTGGAAACAGGGAAGGGAATGAAAACAATTAAAAATTTGATCGATGGGTCTGTCTAGAAAAAAAATGTGACATAAATATGCTGAAACAATCAAATACTTTGCTGAGATGTTTTCTTTAAAAGTGTGTGTGTGTGTGTGTGCATGCGTGCTGCGTGAAAAAATATCCTTACTTAGTAGGGTATTTCTTTCTGGAAATGAGCTACACATAATATAGATTTCAAAAGCCAAAACACATACTATCATTGCAAACAAAATATTAAAAAAAAAGTTTTTCTTCCTTGTTTTACTGTGGGGTTCTGCCTTCCTCCACTACCACACTTAGTCTTTTAAAGTTAATCCACTAGTAATTCTTTACGTATGTTTATATGCACACTCATGCATCTATATGCATAGACATTCTTAAAGCTTTACTTTCTGTGTCACTTTCAGATTCTTAGAGAGAAATTATCCCAAAGTTCCCCTAAAAAAACCTCCTAAGCTTGAATATATATATATTTTTAGAAGACATAAAGAAAGTTAAAGTTCCTGCCCCAAATGATTATTAACAGTAACAAATGGCCTGTCTGCATTCCCTTTCAGCTATAGGTTGCAGTACATCTTATAAGCAGTCATTTAGTTTTGTAACACCCTGACAACGTAGTACAATATTACCATTCCCATTTTATAGATGAGAAGAACCAAGGCAGAACGATTAAACAAGTCACCCAAAGTTATACAAGGTCTGGGGCAGAGCCAGGAATAGAATCAAAGTCTCTTGAGTCCCTGACCTTCATATTAAACACAAGATCATCCTCCCTCTGTTTCTAGTTAGAGCATTCAATTCACCCCATCTGGTGTGCATGTGTAATTTGTACCGGAGGGGTAATTCATCCCTAGAGGAGGGCAGGCGGGGCTTGCAAGGGGTGTCAGCTGTGAGCTCAAGATTTGCATAGCCTGAACATTCATTGAAATGAGAATTTCTCCCAAGGAGCATCTCTGGCAAACACATAAAAAGGGACAATGCAAAATTCTGTTTAGACCTCTCCAAGCTTTTAAAAGGTGATTTTCCTCAACTACTTCCTTCCTTTGACTGCGAAGCTAAACATGAGGTTTATCCCTCAATAACCTCAGGCTTCGTTTACTACCTTGAAACTGTCATTTGGTGTTTGGGACAGGTGATTGTTTAACGTCTTCTTCCTATCCCTGCAGGGGACAGGTTGTTGATGGTGAGTGTGTGCTGATAGAACCAATCCTTTACGTGGCCTTCACATGCTTAATTAGCCAGTACGAAATGAATGCCTTTCAGCGATCAGTGTCATCTCTGGCGCTCCACAGCATTCCTTCCAAAGGAGTGCTAAAAATTGGAGGGAAATAATTGCAATAACATCAAAGAGAACCTTAAATTATATATGTGTATTTGTGTGTATGTGCATGTACATACACATTTTTACACAAAAATGCACATTATTTTTGAAGTTGAATAAAAGTTTCCATTTGATGTTTTAAGAAAACCTTTCCTGAAACTGGGGAATTGTTTGTTAGTTAATTGACAATTTAATTGATTATTCTTTCTTTTCATGGCATCAATTATGATGCAAAACTGATCTAAAGTGCTAGGTTGTCCTGGGAAGATTCCCAGCCAGATGGCTCAAACTCAGGCGATCCAAACTACAATAAGAACCCTAACTTTTTGATACTTATTTAAAAGGAAGTATTAAACTTATTCATGTTCAGCTATGGCTAAAAATTAAAAGCACACCTTAGCAGAAGGTGGACCACTGTGATTCTGAAATATTTCAGCTTCTGAATTTTAAAAACACTAATTAGAAAAATGGGACTGATTACACTCTCTCATCAGTCTGCTGCTGATGTAATACTGCTATCTTAAAGAGCTTTCCGTCAGGTTTATGTCACTGAAAGTGGGAAGGGAATCAGGGTCAGCATCTGTGCTTCGAGCAAAAAGCAAGATAATTTGATTTGTTGTTTGTCATTACAGCAAGCAAAGTGTCACTCACTTAAGTCCGTAAGTTTTACAGCAATTCTGTGACACTTCCTGCTGAGGCTGAAGTCAATGAGTGTTTTCCACATGACTTCAGTAGTCAATACGCTCATATTTGCTTTAATATTTTTCTTTCCCAGGGGTGCAGATCACTTCTGGTGACTTCCCCTAAGGGGTCTAATCAAGAAAACCTTTGTTATTGGCAATGTGCTTTCTTCAGTTTGGCCCTTGGCAGCAAGTAGCAGTAGGTGAGAGTGGATGGAGGGCAGAGTAGTATCCTCTCTCCTCTGTGGAGCTGCTTCTCACAGGCAGTCCTTGCCTCTCTCGCAAGTCTGCGATACTATCTGATCCAGATGTGTGGAGAGGCAATAAAATATGCCTTCATCCTCCTTCAATACCTTGGCAGAAACTTCAGTTTGCTGTTCCATCCCTGACCAAGTTCACAACTAAGGAGTGGTATCTAAGAAACACAATACTTCTGGAGGCCAATGCCTAAACAGGTGGAAATTGTACATCCAGCCCTTCCTCTTCCCCACTCCCAGCTTTTCCCTGAATCAATAACTGTGCAGAGAGATCTGCAATAATGCCTGCTGAGGCACGGATTTCTTCAGAGGAGATGGAGCTACTCACATGAGTAAAGCTGAGCTGGATTGGGCCCAAATTTAGTATTAAATCCTAGCAGTTCCAGAACTGTGGCTTTAACAAGGCTTATTTTAGATGAAGGCACATTTTTCAGTGCTCATAACAGCAGCAAGATTCTTATTATACAACATTTAAAAGCAATAATTTCTGCAGATTTAACCTCATAGATTTTCTAATACAATAAAATTAAATTTAAAAAACCCTGAATGCAGCAGATATAACCCCTTCATGTGCAATTAGCAAATTTTAAATAGAAACTTTAATATTAACATTATTCTTTATGCCTCGATGAGTGGAATATTATTTAAATCGATATGACATAAGAGGATATAAATAATTCCTAAGTGTCGATCTAAACTTGAATTTCAGACCATACTGAAATGGCAAAACATTATCAATTCCCTATTTCCCAATGTATCATTCATTACAAGCCTGATGACACTTTTTTTTCAAAGAGATTAAATTAGCATTAGAGAGCTGATAAACATTACAAATAAATTCAAAAAGCTATTCTGAAAATCCAGCATAACATAAAATAAACGTCTATGCTTCACCAAATTTCATCTTCTTTCTGTTGCAAGCAGACACATAAGTTGAGAGTGAAGTGGTGCTCTCTTCCCTGCAATAAAAATATAAACATATTAAAACCTGGCAATGTAATTTAATTAAGAAAAATTCTCTATTCCAAATAAACATATAGTTCATAATGGAAAGAATTATGATTGACAATTTTACTAAGGAAAATTAACTAAAAAGGATCTCTGGGCTGCTTTGTAAAAGTTACATGAAATAGTTGTTTTCTCTTCCGCAAGGTATAAGAGTAACCTATAAAATCATGACAATCTATGACCAGAAAAAGCCCTATGATCCATATATATTTTTTATCAAAGCAGTAGGGTCTGCCTGAAAAGATCAGATGCACTGCAGTCTTTTCATCGACTACTTTTTTTCACAATTTCAAGATTGGCTTTTTGGGGGCTGTTGTTGGTTTTGGGTTTTTTTGTGTGTGTGTGTGGTTTGTGTGTGTTTTTTTTATTTTCCCCTGTTTGTTTTTTTTGGGGGGGGTTGTTTGTTTTTTTGTGGCTCGGTACTTCATCAAGAAATATACATGAAATCTATGTCACTTTCTGTCTGCGGTGGCAACATATCCAGCAGTAGCACACCTGTATGATTTTTATGCAAAGTTACTTGAGGCTACTTTTAGAGCCTTTCAGGTGAGTAATTTAAGGCACAAATCCAGCAATCCTTTGCCAAAATTCCTTGTAAATTGAGTAGGATTTGGCCTTTGCAAAGTGACACTTGATTGCTACTTCTTATTAAGCAGATGAGAAGCAAATGAAAATCGTCAGATGCTACCTAAAACTTTCTTTCCTCAAGATGCTTAATAAAGAAGTTTATGTGAGTTAGGAAAACAGTATCTTGCCTAACACTTCTCCCTCTGTTTCCCACAGCGGTCTTCAGAAAGCCAGAATACCTGTCCCTTCTCAGGACTATCAGGGAAGTGGTACACTTCAAGATTGCTTGATATCTAAGGCCACAAAATGCACATACCCTAATAATCTCTTACTTATGAACAACACTTTCCCCATAACCTTAATTCAAGCTTAGACTTTTGCCCATCTCATTTTAAGGTTATGTTACAACCCAGTCTCCTCTTTGGTATTATTTTTTAGTGAAAAACCCACCTTCCAAAATTCTTCAAAACCTGAATTACCTGAAATATGTTGGACTTAGGTCATAACATGCAAAGGAGAGCAAAGAAGTGCTCTCATCTTGTCATTCCTCACTGATGGTGCTGAATGATGTGTTGCTTGACATGGTGGGCAGCATGAGTATGTGCTGTGACACTGTGACAGTCAGTAAGGCCAGGCATGCACACAGGTGCGTATATCTCTAATAATTACATTGCAAATTACCTGTGCCTTAAACTCATTATGAAATTATAAATGCCTGTACTTCCATGACCTTGCCATCATAAATTCTTACAGGCCCCATGGCCACATCTTCACCAAGAGTAAATTGCCAGAACGCTAATGAACTTGACAGGGCTGTACTGAAGAGACTGTAGTTACACTGAGTTAGTACCTCTTGGAAACTGCAAGTCAAAACAACTAAAAGAAATTAATATCAAAAGGAGTAGGTAGGTTAATGCAGGACTTTGAAGGTTAAGAGAAAGAAGAGGAACTCATAGGTAACGAGAGTAAGAGAGAGAGGGAAGGAGGAAGGGATGAAGGCCCAGAATTGGGCCTTCTGAGAATTCAGACTTCAGTCTGGCTGTTCTTGCTTAAATTTGAGGGTTAGAAACCTAAACAAAACACATCACACATTCCTCAGTTTAGTTACTCCCAAAAATATCACTTTTCATAGGTTGAAAGAGGAGAGAGAACTTTTCTACCTCAAGAGTTCTCAGAATAATAATACATTCTCAGTTAAAAAGCTTCAAAAGAAAGCAGGCACTTCACAGTAACAATGAGAAAATAATTTTTGTTTGCTAATAAAAAACAAAACTTGCATGCTTCCCAAACTCATTGTGGAAATGGAGGTGTTTTACATAGAGGACTTCTCAGTACGACTAGTTTTCAAAGTTTCCATGGAGAGTGAATAATGGAAAAAATAACAAAAATATCCTAGAACCAACATGAACTCTGTTCTTTCTGCAGGTAGGAGTAGAATGGCAAATAAGGGGAAGTGCTTCCAGACACACAAGCTAATCAACCATATACTCTGAAGCATAAGATTTGATTAACCTTAGGGTGTGCAGGTACAAAAGCTGCTCTGAAGGTAACTTTATTTTTCTTTTCTTCTTCTTTCCTTTGAAGTGATAGGGCCAGGTTTTCAGTCCAGCTCTGGTCACTATTTTCTATTCTGTATGATCAAGCATACAGTCTTTGTAATGACATCCACTATGCACACAGCTCTTTGAAAGCATGAAATAACTCACTGAACCAGTCCAGCCCTGTTAAGGACAGGCACAGTTCTTCCTCTTGACCAGGATGAGATCAGGAGAAATGAGCATTAGGGATTCTAAAATACATACTGCAGCCAAAGGCTAGCCCTTCAGTATATTTGTCATTCAAATAAAAGGAAATAGGCACTCAAATACAAGGAAATTTGTGAGCTGAACTATTAGATGTCTGAAGGCAGGCAACAGAAATGTGTTTGGCCTTATAGAGTATTTGAAAAAACAGACACACATAGCCCCTCTTTGCTGTCTGTAACCAGTCACATCAGAATACAACAGCAATGCAGTGAGCTACTCACAATGTTAACAGATCAGCAAAAAAATTAATATCATGAAACAATATTGGTTCCAAATTCCTATCTACTATTTCTCCTTTGTCTGAGTTGCAGCAGCATTGCTCACAATCGTGCCAGTCCCAAAAGCCAACAGCATTATCCTTCAGCTATGTGGAAGCAGGAAGGTAAGCTTTGTTTTTATTCTAAGGCTGGTGTAACATAACTGGGCCATGTCTGGTGATGCACTTTAATGGTTAGACTTTGTCCTGAAGAAAGAAATTCAGCCTTCTGTGGATTTGCCTCTCCTGGTCTTAAGGGAGTCTCATAGTTGGCTCCTATTATAGTGAGTGGATAATACTAAGTGTTCATTTAATAAAATATTGAAATGTAAATACTTAGGCACAGTTAGTCAGATTTCCTGAATAACCACCTCCATGGAGGGAATGAACACAGCTCTACACATAAAGCATTCAAGGGAAAAGCCATCAGAAAAGGTTTCTCTTTTTCAACGTCATGCAAATTAGTTTCTTAGCTCTGTAGGGAGGAAGCACAACCAGCCCTGCAGTCTGTGGGAGAAGAATAATACTCCTAAATCCTAAACAATATCTCCCTGTGATACTGGCTGGACTGGTAGATCTAGTTCAGAATTTGAGAAAAAAAGTGGGAGGCAATAGATGGAAATATTATCTTGGCTGGTAGATAAAAAGAGCTGGTTACTTTATCCCAAGCTGTTTGGGGGACGTGTAACATTGGCTGGCTGCAGTTCTATGCTTAGTATATTTTGCTATGAAAACTAGCACCTCTGTAATGAAGAACCAGCAGCTTATTTTATATACATAACCACACCTTTGAAATGGATTAGCTCTGTTGTCAGACTGCTCTAAAAAACTTTTGGAACATGCAATGGTGCAAACGACAGGGTTTGGGGTTTTTTTTTTGTTCATGATTCATACAACTCACTTTTGCACTGAAATGCTTCTATCATTGGATCCAGTCTAGCACCTGGTGTGTTTCCTGTTGTCTCAGTCCACTGCACTGAACAAGCTTCTCTTTTGGTACACGGAATTCTGTTCTTACTCCCTTGCATTAGAGTCCTTGTGTGCCCCTCTACTCTCACATCTCATTTTCTTTATTTTCCCTCTTAAGCAGGGATGCTCTGTACCTGCCACTCAAATGACTTCAAATCTCTGTTCTGTCTATCCTGCTTTCCTTCCTTGTCCCTTGCTTCTTCACAGGGAAAATATGCATATCAGCCATTACCCTTTTCAGTTCCCTGAGTAGGGCAGATATTTCTCTCTACCAAGTTTCACAGTCCCCACATTACCGATACCTAAACTGCTTCATGTTTACAGTCCCATTTTTATTCCAGTCCCCACTATAGCTTTTATTTATTTTCAAACTCCATAGGAAAAAACGGTCAATTTTAGACAATACTAGGAAGAGGCATAAAACTGAGTCTATACATGTTCACAGGAAAAATGGAAACAGATGATTCTTCCTTTTAAGAAACACAGACCGATAATATCCAGTATCCCACTTGAAGGAAAAAAAAAAATGTAGTGGCAGTGGTAAGCCCAATAGTAGTGGCAATTTGAAAAAGATTTTTTTCTTCCTTCTCCTGCTCCTTCTTTCTCCTTCTTCACCTTCTTCTTCTGTCTCTCCATTCCCTTCCCTTTCCTTTGTCTTTCCCTTTCCACTTCCTCTTGCCTTTTCCTTTCCCCTTCCCCTGCTTTGTTATCCATTTGAATTCCATGAAAAATTAGTGCAAATCTTCATGAGCTGATTTGATGTTCTATAGAAGATTATGCTGCGTGACTATGATAGCTCGCTTACATTATAAACCGTGTAAAGATTTATTATAGAGGGTGAGTTTAATGGCAGTCATGAATGGTGTCTTTGACTTTAACAAAACTGTTGAAGCTGGTAGAGCTACTAAAGTGATGTGAAATTCTTCGCATCCTTTATTCAAAGTAAGGTTTTTCAAAAAAAGCCTATTGACTATCCAGCTCAAATGCAAAAAAAACCCTAACCCAACAGCAAAAACAACAAACACAAAAACAAAAAAGCCTTTGTTAAAGAAATGTTACTTCTCTGTATTTGCTTGCCAGTCTTACTCAGCGAGAGGAACATTGTCTTTCAGACTTTATCACTGTGACAGCATGCCTACTAAACTTTCTGTCTCTGCCTACAAAGGTCCTCTTCAGTTTTATCGTAGTAACTTGTGTTTTTTCTTCAATAGTGTCTTCAACGACTAGGCAATTTTTAAAACCTGTAACGTATTTTCCCCTTTGCAGTCAGTTGGGGATTTGGCTCTAGAACCAAAGTATCTATACCTGGATGGTTATGGTTGGTCTAATGTTTCTGTTCAATGCTCAGAAATGAGTATTCCCCTTATTCCCTTTGCTTCAAAGACCAGTGAGAAATAACTGCCCTATTTATTAAGGCTTCTTGTATATTACTGACTTTTCTATTCCTCCAGCATGGATATTTTTGAAGTTGATGGAATAAAGACTCATAGATAATAGAATCTTCAAGATTGGAAAAGACCTTCAATATCATCAAGGATCCAAGGCAAAGAAAATAATTTAGAGTTTAAAATGAACTCAAGGATCTTTAGTCTTTATTTGATAGCTACTTTCTAATTTCTTCTGAAACCAATCACTAGTCAAATCTCCTGGTTTTTACATCTCACAGTGTTAAGGATTTTGCTTGAAGGCTAAACAAAATTTTTACCAGTTATCAATAACGTACAGAGTAATCTCTAATACAGAAAACACAGCTGGAAGATATGTCGAGAAATAAAGTAGTCCTTTAATCCTCAATGACTCAAGCCTACTTCCTCAAGAAAACATTAATTCTATGCACATCATTCCTGATACATGTTAATATTTTCCCAAAGACCTCCAGTGATGAAGAGCCTACAGCTTTCCTTCAGTAACAGTTCTAGAACTTCAGTATTGTTGTGTCAGGGATTTCTCTTCTTTTTTCTTTTTTTTTTTTCTCCATAAAATGTCTCTGTCCTCTTGTGTACTCTCCTTGATGAACAGATACTTTACTTCCTTTTTAAGATTTAAAATTACAGCTAAAGTTCTACAACTGATGAGTGTTTTCTCTGCTAAGACTAAGTGCTTGCTTGTATGTTCCCACAAAGTAAAGCCAAAAGGGCTGCAAGCAAGAATCACTTCAGAAATTGCTTTGTAATTCAAAAGATTATTCAGGGTCGTCTCCTATATCAACCAGATTTTTCTGCAAAAAATATTTTTGTTTATGAAAGATGTATTATAAAACCCAGCACATTTTCCTTTTTCTTCTCCCTTTCCAGATTTTTGTATAATAAACAAAAACATCCAGATAAATAATTAACAAAAAATGACTTATTTATAATCAGAAATGTTTGGCTACCAGATGGTCCAGAGTATATCTTCATATAATAGGATCTCAAGTACAGATTTAACTCTGTAGGAACAAACAGCAGAATATTAATAAAATGTCAATTAGTTTAATTTAGTCTCATATCTATTGAATATATATATTGGCACCTACATGGTTTTAATTTCATTTTGGGATTCCAGCTGCTATTGAAGGCAGAAAACTTTTAAACAAGTAAATTAAAAAAAAAATAATAAATTGGAAAGACAAACAAATATGTCAAAGGATGGAAAGAATGAATTCTAAATTAAGCCGACAACAGAGCAGCCCCGAGGAGAAGGACTTAGTGGTGTAGGTTGATGAAAAGCTCAATGTGAGCCAGCAATGCACCCTTGTAGCCCAGAAGGCCAACCATGTCCTGGGCTACATCCAAAAAAACCATGATGAGCAGGTCAAGGGAGATGGTTTTGCTCCTCTACTTTGATCTAGTGAGACCCCACATGAAATACTGCATCCACGTCCGGGGTTCCCAGTACAAGAAAGATATGGAGCTGTTGGAGCAAGTCCAGAGGAGAGTCACAGAGATGATCAGATGGCTGGAGCACCTCTCCTGTGAAGACAGGCTGAGAGAGTTGAGCTTGTTCAGTGTGGTGAAGAGAAGGCTGCAGGGAAACCTTATTGCAGCCTTCCTGTGAGGGCCTGAAGGGAAGATGTAAGGGAACTATTTATCAGGGAGTGTAGCAACAGGATAAGGGGCAATGGCCTTAAATGAAAAGAGGGTAGAACTACATTAGTCATTAGGAAAAATCCTTTACTATGAGGGTGGTGAGGCCCTGGTACAGGCTGCCCAGAGAAGTTGTTGAACACATCTCTGGCAGTGTCCAAGGGAGGCTGGATAGGGCTTTGGGCAACTAAGTCTAGTGGAGGGTGTCCCTGCCCATGGCAAGGGGATTGGGATTAGATTATCTTTAAGGTCCTTTCCCACCCAACCATTGTATAATTCTACAATTCTATGACAAGATATTTCACTACAACGTTTTATGCATCTCTGTTGTTAAAATTCTTCATTCTTTCTGACATTAATTTCAGTCTTATCCTGATTCAAATAATTTCTATTACTAGTGTGATCCTGAAACATGCCTAAAGTCAGTGTTTCTCCCCCTTGCACTCACTGTTTTCAGACTCTTAAATGTTTTTGATGCATGGGTAGATTTTTGTATAGTTTATACAGCGTTATTTTCCCCAGACTTTGCTGACACCTCTGAAATCCATTCTAAAATCCTAGATTGAAATTCACCATTTTACGTATTTTCCTGAATTACAGTTGTGTTAAAGACAGCCCAGAGAAATTCAGCAATTATAATAAACTCACTGCGACTTAGCTACAATATTTTATTTGACTCTTTGAAATACAAGATATCTGAAGGATCAGGTTGGAAATGGTGATGAGGCAAATATATCAAACTGAAATTTAACTTCAGCTGCTGTACTGGATCTGACTGGGATGGAAATAACTTTATTCACACCTTTCTGTATAGCGCTGTGTTTTGGATTTGTGACTAAAACAGTGCTGCTAACACACCAGTGTTTAGCTGTTGCTGAACACTGCTTGTTGTGTCGAAGTTTTCTCTGTTTCTTACTCTGACCCTTTGCAGTCAGTAGGCTGGGGGTGAGAAAGAAGTTGGGAGGGACACAGCTGGGACAGCTGACCCAAACTGACCAAAGGGGTGTTCCACACCAGCATTAAACACTGGAGAGAGTGGGGCAGTTGTCTTCCAAGTTAGCTGTTGCTTGGAGACTGGCAGGGCATCAAACTGATTGTCAGAGGTGGCAATTACCTCTGTATCACTTGAGTTTTTCCCTCTTTCCTTCTCTTGAACCATGAGTTTTCATGATTTTGCTACTCTTATTTTCTTCCCCATCCTGCTTGGGGCAAGACTGAGTGAGAATCTGGGTGGGTGCTTAATGGTTGGCTGTGAACCACACACCACAGATGTTCCATCAGCTGCAGCAAAGGCAGCAAACTCCACCTGGGACGTCAGTGCTCGATGATTATCCAGGGCTGAACAAGATCCTATTGTAAAAGTACTGTAAGTTTCTGGTCCACTGGCCTATGCCTACCTATAGCATTAGCACTGAGTTATCTATATCAAGTCTCAAGAGCATTTAATTTTCTGACGCATGCTGGTTGTCACCAATACGCAACCTGAGCTTGATAAACCCATGCTGCTCCTAGGAGGAGCAAAGATTTCTATGCTTGATATAGGGCTACACTGCCTTATGCCAGGGGCTGTGCCTGCCTACTCTGATCTGAGTTCATCACGCATGCATAGGTCTGATTTTAAGGTCTGAGATAATTTAGGATTTGTTCCATCCAAGTTCCAAAACTCGTACTGAAGTGCTCCACTCTCACTGAGGTGAGAAAAATTACTATGTCAGTGGTGATTGAACTCTGAATTAAGAATAAGCTCAGATCTGTGCTTAAATTACAATGTACTCTTAACCTTTAATTTAAAACTAGAAATGTCTACACAGGTAGATGTCAGAAGTGACTATATTAAAGAAAAACCCTTAAGACAGTATTTTGGGATTACTTAACTTGCTATCTGTGCTGCAGCATGAAGTTCAGGCCCTGTACTTCTCTGAGAGTTTGGCAGAGAACATTCACAACTGTGTCCTGTGTAGGACAGCTCCTACATTTTAACTTAAAGTGCTGTGCCAGGAAAGTCTAACCTCCTGCCCTTGTAGTGCTGGATGTTAGAGTTATGTAGATAGTTCTCGCTTTCCAGGCTTTGTCTTTTTTACTTTCAGTGAGAACAAAATACACAATTTCATACTCCCTGGCTATAGTAATTTCCTTTAGGGAAGGATGAAGTACCAGGGTGAACATAGCTATCACTGCATTATCCGAGGCAAAAGCATGCACAGCACACAGGGAGTGCTAACAGAAAGATTCTTGGTCCCTCCTTCCCTCCAAGTCTTTTCCTGAGAAGAAATCCATTCCTGTTTTTCAGGCATACCATGCTTTTTGACCACTGGGCTATTCCATTTACCTTTTTTTTTAGAAAAAAAACCCCTCATATGTATTTTATGTCTAGATAAAATCCCATGTGCTTGTACTCTTATTAAAGCCTATATTGATATTTTCTCCAGGACCCAGGTTTTTGTAGTCCTGCATTGCACTGGAATTGCTGATGTCACTTAAATCTTGTGCTGCTAGGTGATAGTTTTGTTTATTTCTATGATCTAGATGCCACATATAATCCAGAATCACAATGGATATTGAAAGGTAGATTAACATTATCTCCAACATATGGATCTTGGAGGTTTGTTTCAATTATTGCTTGTAGGACGTTTCAAGAGAGAACAGAACCCCTTTTGCACTCAGGGATGTATAAACATGCAGCAAGGGATGGTACTTCCTCTGAAGAGTCTACAATATAAATAGACAACAGAGTGGGTAGGGAAAGCTTGCTCAGAGACTTGCCTAAAGTCACACTGCAGGGAAGAGCTGCGAATAGTATCTAGGTCTCCTGATCCCCTGAAGTCTATTGCTTTATTCACTAGGCCATGTTGTCTCCCTCCATTTAATTCCTCTCTCCTTTTCTTTATTGTACTGGATAAAATTCATCAGTGTATGCTCCTATATGCAAATAGAAATTCAGTTAAGGGCAGGTGGGAACCCTCAAAAAATAAGCCTGTGGAGAAACATCGCTTCTAAAGACTTGTTACAGTGCTCTTTGAATAGGGTAGCAGAAACTTTCACAACTTTGCCTGTGGGATATTGATACAGGGAATTTGAATATATTTTTATTTGGGTTTTTTGAGCAGAAAGTTTAAGATGTCAGACAGCTTGGCCTGTATTGTATGCGCAGGCATGTTTACTAGGAACTTGTCATCTGTGGTATAAAGAGTTGCATTGTAGTGGGAGGAGGGGGAAAATATGTTATTGATATTTCTCGTTATTTCTTTTAAATCTACTGCATGCCCAACATCAATTCAAAGAATTTCCCTTAAGTTCAAAGCTAATTGACATGGTATTCCCAGACATCTCCCTGTAGTGATCTTAAATTCTTCTGAATCCATTTATTTATTTTCTAAATTATCTATCTATCTATCTATCTATCTATCTATCTATCTATCTATCTATCTATCTATCTATCTATCTATCTATCTATCTATCTAATCTATCTATCTATCTGTCTGTCTATCTATCTATCTATCTATCTATCTATCTATCTATCTATCTATCTATCTACCTATCTCTCCTATTTATTTATTTCAAAACAACATTTTAGTAAAAATTCGGGGCCACATAACACACACTTCGGTACTGGCCATTCCTCATAACTCCCATGCCTTTTCTTCTTATTTAGAGATCTACAGGAATGTAAATAAAAATTTTAACGCACACATTGTTTTCTAAACTGGGGATCTAGTACAGCAGTGAGCTCAGACTGCTGCAAATCAACCCTCCTGGATTCTCTTCACTCAAAAGGCTTTGCTGCTGATCTTTGCAGAGGATGCTGAAGTGGATATGTTTAACATGTACAATGAAAACAAGATCCCTTTGTGACAGTTTCCATGATTTCTTTTGAATTCTGCATAAGCAGACTGTTAATGGAACCACTTCAGAGTGTCATCCCCACAGCACTTTCCTCACGGGTGCTGAGCACACTTGTAAGGAGGACTGTGCTATGAACACTGCTAGCAATGAATTTCCTTTCCTTTTGACACAAGTCCCACGATTTGCAAGAGAAAGTCCATAAACCCCATTGACTGCTATATCCCTAAATTGAGTTTGAATGCTGTATCTCGGAGAGGACTGTTGTGAGGCATCAGGAGTGAAATCTTTTTATGGACTCAGGGATGTATGTGTGAGAAAAACACTACAGGCAGTTACTCTGGTGGGAATAGCTACCTATTGGTCAGAAAGACGATTTCACAGATCGTTCATTTGATATCTGGAGTTCGGTCCTGCATCATTCCACAGATTAGTTATGTTAGTTGGGAAAAGTCAGCTTCCAAATCATATGGCATCTCTGTTCCCCCATTGCAAAATAGGGTATATCAACTACCCTTTGCCTTGTTCACTTAAACAGCAAGTTCTGCAGGCAAGACAGGATTCTTTATTATGCATATGAACAACATCTGGCCTAGTGTACCAGGTGCACAAATCATTTATTTATGTAATTAGTTAAAATGTGAGCTAAACTGTGATAACAAATCTGTGTAGACACTCTTAGTCCAGGCTGAATATGAGGTAAGTAGGGTAAGTTCTCTTTCTTTTAAAAGTTTAGCACATATTACCTTTATTTACTACAGGCTAAATACACGAGTTGTCTCAGATATACTGACACAGGATCATTTGTTTCCCCTTCTTTTTCATATGTTTGAGCCTTTATACACCTGACTGTAATGATATTTACAGTCTTAGTTGTACTAGACTTGACTTTGGAGTATAGTTAAAGCTCCTCACCCTGTCTTAGGCAATTGTTATTGCCCCGGGGATACTGTAGGGATAAGGATACTGCAGGAAACATACTTCCTCCAGAGGAACTTTTGGTGTCAGATCAATTAAATGTCAACAGATTAGGCAGAAATTTGGGGAAGTAGGAGCTGATAATCAGTGCAATGATTCCTTTTTTTTTTTTCCTTCACTGGTAAATGGATGTGTGTTCATTTATCTTGTGATCCATAGTAAAGTGAAGCAGGTTATCTCAAACCATCTGTACTTCGCATTAACTTGTTTGTCTTCCAATTAGAACGGGACAGGATAGATGAGATTTTAGATCCAGCTACAGTGCTCAGCTGAGATCTAGCAACAAAAAAATATCATTTTCCAAAGACTATGGTGCCTGCTGTGTTTTGGCTCAGAGATATGTGGATAACACATGGGACAAAACTAGTTACACAAATGGCCAGATAAGCCCAGAACAAACACAAAATACGCAAAGCTGCTATGGTTTTCCAGCTAATTAGTAAAAATACAACCATATAATTTCAGATACCTCTGCATCAAATTCTGCTCTTAAGAAGATGATGTGACTATAGAAAAGTATGCTAAACTTTACTGGATTCAAACCATCAAAATGGTTGATGGTGTGACATCAAACACAAGTGCGTAGCAATCATAGTAAATATTTTCATTCTAGAAATGCAGTAATAGCAAATCCTTGGTGTACATATCATTTCTCCCCCTCTGAATCTTCTCTAATTCAGATTAAGTACATCTTTAATAAAATTAAATCAGCATTTTGCACTTTTACTTCCTTCTCCCTATGTGGATTGAGCAGGAAGTTGGTAGCTGTTGGTTTATTTCCTTAAAAAAAATAATTACTTGTTTTGACTTTGTCAACATACATTAAGTAGGACTGCCTTTTCTTTGTATCTTTACTGACAAATCTATATTAATAACAATATCAATACTGTATTAAACTTGAACTATGGGAATAATTTGCAATCACATTGAAATTAGTAATGTCGCATATCGCATGACAAGTCATAGAGTATGGGAAGTAGGACTACTGTTAGCTTGGGTTATTATTACCTTATTATGGCCATTTAAATAGGCTGTAATTCTGGGAATTTAAAGGTCATTTTGATTTATTCTGTTTAGTTTGCTATGTGTTTAGAAAACTAATTAAGGAACAAACAACATGGTTATATCATTCTTAACAGCAAATATGTGCAAAGGGGTAACTCATTCTGAAACCCAACAGAATAATGAACATTGTTATAATTTTCAACATTGCTTCCTCTAAAAATGATTATTTTTCTCTTGCATTAAAAGGGTTTCATGCAATTTTGCTCTTAATATTTTGAAAGAGATGTCCTATGAATATTTCTCCCCAGTCCTGGAAGACTAAATGATCTCTATTTAGTTTGAGCTTTCAGAAAAATGACAAAAATAAATAAATATGGAGAAAAACAATAATCTCTGAAATAGCCTTTAATCCTCAGGACTGACCTACAATTTATTCACAAAGTAATGACTGTCAATTGCTTAATGTTTCCACAAAGCCTTACACTGTGATGGTAATTCTTCTGCACCGACTATTCAATGAAGTACCCAAGTTTACACTTGTGTTAAAAAAAAGAAAAAATCCTGGGGTACCTTTAGCTTCAAGAGTCTTGAGCTATGATTGAACTGTAACCAGGCTCAGACAGGGCAGAATAGGGACAAAGGTTTACTCTGTCTTGAGTATTTTGCAGAATTGGACCACAATGTATAATGCTGTTTAACCTGGCTCTGATTTAAAGCACTCTCTGATGGCAAATGTTGACCCACAGATCCCAGGGCATGGCTATGTAGCATGTTTGTGCAGAGGCAGATGAGGAGGATTTCAGATAGATTTGGCCACAAATCGCTAAATGTGCCTTGTTCTCCAGTAAAAGTCTTGCAGTACCACACTTTACTTCTACCCCTTTCTACAAGGTCAGTGTCAGTGTCACATAAATGCTACTTTCTTTACCACATTGACATTAATATGAAGGCTTCCTATCTGGAAAGAGCCAACTGGAAAAGAAAGGGTTTATTTATCCTGCAATTTCCAAAAAAGTAACATTTCTGACAATCAGTCAACATTTTTGTCCTGTAGTTTTCAGATTAAAACTGCATTATACCCATTTGAAAATGTTTCCCCAAGGATGTGGGGCCTTGTGAAATTCAAAGTTTATGTGCATTTTTCAAAAACAAAACAAAATAAAATAAAATTAAAAAAACAAAACCAGAATAAAGTCATATTTTTTCCTTTCCAAAACATAATAATAAAAATGTTATGTATTTTTGGCTTGTCCCTGTGTTGAGTCAATTCATCTTCCACTTAACAATAAGCGGTCTTCTAGAATCATAGATAATAAGGCTGCCAATGATCTGTGCTGTCAATCCAATCCATCTCCCTGCAAATGTACAGTCAATATCCAATATGAGTCCATTTCACAATATCTGATGCGAACTCAGTCAAATAACCATGTGAACTTCCATTTCCTTCTGGAGTGGGAGAAACAAAGGCAGCCTCCACACTGACAGATGAGGAATATGTGGCAAAGGTCTTCGGTCGGCTTTGTATCTCAATGAAATTACAGCAGAGTGGTTGAGTACATAACACCATTCTACTTTTGCGAGTCTGAAAACATGTTGGTAACACATATAATTATTCAATGTTTTATCTAGAAGGTGGTGTTTCTTCAAAGCTCAAGATTCTAGCAGTGATGCCAGACATATTTGGCAGGGAAGAAGAGGATGCCACTTGTGCATCTACCAGAAGCATTTCCCACAAATTTTGGGGATGTCATTGTAGTTCTTATTTAAAAAAAAAAAAAAGGTCCACCCATCTTATCCAGGGAGAACTGACAAGGTTATCACCAGAGGCAGGTTGCTGGGGGCCCCAGCTGACAATAAAAATGAGGGGGTGTGAATGTTAATATTCAAAGAGACAGCTACCTGCTGGAAGCACTTGCCTGGAAGAGATGCAGGGACTGAGGGGAATGCCTTTATAAATATAATCCTCTCCTTACCTTATCCCAGGAAGTTTTGAGGCCAACCCAAATCTGCAGTAGCTGTGATGTAAAAGACAACTACAGCACTGTCCTTTCGTTATTGTGCTCTTAATAAATTATACACGTAGAAACTTGTTAACCCTGGCAGTTGCTTCTATGTCTCCTTATATGCTAGACTTCCACCAGTAAATCAATCCTTTCATTGTAATGGCACTCACTTGACAAGATATGTTTGGTTTAGTGCACTGCTGCTATTTGTTCTGTGTGCAGCGTCACACAGGGATGTGATACGTAATAAAACCAGAACAAGAGGAGCAAGCTGATATGCACAAAGGACAGAGGGAGCAGGCTGTGCAACAAGATGGTGAATTATGGTGAATAAAAATAATTTAATTGTATTTTATTTTGCTAATTTACTTTAATATGACTCCTGACATATGATTGGACTGTGAGGCTGGACACCACTTCTTAACCCTGAAGTCATGTGTGCAGCACGATTAACTAAGGTAGTTTAGGGCTCCAGAAAAGCTTATCCTGGCCTTGGACTTGTTCATGTACGGAAAGACATTGAAGTACAGATGAATATTAGGGAAATATTAGGTTAAAACAGTTACAGGAATTTCAGTTTAATGCTCATTTACCTACAAATATATTTTGAAATAAAAGGGAAGGAGTAGAGCATACACCTCAAAACTCTTTTAAATGAAAACTTTTAGGCTAGCCCCTCTGTCTAGTATGAAATTCTGACCGGTCCTTGCTTCTTTTTACATCCCACCACAATGTCAGTGTGAACTGGGATTCAGCTGCAAATTGTAAAAAATTTCTTAACCATGAGAATGGAAAACTGAGTTAGCCCCTACTCAGTACCTCGAAGAAACTTAGAGTACAGGTATAAGGTCTGCTCCTTACTAAGTGACCTTGCTGGAAACAGATCTTTTGGTCTTTTTCTTTTAATTTTACACAAGTTTAGAAAGAGAAGGAAAGCCCCAACCAACCAACAAATGAACCAAACAACCAACCAACCAAAATGACAAAACCCCAAATAAAACCCTGTGTTAGAACAAAGGCTGGAATCAGTGGACCAAGAACACCTTTTGGTAAGGGTATCTGATATGACATAAATGAAAATGTATTCAGAAGAAAGAATCTCTTCTCTAGTCCTTTGCTCTGACCACAATCTATGCCTTTCCTAATGTTAAGCTATGGTGTATATAATTTGCCCTGAGCCCTTTTAACACCTGGTTATTTTTCTGCACCAGAACCGGAGTTCATGCCACCTCTTACCATAGCTGAATGATATCAGAGAACAACTGATTGTACAGGAGCCCAGGGCTGTAATTCTGATGCTTTAACTTACACCTCTGGATATGCTTGCATTATTTTTTTTCCTGTGGGTGAAAAAAATCCCAATGCTTTCAATACAACTTGATCAAGCCCAAGCCAACTTCAAGCTATGGGTTGCCTGGTTGTTTTACAATGGCATTAAACTTTCAGCAGAACAACAGAACAGCTAATAAGCTGTGTTAATGCTTCTCCACCTCATCCGGGAAGCTCAGATGACAGAGAGGGTAAGCTCCCATCTGTCTGCGAAAGGCTGCATAGACTTCCACTGAGTCATAAGCTGGACTTTGTTAATGTGTAATGAAATTAATTAAAACTTCTCCCTTCCCCCAATATTGGTTAAATATTATGACTCACCTGGTTGCCTTCTGAGCATAATAAAACTTGACAGGATTGAAGGAGGGGGAGAGACATGGAGGAAAGAGGGGATGCGAGATATTTCTCCCTCTTTGTGTCTTTTTGGCTTTGCAGTGCAAAGTCACATTCTGTCATGTTACATACACACCAAAATATTTAGAAACACACAGGGCAAAGATCAGCTTGCAAGCATGAGTTCATGAACTCTGCCAGCGTGCAGATCTCTCTGCCAGAACAGCACAGCATCCCAGAGGCAAGTCAAATGAAAACAGTCAGAATAATACACTCAGGCAACAGAAAAGGCAATTGTACAGCCAGGACCGATCCTGAACAGAATATATTTTGGCATATATTGAGACCTTGACAAAAGAAAGCCTCCAAGGTTACCAGCAGAGTTGACTTAGTTTTTTTATCTACGTTTTCATTATTTTTTTAAGGTAGAAGGAGTGTTTAATTATCAGTTCTCAAGCAAACGGTGGTTCGGCAAAATGTCAGATCTCCAGCTGAGACGCCACCAGTTTGTGCTTGGGATTGTGTGCCAGGCGGCTGTATGGACAGGCGAAGACCTCCAACTGTTTGCTGAATGAATTTCCACTCGTGCCTCTCGACATTGATTGAAAGCGAAGGCTGCTGTTGGAGCCCTCAGGCTGTCTTAAGAAATCCATCCCTCCCCATGCTAGATCCTTGATGAGTGTAACTCCAGCTTCAAGAGAGACCTGGTGAAGTGGGAGGAATTTAACCCTTCTGGCTCCTGAAAGCAAAGCACTATCATTGGTTTGGGCTGATATTCAAAGCAAAAGAACTGAAAGGAAAGAGAATAATGAAACAAGAAGAGGCCCCAAACTAATTTTTTTCCTCCTTCTTTTTTTCCCTTCCTCAGTAAAACATAAAATATATCAGCACAGAATCAGTTGTAAAATATTCTTTTGTTTTGTATGTTTAAATTAGACCTTCTTCTCTGAGTCCATTTTAATAACAGCACAAAAATGAAGGGGAAAAGGAAGCCCATTAATTTGGCATGGAGAGTTAACTACAACCCTTGCCAAAGGAAGGCAAATCAGGCTAAATATAGGTTGGTGTAAATCTGTCTTACTCTGGTAGTGGTGCTTGAAGTATTTGTACTCACTGAAAATCAAATTTATGTGATTCGCTGGCAATGGAACTCTGATTGTCAAACCCTGAGTTTGAGTTAAAAAGAATGTCAGTAGGTTAATGTATGTTTTAATAGAAACACCTGACACCCTAATCCTACCAAGGTATAAATGGGTGCTGTCCCATTAGTGCCATGCCTATCTGTTCTTTACAGGAATGTAGCCCATGAAATTTAACAAAAGTATTTGTTCATCACAAGCAGCATTTCAATCTGCTTTCCTCACACTCTGTAGCATTGCCCCGAGAACTCAGTCCTTTACGTATTTCTAATAATGAGAATAAATTGCCACAATAGGTAAATGAGACTTCAGTCTATTATATTAAAGAACTAATGTATGCTATTCCTTTTTGTTGTTGTTTTGGTTTGGGATTTTTGGTTTTTTTTTCCTTTCATGCTTCCCTCTCTGTACTCTCTTGCCTCATATTTCATGGGCCATATTTTCATTCAATATTTGTACATCATGTAGCACAGTGGGGTTCTGATATGTCACTTGGAAATGTTATAGTAACAGCACTAACATCTGCAGACAAACTTAGAAAGTCCCTGACAACACAGACTACAGACGCATCAAGTAGAAACATTAAGGAAAAAGACCTTCTAAATAGTTAAGAAAAAAGCTGGAGTTTATGATAGAGAAAGAGAGAGAGAAAGAGAGAAAGAGAGAGAGAAAGCGAGAGAAAGATAGTGAGAAGAAGGAAGGAAGGAAGGAAGGAAGGAAGGAAGGAAGGAAGGAAGGAAGGAAGGAAGGAAGGAAGGAAGGAAGGAAGGAAGGAAGGAAGGAAGGAAGGAAGGAAGGAAGGAAGGAAGGAAGGAAGGAAGGAAGGAAGGAAGGAAGGAAGGAAGGAAGGAAGGAAGGAAGGAAGGAAGGAAGGAAGGAAGGAAGGAAGGAAGGAAGGAAGGAAGGAAGGAAGGAAGGAAGGAAGGAAGGAAGGAAGGAAGGAAGGAAGGAAGGAAGGAAGGAAGGAAGGAAGGAAGGAAGGAAGGAAGGAAGGAAGGAAGGAAGGAAGGAAGGAAGGAAGGACAAAGTTATAGACATCTGTCTCACTGTTAAAGCTAATCAAAACAACCATTAATTAACATAGGATTTTTTTTAAAATTTCCCCCAACATTTCTGAAATAGTCATTCCCTTCTAAACCAAACTACATAATGGCCTTTTCCTTTGTTCCTTTGTTTTTTTTATTAAAAAGAAAGGTTTCATGTAATAAAATCCCATTTTACCTGCATCTAAACCTAAAATACAAGTAGCATGCATTTAAAAAAAAAAAAGTAGCTTCGATCAGGAAAATAAGTTGTTTTGTTCTGTACTCTTTTGCATTCTAAGTTTCATTAATTTTCATTATTTTAAAGTGTAATTTTTGTCTCCCCTTTCAGAAACCCAGAAAATGTATGTAAAAGTGAACATTTTCACTCAAAGGAAATGTTTTGTCTGCAAACAGAGTTTCAAGTATAACACCAAACCATACCCACTTGCTTTATTGGGCAATGGATACAACGCTAATTAATCTTCTTGCAACATTTGATGCTTGAACTACTCCCTACTGAAATTAATGAAACACCTGGTATTGACTTTAGTGGATTCTGGATTGGTCCCTAAAACAGACTGATGAAAAGATGAGGGAATCTATCCTTGGTTTCTGCCTCTGACATTAACCTCAGCCTCTGGTCCTGCAGTTTCTGCTCATACTTTAAAGACAAGTAGCTTCACCAAAACAAAGCAACTTGCACAGATGGGATAGAGAAACATTGGTGCTGTTATCCAGTGGTGGAAGACAGTCTTCAAATACATAAAATCACTGAATCTTCCTTTCTGGCCAGAAGCTTCATGCATCATTGTCCTCTCCTCTGCCACAGCAGACACAGACAGGACATTAGGCAGACAGATCATCCATCCTTCTGACGTAATGTTTGAAATATCTGACCCTACTCCCACAGTATTGTCTTGTGCCAGTCCTGTGCGAAGGACACAGCTTGAGTTCTATCACTCTCCTGGGGGTGGTCATCTTGCAGAAATCTGTATGATGGTTTGTGGTTCTGGTGTCTACCCCTGAATTGCCTCAGTTTTCCATTTAACTTGCAAAATCCTTGTACATCCCTTGGCACCAGAGCTTCCCCTCGGAAACACACTAAACTCTCCATGTGCACACCTCCCACCCAGGAACCCTCGCAGTCCACCCAGCACAGCCTGAGGGGGACAGAGATGCACTTTATCAGGGTACAGGCACAGAGATTTTAGGCTGCTGGAGGATGCCCTAGCCAGTAAGAGATCAGAAGGAAAGGTGTGTGGTAAAACACCCCTTGCCTCTGTTAAAAAGAGTGAGTCATATGCATTTAATTCAAAGAAGAGATGTATGAGACTGCCCCTGATGAGGGGTCCTGGCAACCAGATCCTAAATGATTGAAGGCAGCTACCTGCAGTCTTCATCATGAGTCTGAGCTTGACATATCGCCAAGATTTTTTGACAAACCCCAGTATTCAGTGTGGATTTTTTTCTCCTCCTTTCTTATCCCTTGACTTTTCTTTGTGAAAACACTCTTTGACGTGCCTTATACTTTTATTTCATCGCACAGAACGGCTGAGGTGCCCTAGAGGTCCAATAGTCTATTGTTTGAGACAAGGACTGCTAAGTTACTAACTCTTCTTTTCTACCATCTTTCACATTAAGTGATTTAAATGGCAGGTAAAAGGCCACTGTCATGAGGCTAGTACCTGTAAGTAATTAGTAAACACAAGTCATCTGAATTTGCTGAAAAAAAAAAAAAAAAATGCATCATATCTGCAACTTACACTGCTTTTTCCTCCATAGACTGCAAATATGAAAGTCTTGCTCTTGCAAAAAAAAAAAAAAAAGATTCTTTCAAAAGTTTGGGGTTTTTTTTATTATTATTTTTGCTGGAGAAATTAATTTATCTGTTTAAAAAACCCCAAACCCAAAAAACCCACCAGAAACCCCAAGAAGGAACCAGTAAATTCATTGTGGGTATTGGTTTGCACTCTTAGGAAACCAGGCTATTTTCATTACAACTTGAGTCCGTGTGTTTTCTGCCTGTGACCATCAGAACCACCATACCATTCAGGAACCACAAAAGATATCTTTCAGACAGATGCTTCAGGTCATGCATAAAATTTAGCATGTGAATTCTCTTCTGCTGAAAACAGGAGTTTGCAATGTTGAAGGAAAAAAACACATGCTAGTTCTGCTTCCACACTTAATAGCCAATAATATAGTGAAGCAGCTTGTCCAGTTGGATTGGGACATAAATGAATTACAGGTTGATCCACATGATTTCTAGAAGTTAGACTGAGAGAGCAGGAAGCTGCATAAGCATGCACACTTCTGACCTCAAGTTTTTACAGCCTTTATTAGAGTGTAATAGCTAAAATGGTTTCTTTTCTTCTAGTTTAAGGCCTGTGCCCTCTGGCTCAAGTATGACTTCCACAGTATAATGAAGAAATATTTCTAGAAGTAGTCCTGTAAATGTAACCTCCTGTTATATGTTTACTCACATCAACAACATTATTCCTGCAAATAGCTGTAGATAAGACAAGTATGGTCTAAACATAGTATAAAAGCTCTGTGAATGTTCATTTATCTGAGTTTTGTCACAATACAGATTTTTTAAGTCTATAAAAAGGTCAGAAAAAAGGAATTTGGAAAATAAAGACACAAGATTTCTTCCTCAGCTTTAATGGCTGACCCTACAGTGTTCTTTCTGGAAAAAGGACTTTTAGCCTTCAGTATAAGTTTGGGATTGTAATGTGTTAAGGAAAGTGGAATCTTGTCTTGCCTGCTTATGAGAGACACTTTTGCTTCTTAGAGGACCACAGGAATATTTCAGTTAGATCATGCAAGGTTTTTTTTAAGCTTCTATTGTAAATAAACATTATTGTAGTTCATTACATGCTACTAGAAAGTGCAGTCTGTTATATCTAGTAGAGATTTTCCCCGCTGCTGGTGGTGTCTGTGCACAACACAGTTTTCTTCAGAAAGATTAATCTGGAACACAAAGAAGGAATTTTAGCAGACAAAGCACTAGACATCCTGTGGAAACCCACATTGTAAACTTTCAGTTTCCTGCTTTGGGGGCCCTCTTATGCCCCCTTACCTTACCCATCTCTGTTTAGCTCAGCAGTTATTCAGCTTGGAGAAAGGAAAAGGTTTGAAAGTAAAGATGAGTACTCTACCCTGAGGAAGAAATTGAGAGATTCTGTTAAATTCTGTTACCTCCCCTTTTTTCATTTGTCACCTCCAAGAATAATCTGACTTCTCTCCAATGTATCCATGTCTCTTCCATCATGGAAAGTAGAGAATTCCAGTTGCGTCTCAACAGTAATGCGCAGAGGGGAAAGATCACTTCCCTCAAGCTCTTGGCAATGCTTTGCCTGATGCAGCCCAGAAGGCTGTTTGTCTTCTTGGTGGCAAGATTACATTGTTATCTCACAGCCAACCAGTCAATCAGGACCACCCCAGGTTCGTTTTTTTTTTGAAAGGCTACTTCCCATCCTCCTTTCCCCCCTTCCCCAAATGAAACAGCAATTACAAGAATAGGAATAGCATACAGAGAACTGTAATTAACAAAGTTATACCTTTCCCAGTCAGGAAGCCAGACACACCAAGAGCATTACAGCAGAGGAGAGACATGACCCCCACTCCTCTGGGGAGCTGTGGACCAGGGCTGCCAGAAGGGTGGTGTGTCTGGCTCCTGCGTTTGTTTTCTGAAAGGGGAAGGGAGTGTTTGCTGATCAGCTGTGCTTGTATTTAAACTGACTTCAGGAGTCTAATTGTGTTTTCTGGAGTGTGTTTGCTTGCTGTCTTGACATGGTTTGGACTAGAGTATGTTTGTTCTGAGTGATTTTGGAGTTTGTTTGCTTTAAGGGAGAGTAGGGATTTATCTAGACTGAAACTTGTATGTCTGTGCCACTTACTTCACACAAGGCATTTCTATTCCTCAGAGCATCTCTTTCTCTGGAGCTCTCTCTATTTTCCTCCTATACAATCAAGGTATCCAATGTAGAAAGGGCTCACCACTTTTTTTGCTGTTTCATTGCAAAAGGAATTCTTTAGGAAGGAAGGAGAAAATTCCTTTAACATAGTTTCTAAAGAGCCCTTTGATCTTTGGTTTTGTTGTTGTTTTGGCTTGTGGTTTCTGTTTTGTTTGTTTTTTCCAAAACAATAAACTAGATATTTCATTTGTAGGTTTTAGACATAATCATAGTACCTCTAACACTGAAAAAAAATCCATAAATTTATATCCTGTGAGGAATGTGCAAAATAGAATTGATAACCAGAATATTTAGAGTTAATTATACACAGTCTAAAAGCTTGTATCAACAGTTAGCTTGCCAAGGGTAAGCAAGGCCTTAGCGAATTGTGTTGTACAAAGATCCAGACAAAACCCAAAGCCTCAGAACACAAAAAAACCTTGACATGTAATTTGCAGGATTTTCAGATTATGAGGTTGGGAGGAAGAAGGAGAAAAAAGAAGGAGGAGGAGAAGGAGGAGAAGAGAAGGAGGAGAAGGAGAAAGAAGGAGAAAGAAGGAGAAGGAGAAGGAGAAGGAGAAGGAGAAGGAGAAGGAGAAGGAGAAGGAGAAGGAGAAGGAGAAGGAGAAGGAGAAGGAGAAGGAGAAGGAGAAGGAGAAGGAGAAGGAGAAGGAGAAGGAGAAGGAGAAGGAGAAGGAGAAGGAGAAGGAGAAGGAGAAGGAGAAGGAGAAGGAGAAGGAGAAGGAGAAGGAGAAGGAGAAGGAGGAGAAGAAAATAACCTCACTGGTTTTATTTGTTCTTCTCATTGGTAAAAGCAGGAGAGTTTCAAAGTAAAACAGAATAGGAAACTGAAAGTTATTTTTATTGTTATGGCAGTAACCCTGACTGTCCCACAGTGCAAAACTCCCACTGTTTGTTGGGGTTTTTCCGGGTAAGAGAAAATAAGCATCAACTGCTTCAATGTTGCCTTTGTCTTTTTGTTGGCTGGTTAAAAAGCATTGTGAGTGCCGAGACAGGGATGTATTAAGCAAAAGCACAGATCAAGGAGGCAGAAAGAGGAGCCCCAAACTTCTTCCACAGGAGAGGATTACAGGCAGGGAGCTCTGAAACATCACCCGTAGTTTGGTGACCGGGGCAAAACAGGTTTCTTTCAAGGGGGCGAATCCCTAGTATCCCTCTCGAAGGGACTGGGAGAAAGGGATCCGTTGAAGGCGCGGGGGCAGCGGCGCCGGCAGCTCGGCGCTGGCGGCAATGTCCGGGTTCGCCACTAGATGTCTCTGACTATTGCGCGCGGTCTCAGCCCGGTGCGGGCTCGGGGAACAAAGGCGGCAGAAGCGGGGCTGGAAAAAAGTGTGGAAGGGCTTGTTTGTTTGGTTTGGTTTGGGTTTTTTTGTTTTGTTTTGTTTTATTTTTTCTTTTTTTAACGTAGATTTAGGCTTAAGTTTGCCGTGTTAGGTAAATATCCCACTTTAAAAACGACCATGATCCTGCATATTACAGCAATATAATTTTTTTCCCCCCTCTCTATATATACAAACTTCCTTTTATCACAGTGGATTCAGGTGTGTTTCTCCTCATTCTTATGGCTTCCAAAATCCATAAGTAAGGTTGTTTTGGTTTGTTTTTCTTGTTTTTATACAATAAATGAAAAACAAGTCTCAGACTCCACGCGGTATCTCTTGCATCAGTTTAACACAACAGATCTGTGTTGTCCCAAACCCACACTATTTATTTACAGATGTGCCAGCTAAAGGAGTCAAGCATCTTTAATAAAAACACCTAAGGAGATTTCGTGCACGTGCAACAAACAGTTGAGAATGACTTACTAGTCAAACTCAGTTGAAAGCAGAGCGTGCATCACCCATCCAAAACCTCCTGGAGCTTACAGTTTTTCCTAAATGGAGTATGTGATGTTACATGCCAAGCTTTTCCAGCCCGGAGTGCTGATGATAAGGAAAATACACTTATACACAAATGCATGCAGATCTGTAAGTGCTTGGGTTTTTTTTCGAGTGTGCAAATATAAAGGCCAGCTCTTTGCTGCCTTTTTCTTGCTAAACCATGTATAGTGAGTTTCAAACTGTGTATAAAATGGAATTACTGTGGACCTGAGCTAGATACAGACGTATAATTTAAAACAAGAGGGAAGCTTAAATAATGTACTGAATGTAATGGCATGTTTACCTCAGGAGCTATTCAATCTGTAGCTGTCTTTTTGTGTGCCTTACGGGTCCAAATGGGAAGAAATATCTGGAAAGGGAGGCTAAAGTGTTAGCACTTTGTAGAAATCTGCAGGTTTTACTTTTATAAAAAGGTTCCCTCCAGAGCAGAGACAACCTGAGTCTGACAACTCAAGTGCCACCTCCAATTTCACCAACGCCTTAATAATGTTCTGAGGTGGGTTAAAGCCTCTGGCATTTGTTAAATATATCACTTCATCAAGATAATGATCGTTGGAAAGGTTTATTCATTGCCATTGTTGGCAACAAATTTTTCTCTGTGCTGTGCCAACCAGACTGAAGGAAGGCATCTCCCTTTTCTGTGTTGTGATTAAGTGTGCTGGGATGTCAAACTAGAAAAGGACCTCTTGGTAGAGAGCAAAAGTGATAGAAATAGGAACTGAGATTCTCAGGGAGATAAATGAGTAGGCGAGATTTATTGATGAAGCATAGATAGTGCTAAGAGTAGAAGTTAAAATAGCAGAAAATGAGGTTCAAGGGAGTAAATTGAGGGAAGAGATTTTACTACAGGGAGAAGCAGCAAATAGAAAGTGTGTAGCCATGATAAAAGGGCATGAAAAACATGGGCAAGAAACAGAGATGTGAAGCTATAAACATCTCCAGGTCCTCCCGTGTGTGTAACCCATTTTAGCAATCTACCTGAAGTGTCATTACTGGAAATGAAATTTGGTATTTACATGATGGCTTTGAAAGGCGGTGGGCCACATGTATTGCCACTGTAATCCCACTGGTGTCACCACAGACTGTGAAGTTCCTCTGAGGCGAGCACACTTGGATGTTACACCTGCAGTTAATAAACCTCAGCACATCTCAGCCCCTCTTTTCTGATCAAAGGCAGTGGTTTGTGATAAACCAGACTGAACAGCTGGCTTGAGGATTTTGTGGCTGCTTTCAGGAACTGGGCAAGGTTGGCTCCACTGTTTAGCTAGTGTATTTCTTAACTTATTCCTCAATTTACACCTACAACAGATTTGACACAGAGCTGTAAAAACTTAGCTCCAACAGCCTTTGCTCTAGTTATTTAGTCCAATGATAATTATTTATAGTGTTTTTAAATGCAGAGTGTTAGAAGCATAAATGATTACATTCGCTTGGATGTGTCTGCAGATAAGGTTTGTAACAATTGTAATGAGCTTTGGAGGAGAGAGTCTTAGCTAATTCTGGGCTATTGGAAGGCAGTAATTCAGTACAGAAACAAAGGCATCAGATGGGAAAGATGTCATCTGAACTGTAAACACAAAGAGGATTGACTTTTATAAGAATGAAGTCAGATGGATAGATTTCAGTTGTGTTAGAAGAGCATAAACTTCATGTAACTCTTTCTGCATTGGTGAAGTTTGAATCAGAGCTCATTGTGGCTCAGTCAGCCTCTAGCTCTCCTTTAAGTCCAGGGAATGATTCTTACCATTCACTTGGTTTAATACTGATCACAGAGCTGCTCTAAAGATTCTATAATTGAAAACTAATCGCTCAAGGTACCTCGGTCAGAGATTTCAAACTAGTGCAGTACTGCAGTAGCTAGCAGGGCAACATGGTTTATCCTGACTGACTCAGTGGAATTAGGATCAGGAGCCTGCCCTTTGCAGTGGAAGCACAGTCCAGAGCTATGATCCCAGGTATTACAACTGGTAAAAAAAACCCAAACTAGCTCCAGCACTCAGAATTTAAATAAAAACCCAAACCACACATTAACTGCCTGGAAAACTGCTAAGGACAGGAGTCCACCCAAACAGAACTTAAATGCCTTAGCCTTTGCTATAAGGCAAGCAGGTAAGGCACCAAAATTTTTATTTCAAACTCATAAGGGGAAAACCAGAATTCAAACAGAGCAGACTGTGCTTCCTTCTATTGCAGTGGTTAGTGTTGAATGTCTCCAATATGCTGTCCTCTCCAGGCGATACTTTAAAAACAAATCTTACCTTTATGGTGAGTTCAACCTATGATTTGATTTGCTATACCAGTCCCGACAATATTTACCAGATCACTAAATACTTGATGATTCTTAGTTAAACCAAGGTAAATGTGAGAAAAATTAAAACTAGGCATGAATATTCAACTTGCTAGCAATTTCATCCAGCAAGGAAAAATATACTTTGTCAACAAGTGAAAAAAATAGATTTGGTTTTTGGTTGTGTTTTCTATGATTCCCAGGCATCTGGTTTATGCAGAAAAAATTAAGAACTTAGCATTCTATCTACGAGTCATTGCAATAATAACATGAAAGGTCCCTGTATTCATATCTTGCCTGACCAGTGAATTCCTTCAAATTATGCTGTTTTTCTGCTATGGCCAATGCTTTCAAACAAAGCGCATTCAAAGCCAACTGCAAACTCAACTCTACCTCAATAATTTTTTCACATAAGTACCTATAGAGAAACAGCCACAGACACAGCTCAGCAAATCAAGCAATTTCCCTCCTCTGGGAAAGAAGAAAAAGAAAAAGATTATAGCTGTCCTGTCTAATCTGAAATATTTGAGACATACTGAATTACTGCACTGATGAGACCTATGATTTCCACGAGAAAATGAGACATGTAGGCTCCCTCTGGGAAGGTGTTTGACTTTAACAGAAACATGCATGTTCCCCCAGGCTGGGATGCGACTGGCAATGTACCATCGATCCGTAAACCAACTGATTTCTTATCCTGCTTGCCATGCACAGTGTTATCACCGAAGAAGCTGTTCCGCATTTAGATCAAGAAGCCACTGCAGACAAGCTCTGGTGGGGGTTCATGAGTGTATCTGATATCCTAGATGCTATATTTGAGGAAAGGAGAGATTAATGCCTTTCAGAAACTTCCAGCAGCCTGTGCTGTACTCATTTCAAGATTTTTGTGGGGGCCATCAATCCTATGCAGTCTACCAGCTATCTGTCAGCCATGAAGAGAAGTTAGAGAAAGGGCTGTTCCATCCCAGATCCTCTCCATTCCCACTGTAGCAGTGTCTGTAGCCTCCAAATGGAGAAGGAATGAAATTCTCGTTCCCCAATCCAAATAGTAAAGGTGTACAGGTGAATCATCATGGACAGTTTGGCAACCCTCTGCATTAAGAAGACATGAAGAATAACAAAATAAAACAGATTGGAGAACCTGAAGTATTGCGTAGTGACACATTCCTCCCACTTGGGCTCATCCCCTGGTGTTTTAGGCTCTCCAAATACTCTGCTCTGGTAGATCCATATCACATACCTACCAACATCCTTACCTCCTCAAGCAGTGTAAACCTAATCAGCCTTTAATAGTGAATCACTGTACAGCCTGTCCTTGGATTTGGGATTAAATGAATGAATAAAAAAATTAATAACTAAAAAAAAAAAGGAAAAAGGAAGCCTCCTTCAATGCATAAAGTCAAACCATAGTATTGTTTGTTATATTTACAGGTATGTTCATAATCTCGGATGCAGAGCACAGAATCAGGATACAACAATTCCCGTTTGACTGTTATTTCACCATTTAACACCAGTCAATACACTCCATGTCTTTCTCTGTCAGATTCCTCACCAAAAGGAAAATCAAAACCCCAAAACAAGACATGTCATAAATCTCAAATCCCATTATTGGAATTATTTGTTAAATGCTTTAACATCTATTGACAAGGTTTTGTGAGAAGCTGGTAGGTTAGTAGCGGTCCAGCTATGAACTCCCATGTTCTCATCTGAAAACACACAGGCAATGGTTTTTGAGGTGGAGAGAGAACAATACCACTGGAGGAATGAAAGAATGAATGCTGAAAGAGAGAAACAGTGAATGAATAAGTAGGAGAAGCTGACTTTCATCACTGAAGGTAAATAGAGTGTTCTTTTTAATTCAGGCCCCAAAAACAGTGGTGTATGGGTTAAAAAAAAAAAGAAAAGAAAAGGAAAAAAATATACAAAGAATGAAATGTAGGAACTTCTAGCCCATTGTTCAGGTGACAGATGACTTTGTAAATGTCACACAACTTTTCCCCTCCCATATGAAAAAAGAAAGAATTTGATCAATTCCTCCCTACTCCCCCCTGCTTCCCCAGGCAACTTCTGCAACTGATGCAAAGCATAGCATTCAGTGTCAAAGCCTGTTACATGCTGCTATTTCCTAATAATATTAAAATGAAAATGAACGTAGCTCCCAAACAATCTTTAAATCAATTCTAATATGATCAAATTGAATATCTCCCTCTTTCTTTTCTCCCTCCCCTCTCTGTTCCCTGTCTCTCAAACGTTTACTACAGCATTTTGTCTGCAGCAATGGATTCAATTATCACATTGCTGATTGGTGTCCAGTCTCTCAAGTTTGACATAATTGTTCTGTTCAAAGGGTTGCTGTACCTATCTTTTTAATGTGATTTTTTTTTTTTTCACCATGACCTGAAGCTGAAGCATGTTTTTGGTGTAATTGAACTGACCGTAAAAAGATAAGAACTTTTACAGTGATGAGGAAGGAGGTGACTTCTGCCTTTTCTGGTCTAAGGCTATATTTTCCAGACCTTGTCTTTATATATGCTACCCTTGATGATTACTGTAACTGTTGTTTCTGGATGCTCCCTCCCTGTTTCTTTCTGCTTCTATGGAATGGCCAGGATGAAATTGTCCTTTGGCACTTTTCATAATTCTAACTGGCACTTGACTTCTTCTGGATAACTAAAGGCATTTGAAGAAAGCTGAAAAAGTGTATAAAATAGTTGCCCTGCAGCTTTCTTTTTTCTTCATATATATGAAATGAAGATTGTTTTATGATCAGACATTGTGAAGTAGACAAAATTCAATTTTAATGTATCAGTCATTGTAGCTTGGAAAGCCTGATGCTATGGTGTGCAAACAAAAACTTCAAAAACCTGGCCAGCGGTTGGTTGATTAAAAATGGTCTTGTAACAAGAAGTTAGAAAAGTTATCTAAGAAGTAGGGGAAGAGAAAGTTGGTTGTGTTGGTTTTAATAATTAATATAGATTACTTTGTACAGATGAAAAAATAGTGAGTATTGGATCCCAAAATATCACATAAAATGAACAATCAGAGCTCAAAAACTCTTTTCAGTGGAATTCCAGAGAGGTCATGGTTCATACCTATTATTATTAAATAGTTTTAACAAGGATCTGGGGAAAAAAATAAAAAAGTAAGTGGAAAATCATTACTGAGAGTATTTTCAGATGACATAAATTTGGATATAGCAATAAATAATGAGCAAAATAGATGACTTACTTGAGGCTCTCCAGATTGCTTGGTAAGCTGGGTATAAACAAACAATTCAGACCAAGTGTGCCATTACAAATCCAGGGAAGAAAAAGAATTAAAGCTGACTATACAAACAGAAGAATAATGCAAGGAGGTAGTGACCCAATTTTTAAACATGGCTATAACTGCTGCTCTTCCAGATTCCCTTTGTAAAGTCTTTTTCACATCAGGGTTCAGACATAATTTTTTTCTTACATGTCCCCATATGAATTCAGTATTTCATTTGATTTGACTCAGCAGAGGTAAAACATATGTGGAGATTTGATTAGTCTGTAAGTATCCACATAAAGAACATTGTGGACAAAGCTGTAACGATGTTCAAAGGCTGGTTGTTAAAGCTACAGAAATTCAAACTGAAAATAAAGCATAGATTTAAACACTAAGGTGATTAACCACAGGAACTATTTACCAAAGATGACACGTTTTCCATCTCTAGGTGTTCTTAAAATGGGTTTGCTATTCTTTTCCTACTTCGAACATAGATTATGGACTCAATCTAGGAATTAATATAAGGAACTCCCAGGGCTTGCTTTGTGGAAAGAGGTTTTCCCTTTTTGAGAGAGCTGAAGAAATTATACTGCCAGCAATGCCTCGTTTGGCCCAAGATTTTGCAGGCTACAAAAGTTACCATGAGGCATTTACCCACACATATTCTGCACCAAGTCCAATCCTGTTAGCTTTGTGGACATGGCTCAGAGGACCAAGATTGCACTACTAATTTTTGTCTGCTTTTAAGGTAGAACCTATTTTCCATGATACTCTCAATCTATTCAACTCAGTCCTGAATTTGACACTGCTTCAAGCCATTTATTATGATTTAGAAATTAATCCTCAAGACTTATGACACAGCTGCTTTTGTCACAATAATCACCTGAGCACAACATGTTTCTGTCGTGAAGTTTGATAGGTTAATTGAGCTTTACAAAACTTGTAACAGGGTTTGAGATGCTTGGATAAAAGTGGTAAGTATTGGGTAAAATCACCATTAATTTCCTTTAAAACCTCTCAGGTATAGTGGTGCCCAGTTACAACATCAGAGTACTGTTAGTATATACTTTAGCCCTCTATCTTTTTTTTTTTTTGAGATTCAGCACTGAATCATTAGGGCTGGAATAGGGACCCTAGTGGGTGGCATATCTTATGCTTGTGCTTCACAGCAAGACTGAATTCATTTTCCTTAAGCCATTACTGTTAGACTGATTATAAGTCCGCCCTTGAAAGCTTCTAAGGGAAAGTGGTTCTGTGACCTCCCTTGGCAGTTTGTTCCATGGCTCTAGCTATCCTAATAGTTATAAAGTTTGTCTTAATCATTAACTTAAATTTCCCCTTTGTTGCAGCTTCATCCCATTACTTCTTGTTCTGACCTTGGTGACTAATTAGAATAATTGGCCTCTGACCTCCTTCTACTATTCTTTATGTATTTGGAAGAGAGATGGGTGTAGACCAGAAAATGTGGAACCATATTCTAATGCCCTGACAGCCACAGGAAGACATACAGCCTTGGAACTTCTTTTTGACCTACAGTAAGGTTAAAAACCATGGGTAGAAGTTAGAACAGCATTCCATCTTTAAAAAAGCTCTCTCTTGTACTAGAGTTGTTATGTAGGTTGATCAAATTGTCCATATTAACGACCCAAAAAGGGTTTGCTGAACTGAAGTGTACTTCTGCCCACAACTGGTTGCTCAAGTCAGGTCCCCCCTTACTCAGCCACAAAGGACATAGAGAGACATTAGTAGTGTAGGTCAGTACCAAGTTTTCCAACAGACGAAGCTGCCTGGAATCCACTGCTATAGTACCTGGATGCTGTCAAATTTTAACAGATCCATTCAAGAAGGCTGGGATTTTTCACCATCCCTGCTTTAAGGAAGAAGAGTAGAAAAGATCAGATTCTCAAATATAATTGAGGTGATATTTTTACTGGCTTTGATAGAGAAACTATATCCATGACTGTAAGATCAAATTTTTTTATGTTAATCGCACCCTTGCCATCCTTCTGAAATTTAGCTGTTTAGTTTAGCATTCAGCATCTTCTTCATAGTCACAGGTGTATGTTTTTTTATTGGATCCTTTCATTTATGAGATTAAGGACTGTTCAGATTCAAAATATTTGTCTTTTCTATGACAACTATGGAACTGTTTTTCATTAAATATTTTTACAGTTTTAATATAAATGTCACCGTACGAAAGTGGATCTTGGATACATGGTCAGAAGAATCTGTTTCTTTCCTACAGAGTTTATGATTTCTGTTCTGTACAGACTGGCATGTGCGTAATCCTATTTTCCAATGTCATGAGTTTAACCAAGAAGATCTTCAATCCAAAAGATACTAACGATATTGATATCATAGAGACTTTGGTAGACTCTTAATGTAAATCATTAATTTATCATGTATCCTTAGTCCTCCCATCCAGAAAATATGATGACGTTAGAGGAAAAAGAGCATCTGTCTAGAGGAGAAGGACATCTGTCTTCCTCTTATTGAATTAGTACCCAATGGTTAGTTCAGCCATTGGCATTGTCTGAAGTTTCCTTAAAATTCGACAGAAATCATGTCTTTTTAATAGAATTCATAAAAATATTAATCAACAATTTAACATTGTCAACTTTTTTTAATAAATAAAAAAAAATTAGCTATTGTATACATTTACTTTCTATTGCACTGTGGAAAAGGGTTACAAAAAATTGGTATATTACGTACCAAAAAAAAAATCCCAGTGCCTAATAGTTTGTTTCCTCTGTGACTCTTGTACTGAGGGGACTAATCATAATTTTCTTTATATACCTCTGTAGCAGTTTTATTTCAAAGACCTCTGCTTCCTCTCCCTTATCTGTGGAGATCTAATATTACTGTACTTAGTTGTGCTTCTCTGCCACATCGACATTGCTGGCATCAATGAGATCTGTAACTCATTGATTTCAAGAGTAGTATATGGGAACAGACCTTTCTTTCGCTAATAAATGGATTTTTCCTCTAAATTGTGAAGGAAAAGAATTTGGTTCATAGAACAGCACGCTGAAATTCAGTAGCTAGGCTCACAAGACATGGGTGAAGAAATTGAACAAGATTTCCTTCTGCTCCATTCTTCCCTGGAAGGTATTTACCTGGGATAGTACAGCAATGGCATATTGAAGTCTTGGTCCTAAATTAGGTAGGTAGATAAATAAATTTTACCAGTGGGACAAGATTTCATGTTCTGCTTGACAGTTGTGACAGAAGGTAACTTCTGAGTTACAGCACCTTATCATTCATGGCATGTCACAAAATATTAACACCCTTGACTATGATTAAGTAAGTGACACATCATAATAACTTATCATATATCTTGAAGTAAGTTAGAAGTCAGTGCTGGCCCCATTTGATGATCTCAGCTCCTGCCTAATGTGAAAAAAAAATTACATTGTTTTCAAGCTAAGAGCCAACATCACATTGAGACACACATTGAACAGCTTCTTTATTTATAATTAAAATGAAATGGAAATAGTCCTATCAAAGACAAGGAAGAACTCTATAATCATCAACACAATTCTTGTTTGTGCAATGCACATTGCTCTGAAATGGAATTATAGGTTTTGTATACAGGTCATTTAACTTGGGGACAGAGGAGGGTAATGTTGACTCAGAAGGTCTGAATTCCCATCGACTGATGGTCATTGTCTTAACATGGGAAGGAGGCTGCCAAAGTGATCTATGATTATGCAAATATGTTTGCTATTCGAAATAGACCCAAGAAGAGATAGTATCTTTTCTTCTTTATTGACAATATTTTTAGGGTTATTAAGATGTATTTAATGAGAAAAAAATCCTTTTCTATCAAAAATATGTATTGTAAATATTAAATTTCTGAAAACGTTACTTACACGTTGAATGCATAGAAAAAGAAAAGCAATTTAAAAAAAAAATCAAAATCATGTGGGTTTTTTTGTTGCTAAAACTCCAGCTATTTTTACCTGACCTGATCATTCAAAAAGACTACAGGTTTATGGATATATTTTTTTTCCCACAACACACTGCACACAACAATTCTGAAGATTTTTGATGAAAAGTGTAATAAAATATCTATTTTTCAAAATCAGTCATACTGAAATGCAGACTTTCCCAACAAGCTTTTATCTCTATTCATTTGAAACCTTCAAAGGGAGGTATCAAACAGTCTTAAGAGTGTATTTTTTATCATTTACATTAGTTACTTTGCAATTCCATATTTCATTATTCTATGCAGCTTGTATCAGGTGTCCTGAGATTCTTTCTCTTTGTATTATAGAGTGTCTTGATCACAGTTCATCTAAGGTAGAGGATCACTTAGTTTTTCTTCACAGGACTGCAGCTGAGATCCACATCTCCCGGGAGACCATCTGTGATACAAGGTAAGTGACTCCCAAGAGGATGTCACACAAATTTACATCAATTAGTACATTCAGACACCAGAACTATCAGGTAACTTATGAAGGGGAGTGAAAATAAATAACTGAAATAATAAAAAAAAAATTAAAAATCACAAAATAACCCCTCCTCAAGATTCATTAATGTGCTCTTTGCATTACCCTGAAGGCCTATTAAACTAGAATGGAGAAACTTGACCATGGGAGAGGTAGTATTGCTGCTTCTGAGTGACTCTGATACCACTCAGGTGTATTTCCATAAGCTTGGTTCAAGGCTCATATATTTATACGAAGTGCAGTGTATTCCTACTTCTCGAAGGCAAACAACCCACACAACATTTAACATGCATAGTATCTATTTTACAGTTTAATAACATGATACCGTTTAAGATGAAAACCAGGTAGAGGCAGTCAAAGGTTTCATAGATACAGCTACCCACACATGGAGAATCCTCCAGGAGTCATTTCTGTCATCCCAAAGTAGGGACACACAGTGTGCTCAATTGTTTCAAATGTCCTTAGTGTCAATCGAAAATCACAGAATCACAGAATGGCAAATGAGTGAGGGTGTAAAAGTTTAGCATAAGTAGTGAAGCACCCAAAGTTCAAATGTAATAAACTTTTTAGTTTTGTGTTCCTGCTTTCACTGAGACTCTTCCATTGCTGTATTTGATTTTCACATTGACCACTCATATGTTATTAGCATATACTATGATATGGGTTAAAGATAACCTCTCTGAGTAGAGCAGAAAAGGAGGAGAAGGAAAAAGTCTGTCAGGGAAATATGAAATTACACCTATTGTTCAGAAGCGCAACGGTCATTGCTGATACTATAAAGCAGTCATAACTCAAATACCTCTGTGGTACATGTACGCTCCCAGTACATTTTCATACTGCTTCCTGAGTACGTAGCAAAGTACTGTGACATTTTTGGATAAAAAGAAGCTGAAAACAGAGAGAATAAGTGGCATAGTCATGACCATACATATGATATGGGGCAAAGCAGGAACTTGAATGAGGATGTCACAATTAAAGCATCAGCAACCTAACTATCTCTACTTCTTAAAACAGCAGACAGACAGGTACCTGCCAAGAAAACTAGATATACAGTGTATTAAGAGGAGTTTGTATGGGCTCAAGCTGAGGAAATCAATTACTTAAAATGCTTGAAAACAGATGGATAAGTATAAGTAAAATCCTCACATTAATTATTAACTCCTTTTAGCTTTTTATTTTATCAGCAGAATGGAGGAAAAGGGAAAAAAAGAAAAAAGATGTCTTTGTATTTGGAGTGATGACAAAGATTTTTTTTTCCCCAAGAAAGTCTGTAACAAGGCTTCATCAATTATAAATGAAACAAGACAGGGGCAAAAAGAACACTTGCAGGTTGTTCCGTTTTTTGGGTTGGGTTTTTTGGCTGTTTTGGTTGGATTTGTTTTTTTACTCCATTATTCTTCCTTTTCTCTCTTTGCTCTTGTGCTCCTTCCTCAACCAGGAGCAGCTCTGCTACAGCAAATGCACACTTGATATGCAGCACTGGTCCATGGTCAGACAATTTTGACAGCTACTCCCTGCAGGTTTTTTGGGCGGAGGTGTGAGGGGGGGGTTAGGGGTTGGGGTGCAGTGGGAAGAAAGGAAGGGGGCTGTGTAGACAGGATTGGGTATAGAACATTTTGTTTCAGTAGCCTTTTGCCTCTGAGTGCATAGTTGTATTTCCAGCCTGGAACCATCAAAGTCACATGTGCAAAAACATCATCCAGTATGGAGATTTAATGACAGATATTAATATTATTCAGTCACAGGGGAGGAAAAAAATAATTCAAGATCTGATGATAAGTTCTCTTCTTTCTGCCTGCATCATGTCTACTTTCAATTCTGCTGAGGAACTAGTTTGCTCTTTCTCAGTGCAAACCTCCCTTTTCTTCTCTTTTCTTCTTTTTTTCCACCCCTTTCTTTCTTTTCTTTTCCTTTTAGGTTCTCAATTTTTCTTTTTTATCTTCTACCTCTTTGTTCCTCTTCTCTGTGGACCCCTCTGCCGAGATCAGATTTCTTTTGTTTTTGCCAGTTTCATTTTCACTTTCTAAAACTCATTATTTCTTTTGATGACCAGCATTCATCCTTCTAATAATTCAGATATAAAGAAAGACAGTATGTAAAGAGAATAGCTAATAACCTCCTCTGTTAATGTTTCAGTCTGCAACAGGAACTGACATCCTCAGGAGGACATGGTAACAAGTTTTGGAGGAACTTGTGAGGGACCTGCCATGGAAATTAACAGGAGAGACCCTAGTCACAAAGAAAGAAAAGCAAATTTTTCCCTGGTCTGGTGACAGCCCCTTAACTCATTTGCGTTTTCTTCTAAGAGGCATGACAGAAAAAGCCTACAGATGGGAAAAGAGGATGCAAGGATTGATGTTCAAATATCGTGAAAATGGACCAGATCCTCAACTGGCATAAATCATCACAGACCCACAGGAATCAGTGTAACAATGCCAATTTACACCAGATGAAGACCTGACCCAATAAATCTATCATGCTCCGGATAAAGGGGTGATTGGGGAGAACCATATGGGGGGAAACACATAACTATGAATTAGTGTCTGGTCAAATAGGCAGTGAAATAGAAACACAACTCCTGCTTGTTGATAGCTGTGAAAAAGGCTTGCATTGGAGAGAAATCACATCCCTGGGGACGCTCTGTGCCCTTGCTTCTGCTGCTCTGACGGAAATGATGGCCAGTGTAGTACCGCAAATGCTTGCCTGAAGGTTCAAAGGAGATTGGGGCATTGATTCCACTTATGCATAGGGGGCTATTAAGAAGTAGCTGTTTAAATGGAAAAGAAGTAATCCTCCTGCAGGAACTCTTCCTCACATGTATCCACTTTTGGCCCTGAAAATCCCAGTCAGGGAGTACACTCCATGTACGGTATCTCCTCTATCTGCCATTCTGAGTTAACTTACAGCTCTCTAGCACTTGAGAATTTTGTGATGGTTAAATGAAATACTGCATCTGATTCTTCATCATTGGTATCTCCTTAGTGTTTAAAAGAATGGATTGAGGCTTGCTTGTGTTTTTGAGCTATGTGATTTAAAGAGTGTGACATCTCTTCAGTGTTGCTGTAAGACAGATAAACAAAGATATGAACAACTTTCCTGTACTTCTTTCCAATAGTACTTTCCATCCCCTATAACAATACAGCTAAGAGGAAAGTGGGAAACAGGAAGAAAAAGAGAAAATGAAAAAGAAAGCAAGTAGAATGAAAGAAGGTGGGCACAGAAGTAGGTTGGTTTGTTTGTTGGTTTTTGTTTGGTTTTGAAGGTAGGATAAATCTGAAGTTTTGCTCTGTTCTCAATGTCCTAGGTTGACATTTGCTTTTCAAGAGCAAATGCTAACAGCTTTGAAGTCTACAAGTAACAGTCAGATGTTAGTGATTCCATGGAGTATTGGAACCCTCCTTTATAACTTGCTGGAAAGTTCTTTGGGAATTTTTTTCTCTCCCTTTTTTTTTTTTTTAATTTCCTTTTTTTTTTCTAATGCAATTTATATTTCATTATAACAGAAGAAATAAAGTACATATCAACCAAAACTAAATAGCAGCTACTTGTCAGAAACTAACACAGAGACACTATTTACCCAGTGACAAAAGTGAACAGTCCCATTTAAAATAAAAAAGGACAGAAACAAAAGCTATCAGATCTAAGGGAGAGGATTGAAAAATGTTATACATAAATGGGCAAAATTACATTTAGGTTCCAAAGGAAAATATTCTGTTTTGTTCATCTCTGGAAAACTCATCGGAATAAGTAAATAGGTAATACTTCCATTTGTTTTACTGATAAAGCTTGAAAAATTATCAAGGTTCAAAAATGAACATTATCAAATGTCATTTCCCTGTCAAAGCAGGGAAATTGTGTCACAATCTGACCAGGACAGCAAAGAAGCACAGACAACCATGTTTAGCAGGTCATGAAGATTTTTAACAATTTAATTAAGAAAGCAGCAAAGGAAAGTAAGGAACTGACCTTAGTGGCCAAGAAGGTCCTCTCCAATTTTATGTCTTTAATGAATAAAAAACCTGCTTTTGTTAAAGTAGTTTGGTGTAAATCTTTCAATGTCCATTGTTAACAGGCAAACTCAGGCAGACCTACCCAGCATGAGAACTTCACTCTGTAAACGCTGACACTTGGTTTTCCTTCAGAAACATTGAAGGGATGAAAAGAGCCTAATCTGCCTGCCTACACTGGGTCTCTGTGGCATATTAAACTACCTTACAGACAAAACCCCATATATTCATCCTCTGCAAAGGCAGTTCACGGGGATACTCATGGAAAGGAGCACAGTGGGTCTGGATCTTGCTTAATTCCAGAGAGGCAAAGGAATAATATATTAGGTTGTTTCTTTTTTTGCTTTATACTGTTTATTGAGTTGAGCACATGCACAAACTTGACTGCTGAACACAGCAAGATGAGTGACAGAAAAAAATCCACAACCATAAAACAACTTCGATAGTTCATCTCTTTCGGTAGGATATCATAGAATGGTCTGGGTTTGAAGGGACCCCAAGGATCATAGACTTCCAACCCCCCTGCCACAGGCTGAGCCAACAACCTCCATGCATGATGTAGACAAGGTTTCCCATGGCCCCATCCAACCTGGCCTTGAACACCTCCAGTGATGGGGCATTGACCACCTCTCTGTGCAGCCTGTTCCACTCTCTCTGTAAAAAACTTCCCCCTAATATTTAATCTAAACGTTCGCTCCTTTAGTTTTACTACATTGCTCCTTGTCCTGCCATTATCTAACCTTTTAAAAGTTGATTCCCTTCCTGTTTATACGCTGCCTTCAGGTATTGGAAAGCTACAATGATATAGTTGTATTCTTTCTCCTGCTCTTCTGCTTTTGTTTCCTCTTTCTTTTTTTTTCTTAGCTGTATTTTTAGGCCTGTTCTGCTGTCTATCCCTTTTATATTACTACTAATTCTTCTGCCCCTTCACCCTTTTCTTCCTGCCCTGTCCCTGTACAGCTGCAAACAAATCCATTCACCCTCCTACCCCACCACTGTTATATTCTGATTCAGATCACTGTGAATTTTTCCGCCCACATAGTCCAGATCCTTTAGTTATTTTATGTATGACCTGTATTTGGGGCAGCAGCTCCCATTGTTTCAACTGCTTCTAAACAAAGGGCTACTTAATTGTTCCCTCATTTAGCTCCAAGAGGAGGTGGCTGCTAAACACACCCACTTCCCTGAGGTTTCCCCCACCATAATGAAGCTATTTTGTTATTTTCTTCAAATTTAAAATGCAAGAGAACAACGAGCTAAATCTGTTTTGGCAGATGAAACTCCATGGAGGGGATGAAGTATCAAGCAGTAAAAAAGGAAAAAGAAAGTGAGAAAAAATGACTACTGAATAGAAACAAAAATGTAAAGATAAATGCATATTTAAGTTATAAAAATGTTCTAAAAGGTCCCCAAGGAGGGATGCAGGACTTTATTCAGAAGAAGGCAGTCTTATCAGCGGTTACAGTGTATAAATATTGAAAAGCTCCCTAACAGGTTAGCCACACTGCTAGATGTCAGCGCGTGCTTTTCAAGATCCAACTTGCAGCAAATTGACTGTGAAAGGAAGGCCAGAAAAAAGAAGAAAGAGAAAGAAAGGAAGGAGAACTGCTTGACAGAAGGCCTTCAAACCCCCTTTTTTTCCCTTCTTATTCAGCCATACTGCATATAAATGCACTTAAACATCTCTGAAATGCCTTCCTCATACAACCCCTTCCAACTTCTGTCTTGGACGATGATTTTCTCAGAAACCTGCCTCTTTTACTTTTGGAGAGAGAGAAAAAAGAAAATATTCTCCTTGCCAATAACACCTCTGTGAAATCTCCTCAAAGGACAGCCCTTCTTGCACCTATGCGTTTCCTCCACAAGCTGCCATCTGCCATAATGCATCTCTATTTTAAGCTTTAGAGTCATGTGACTTAAATCCACATAAGTGTTGATTGTACATGATTGCCTTTATTGATTCTTCCTGGGACACAACTTGCCTGTATCCGGCTTTATATATAGTTTTACTTTGAACTTTTCCTCCACTCTTTCTGAAATACTTTCTGTTCCTGTACTTCCAGTTTTACAGTTATTCTCTTTACTGTGGTGGTGCCTGGGAATTTCAGGCAGTTAGAAGAAGTCTTGTTATGCTATATGTACAACAAGTGTTTCCCCAAGAACATAATGAAGACCTCTGCCTTGTTCTGAAGAATACCTTACACTGAAATAACTAACAGCCAGTAAATCTGAAGGTGACTTAAATAAAGGGCAACTTGACTATTCTAAAATGGGGGAGTGGGGAGAGGCGGGTATTGAATGATAGTTTGAAACAAGTATCTCTTTGCTTTTTTATGGGGATAAGTAAGACTCTCAGTCCTTTTTGGTTTGGATCATTACATTGCAATAGAAACTACATATTGATGCTGTTTCTACCTGTCTTTTGCTAGACTACTTTCAGGATGAGGGTTTTTTGGATATCTCTCTTCATACTTAATTGAGATGTTTAGAATGACAGTTTGGTGCCTAATTTTTGCTGATCATCAGAATCTATCAAGAACTACTCAGTTATTCCTCTGATTTGTTTGTGTCCTTCCTCATCTCTAGCAAATGCGGTTGTGATACTGCTTTCTATCACACTTGTGATAGCGTTAGTGCTATTTTGGGCATCCCTATACGGATCTGAATTTTAATATATAAATTATGCTCAGCTTCCTTCAAGTTTTCTTAAAACTAAAAACTGATTAGTGTCTTCTCCAGTGTTTATGTTTTACATCCTTTTTCCATGCAGGGATTGAACAGGTATCCTGAGTGCCAGAGCAGCCCTGATCAAATCAGCATGTTACTCCTATACTTAGAGTTAGGCACCTGGTTACACTATCTGCCTAGTGAGCAGCTGAGTGAGTGAAATGGCTCATGAACATTCTGAGAACAAATCTCCAGATTTATCTCCAGAAATAGTTGCTAATGCTTTAAAAATATAATTTCCCTGTATTAAGTCAGGAGGGAGTGTAACTCCTCTTTGGTATTAAAAAATAAATACACACTTGAGAAGAAAGATAGATCTAGAATGTTTTCTGCTTTTATTTTACGGTCTTCTTTTTCTTTTTTTCTCTTTTTTTTTTTCCCTTAACCTCCACCCCCCCTCCCTTCCCTTCTTTTCTTTAAATGATGGACTTGAACTCAGATCATTTGCAAGACTTTTGGATACAGATCAGCAACTATACACAGAGAGTATGAATCTTGAATCTTCCATTTCACACTCTGCCTGAACAGGGTAATAGCTTGAGGTGCTGTCAGGACCTTCATCTGCAAGAAATGATGAGAGTAGCAAACTTTCTGTGATTACACAGCTGGGGAACAGGCCACAGGATCTTTGGATGACTGAACCAGAGAGAACTAAAAAAGCATTTGATTTTTACTGATGCTTACATGTGTGCATGCTGGAGCTGATAAATTAAAGGAAGAAGGACTTTATATTCCTCCTCTGGATAGGAGGGAGATCAGATGATAAAGTTCAGGCTGAAATTCAACTAATTCAGTGTGTGACATTGCTAAAGGCTGCTTAGTAGTCTTGTTTGGGGATGGGGTAACCAGTGACCCCAGTTGTCCTTTGTGGGTGTATAGAGAAAGAAAAATTAGTGAGGACACATGACTGCCAGGCTTATGAGAAAGAATATATCCTGGAGTGGTACCCAGGAGCTGGGGGGGCGGGAGGTGGGGTGGAGGGGGAGGAGGCAGGGAAGGAAGGTTTACAGATTCTTCCTCTGTCTGGGAATCACCCCAAAATCTTGGGGAGTCAGTATGTTTTGTCATTCCTACAAAGGGATTTGACAGAGATTTTTGCTCACTGTTTCATTATGGATTAAATTTAAAGAAAATCAAACACCTTGGACATTTGAGTGAAGAGATCTCATGGCATTTAATGCAGAAGACCAGTGACACTGAAAGATACTTTACCCACAGGTTTTTCTCAGGCAACACAATCGAAATACATTTGGCGTGTAGGTAGCATGCAATCATATATCAAAACTAGCTAAAAAGAAAAAAAAAAACAACAGGCTATGTAAAGTTATAGTCAGTTCCACACATCTGCTGCAGCAACTAGAAACAGGATTTTTATTTTATCTGTAAAGTGGGAGAAGCATTAACATTTAAGGCAGTTGTTTTCAAGAGGAGCCTCTGAATCACCTGTCTTCCGCTCATCATTACACATTAAGAGTGGGGTTGCAGAAAGCAGTCCTGGATGCACCAGGCCCAGCAGAATACTACTTGTGAGCTAATTCATTATGGGTGTTTTTTCCTTTTTTTTTTTTTTTTTTGGTTGTAATTTAGAAGAATGCAATTAAAACTGAACTTGATAATTAATTCTGAACTGGTGAAAACCAGTTCCAGAGATTATGACTATAATGCTATGTAGCCATTGATATAAATATTCATGAGGTTTCATTGTTATATGTTTTTTTATGAAGCACACAGCTTATCTGAAGAAGTAAAATTAAAGTACTATTATTTAACATTACAGTGTAAATAAGACTCAATAGAGAGAGAGAGAAAAAAATACATGCACAGTAAAATGTAACATACATATTCTGTAAATATGTTTATGTTTTTTTGTTCATTTAAATGTGTGTTCTGTATGCTCTATCATGTACTTTTCTACATTATGTACAGACATTGTATAGTAGGATTGTTAGACACTCTTTTACAGGAATACAGAGGGTCACAACATGCAAAACTGCTGCACTCAAAATCACGTGCAAACCCAAAACCTCCATTATTCATAAATAAACCAAAAATCTAAACAAGTTTGGATCTCAATCTGGGCACTACCTTGTGACTGAAATTAATAAAATTGTCCTACCACCAAAAATGAATCAACATATAAAATTAATCATGTGTAGTCGATGATGGAGTAAGAAAATGCCCTGTCTCATTCCTTTCTTGTTCATTTGAGCTGCCTCCAGAACAAAATCCCTTTTAAAGATGAAATCTTCAAAAATCCCAGAAAAATAAAAATATGCTGACAAACAATCCCTAAAGGAAACAATACAGCTTAAGGAAGGTTCAATACTTGGCTAGATTGGAACAGACAAGGAAGTAACAGAGAAGAAAAGAAAAATAATCTGCAAAGGAGAAGTTCGATATTCAGCATACTGTTTGAGCTAATTTAATTTTTTATTTATTTGTTGTTGATTTTTAAAAAATGTATTTTATTTTAAATATTAAAGAAGAATTACAGTTGCTTAAACAAAATTGCCCCATGTAGTATTGGAGACCTGTGGAAGCTGGCTGTAGCTCAGGCCCTCCAGTCAGCAAACGCAATATTCAAATTGGAGCAAGATTTAAATCTCCTGCACTGGTATGTTCAGTTCATTTATTGTAAGGCACTGAAAAGTCAAATTCAGTATTATGTGATTAAGCTACATCTGTCTCAGCACAAGCAGTAACCATATTTCTTTAAGTTCAGCAGGTGTTTTGCAAAGAATCTAAAGGATTTTGCACAAAATTAGTGCCTATAATAAAGCGCCAGTGATGAAGAGACAGCTCTTTATATCACTGATATATTATAGTTTCGTTCTAATAAATGTCATTGCCAAATATTTCAAAACCTAAAACAGGTTTGCTGACTGAACTGTTTTGCAAGCATATTTGCTATGCCTTATTGCAAAGATGTTCTTTTATAGACATACAGTTTAGAAATTTTATTTGACACTGCTGACTACTAAATTAGCAGCTTTTCAACTTTGGTTGACTCGTGCAACACAATTGAGATAAAAGGTAAAATGCATAACTTCAGCATTAATTCTTGTTGGCAGTGTCATAAGAATCCTCAAGATGTGTTAATTGAGCCTAGAGTATGTGAAACAAATGATAAAGCCCTCCTCCCACCTTGAGATCCTCTCTCCCTCCCCTTCCTCTCTCTCTCTCTCACTTTGTCTGCTCCGTCTGCACTAAGCCTGTCATTACGATATATGAATGCAGTCGGAGTACAGTATGGTTTTCACTGACACATGTATCTCTCCTCAAAGAAAACAAGTCTTTGGTATCCCCTGCTTCTTGCAAGGATGTTTGGGAGAAAAGAAGTAACCTTTCCAGTTTTCTGGTTCTCATTTCTTGCATTTACTGCAGGGGAGTTACTTTGGGCTGTGATTTTAAGCGTGTACTGATTCCTAATGCATCAGGGTCAGGGATACGCCCCTGCAGACACAATCCTGTTGAATTTCCAGTAAAAGAGGCTCAAAAACTTCCCACAGAAATTTGCAAAAATTTCAAGACACAGAAGCTAGTAGTCTTCATTTAAAGTCAGATTTGTAATATGATTACACATTTTTTATCAGTATTGATTTTTTATATAAAAAAATCTCTTAAAACATAATTTTCAATGAGTTTTGGGCATTTATCCTTTCAACAAAAAGAAAGAATTAATAAATGAACAGAAGCAAAATTATCTAAATTATACAAAATTATTGAATTTGGGGAAGGAAATATACAAAATCTATTTTCTCTGGGGGTCTTTTATTTGGTTGTTCCCCACCAGCCAAAAACTGAAGCAAAACTATGACACTTTTTTTTTCATTTGTGACAAAGTTTTCCAGCAATGTCAAAATGCATGAAGAATATTGGGATGTTATGATGATGAATGTAAAATTAGAAAATTAAAACATTAAGAAGGAGGTTCTGATTATGTCATGTGCTTGTCCAGCAAAGACCTGAGGTGGTCACTTGGAATCCTGTTACTTCATATTGACTTTTTTTTGTTTTGTTCTGGGTGGTGGCATGTAGGAGCTGAAGGTGAGAGCTATGGAGCTTTATTGACTGTTATTTGTGTTGTAGAAAGTGCTAGTTATTAAACTAAGGGAACATGAAAAAATTAATCATTTCTGGGTGAAAAATGTAACCTGCAATCAAAAAAGAAAAAAACAAACCAACCAACCAAACAAAAAAGTGCAGCTCGAAACTCTGCAGTTCTGTGTTAAAATATGCTTCAAATACTGCCTTGAATCTTATTTAGCTCATCATTATTTTGCTGTGTGAGCAACTTGCATTTAAAGACTCAAATTTGACTGGCATAGCGTAAAGTATCTGAGGTATTTAAACCAGGAATGCAATTATTTTGGGTTCTCCCCACTGTTGCTAGAGAGAAATAAATGTTTCTCAGTTCCTGGGTGACCCAGTCCACCCTCCAGAGGCACCTATTTCTTTCTATTGATTATGGAGGGACCCTACTGTGGCCGCGCTTCAAACTTAGGCATCTCAGTTAGGGTCCCATAGCTATCTAGGATGCATCCAAGCCAAAATCAATACCAATAGCAAAATCTATGTCAGACTTCTGGAAAGAAAAAGAATGCCAGTCTCTTGCTCTCCTCCACTAACCATGTAAACCAGAGGGCTTCCTTCACTGTGCACTTTCTTTGGAGCTCTCTGGCTGCTCTACACGGAGAGTGCTGAAAACAGGAAGAAAATGCAAAGATCATAGCTCCAGAAATAGCATCTGAAACATGTCCCTCAAGTGCAGTTCCCTCTGCAGAAAGCCTGTCTGGGTTCGATGGACCTGGTTTGCAATGAGCGGTGACTGATGGACAAGACTAAGAAATCTTGCGTACATTATATGGTGTTGCAGTGAATGGATGCCTGGAATTTACTTTGAAATGAATTTGTATGCTGTGACCCTGAATCACTGCACAAGAAGTTCTTTGAATACCCACTTGACTCCCAGGTTTTCATTAAAGCACATAAAAATGAACACTAGGAAGCATTATATTTCTTGTATTTCTTTTAAGAACAAAAATAAGCAAGGTGAAACAGAATGCCGGACAAAGCCAGCTGTAAGCTTTGTTCTCAAAAATCTCTATTTTTATTAAATATTTCATTCACATATTCAAATATAATTTTGAAAGTTGTAATTTTTTCTAGTAGCATACATTTATGGAAAGATAAAATACTGTAAGCATGAAAAAAATGAAGACACTGGTTAAGCATTTCATCTGTTATGAGGTAGGTCTTTTTCTGGTCTTTTCTGGTTTGAAGGTTACAATAATATTTTCAATGAACCACTCTTTCTAGTTGGAAAAAGCAAATAAAGAAAAACATGGTCAAGCAGAATGTGAGGAGGCTTCCATCTTTTCCATGTACCTAATCGTTGTGCTTTGATAAAAGTAAAAAATGGGGTTAAATTGCCTCAAATCTTCTTTTCTTTTTCTTTTTTTTTTTTTTTCTCTTCCTTAATAGAAAGTCAAAAGTCTGCATGAGTTCCATATAGGAAAATACACTTTCTCTGTAGTTAGTAGTTAGTACTCTGGGAAGAAATTGTATGATATTTGAAACATGAATCTATAAAAAATAGAAAATATTTTAGAATTAATGCTTTTGCCAATGCTGTAGGAAAGAAAATATATTTAAAAAAATCTCCTGATTTCTACAGTTGCTCATAATGCAATGTGTCAGGGAAACATCAGATAGGTACTTGATTTCATCTCTGTAAGACCAGAGTTTGCAGTCTAGCTGAATCTTTCACCTTGTTTTCAGTAACATACTTCAAGAAATATGTCCACCATCTGTAGAGATTTTGGAAGAAAAAATTATTGTAGAGCTTAGAAATATGTCTTTGGGGTGCAATAGCACTGTCAAGTCCTACACGTCCTTCTTCCTCTCTGTTATGATAGACAGGACAAGAAGTTGCTCATTTAAATTGCTGCAAGAGAGATATCAGCTATGAACTGAGAAACTTTTCCAATGGTGAGGCTAGTTAGGGGCTAGAATTTAGTTTCATAAAGAAATGGTGGAGTTCCCAACTTTGGAAGACCCTCAGAATAGTTTAGGCTGTTACCTCAAAACAACAGGAGTGGTGTCATATTTGATACATGCTTGGGCCATAGAGTCAGCCTGTCTGACCTCTTGACATCTCTTTGAGACTGTGATCTTATGAAGAATCATCTAAGAATAAAAGTGCAAAGGTGAGCACTGATGATAAGAATTCAATTTCCAGCTCTTCCTGGACTTTGTATGTACTGCAGCAATTATCTTTCATCTTTTCATACCAAACCTTTGTAAAACAATAAAAATTCCCTGGATTGTCGGGCCACAAAGTTGCTGATGAAATTGCATTGAGAAAATGTCCAGTATAGTGGCAACTGAAGCTATAGAAGACACAGGACAGATCAAATATTTACATATAATAGCTACCTAATCATCCTGAAAATAGTCTGCATTTTACATACTCAGTAATAGATCTAGGTGTGAAAAGAAATACTATCATTTGTGGTTTACATATAAGAAATTATATTGGGTTTTAAGAGAAGAAAAATACTTGGAACAAGGATGTTGAATTTATGTTTAACTAATTACCTGTGAGTTAATTTAGGTGAGCTTTTCAGTTACTTCTATTAAAAAAACAGACAGGACAGAATGGATAAATAGAATAGATACTGATGCCAGTGGTTACTTATTTCAATGGGCAAATAATTGTAACCTCTCTTTGACCACAAATTTTGTTAATAATCCTAGGTATATCTTAGACTTTTATCTGAGAGCTGTTTGAACTATGCCTAGGCAATGTTACCTGTTTTTTACCCCTGAAAATTATGTGCTTACACCCTTGCCATAGTCTCTTCAATCTAGCAAATAAAAGGCACCCATCACTGCAGTTCAGAGCTTGCATGCAGCCTTGTACCATCCTGTGTTGAGCCTTAGCAACTAATAATGAGAATGGGGCGAGTGTGGTGTGTGAATGAGCTCGGATTTGTTCTGAAACTAAAGTTAATTTAAATTCTTATTTTAGTGCATCTTTTTTTCTTTTCTTTTTTTTTTTTTCTTTTTTAAGAGATATAAATCCTCTGTTATTTACGGAATACTGGCTACATAAAGGGCATATGAAATTTTAATGAATCAGGCTTCCAAAAACAGAAAAAAAAAAAAAAAAGGAAACCAGACCCTTTGCATGTTATCACAAATACAGGCATATTTATTATTTAGCAGTAAATAATGTAACCCAGACATTGAGTCACCACATTAGGATGGAGATGAAGTAGTGACTCTACTACCAAAGTACAACTCATGGCTCATTATAAACCTAATTCTGAATCACTCCTCCCATCCTTTCTCCCCAAACAAACAAGAAAATGAATGACAAATAGCTTGCTTTTATTTAAAAAAATATTTTTACAAGTTTTTCTGCTGGGAAGACTTTCTTTGTTTTGCCAACATTGAATTTAATGGAACAAGTTCATCCAGAGACATGAGAGGAGCTTAGGCCATTTTCCCCTTTAGGGACATGTTTCCTAATGGTCATGGAGATAATTTCAAGGATCAAAAATGACCCTATACTATGTCAGCAAATGGATTATATTTAGCTGCCTGGAAGAAAAATAAAAGAGTGACCCAGACTCTTTACAAGAGTAATTTACAATTTATCATTCAGGCTAAAAAAAAAAAAAAAAAAAAAAAAAAAACCAAACTTTTACATTTAAGAAATACCAGACACTTACTTCCCTTAATCACTGTTGGAAATGCCATCCCTAAAGAAAACATTAATCCAAAAAATTCTCCCTATGGTCAGAGAACTGTAACCCATGAGAGAGCATTTTGTAACTTCCATTGATAACAGATGAAAGGAGACCCAGGAGATAGAAACCAGAGAATACTTCAGGACCTAAAAATGGTTAGGAAAACCAAATCCATGTTTAAATTTCTCAACCAGATAAAGTGCCTAGTGAGGAACAAGCACTTTTCATTTATATCCTTTTCTCTTCAGACTAACTCTTCAATTTCATGTTAGGATGTATAGATAGTTGAGTGCCATGATTCTATTATATACTTTACTTCTTAGTGCCTTTCTAGGTCCTATGCCCACTTACAAACATATGATTAAATGAGGGCAGAAATATGATGTACTCTGTAAGGCTTCATAAATAGAAGCTACAGCCATTGGAAAAAGTTACCTAGTCTCTGACAGTCATCAGTGCTAAGGCAGCATTGATCAGAAACGAAATGGTCTATGAACAGTTTGACAGACAAAAACACATGCACATTCACAGAGGGATAGAGGTATGGATATATAGAGGTGGGGGGGGGGGGGGTGTATCATGGTGTTAACCTGAGACACTTTTAGTTGCTGGCAAACAGACTATTGGAAGGAAAAGTTGTATCCACAGTCTATATTTTGCTTAACTTTTCTACATGATCTTTAAATGCTGTTTGATAAGTAATTTCATAGAATCATAGAATGGTCTGGAAGGCACCTCAAAGACCATCTAGTTCCCACCCCTTGCTGTGGTCAGGAACACCAGACCAGGTGGCCCAAAGCCCCATCCAACCTGGCCTTGAACACCCCCAGGGATCCAGGAGCAGCCACAGCTTCCCTGGCCAATTGTTCCGGTATTTCACCACCCTCAGTGAAGAATTTCTTTCTAACGTCCAACCTAAATCTACCCTCTTTTAGTTTAAATCACTACATTCTATGATAAACAGTCCCTCTCCCTCTTTCCTTTAGGCCCATAATATACTGGAATGCTTCTATAAGGTCTTCCTGGGTCCTTCCCTTCCCCAGGCTGGATGAACCTGACTGTTGTAGCCCTCTCGATACCTTCCCAAGGAATTCCCTTCCTTTTCAGAGGTTCTATAAGGATGAATTTTTTTTCAGATTTAGTTTTTAGTTTTATGCTTGTGTTTTCTTTTTAATCTTCCTTTACAGCACTGCAGGCTACCCATTGTCCACTATTACATTATTTGCTGCACCTTGCACCGTGGAGATGTGGTATTATCAGGGGATTCTAGGCATTACTGAAACACAAATTATGATAATTACAGTATTGCAGCTGCTCAGCTGGTATTTTTGTTAGGAGCCAAAAAAGTTTCCCTCTTCATTCCTCAAACCCTATTTCCATCTTTATAGATTTGCAGATGTAAAGAAGAGACAAAAACAACAATTGTTTTCTGGAAGGGACAATACTTTTATAAATCCCTCTTGAAGCAGTACTTGGTTTCATAATAAGTTTGGTTATTTTTCCTCTTGCAGTGCTCACTGAAGGGGCCACACATGTTTGAAGGAGTCGGGGTGTGGGTTACAGGATTGAGAGAAAAGGCAGAGGAAGGGAGGCTGATAGCTTTGTAACTAAAAACGATGTGCTCAAATCCTTAAAAAAAAGATATGTTTATACCCTCAAGCCCCATTGCAGATCAGATGTTCATAACCTTATGTATGGAACCAGACATCTTCTTTTGCAACAGCAACCTTTCAGGAGGTGCCAGTGATAGCAGCACTATTCATATAAGGAAGCAGAACTAAATTCCTCAGCTCCTGTCAGGGCAGGGAGGAGGCCGGAATTTACCTACCGTTGTTCAAGCATAGGGTGATAGCAAGGCTGCAGCTGCTTGGCTCCCTCTTAAACAAACCTCCTAACCAGCCACCATGGAGCATCTCTCGCTCTGTTCCCATGGCAACACCTCTATCCTCTGGTGCCCATGGTGTCTCTAATGCTTTCGACTAGTTGGATTCCTTGGCACCTGCCTCCAGTGCCAGGTCTTGTCAAACCTTATTAGACTGAGAATCCATTTCAGCTGCACTAGTGGGAAAAGAAAGCAGACAAATTTAGTTCACCTGAGATCTCTTTCAAATCCCTGTAAAGTCAATTTCTCAAGTTTCCAACTAAGAGTTGAACTTGCCTAGGGCAAAGATGTGCACACTCACAAATACATAGGGTCTGCCTCTGCCCCATGTGCTGTTTCTTCCTTCTGTAGTATACATGTGTGTGATCACACTCTCTTCTGCTCAGAAAGATTCTCTTGCATTTGTTTGCAGCAAGAAGCCTCATAAAAACTGGGATTTAATGCATAAGCAAAGTGCCATATGCAAACAACGTGGCCCTCAAATTTAAACAGTAGCTCATCACAGAGTGCCTTGCACATATGTAGTTATAGGAACTCCCTATCCCTCTCCTACACTGACACACCAAAACTTTCTCTGTTTTACACATGTTGGTGTGACCGACACACTTTGCCTTGCCACACACTCACTCTCCTACACTCACTGTAGCGCCTGTAAAGTCACCATGCTTGCCTAAAGACGTATAAAATTTTACCAAAGTAGCGGAACAACATAAAGCACATTTCGCATGCTTGCTGACTAGGAGGAATAGTGTTGTAAGTGCACCTGGCTATGTTTATACGCCATTCTTATAGCCTGCATATCTAGGTATCTAGACAGGTATAAGCATATGAACATGTGGGAATGACCTATATGCTGGTATCTGCCCTGCATTTTTTGGCAGTAAGGGGGATATCTGTTTTTACCTTGGTCCCCAAGCTGACTTTTTCAATCAACATAAAGTTCAGAGTTTGAATGGAAGTGTTTAACAGAGACATGCTGTTACTCTGGCCTCCAACTGTATTTAATATTGTAGACTGATTACTTTGTTTAGTCAAGTCTGAACAAGATCTGTCGAGTGGTGTCTAATCTAAATCAGTCATCTAAGCTCTTTCTATAGAGACAGAAAGGAAAAGATCTGTAGAAGATGATTCAGCACACTAAATTTCCCTTTAGGCATCTTCTTTGAAAAGGAACCTAGGTGATGGTATATTTCGCTAAGCATATAACTTATATGCCTAAAAATGGGGTGCATTTGGTACCCTTTTTTGAAGGAAAAGCCCGAGGGACCAGTATGAAGCTACAACAGAGGAGCTGTAGATTGGACGTTAGGAAGAGGTTCTTTACTGAGAGGATGGTTGGGCACTGGAACAGGCTCCCCAGGGAAGAGGTCACAGCATTGAGCTTGGTTGAGTTCAGGAAGTGTCTGTCAAGAAGCACTCAGCCACATGCTCTGCCTTGGCTGGTCCTCTGTGGAGCCAGCCGTTGGACTTGATAATCCTTATGGGTCCCTCCCCACTCAGGACATTCTATGATTCCATGAGTCTATAAAACTTGTTTTCTGTAGATGACAGTAATAAAGAGCAGAGGACTCCTTGATCCTTACAACTCACCATAAAACCCAGCTACTACTGAATGAAGACAGTGACCTTGGGACCATGAGAAACAGTAGACGGGTTAACTCAACACCATAAAAAGAAGTAAAACTTTTTTTTTTAAGTAACATTTTATCTTTTTTGTCATTACTGAATTAAGATTTTCTTCACAAAATATTATTCCTTATAGTACTGGTAATATATCAGCTATACTAACAACAAATTCTTGAGTTTGTATTGATAGAGATAGGTATTTCCGTGCTCAGGTTGACTTTAAGTCAACTATGACTCTAACCCAGCTAATCACCAGAGTATTTACGTAAAAATTCTCATAATATTTTGCAAGTAATACTGAAAAACCATGAAACTTGACTTAAGTGCAATGTCTCACAGTATCTTTTGGAATTCCACTCAACCAAAGTATTACTTTTACTATAAGAATTATCAGAAACCTGTGAAGACCTGTCTTTGGCTCAGGTAACATCTGAATATCAATGTAAATGTCTCTTTTTTATGTATTAGGTATCTTCATGTCAACATCTTTTATGCAGAAAATACCTTCAGGACATTCACTTTGTTAAAAAGAGGAAATGAGAAAATGAGGAAACAACACTACCTTTCCTATTTTTCCTCTGAATACAGAACTTGTAAACCATTAAGATTGTTATCTGTCTGATAAAACATTGTAATAGTTCTATTCACAGGAAGGAAGTCCTACACAATCCTCCAAATCCATCCACATGTACTATAATCTGGGCTAGGCAATGTGTTTTATACTCTGATTAAAAGGAGATAAAAAATTGGTTGGCTGGTTGCATCTATGGAGTAGTAACCAATAGCTCAGTGTCCAGTTGGACACTGTGACAAGTGATGTCCCTCAGGGGTCTGTACTGGCACCGATATTACTTAATATTTTCATCAATGACATCGATGATGAGGTTGAATGCATCTTCAGTATATGCTACAAAGCTGAGTGGTATAGTTGACACACCAGAAGGATGGGATGTCATCCAGAGGGACATGGAAAAGTGCGAGAAGTGGGCCTATGTGAATATCATGAGGTTCAACAAGAACAAGTGCAAGGTCCTGCATTTAGGTCAGGGCAATCCTCATCATCAATACAAGCAATGTGATAGAGAGCAGCTCTGCAGAGAAGGACTTAGGGGTGCTGCTGGATGAGAAGCTTGACATGAGCCAACAATGCACACTTGCTGCCTAGAAGGCAAACAGTATCCTGGGCTGCATTAAAAGGAGCGTGGCCAGCAGTTTGAGGCAGGTGATTCTGCCCCTCTACTCTGCTCTCATGAGATCCCACCTAGAGTACTGTTTCCAGTTCTGGAGTCCCCAACATGAAAAGGACATTGAACTGTTGGAATGGGTCCAAAGGAGGGCCACAAAGATGATTGGAGGGCTGCAGCACCTCTCCTATGAAGACAGGCTGAGAGAGTGGAGATTGTTCAGGCTGGAGAAGAGAAGACTCAGGGGAGACCTTATAGCGTCCTTCCAGTACATGAAGGGGCCTACAAGAAAGTGGGAAGGGATTTTTTAGAAGGACATGTAGTGATAAGTTGAGGGGGAATGGTTTTAAACTGGAAGGGTGTAGGCTTAGATTGGATATTAGGAAAAAAATCTTCACTATGAGGTTGGTGAGGCACTGGAACAGGCTTCCCAGGGAGTGGTGGATGCCTCCACCTTGGAGGTGTTCAAGGCTGGGTTGGATGAGACCTTGAGCAGCCAGATCTAGTGAGACGTGTCCCTGCCCATGGCAGAGGGGTTGCAACTTGATGATATTTAAGGCCCTTTCCAACTCTAATCATTCTATGATGCTGTGAGAGTCTATGATGATCAGTTCAGCCTCAGTCACCATGTTTTACATTACTATATTTAGGTGAAAGGAACTCTAACTGAAGTTTACAAGACTTTTTAACCTTTTTCCTATCTGTCCTGGAATATCTTTTGGACTAGATGGAGCAAGAAAAACTACCTCATCTTTAAACAGATCATAGAATCAAAGAATGGTAGCAGTTTGACAGGAACTCTGAAGACCATCTAGTCTGACCATCCCAGGTAAAGCAGGATCACCCAGACCAGGTTGCATATAACCACTCCCAGGCAGGTCTTGAATCGCTTGAGAGAAGGAGACTCCACAGCCTCTCTGGGCAGCCTGTCCCAGTGCTCTGTCACCCTCAGAATAAAGAGTTTTTTCCTCATGTTCATATAGAACTCCAGTGTTCCAGTTTGTGCCTGTTGCCCCTTGTCCTGTCACTGGGCATCACTGAGAAGACTAGCCCATTCCTCTAGACATCTACCTTTTAGATATTTATAAGCATCAATCAGATACCTCTCAGTCTTCTCTTCTCTAGGCTAAACAGACACAGTTCAGCCTTTCCTGATACAAGAAATGTGACAGATAATGGTAATGGCTCTAAAGATAAGGAAGAATATGCAGAAATGCACAATACAACCATACAGAAACTTTGTGACTTGCTGAGACGTTTCAGTCCCAAACATCAGGAAAGCAGTTAAACTTAGTGTACTTATTGGAAATAGGTACATGTTTCTTCCACTGTAACTCCACATATGCTTTTTCTCTCAAAATATCATCCTGGGATTTCTGTCAGGGAGAGACCACAAATAAATAGAAAGATAATTTGTTAAGACCATAAGTGTCCAATCTGACCTCTATGTAACATAAAGCAAAATTGTTTACCCAGTAATTCTTGCATGAGTCCTTATTGCTGGATGTGCTAGAGGCAGACTTTTAGAAAGACATCCAGGTCACATTGTCACCAGTATTCTCTGAGGCTCCTCACTGAGCTTAACATATCTGTCTCCTCAAAACATCATCAGGGTCTTTGGAAAACCATCAGAGTCCTTTCAAACCTAGATGTTTGCAGTATGATTATAGCTTCCAAAACCAGTGACGCAGACAGCAGGCAAGGGGAGCAGATCCACCCTTATTGTCTGAAAGTTTTGCAACAGATACATTAAGTCTTACTGAGTGTCTTCATTGAGGAATGAAGGATATAATTTAGCATGTAGCAGTACCAGGATGGCAAATGACTGAAAACTAATTGGTTTTCCCATCACAGAGAACATCAGTGATTGTACCAGTGTCAGTTTCTTTCAGAAAACATTCTAGACAAACATTATTTGTAATGTACAGCAATAATAATAGTAATGATACATTGCATTTGTACAATGACATCCATCTTAATGGATACAAAAATGCTCTAAAATCTTGGTTTCTTTCATATGGCTGACCCAGACCTCAGATATTTGGATAACAAGTTGTGATCATAGCTAGCAAAGAACTGAACAAATCTCCAGAACTTTGATGATGTGTGTCCCAAAGTTCCTTGCCAAGGCCTACTTGTTCATTATCTTCTGTCAGGTATTCCCCCCAGTGAACGTTAGCATAGAAAGCACTGAGGAAGCAAATGTTCCAGGATTGGAGAAAAAATATTTTATTCTGTACCACCTTGGTTCAATTATAAGTTTTAGCATAGTATGATTATTTTAATTCCTAATGCTGGTGTTTATTCACTGCTTTGCTTCTATCATACATGGTCACTTATTTTCACGGTAGGTATTGCTAAAACTTGGTGTTTTAGTTCTTGTTCCTGTAGTGTGAATGTTAAGAAAAAACTAGTATTACTACTATTAACCATCATTAATTGTCAATGCCAATCAATTACATATAAAAATTGAGCTAATACCTAAGGTGGTATGTACCTTCTGTAGGTGAACCAAGGAAGTCAATTAAGTGCTTCATCTCACCTATTTAACTGTGTAAATGCTAGATGTTGAGTCTACACCGGTCACCTAAGTTCTCTGTATTTGTGATCCACATCCACTACTAATAAAGTTCCTTAAGATATGCGAACTGATGCAATTCTGAAGGATTTTTCCTCAACAGTTTGCAACAGACAAAGCCTAGGTATACACAACTCACATCTGCAGAAGGAATGTTACAAAAAACAGCTTGAAACTCTGGGCCTGAGTGGCTGTATTCTTTCATGTAGATTTAACAAATATAACTGTATATTCCTCCTTTTTACTCCTTTATTCTTTTACCACCTACAGAAGGTTCATATTCCTTGTGCATCTCAGAGGTCCCAAATATTTTATAGGATGTGGCAATGGAATGAAAGATTTCCAGGTAAAGCCAACAGTCACTAATCAGGAAAGAGATCTCTAGATATTGTTGCCATCCAAAATATCCATCTCCAGTACCACCATTTTTTTCCATTAAAGTACTGTTCCAGCCCGCATTTGAGAGTGAAAAGACCAGTGAATGTAGAGATGTGACCTCAGTTCAAGGAATTAGAACATTTTAGTCTTGTAACATTTGATCATAAAGGCAAGAACCCCTTTGAAATAAATTTTATATGTGCACATTGAAATATCTGCATCAGACAATGTGAACAAGAACAGAAATTGCTGAGATAAAACCCAATGGGACCCTCAGGTGGCTTGACATAGGATAAAACCATAATTTCAGAAGACTGAGTCCAGATGCAAAGTTACTTTGTTCATTTGATGCTGCAGTCTTTCTTTTCAACTTAAGATGGTTAATAAAAATCTAGTTTTGCTAAACCTTCAGTAGGCTTTCAGATCAGGGAAGGACTGTACATATTGATTTTTAGAGAAAGGCTTTACCAGACTTGCAGTTTATAAATACAGAATCACAGAATCACAGAATTGTAGGTGTTGGAAGGGACCTCGAGAGGTCTTCGGGTCGAACCCCCCTGCCAAAGCAGGTTCCCCAGGACAGGTCACTCAGATAGAGGCGTCCAGACGAGTCTTGAATATCTCCAGAGATGGAGACTCCACCACCTCCCGGGGCAGCCTGTTCCAGGGCTCTGTCACCCTCACTGTGGAAAAGTTCTTCTGCATGTTGGTGTGGAACCTCCTATGCTCCAACTTGCAGCCATTGCCCCTTGTCCTGTCTCCACAGACCGCTGAAAAGGGGCTGGCTAATTCCCCTTGCATTCCATGCTCAAGATATTTATAAAAATTAATTAGATCCCCCCTTAGTCTTCTCTTCTCAAGACTGAACAGCCCCAGCTCACTCAGCCTTTCCTCATAGGAGAGATGCTCCAGGCTGTTAATCATCTTCGTAGCCCTTCTCTGGACTCTCTCAAGGAGATCCATGTCCTTTTTATACAAGGGAGCCCAGAACTGGACACAATACTCCAGGTGGGGCCTGACCAGGGCAGAGTAGAGGGGGAGGATCACCTCCTTTGACCTGCTGATACACCCCAGGATCCCATTGGTTCTCTTAGCCACCAGGGCACACTGCTGGCTCACGGCCAACCTGTCATCCACCAGGACCCCCAGGTCCTTCTCCACAGAGCTCCTCTCCAGTGGGTCATCCCCCAGCCTGCACTGATACATGTGGTTATTCCTTCCCAGGTGCAAAACCCTACACTTGCTTTTATCAAAACTCATCTGGTTTTTCCCTGCCCAGCTCTCCAGCCTGTCCAGGTCTCGCTGAATGGCAGTGCAGTGTTCCTGCGTGTCACCCACTCCTCCCTGCTGTTTATCATCGGCATACATGCTGAGGGTGGATGCTATTCCCTCATCAAGGTCATCAATGAAGATATTAAATAGGGCTCGATCCAACACCGAGCCCTGGGGAACACCGCTGGTCACAGGTCTCCAGTCAGACTCTGCTCCACTGATCACCACCCTCTGGGCTCAGTCCGACAGCCAGTTCTCAACCCACCTCACTATCCATTCACCTATCCCGTGCTGTCTCAGCTTTGTTATCAGGATGTCGTGGGAGACAGTATCAAAAGCCTTGCTGAAGTCAAGGTAGATGACATCCACTGCTCCCCCTCCATCCACCCAGCCGTTGATGACATCATAGAAGCCTATGAGATTGGTCGAGCATGATCTCCCCTTGGTGAATCCATGCTGACTGTTCCTCATGACCTTCTTCTCTTCCAATTGCTTGGAGATGACATCCAGTACAAGCTGTTCCATCACCTTTCCAGGGACAGAGGTGAAGCTGACTGGCCTATAGTTGCTGGGATCCTCCTTCTTGCCCTTTTTAAAGACCGAAGTGACATTGGCTATCCTCCAGTCCTCAGGCATTTCTGTTCTCCAAGACCTATCGAAGATGATAGAGAGTGGCTCAGCAATCACCTCTGCCAGCTCCCTCAGGACACATGGATGCATCCCATCCGGTCCCATGGATTTGTGTGCATTAATCCCTTTGAGACGCTCCTGGACCACCCCCCACCTCAACCAGAGGGAAGCTCTTCATTTCCCAAACACTCCTACTTTCATCCAGTGTCTGTGGGTCCAGGGGGGCCTTTGACGTGAAGACCAAAGCGAAGAAGGCCTTCAGTATCTCCACCTTCTCAGCATCCCCCATTGCCAGGACACCCGCTTTGTTCAGCAGGGGACCTACATTATCCCTGGTCATCCTCTTGCTATTCACATATCTAAAAAATCCCTTTTTGTTATCCTTTATGTCCCTTGCCAGCTTCACTTCCTAGTTGCATCCCTACAGGCCCTGACAACTTTCCTGTATTCTTCCCAGGTGCTCAGACCCTTTTTCCACAGCTCATAGACCTTCTGCTTCCCTTTGAGTTTACTCATTAGCTCCCTGCTCATCCATGCAGGTCTTTCCTCTCTTTCCTGATTTCTTGCTCAAAGGGATGCATCGTTTCTGTGCTTGGAAGAAGCGCTGTTTGAATGCTTCCCAGCTCTCACAGGATCCCATTCCTTCAAACAGTGTAGCCCATGGCTTAGCCCCTATTAGATTTCGGAGGAGATCAAAGTTAGCTCTTCCAAAATTTAGGGTAGCTATCCTACTTTTTGGCTTGCTTCTTCCACTCAGGATCTTGAACTCAACCATTTAATGATCGCTTTGTCCTGAGCTGCCCCCAACCGTCACTTCCCTAATGAGCCCATCCTTGTTAGTAACAAGGAACCTATGCTACCTAGACCACCAAGTAACATGAACCTGCATCTATCAATCACCTTACTGCCATGCAGTTTGTTGTTTAGCAGGCTCTATGCACTTAGATTTAAGGTTTTTCAGGATCATAATAGAAAACGCTTGTTCCCAGGTATTTGAGAAGCTTGTAGCTGAAATTGAGGATGAAATTTTCCATTTATGTTATTCCAGCCACAGCCCTTCTGCTGTGCATTAAAGCAAAATGGGCAAGAAGAAAGGCACAAATTTCAAAATGGAGAAAGGAGGAGGAGCATTTACTTTTTCAGATTTAAAACTGAAAAAAAAAAGGCTAACTGAAGAAATACTGTGGTTTTATACCCATACAGTGTTTTAGAAATGGGCTCAAAAATCATTAAAAGGAAAAGAACAAATCCCAAAAAGAGTCTCATCTTTTTCTTTTCTGCTAACACTTCTGGATTTAAAGTTTTAGTTAAATGTGTTATTGTTTCAATTTAAGTCTTGAATGTGAAATGTACAATTTAGTTTAGTTAAATACACTGAAGCCTCTGAAACATCACTGCCAGGGCTCTGTATGGAATTAACAAGTGCATGTACAAATTACATCTTATTATTCAGCAGATGAGTTTTTGCAAGGTTGAATTTTCAGTTATCAAGGTTATCCATCTTTCTGCCTAGACTATTTGTGAGGGAGATATAGAGCCCCTATTCCCCAGGGATTAAAACTTTTCTGATGAAAGGAACATCACCTCTAAACTCAACTAACACAAGAATGTTGTGGTCTCAGGTTATCTTGATGCACAGATGATTCTGAGATTACAAAACAAAATATGATTAGGAATACCTCTTCCTGGTTGCACACAAGCAAAAGGAACAAACTAATGCTGTCTGAAACTTGTGACTCCACTTTGGAAGAAAATACGAGGTAAAAAAAAAAATAAAAAGAAGAAAAAGTATACATGTTGAAATAAAGGCAAAGAAATTATTTACTTCCGACAGAAAGGACTCTCCTACTTTATCAATCAATACACTTTGCTCCTAAGATAGATAGCTAAAAACTAGATGCTTAAAAGTTTTGAGACCTCTGAATTAATTTGGGGCTCCCAGGCACATAATTACCCAATGGGAAGCCTTGAAAAGCCGAAACACTATACAAAACTGTCAGTAAGAAACATTCACAGTACCCTACACTTAATTTAGTTTCCTGTTATGTTCATGTGTTATGAATTCTTAAGGAGAAATTGAATTGAGTGATACTAATGTGATTTTATGCAATTATCTTTAAACTACATAATTGGTACAACTAGATAATCTGAACTGTGGTTTGTCTTAGGAGGCACCAGAGATATGGGAGAAACCATGCCTTTCAATTAGAGTGTAAGAACAAAATAGCCCAAGCTAAGACATTTGCACAGCCACAAATGAGGTCTGTGAGTAAGCAGGTTCCTTGGCTATCTTTGATAATTAGTTTTAAATGAGTAAGTTCAAACTACAGTGAGTTGCTCTAAAGTTATGAGTGGTCTAGAAATCAGAGGGGCGTTTTTGGGTTACTCAACCCTAAGAGTAAGCTATATGTTAGAAAGTCTGGCTTACACTGCTGATGTATGCAAACAGGGCCCTGAGGGGCATAGTGACCAAAATAGTTTAAAAAAGCATGTCTCTGACAAACTCAGTGGTTTTTAACACTGTCCTCAAATTTAATGGATGAAACACACTTTTAAGCTGTAGGCTCAGTTGTTGACACCCACACTCAAGCCTGCCCTGTGAAGCACACCAAGAGAATTTGGGGAATCTTAGTGAACAGAGTCCCTTATGGGAGGGACCCATAAAGATCATCAAGTCCGACTGCTGGCTCCACACAGGACCAGCCAAGGCAGAGCATGTGGCTGAGTGCTTCTTGACAGACTTCCTGAACTCAACCAAGCTCAGTGCTGTGACCACTTCCCTGGGGAGCCTGTTCAGTGCCCAACCATCCTCTCAGTAAAGAACCTCTTCCTAACGTCCAATCTACAGCTCCTCTGTTGTAGCTTCATACTGGTCCCTCGGGCTTTTCCTTCAAAAAAGGGTACCAAATGCACCCCATTTTTAGGCATATAAGTTATATGCTTAGCGAAATATACCATCACCTAGGTTCCTTTTCAAAGAAGATGCCTAAAGGGAAATTTAGTGTGCTGAATCATCTTCTACAGATCTTTTCCTTTCTGTCTCTATAGAAGGAGCTTAGATGACTGATTTAGATTAGACACCACTCGACAGATCTTGTTCAGACTTGACTAAACAAAGTAATCAGTCTACAATATTAAATACAGTTGGAGGCCAGAGTAACAGCATGTCTCTGTTAAACACTTCCATTCAAACTCTGAACTTTATGTTGATTGAAAAAGTCAGCTTGGGGACCAAGGTAAAAACAGATATCCCCCTTACTGCCAAAAAATGCAGGGCAGATACCAGCATATAGGTCATTCCCACATATTCATATGCTTATACCTGTCTAGATACCTAGATATGCAGGCTATAAGAATGGCGTATAAACATAGCCAGGTGCACTTACAACACTATTCCTCCTAGTCAGCAAGCATGCGAATTGGTTAGAAATGTGCTTTATGTTGTTCCGCTACTTTGGTAAAATTTTATACGTCTTTAGGCAAGCATGGTGACTTTACAGGCGCTACAGTGAGTGTAGGAGAGTGAGTGTGTGGCAAGGCAAAGTGTGTTGTGAGACAAAGTGTGTCGATCACACCAACATGTGTAAAACAGAGAAAGTTTTGGTGTGTCAGTGTAGGAGAGGGATAGGGAGTTCCTATAACTACATATGTGCAAGGCACTCTGTGATGAGCTACTGTTTAAATTTGAGGGCCACGTTGTTTGCATATGGCACTTTGCTTATGCTTTATGACCCAGTTTTTAGGAGGCTTCTGTTTGTGAACAAGAGCATGTTCCAGTTCCTGACCACCCTCTCATCAAAGAACTGCTTCCTAGTATCCAACCTAAACCTTTACTCTCTCAGCTTCATGCCATTCCCTTGGGTTCTATCACTGGTCACCAAAGAGAGGAGATCTGTGCCTGCCTCTTCGCTCCCGCTTATCAGAAAGCCGTGGACTGCAATGAGGTCTCCCCTCAACCTCCTTTTCTCTAGGCTGAAAAACCTGGGGACTTCTGTCTTTCCTTATAAAGTCTTCCTCTCCAGACCCTCCACCATCCTCATTGATCTTAAAAGTGTGCACAGTTTTAAAAACTGAAACTTAGCACATCCTACTGGCCTTAATGGAATTTCCTCTGGTTTTTTTTTTTGAAAGAGGGAGCAGATTTTCTAATAAAACTCTAATCATACACATTTAATTTGTTTAGAGTGTATTAAGCACTCTACAGCCTCTATAATACTAGTAGATTAAGCTGGTTATTCAGTGTTGAGACAAATATTCAGGCCTGGTTTCTGCTTCAAAGAGCTTACTGTCTAAGTTTAGATGCATGACATGGAAATGAGAAGTGACAAGTGAACAAAAGAAACAGCAGGGGAGAGAGTGAGCACAAAAGAATACAGTTTACAGAATTATCATAGAGTTTCTCAAAGGCATGTTTCATCTCACCTAAATTTAGTCAAATCAAAGTTATACATCTAGTATTATCAAATAGAAGACCATTTCCACATGTGGTCAATGGAGCTAACTGGATGCCTGCAGAATTGAGAATTTAATTTAGAATATTTTCATTTAAAAGGATCAGTGATTTTCCGGATATCATTATCTCTCTCCTCCAACAATGGAAAGACCCTTGGCTTGTCCTACTCACCTAGCTTCCAGTTTGTTAGGGTTTATATGACAAAGACGACCATATGAAAAGATGATAAAGTAACAAGGCAATGATAAGGAATTGCCTTAGTGAAAGATCGTGGAGCTTCATCTTGTCCTATACACTATTTTAGAAGTGTTTTAAAGAATGACACAGATTGATCCCATTCTCCTCTCTTAATACACTTAAATTTAGTATCCTGTCAGCAGTGGCTTTTCTATGGTGAGATCCTTCTTGTCTCAGAACAGTGTTCAGTGAGAAAACTCACCCAAGCTCAGCCTTTTGCTTTGACAGATTGCCTCATACTCACGAGTAGCAACGCAACCACGCAACAAAGTCATTTAGTGAAAAGGTAAAGGAAACGTTTTCTCCTAAACACATTAATATCCAGTGGTAAACAGCCCCAGAGATCTGGCACAATGTGGATTTTCAGACTTCAGATGACTCAACAACTCCAAGTTTTGTGTACATCCAGCTGAAGTTTACATTTTATTCAGCTCATACAAGCTAAACAGGATAGGGCTGGCATTGAAGGAAACCTTGAAAATTAAGCCTCTGATCTGAGTTGAATCAAATCTGATTCCAGGGGTTGGGCAGAAGAAGGAGAAAAATGTGACAGATGCCAAAAATGAAATTTCAATTGTACTTCTAGTGTTAGAAGTAATTGCTGGCTTAATATATGGGATTGCTTAAGTTTGTATAGACATTTTGACATGAAAAAATCTTGTTTTCGTCAGGGAGTCTGCAAGCTAAGTTATGATTAGGAGAAAAAATATTAGCAACTATTCAGACTCTGCAGTCCTTAAAAAACAGACATCATACAAGTAATTCAGAACTCTTGTCTGAGATATTTTCTTCTTTCTATTGACTACATAAGGAGTACAGACAATTCTAGGCTTCTGAACACTGCATAAGAAGATATTTAAGACCTGGCAGTGTCTGAACCAGAGGGTGAATTAAGTCTTCCCTGTGGGTACCACAATCTTTTCAACATTCAGAAGGATACATCTGTTTCCAAGGTTGTTAGTCTATTCTGAGGAAAAGAAGGGTACTGAAATTGAACTTAGGCTGTCTGGATATGGTCCATAGTGACTTCAGAGTGGACGAATATCTTCCAACATAAGGCTCTCATCTGTGGCTAAAACATCTTTCTTCTGTAAATGTCACCATTCTTTAGTCTGTAAATACCACCTACATCACGTGTAAGGATTGGTTTTAAAATGGACAGATTTAATGCTCCTTGCTAAGTTTATTACCATCTAAAGGACCACATCTCTTTCCCGCCTCCTTCCTTCTTTTTCTTTATGCAGCAGTGACAAATGTAGGTGTAAAGGAATAAATACTTTTCCAACAGCCTTTACACATCATATGCAGGTGAATTTAAAATAATTAAGAATAAATGCTGGAAAAAGTTTTTTACTTGCATATACAGAAATCAAAATGAATTCTTCCTTCACACCTCACACCCAAATCCTTCTACAAAAGTGTAGTGTATTCACCACAAATTACACATGCTGAGACACTAACCTTAGCTTCTTACAGATTTTTCTCCACTGTGGTATAAGCACATAACAGCCTCCTCTTTAGAAACTGAGTCTAGGTATTTGCTGGACAAAAAGCAACCTAAGATCAACATCTACACCTTTATATTACACGTGATCAGTAAAAAATGCATATAAACATTGCTGTGTGTTTTCAGTATAGACTCAGATTATGGAAGTATGCTTAAAGAAAAAAGACTCATGTAAAATTAAAAAAGTAGGAGTGTTATTCCTCTTAAATTTAGACTTTCTAGCAGGTAGGCAAGAACAAAAAGATGAAATGACCTTATCAAAAAAGACAAAGCGATCATTAAATGGTTGAGTTCAAGATCCTGAGTGGAAGAAGCAAGCCAAAAAGTAGGATAGCTACCCTAAATTTTGGAAGAGCTAACTTTGATCTCCTCCGAAATCTAATAGGGGCTATCCCGTGGGCTGCTCTGTTTGAAGGAATGGGATCCTGTGAGAGCTGGGAAGCATTCAAACAGCACTTCTTCCAAGCACAGAAACGATGCATCCCTTTGAGCAAGAAATCAGGAAAGAGAGGCAAAAGACCTGCTTGGATGAGCAGGGAGCTAATGAGTAAACTCAAAGGGAAGCAGAAGGTCTATGAGCTGTGGAAAAAGGGTCTGAGCACCTGGGAAGAATACAGGAAAGTTGTCAGGGCCTGTAGGGATGCAACTAGGAAGTGAAGCTGGCAAGGGACATAAAGGATAACAAAAAGGGAGTTTTTAGATATGTGAATAGCAAGAGGATGACCAGGGATAATGTAGGTCCCCTGTTGAACAAGGCAGGTGACCTGGTAATGGGGGATGCTGAGAAGGTGGAGATACTGAAGGCCTTCTTCGCTTTGGTCTTCACGTCAAAGGCCCCCCTGGACCCACAGACACTGGATGAAAGTAGGAGTGTTTGGGAAATGAAGAGCTTCCCTCTGGTTGAGGTGGGGGGTGGTCCAGGAGCGTCTCAAAGGGATTAATGCACACAAATCCATGGGACCGGATGGGATGCATCCATGTGTCCTGAGGGAGCTGGCAGAGGTGATTGCTGAGCCGCTCTTTATCATCTTCGATAGGTCTTGGAGAGCAGGAGAAGTACCTGAGAACTGGAGGATAGCCAATGTCACTCCGGTCTTTAAAAAGGGCAAGAAGGAGGATCCCAGCAACTATAGGCCAGTCAGCCTCACCTCTGTCCCTGAAAAGGTGATGGAACAGCTTGTACTGGATGTCATCTCCAAGCAATTGGAAGAGAAGAAGGTCATGAGGAGCAGTCAGCATGGATTCACCAAGGGGAGATCATGCTCGACCAATCTCATAGGCTTCTATGATCTCATGACAGGCTGGGTGGATGGAGGGAGAGCAGTGGATGTCATCTACCTTGACTTCAGCAAGGCTTTTGGTACTGTCTCCCACGACATCCTGATAACAAAGCTGAGACAGCACAGGATAGATGAGTGGGCAGTGAGGTGGGTTGAGAACTGGCTGTCGGACTGAGCCCAGAGGGTGGTGATCAGTGGAGCAGAGTCTGACTGGAGACCTGTGACCAGCGGTGTTCCGCAGGGCTCGGTGTTGGATCCAGTCCTGTTGAGTCATCCATTGATGACCTTGATGAGGGAATAGCATCCACCCTCAGAATGTATGCCGATGATAAACAGCAGGGAGGAGTGGGTTACACACAGGATACTGCACTGCCATTCAGCGAGACCTGGACAGGCTGGAGAGCTGGGCAGGGAGAAACCAGATGAGTTTTGATAAAAGCAAGTGTAGGGTTTTGCACCTGGGAAGGAATAACCACATGTATCAGTGCAGGCTGGGGGATGACCCACTGGAGAGGAGCTCTGTGGAGAAGGACCTGGGGGTCCTGGTGGATGACAGGTTGGCCGTGAGCCAGCAGTGTGCCCTGGTGGCTAAGAGAACCAATGGGATCCTGGGGTGTATCAGCAGGTCAAAGGAGGTGATCCTCCCCCTCTACTCTGCCCTGGTCAGGCCCCACCTGGAGTATTGTGTCCAGTTCTGGGCTCCCTCGTATAAAAAGGACATGGATCTCCTTGAGAGAGTCCAGAGAAGGGCTACGAAGATGATTAACAGCCTGAAGCATCTCTCCTATGAGGAAAGGCTGAGTGAGCTGGGGCTGTTCAGTCTTGAGAAGGGAAGACTAAGGGGGGATGTGATTAATTTTTATAAGTATTTTGAGCATGGAATGCAAGGGGAATTAGCCAGCCCCTTTTCAGCGGTCTGTGGAGACAGGACAAGGGGCAATGGCTGCAAGTTGGAGCACAGGAAGTTCCGCACCAACATGTGGAAGAACTTTTTCACAGTGAGGGTGACAGAGCCCTGGAACAGGCTGCCCAGGGAGGTGGTGGAGTCTCCATCTCTGGAGATATTCAAGACTCGCCTGGACACCTATCTGTGCAATATGTCCTAGGGAGCTGCTTTGGCAGGGGGGTTGCACCCGATGATCTCTCGAGGTCCCTTCCAACCCCTACACTTCTGTGATTCTGTGATTCTGTGAGAAAGAGTAGAAGTAATGGGTTCATACTTCCATAAAGTTTTTGAAAAAGAAAGAAAAAATTGGTTGGCCAGACATAGGCTTTGGTTGAAAATTTTATCATAGAATGATAGAATGCCTTGGGTTAGAAGGGACCTCAAAGATCATCTGGATACCCTCTACTAGTCCAGGTTGCCCAAAGCCCCATCCAATCTGGCCTTCAACACTGCCAGGGATGGGTCCTCCACAACCAATCTGGGCCACCTGTGCCAGTGTCTCCCCAGCCTTACTCTTCCTAGTGTCTAATCTAAAACTACCATCTTACAGCTTGAAGCTGTTCCGTTTCGTCCTATCATTAGGTGATACAGTCCCTCTCTCACTTCCCTGTAGGACCCTTTAAAGTATTCCTAGGCCATAATAAGGTTTTCCATTGAGCCTTTTCTTCTCCAGGCTTAACAAGCCCAACTCTCTCAGCCTGTCCTTTTAGGAGAGGTGCTGCAGCCACATGATCTGGCCCTCCTCTGGATTTGACCCAACAGCTCTATGTCTTTCCAGTACTGGGTACCCCTGAAGTGAACACACTACTGCAGATGAGGTCTCACCAGAGTGGAGCAGAAGGGCAGAAACACCTCCCTTGACCTGGTGGCCATGCTATTGTTGATGCAGCCCAGGACCTGGTTGGCCTTCTGAGCAGCTAGAGCATACTACCAGCTCATGTTGAGCTTGTCATTGATCAGCACCCCCAAATCCTTCTCCTCAAGGCTGCTCTCAATCCATTCTCCAACCAGACTATACTTGTGCTTGGTAATGCACGGACCCACATGCATTTTTAGAAATTGAAATATTTTTGAAATTTGAAGTAAATGTTGATTTTATGTACCTTTTATTCAAGTTTTTACAATAGAATTTGAAACAAAGAATCTTAGAAATATGGGGTTTTTTTCAGCTAAATAAAAGAGAAAATCCAAAATTGTATACATTAAAAACCAAAGTTTTTATTTTCTCAAACACACACCCCCCAAAAAAACCCCCAAGGAATCCTAAGTGAAATCATGACAATGCACCTTACTGCTGATGGCCTGAGTCCTCTTAACATAGGAGCTCAAAATTTCACCAGGGTTTAAGGAGCAGGCTTCTCAGCCTCACCTTTTGAATATCAATGACCTCTTTTTATTGTTCTTGATTCGATCTCCTGGATTTTCTTAACATGTAATTAACTTATCAAGTCAGATAAAAATGGATCACAATTCTGCTCTTGGGAATTTCTTTACCATCCTTAAATCAAATTCTGCTGTATATTTTCTTCAACGATCTTATTTCTTTCTACAAAAAGGTAAAAAAAAAATTAAATCCTGCAGGAAAAAAAAAAAAAAAAAAAACAAAACAAAACTTAGGAATATAACTGGAAATACCCAGTTGAAGTGTGGGGTTTTTTGTTGGTGTTTTGTTTTTTTTTTTTTTTTTAACTTGATAAATCAACTTGAAAACTGGAGTTCTTGTAAAGCTTCTTGTGTGCAAACCCTTTTTGTTCTAGACAGAATTTCTTTGCACTTATATTCATTGACATATTATATTAATTTTACAATTATTTTGGCTGTTAGAGGTTTTGGATTTTATCTGTTTAATGAGTAATAAATAAACAAATAAACAAAGGAATATTGCTTTTACTGCTATGTGATGTAAGAAAAATATCTGGAACTTGGAAAAAAGTCTGTCTGCACAGATAAATCCTGAATGTTTAGTTCTATTCAGAACTCGAATTTCTACCTCCAGCTCTGCTGACACATATTTCCTGAGTTTCAGTTCTTTTCTTCTCTATGGCTCAAATTTCTCATTTGTAAAACAGGAATAAGTATACTTGCTCTGGTTATACGGAAGATGTAATTACAACTTAATGAAAACTGACAGAATTGCCAATTTCAGCTGCATATGGCTTGAAAGGAGAACTGAAATTGCTAATTTCTCATCAAGAAGAAAATCTGGTTTAGATCGTTACGACACATTTGAAACATTTCAATTGACTTTTTATCATTTGTATTATGATGTAGTATGTTATAGAATGGTATTGTATGGTATGTTATGCAATATTAAAACACAGAAATGGAAAGTAATTTCAGAAGAAAGAGCCAAAAAGAAAGAAATAGCTTATTTCAACAATGTCAAAATGTAGTATTTTGAATTGTGAGAGCTTTTATTCCATTTTTCTTCAGAACAATATTATATTGAATCTGACCCAATTTTGTAAAGTGTTTCATTTCTGAGTGAACTGTGCATTCCTGATGGGAATATGGTTTTGTCAAAGACTTTTCTACTTCCATGAAAAGTGCTGTGAAATATAAGAGTGCAAAGTGTTATATAAAGACCAAGAATTACTATAATGTGTCTGATCCCAACCAGACTAAAGAAGGATGACAGCACAGATAACTTGCTTGTCTCCTTTTAAAGAGCTATTAAAGTACCAACCACACTCCTGTTTCTTGATCTCTGAAGGAAGGCTGTGAAGATCCATTCTTCATTCCTGCATCAACTGATACTGAACGAACATGTGAGCACTGTATGTAAAAGAACCTTGTGCACTATAGCTTTATGATTCAGGGATGGACTTTCTGTTATATTCAAAAGGATGAAAATACTACAGTATTTCCTGTTGCTGGGGTTTATTGCTAAGGGTTGCAAGAAAACTATTTGAAACATGGGAATAAAGTATTATAGCTCCTCTTTCCTATGTGAGCTCTAGTGTAACTATTAAGGGTGTGTTTTGTGATCTTACCCCTTAGATGATGATATGAATCAATAAGATGTCTTTTTTGTTTTTTCTATTATTATTTTAATGAAACATATTGGAACTTAAATAGTTGTAACTGTCTCTTCTATTATTGTGCTCAAAGCTGAGTAACATTGTCACAAGCTGTTGAAGAGAGAGTGCTGACTTGAAGAGAGAGTGCTGACAGATAAATAAAAAAATGTTGTTTTATCAAGTTCATTACTTAAAAAATAAGGCTGGACTATACACAAAGAAACAATTCTACATGTAGGTTAAGTATGATGGATGAAAACATGTAAATTTTCTAAGATCTAACATGCAAGCTGAACCAAGCCATAGACCATACTAATACTCAGAGTAAGGTTGAAAGCATAAAACTTTCTCAGTCTAAGTTGCATGAGAAATGTCTGTGTGTGATCAGAATAAGGGGTACTTCGATCAATACTTGAGTGAGAGCCTGGGTCATCTGCAGTAAAGCTGTTGCCTGAGCGCTCAAAATAAACACTTGACTCTGCCGGCATAGGATGTGTATTCTAGGAAGCCGAAGTCTATTCTCACAGGGTGAAGCATCATGAAAAATCCAGTAGTTATGAATGAGTGACACTAGCAAGGATAAAACAACAGGGGACCTCAACCCTCCTGCTTCAGGGCATGAATTGTTTAAGAAAGATGAAAGGCATTTTTACCCCTTTTTCCCTGAAGTATAATATTGAACAATTGGTTCTTCTGGCTGCATGTCAGAGTCTGTTGCTCTCAAGTATCAAACACTGACCATCACTGACGAGAGGGCAGTAGGAGAGTGGGACCCTTGGGTGCTAATTCTCGTTTTCACACAAAAGCAAGGCATGCAGGCAGATGGATGCCTCAAAGCTGGCGAAAAGCTGCATGGCTTCTTCTGAGAGATAGAGGTTGAGACATGCAGATCCCCGTGTCTCTACGTTAAATAAAGTTTTGTCATCCTCAGCCTCTGAAGTGATTAAATTTGTCCCAGTATCATTACAAAACAGAATTAGCAGCAATTCATGGATCTGTAGTAGCCTGGGGGTGGTTTCAGCGGATACGGCAACACCACTCTAATAACAAGGGCTGAGAATGACATGTCACAAATACTGTTGGTGCTGCTGTTGATTTACGTCAATGCAACAGTTCCATGGCAGCCATCATTCTGTTTTATGCTGATTTCCTGGCAAGTATTTCTGGGTATGTAAATGTTACCAAGGTGTTGGGATATACTGGTGGGTCACGAAGAGAGATCTATCATTTTGTGGAAGCAATAATGTACTGAAATTGGACACTAGAAACAGGTTTTTGACAATCAGCTTTCAAAAAGGACAAGTAAGTATAGAGAAGAATGACAAAAACCCCTAAACATCTTTTGAAGAACAGTAAACCTATTTTAAAATGTAGTAGTGCTATATTTATGGTGGAAAGAGATAGGATTGTATGATTCTATGAGTCCTGTTCAGGTCTCTGTGTTTCTGAAAGTCATGCCACAGTTTCATTTCTGCTATGTTCAAGCAGGTCAGTCATAAACCAGCCCTCTTAGTTCTTTATTTCCTCTTTTTTGATGATACAAAGTATTAGAAATTGAGCTGGTCTTCCATGTCTTCTTCTTTTTTTTTTTTTATGTCCCAAACCATAAAACCCATCAGATTTAGTATAACTCACAGCAAAATACTTTTTTGATGCAATTCAAGGACAGGTTCATAGTGAAACAGAAGTGAGCTTTAGCTAATCTTTTGGCTTAGATAGAAACAGTACAAACACTGATTTCATTTCCCCACCTCAACGTAAACACCCATCCAGTCATTGCAGCAGCTAAGAAAGAGGTAAAGGTTGCATTGATAGAGACAAAGACTGTGGCTGGTATCCATGTCAACAGATAGAAGGTTTCCAAAGCTCCAATTTAAATGTATTTAATGCCAACAAAAAACAAAACAAATGAGCAAGAAGACTAAAAGGCATAATTTTTTTCATTTTCAACAGGACTTGGATTAAACCCAAGCAATACTTCCAATTCTTCCTGACTACCTCTCTTCATATTCATTTTCTTCACCCATGTGAAAGTATGTGCTTCCCTTCTGTTAATCTGTAGATTCGCTACATCAGTGCAGCATGTAAGAAAGTGGTAAAACCTACATGATATATTAGGGCTTTTTTATCAGACTCTGAAGAACAGAATCAAATGTGACCTTTGAAGTGTTTGGAGAATTCCTTGTATAGGACCCATTTTCCTTCATATGAAATAGCCTGAAAACACACTTCTCTCACAGGAAGTAAATTTCTACTCAGCAGAATTAAGCAAAATGATCCTTCTTTTGACAAACTGAATATAGTCCCAGACTTGCCAAAAATCAGAATTGAGAATTAAAACAGAACCTTACCATAAAAACATGAATCTAAAATATCTAATTTTATTTTATAATTCAATCTGTACCATTTAACAATATTCTTACTGTGTCCCTACCCCAGCTCTAAATTTAAACGTAGTTGGGAGAAGCATTACAAAAACACAGCAGCTTTAAGTTTCCTGCTAAGACCCTGTGTAACCTCTCAAGTCCACTGTTATAATTGCCTGAGCACTTATAGATTTTTTTTTCTTTGCAGCTTTCTTGAGCTGACATAAAGGTTGACAAGCCTGGCGACATAATGGCTATTATTTCGAGTAGTTTCTAAACAATATCATTTTTGTGCCCTTCTGCTTTCAATAAAATTATAGGTTCCTTTATTTTTTATGAAACAATGGCTCTTAGCTTCCATGCTATATTTCCCAGGCAAATTTCCTATGAGACTGCTTTGAGTCGCTATTAATGCAATTATCGCTGTTGATGTCAATGGCAGCATTGGCTATGCTGAGGTCTCCATTCATGGTGTCACTTGTGAGGACAGAGTTATAAACACTGTCTTGTTATTTAGCCTGCCTGTGTAAGCCAAATAAATAAATAAATACAAATACGACAAAATAAAATAAGCTGCTAATTCAAAATACATCCAGATAAATAAGAGCAATATTTATAGAAATGCACTGGTGAGAGATCAGCTGTGAATGTGAACGAGGAGCTGATAAATTCTCATTACCTGCTTGGGGCTGACAACTGAAATGACCTTCTAGACATCCGCTGGAAATTCAATCAGGTACCTGCAAATAGCAGACATCCCCTGCAAAAATCCAACATGTGTAGGGTTTCACTCAGTGTTTAGGTGTTCCATCCCTGTGCAATCAAGAGTGGAGGAGGCCTGTCAAGATTTCAAGCCTCTCTAAAGCACAAGAAAAGTTTAAAGGGCTTGCTTTACTCCTTTTCCTTCTTCATGCTACTGTGAGGTTTGTATGTCTTAGTTTCTAACAATGGAAGAAAAATTTACCTTTTTGTTTTGACAAAACTTTGGTTTTAATGTCCTTTAACACTAGCCAAAAAGAGCTCATAGTTATAAGCAGGAGGGTATTGTCTCCATTCAGATCAGTATGCAAATGCTTAAAATAAAGAAGGAGGTGATAAGGGTGTTGGTTGCCTCAGAGACTTTGTGCTGGTTCCACCAATGTTGGAAAAACTACCTCTGCAATCACAGCTCTCTTTCTCTCTAGTCGTCAACTAGTGTTCTGAAAACCCTCAAACTTTCTTACTGAAACTCATTAATATCCTGTCCCATCTAAAAATTTACCCCAGATTCCCAATAAGCATAAATCCTTTGCTGAGATCTCAGTGTTTTTCTTTTATTGGATTGCAACTCAAATTGGCTGAACCAGAATAAACCAGGAGTTGAGAATATCCAGAATAATACAATCACAAACTGGTTTGGGTTGGAAGGGACCTCAAAGACCATCTAGTCCAATCCCCTGCCATGAGCAGGGACACCCTTCACTAGACCAGGTGGCCCACAGCCAGATCCAGCCTGGCCTTGAACACTGCCTGGGAGGGGGCATCCATAGCTTCTCTGGCCAATCTTTGCCAGGGACTCACCACCCTAAGTGAAGAATTTCTTCCTAATGCCTAGTCTAAATACGCCCTCTTTTAATTTAGAGAGATTACACCCTATTCTATCACCTCACATCCTGATAAACAGTCACAGAATTGTAGTGGTTGGAAGGGACCTCCAGAGATCATCAAGTACAACCCCCCTGCCAAAGCAGTTTCCCTAGAACAGGTCTCACAGGCAGGTGCCAAGAAGGGTCTTGAATATTTCAAGAGAAGGAGACTTCACAACCCCCCTGGGCAGCCTTTACCAGGGCTCTGTCACCCTCACCATGAAGAAGTTCTTCCACATATTGGTGTGGAACTTCTAGGCTCCAACTTGTGGCCATTGCCCCTTGTCCTGTCCACACAGACCACTGAGAAGAGGCTGGCCATTTCCCTCTGTCCCACACTTACGATATTTATAAACATTGACCAGACCACCTCTCAATCTTCTTGTCTCAAACCTGAACAGGCCCAGTTCATTCAGACTTTGCTCGCTGGTGAGATGCACCAGGCCCTTAAATCATCTTTGTGGCCCTCCGCTGGACTCCTTCCAGAAGATCCCTGTGTTTTTTGTACCAGGGAGCCCAGAACTGGACACAATACTCCAGGTGGGGCCTGACCAGGGCAGAATAGAGGCGGGATGGGGGGTGGGGAGGGAATCACCTCCTTTGACCTGCTGGCCACGCTCCTTTTAATGCATCCCAGGATCCCATCGGCCTTCTTGGCCTCTGGGGCACACTGCTGGCTCATGGCCAACCTGTCATCCACCAGGACCCCCAGGTCCTTCTCCACAGAGCTCCTCTCCAACAGGTCATCCCCCAGCCTGCACTGATACATGTGGTTATTCCTTCCCAGGTGCAAAATCCTACACTTGCTTTTAGCAAAACTCATCTGGTTTCTCCCTGCCCAGCTCTCCAGCCTTTCCAGGTCTCGCTGAATGGCAGTGCAGTATTCCTGTGTGTCACCCACTCCTCCCCGCTGTTTATCATCGGCACTTGCTGAGGGTGGACACTATTCCCTCATGAATATGTTAAAGAAGAGCAGACCCAATACCGATCCCTGGGTAATACTGCTAGTCACAGGTCTCCAGCCAGACTCCACTGATCACCACCCTCTGAGCTTGGCTCATCAGCCAGTTCTCAACTCACCTCACCATCCACTCATCTATCCCACACTTTCTCAGCTGTGGTATCAAGATGTCATGGGAGACAGCATCAAAAACCTTGCTGGAGTCAAGGTAGATGACATCCACTGCTCTCGCTCCATCTACCCAGCCAGTGATGACATCACAGAAGGCTATGAGGTTGGTGAAGCACAATTTCTCCTAGGTGAATCCACGCTGACTACTTCTCATAGCCTTCTCTTCCAATTGCTTGTAGATGGCATCCAGAATGAGATGTTCCATCACCTTTCCAGGTACAGGGTTGAACCGGACTGGTCTGTAGTTACTCAGATACTCCTTCTTGCCCTTTTTTGAAGACCAGAGTGCCACTGGCCATCCTTAAGTCTTCAGGTATCTCTCCTGTTATCCAAGTCCTGCTGAAGATGATAGAAGATGACTCAGCAATCACCTCTGCCATCTCCCTCAGCACACAAGGATGCATCCCATCAGGGCCCATGGATTTCTGTGTGTTGATCCCACATAGATGCTCCCTCAACCAGAGGAAAGCTCTCCATTTCCTGAACTCTTTCTTCCCTCCACAGTTCAGGAGTCCCAAGGGGGAGTTTGAAGTGAAAACCAAAGAAAGAGTTCAGTATTTCCACCTCCTCAGCATCCCCTGTTACTAGAACATCTGCCTCATTCAGCACATTTATCCCTAGTCTTCCTTTTACTGTTCACATACTTAAAAAAATCCCTTTTTATTATCCTCTGCCAGCTTCATTTCCAGGTGGACTTTAGCCTTCTTCATCTCATCCCTGCAGGCCCTTACAACATTCCTATATTCTTCCCAAGTGCTTAGACTTTCCACAATTCATAGACCTTCTGCTTCCCTTTGAGTTTATACATGAGCTCCCTGCTCATCTGCACTAGTCTCCTGCTACCCGTCCCTGATTTCTTACTCGTAGGGACACACTGATCCAGGGCTTGGAAGAAGTACTGTTTAAATGCTACCCAGCTCTCGCAGGTGTCCTTACCTTCTAACAGCCTAGCACACGGGATAGCTTCTATTAGGTTCCAGAAGAGATCAAAGTTTGTTCTCCTGAAGTCCAGGGTAGCAATCTTACTTTTTGCTTTGCTTCTTCCACTCAAGACCTTAAGCTTCGCCATCTCATGGTGACTATGTCCCCAGCTGCCCCTGACCTTCACTTCCCTAACAAGTCCATTCTTATTAGTAAGAACAAGATCCACTACCACCCACCCCTCGTTGGCTCCTCCACCATCTATATCAGAAAGCTGTCTTCAACACGTTGCAGAAACCATCTGGACCATACGTACTTGGCCCTCTTACTTACCCAAGAAATATTTGGGTAATTGAAATTCCCCATAACAACCAGTGCCTGGTATCACAAGGTTATTTCTAGCTGTTTGTAGAAGGTTTCATGAGCTTTCTCCTCCCGATCAGAGGGCCTGTAGTACACACCCACAGCAGTGTCACCCACACAAGCCTGCCCCTTGATTCTCACCCACAAGCTCTCCAATGGTACATCACCTTCCCCCAGGTGGAGTTCAATACATTCTAGCTACTCTCTCACATAAAGAGCAAGTTCACCATCTCACTTCCCCAGCCTGTCTTTCCTAAAAAGCACACAGCTATCTGTGACAGCATTCCAGTCATCCAAGCTGTCCCACCATGTCTCTGTGATCACATTGAGATCATGGCCTTTCAACCTCACAAACATTTCTAATTCTTCCTGTTTATTTCCTATGCTGTGTGCATTAGTATACAGACACTTCAGGGAGGCAGCAGGTACAGGTATCCCTAAAGGGATGCAAGAAGTTTTCGGGTGGGGAATAGGCAACAGTACCTCCTCTGAGGAGATCTCACAATATGCTACAAGGACAATCCAGAGATTTTTCTCTGCAATCACCTAGAACAACAACATCCCCAAGCCCTTCCTTGTCCCATTGACCTCTACCCTCTTCCCCCATCAATTCTAGTTGAAATCTCTGAACTAATCGCTCAACCTCACCAAGCATCATTTTATCCCCTTCCCCCTTCATACCCAGTTTCAAGCCCTCTCAATGAGCCCAATTAACTCCTGGGCTAGGATCTGCTTTCCCCTTGGAGACAGGTGAGATTTGTCCACAGCCATCAGGCCAGGTGCTGAGTAAACCACTCCAGAGTCAAAGAACCCAAAGTTCCTGTGCTGACATCAGCCTTTCAGCCACTTGTTCAAATTCTGGTTTCTCCTAGGCCTCTCCGAATCCCTCATCTCACCAGAAGGGTTAGAGGAAAATATCACTTGTGCTCTTCCCTCCCTCAACCAAGAACCCTACATCCCTGAAATCTCTTTTGATAGCTCACAGACTACTCCAACTTTTCTGTAGGTCCTTTAGGTGCTGGAAAGCTGCTAAGGCTCCCTGGAGCCTTGTCTTCTGCAGGCTGAACAAGATCAACTCTCTCATCCTGTCTTTCTAGCAGAGATGTCTATTATAATCCCAAAACAATGTTAGGCAACTCTGAAAAGAGAGAGGCTGAGCTGACACTTTTGTATGATAAAAGGGAAATCAAAGTAGAGACATTATTAACAGAATTCATAGTATTTCGGAGAGCTACCAAAGAGCATGACCATACATTTCCAAGGAATTTAAGTGCCGTAATGGATCAAGCTGTTTAAAAACTCAAGGAATAATCTAGGAAAGGATGATTTATTTTGAAAAATCAATTTGATTTGTTTAGTTCAGTAAAATAAAGGTGGAGAGGAATAAACAGTTCCTCATTAAAGAAATAAGCACTATCATGATAGTTCATTTAGTTTTACTTAAGTCCTGGTAAACTGAGGTATTTAATACAAATGGCTAAGCAAAGGCATTTTTACGGGAAGTTAAAGATTGCTAACCATCAAAGTGTTGCTCTGGAAGAGCCTTCTAGCAGGACCAGTTAGTACTAGTGACCTAAGTAATATTAGATTTTTGTTCTATATTTTGCTTGCTGGGTTGTTGGGTTTTTCTTCAAAATTAATTGTGACTGGTTTCTTGATGACATTATACACCTAGTTTCCCGTGACAATGAGGGAATGAATTCTGGAATAGAGGTCCCTTTCCATCACGTGTATTCTTACGCATTATAGTGATAGATACCATTACATCAAACAAGCTAGAAACCCAAACATCTCCTTGATAGAGTGGATATATGTTTACATATTCTGAAGTAGCTGATGCACTCAGAAATTTTGCAGGTGAGACATTTCCAAATGTACACAATTAACAACACTGCAGTACCTTCCACCTGATTAAACCAACTATATATAGCAGAACCGAGAGTTCATTCAGGCAAGCAAAATGGTGCTTATGAATTTTATTTGAATTTTCTGCTCCAGATCCTTACTCTTGAACATATCTTAATAATTTAGTTGAACAACAGATTTGTCTGCATAAGACTGTTTGGTAACACATTCTATTCTACTAAGTAGTCATTAGGCTGCCTGCCCTAATGACTATGATACAGATGTAGAATTCAAGGAACCTGAGTTTTATTCTGTCATTAATTCAATGCACAGTTTTTTAAAAAGTGACTCTCTTACAATGAAAACTTGTACATCTTTGGGTTGTTCTGTGAGGTAGGTGGATGAGAGCTGTCATGTGCATCCAGACACTATTACTGTAGAAAAATGCTTGTTTCTCTCTGTTGGATATAACAGGAACATAGGCTGCTGGTCAGATTTACGCATCTTTCAGAGAATTAAATTAGATCAATAAATCTGACTGTATATTTGAAAAAGGATATTTGCCTTTAGAGGCAGTAATTCATAACCTCAAGTCTTTTTTTTTTTTTTCTAGACGGCGATGGGAATAATGTCTAATTAAAAAGAAAAAAAGAAAGAAAACAAAGAAAAAAAAAAAGCAAGGAAAGAATTCAGAAATTCAACCAGACAAGGAAAAATTCCTAGGGAAACCCAAAGTAAAGAATAATGCTAAGGTCAAGGAGTCCGGCTGGAATATCATCCATTAGATAAAATGTATGATCCATGACATTAATAGCTGCAGATATGGAGAAATTTTGATTTCTGGAAGCTCCTTTGTCTTGAATTTTACATCATAATGTTATTTCAAATGTTAACCAAAACAAACAAGGCAGACCAGAAATGCAGGGCATTTTTGGATCCATTCAGTTTTCTTCTTCTCCAGATTTAGTACATTCATGAACTGCCTACATTAATGAAATACGTAATTGGTTTTTGTTGAGTGAACTGGAAAAAGTGTTCAGCTTGGCACAAAATTTAATTTCTTTAGGAGATCTGTTCCATGAAAAGTCCCAGTTTTTGCCTGCACACAAGCTTCTCTCACATGAAAACATAATGATAACAAACAAAAAGCCCTCAGAACCTTCTGTAATCTAAAATCACAGAAGTCACATGAGTCATATCAGTAACTTGATCAGATTCATATCAGAAGTTTGGGCAAAGTGAAATGATTTCAAAGAATTCCCTTAACTCTAGAAAGAAAGGACATTTTTCTAGCTCAAACCGTGATAGAGACTGACAGTAAAATTGAGATCCTAAAAGCCTGACTGGGAAGACAAGAACACCTGTTTCAGCCCTCACAGCAAAAAAGAAGGAAAATTGTAATATCAAGAGATGACATATTTGAAGGTTGTATTTTTCTCAGTTCATTTCCATGATGTTGGACTCGCCCTCCCTGACAAGGTCTGAAGAAGATGTAGTTTATGAGGGTGGTTCAAGTATGATAAGCTGCAAGTTGAGGACAAGAAGGGTTAGGTGTCCTTGAGGAGCGGATGGGCTCGAGTGCTCTGCAAGGATAGATGTTATTAAATTGAATTATTATTATTAGCACTTGTACAACATAGGGAATGGATGAGTGAAAGAAGAAAAAAATGTGAAATTAAAATGTAGTGCAGAAAATACTGCAAGAAAACTTCTAACACTTTGTAATTATAAATACAGGTTAAAAATTAAAAAAAAAAAACAAAAAACAAAACAACCACAAACTTGAAGAAAACACCAGCATGTCATATAATCTTGATACCTCCTTCAAATTCTTTCCTAGTATCTTGAAAATCATCTGGTCCACCAAAAATTACACTAACCAGCCCTCCCACAAATGCCTCCTTACCCCCTTGTAGCTGGGAGCTATGCTGTATGTCCCACTGGACAGCACATAATAGGAATCAGAAGGCACTTGCTGATACAGGGTAATTGTGGCAACCTGTTCGTGGAGACAGGCAACATCACTTCCAAATTTTTAGAGAGAGATTGACAGAGACATATATCTTTATCTCCTGCATGTGTCTCTGAGTGCATATATATGTTTGTGTGTGTATGTGAGCACGTATGAAGAAATATATATATCTAGGAAAGAACAGCTCTGTTTGGATTTGTTAAAAACTAAATACACTCCATTAAATAGGAACCCTGCTGTTTCTCTTGGAAACACAGTCATGCAATAACCTTATGATACTACAACTTGTCATTTCTTGCCTCTTTTTCACTCCCAACCTGAGCTGTTTGGCCTATGATTCATGTATTTTCAATGCTTTTCATCACTTATGTTTCAGATGAAGAAGAGGCAGAGGAAGGGATCTATTATTCACAATGGCTTTGATGAAACTTGCTAGCATATACACCAGAATATTTTCCAAATTACATGTCATGGGAAGGGAACATAGGTTAGCATTGAGGGGGTAGTAGTCAGAATAGAAGTCTGTGCAAGGTAGGTGGTGGCAGTTGTGGTTGCAAGATAACAGATTATCTAATACAGAAATATCTCTACCTCTCCAAACCTGTTAATGTCATGAAGGTTGACTCTTGCAGACTACCCTTAACTGACTCTCAGAATATAGTTTGAACTTAAAGTCATATTCAACTTAGCAGCTGGCTTCTTTTCTGGAACTGGCTCACAATTGGTCAAGCTCTTTCCTCTGAGTTTGTTGGTATATAAATGGTACACAGACTCATACAGGTTAGCATACCCTTGAATTCTGGGTAAAAATACTTCATACAGTTTCCTAAAAATACAACATTTAACAGGTGAGGTAAAAGCCACACACACAAGCAAAACAAGGAATTCTTTCACTACTACCTATTGGCTGGCAGGTGTTCAGACATCTCCAGGAAAGCAGGGCTCCATCACATGTAATGGTTACTCAAGAAGACCAATACCATTGCTTTGAAAAATGCATATATTTTGAACAATGCATATACTCTGAACATGATGTCATATGGCATCAAATATCCCTTTGATCAGATGGGGTCAGCTGTCCTAGCTGTTTGTGCACCCCAGCCCACTCACAGGGGGGTGGTGAGGAGCAGAAAAGGTTTTGACTGTGCAAGAACTGCAAAAATGTTTGTACGTAACGATGTTTATCAACACTGTTTCAGTCACAAATGTAAAATATATTCCCCATACTAGCTATTACGAAGAAAACTGACTTTATTCTAGCCAAAGCCTCAGCAAGGTACCACTACTGGAATGCAAGAAACCTTTAAGTGATTAAGGAGTATTGACACTGATGATGATCTATAACTAATATTATTTTCTGTACCTCATCTTTAGTCTAAGTATCTATATGACAATTGCTTCAATAATTTTGACCAGCTTTCTCATCACTGATCCTCGTAAAAACCATTTAATAAAAGATAACCTTAATGAATAATATCTCATGTTTGTTACAGTTCATGTCTTTGTTATGGTGTTCCCGACAAGTGTCTGTGTTTTATCTTTGCAAAACATGTTTTCCAAAAAGCTAAAGATATTATTAGAGAAACATGCCATTTATAATCACTGCTAGTCATGGACAATATGAAGAAACTCTCACCCTTGACTTATCAACAAGTGGGAGAAGTCTTATCATTATGCACAGCATCAGATCATTCCACAGCAATAGCAGAGCTGACAGCCTTGTATGCATCAGGTCCTCCATGCCATAATAAGGCCTGACAGTTTTAGAACAGCATGTATTTCTGCTGGCTAAATATGTCAGAAACCTAAAAGGAAATTGCCACAAAAAAAAAAAAAAAAAGAAAAAGAAAAAAAAAAAGAAGAAAGAAAAAACCTCCAAAACCAACAATAAACCCAACCCCAAAAAAAACCCCACCAACTTTTTTTCCTGCCTCCTGGAAAGCATTGTAGGAAAAAAATAAAGAAATAAAAAGTATTAATAAAACTACACTGCTTGAACTTACAATGCCAGATGGGTCAAAAATCAGGACAAGGGACAGACAGTGAATGAAAGAAAAAGAAGGTGGCAGGTAAATGAGAATGACACAGCTCCCATTAAAGCTAATTGGATACCAGTCCATGGTGCTCTTGGCTTATTTAGTCTAACCTAAATCTCTACTGAAGGAAAAGTTCACACTGAGGAAAATCAAAGCCAGAAGACCAATTGTCCCCAATCACATTCCAAAGTTTGAGAGTCCATTTATCATACCTCGTTCTTTCTCTGTGCATACTCATGTCTTCATGAATTAATGCAGGCCTACATATGAAAATCAATGTTTCTTACACATATAAACACCACGGATCTGAATCAATCTCTCAAAGCCAAAGAGGGTTAAATATTTAAACAAGCTATGTATTGAAATGCATTTTTAATGCCGTGAAGTCATTCTGATGAAAGATTACTCAAGAGCCTTCATTACTGAGTTTAGAGAGTAATGTGGTATTATTGGAACAGATGGCACAGCTGTGTGCAGCCTCCGCCTCAGCCCTCCCCCCCGGGGTAAATCCAAGTGCCACTCCTGTGCAAAGTCATCCGCTGTCAGCCAATGGACTGAATGGATGGATGGCTGCGTCTAGCTTGCACATCCATACGTGACAGACAGGACGGCTAAAGTCTTTAAGAAAGGGCTCCTTAAAGAGAACAGCACCTTCTGTAATGCCTTGTTTCCTATGTGCCGCGGAAGGCAGGGAGGGGAAAAGGGAAGCAATGCTGCAAGCATTGAGAATGAACTAGCTGTGCTGCTCTGTGTCTTAATTGCTAGGATTATGTGGTATCATTATGTCAACTGCAATTGTCTCCGTTAATTTCAAGCTGGCATCTCTTCCACCCACCACCCCCTCCCCGCCTTTCTTTCTTCCCTTGCTGAGTGAGTGAGTGAGTGTGGGTGTAGGGAGAGTGGCAAAGAGAGGGGAGAACCATCCGGACACATTTTGATGATTATTAATTAAAAAAGACAAAGAAAGAAACAGGCGAGTGCAAAGTGAATGTCTGTGCTGTGGCAGCCCAAGAAAGGATTAGCTCCATGGCTATTAACAGTGTCACAGCTGCAGGGAAGAGGAGCCTCACACCTCGGGAGAGTAATTCTGGAGCTTTCCCTTGCATTCAGCTTTCAGTTGGATACAGGTACAAAGAATGTCAGTTAATGATTAAGACTCTGACTTCTAGATTTATAAAACAGGGTCAGACACAACCCCTTCAGCCTATATTTGCAATACTGCACAGAAAGAAGGTGCACAGAGCCTCAAAATGCCTCTCTCCTGCTTTTGTACTGATTCATTTAGTTGGTTTCTGATGAAAGATTTCTAGTTTAGGTGTGCACCTCTTTATCTACTATGTGAATAGCTGAGTTTTCTGAAAGGTTAATATTATGGCTACTCAACCACACTAAGCCATACTACATGGTATTTTGGAATTGAAACTGGAAACCAGGAGAGTTATGTTTGGGCAGCATCTACAGAAGAAAAATCAATCTTGCAGACTACATCAAAGGATCATTCCACAGACTTAGGTATCTAATGTGAGTTGAAGTACCTATCTAGGTGCTGAATATCCATGCTAATTTTTAATTCCAGAAACTAGATGTAGAGATACAGAGCATTTAGTGATGCCCATTATGTTCTGTGGTTCCTCCAGAAGTTTTCTTTCTTGTATCAAAAGTCTCTCTCCTTATTTAAAGTCTTTCTGTTACTCTGGTGATCCTCTTGTATCCAAGACTTCTTCCAAGTAAAAGTGGCAAGGATAGAAGTCAATACTGCTACTATAGGAAAACTCATTTCACATCTGTTAGGACTGTATTTACCTTTTCCATAGCCACATGGATGCTTCAGAGTCAAGCTGTAAGCAAATAAAAAGTCTTTCTCTTCCTATACAATTTACTGATTAAGTAAATTCCTGGCGCACCCCCCACCCTCCCCAATCCTTCAGCATGCAATCTCTGAACCATTGTTATTGCTATTAGTTCAGTTTCTGGAGCCATTTTTTTTTTCCTTGTTTTTTTTTTCTTTTTTTCTTTTTTTTTTGGGGGGGGGGGGTGGTAAATAGTGATTTCTGGATTACTAGGAAATGTATTTGTCTTATTTACCTTTGTAATGATTTGAAGCATAATTACCAAACAAAGCAGCAAACACAAAAACAATCCTCGCTCTGTTAAAATTCTTAAATTAAGATTTCAATAATATTAGACAAGTAAGTAAAGCATCAAATGAGGTCCAGAGAGACGAAATACATTATAGTAAGAAGAAGGATTTGCGTAATTTAAATTCTTTGCTTGTCTAAGTGGTTGCAAATAGCCCCAGATTTAGGAATCCAATATAGGTAGATTTATACCAGCAGCTGGGGTTGCCAAATGTAAAACAACATGGTTATTTCTGGTAAGTACCTAAAATCTGTATTCTTTATGCACTCAAATTGCTAGGTAATGTTCCTTAATTTTCACTTCACCAAAGAAAGTTATGTTAACTCACTTTTCATTTGGAGCAGGCTAAGAATATATGAGCAAACAGTTACTTTGCTCAGCTGACAAGCAATAACTCCTCAAACTGCCACAGCTCTATTGATCTCTAAACAATACTAGATGGCACTGTGATTTGTAGGCATCACAGAAAAGTTAGAGTTTCAAGTGGGATTTATAAAAGGACACAGATATGGCAATATAGTTTTTGATATTCAGGATTCTACGGCACTGAATATTTGATCTCAGGAAGGATAATATTTGTAAGGCAAAAAAGAAAATAAATTGTTTTTTGCATGTTTAAGGAATTTTTCAAGCTGCAAGAATTTGCAAACTGGATTAGAAACAAGGGCTTTCTAGTCCTGCCTTGGACAAAATCTAACATTTTCCATTCAGAGAAGTTTGCAGCACTGATTCAGGAGCTACCCAAAGTGATATTTTCTCATTCAGTAATGTAAACTTGGAGAATGTTGTGGGCAAATTTAAAATAAGGACCTAATCCAACCATTATACAAATGCACTTTAACTTTTCCACTTGCTTTATTTGGTTTTAAATCAATGGCATTCCCTAGAAAACAAAAGGCTATAAGGGAGATTAAAGAAAATGGAAGGATTCAAACTAAGATACAGCACTCAGAGCTGTGATGATCATCAGACATTTTAATGGCCTTAACAATTGCTGCAATTTGTGTTGAACTGATCTGCCAGGCAGACATGGAAACAAGTGTAGAAGCTACTTTGCTAAAAGGACTCTCTAGTAATAGGGTAAGATACCACTGGAAATAGAGGCTTCATGTGAATTTTAGCATCTTTGAAAAGCCAAACAACCCTCTGCCATAATTTACATGGTTTATCTTCACAGACATTGTTAGTTTTCCTTATTTTTCCTGTATTTGTTTTGAAAACAAGCAACCACAAACACCATGTTTCCATAGGTTGCTGCAGAAAGTCCTGCTTGCTGGCTGGTAATGGTCCCAGCTGACTGGCTTTGAGCTAAATCTGACCCAAAAATGTGTCGCACCAATAGCTTATTAGCTAGAAAATTACATTTTATCTTGGTTACTGCAGTGTCCTAATGAAACCACACAGTTTCTGTACCTGTGGTAGTTTATGTATTTTAAGTTTCAAGCAGGGGCTCTGCCTGTGGGGACATGCCCCCACATTTGTGTAACTGCTTCAAACCACCCTTAATTTCCAGAAGTGTTCACTTCTGATTTCCACTTTATTTATGTGGTTTCCATTCTATTTACAAGGCTGAAAGCATTAGTATAAAGAAGCTGGCAAACAGAAACCCTCTTTGGCTGGAAAGGTAAGGGAATTTTTGTCAGTTATTTTACCAAGGGTAGAGGATGATTAGCACTAGTTACAGCCTGAGACACAGAGAAATTTGAAGTAAAAATGCAAGATATCCTTTAAAAATAACTGTTGCAGTAGTAATGTTATTTGTCTTGAAGGAAACAAACAGAAAAGGTTTTCCATTTATCGGAATTGTTTTGTTTTATTGTTTTTTTTTATTAAAGTAATTTCATAATATACTCAAACTTCATAGAAACATTCATATTTTACACTCTTCTGTCAGTTGGGGTTCAGGCTAACCAATGCTAATTGGTCAGCATTGGGCAAACAACAGAGAGAAACACAGAAATGCTGATCAGTATTACCAAACATATATATGTATTTAGGAAGGAACTACAAGAAAACATGCTAATTTTGCTAATGGAGGGAGAAGGTCAGAATCATACCTGACCCCCAGACTGTCACAGTGCTTGACCCATAAGGCACTTACTTTATTTTATTACTCCTCTGAGTGAAATTGTCAGTGTTCCGCTAAAGTGAAAAATATTTAACCTGCAGTGTAAATAACCTAGGAGAAGACCCTAGCCTTTAAAACAGCAGTGGCATCCCTGTTCACACTATGGAGGTCTGAGAAACTACAGGTGTGTGATAGAGAACAATTGCTCTGAAGTCCAAAATTGCTTCTGATTTGCTACAGCAGCATATAGGCTTTTATGTATAAGTCTTGTGAGAATGTTCTGTCCACACACTCAAAAACTCTGTGAACAGCAGCCATCAAGGGCAGGTATTTGAACTTTATTAAGGAAGACAGAGCTATTAAACTGGAAGTGCCCTAATGGACTACAGTTTCAGCTGTGCTTCTCTGTGGAATGAGCAGAACTGTCTGACAAAGGGGGGTGGCTAGTTATTTCTCATTCAGAAGGACATTTCTAGTTAAAATTCATACACTTTCAAATCAGTGCTTCAGAAGTATATGTACAATTTTTCAAATATGTCATTAGACTTTTAAAAATGCTATCATCAAATCAGGCATCTTCATCTCATTGGCAACTGATGACAAAATGAATTCTTTTCCATCCAATATCTTTAGTTATTACTCTATATTTGACTTTTATAAAAAAACAAAAGGGAACCCTGAAACTGTGATATTTCCAGCTATGTGTTCTTCCCCATCCCAGCCTCTTCCCACTATCACATTTTCTTCCCTTCATTGCTTCTTTAACAGAAAATCAACTACTCAGGGCTAGGTTTTTTCCTGATCAATGACTCTCAGGTGCTAGGACCCTGAAGCAAAACTTTTGGCACATGGGGCAAACAGATGTTTTTGCAAGTGAGGCCTTGAGTAATTCCAAGAAAACATTCCTGCAGGTGAAACTGAAAAGTGTCTCTTATGTTAGAAAGAGCATATTTACAGCAGTGGCTCTCAACCTTGGAGAACTGGAGTGCCACTTCAACACTGAATAGAACCACATGCTAATTATCCTTCCACTGCATTATGCTGTTGCATCATTTTTGAGTAACTATCAGAAACCATTGTATGGTGATTTAACATATCGTTAGGTCCAGGATGAAAAATCTGTAGAAGGAAAAATAAGAAAATGGTATTTTTACCCAGGATACTTATCCAGCACATGCAGTAAGTAAACATCATTATATTTTGCATTTTGAATTTCCAAACACTTCACTGCCGTTTGTTTTCAAACTACCTTTACGTCAGTGGAAAGTTCCTGCTGATATATCTCTATATTAGAATGGACAATAAAAGTTAAAAGTTTAAATAGCACTGTGAACCTTAGCCCGAATATCTAATTGTTGTTTTGTTCTTATCCCAATGATTTTCCTCATGCTTTGTCACATAAATGCATTTCTTGCTTCTTTCCCAAGGCTTTTCAACTACCATGGTCACACTGTCTGTGTGATACTTAGTCCACAACATCACTGAACCCTCTGGCCAATTTCAATCAAATTTGACAGAAAATGTCAGTCTGAGACATAATTCAGATACTACAAATACTAGGAGGAAAGGCCAGGAGGATAACTACTTTTTTTTTCTTTTTTCCCTCCCTTATTAGTTACTGAAAAAAGGGTATCGTAAATTCACTCCACAAGTAACACTCAGGAAGCTCAATGAAAGAGAAAGGAGAGAGATGCAGATGTCATGAGATGTGAAAAGAAAAACAATGCTTCAATTCAACATTACCCTTTATCTAATACCCATGAATCCATTTACGAGATCTCACATAACCCACGCTAATTCAATCTTTTCTTCACAGAAAGTGTTCTTTGACTACCAGTTTACATAAGGCACGCTTTGGACCACACATCATAATAATAATGTATACAAAATAATAAAGAAAACAGTTCTTATAAGGCCACCAGTGTAAGTACTTTAAGACCATTGTTTGGGCTGAAACTGAAGGTCTTACCAAGTTTCATGGTCCAAATAAAGGAAAAAGTCAAAGCCAAAGAAAATTTGCTAAATCAACACTCATTTAAGTTAGGTGATTTAGAAAGAGAAATAAATGGAAATCTTATTGTCCACACTTAGAAGTTCTTTGAAAGGAGCAGGCATAACAATGCATTGTAACTTTGGTGAACAGTGGGAGATTGCTTTTATACAACAAAAAGGAAGAAAAAACCCCACACAACTTCTAGTCCAGCTAGCTGAAGGTGATCCAATCTAACTTCAAGTAACAAAATTAAATACTTCCAGTTGTAATCACCTCTGTTTTCAGCAGTATTTTAAATACAGAAGCTTATCGAGGTTAAAGTATCAGGTGGGTGGAATATACATTTGCTCAGCATTCATCTTGTGGATTTCATACATCTGCTAACTAAGCTGAAGAGCCTTCTATTAGCAAACTTCTGCTCCTTATAAGGACATTTAAAGCAGGATTCATCTCAGTTAACTTTAAGTGCTGTCTTAGCCAAAGCTAATTGGCTTGGCTCCCTTTGTAGTTAGTGCAGTCAGAAATAGTCTTCTCGAGAGGGTGATTCATTTCAGCTCTTGTAGAGCCTAGTGAATCACTGCTAGAGACACCTCTATGATAAAGCAAACAGTCTCAGACTTTGATAACTGTTAGAAGTGTAGATCAAAGGTGGATGACTGTCTTAGGCCCAGTCATATCCTTAACCTTTTTCTGTTTACCTAACCAGATGGAGCTCCTTGAGTCTAGCAATAAAAGCAAGCTTTCACTCAATTTTGTTGTTCTTCTCTGTTTTCTTTCCAATTTGCAGTCCTCCTTATTGATCTGCAGAGGTAAGAAATGAGCACAGTATTCCAATTACAGCTGTACCAGTGTTAAATAAAGAAGTATTTCAATTGGCTTGGTCCAATTTACCCACTTTGTATATTCAGTGTTCATATTATCCCTTTTGATCACTACTATGAAGGCCTTTTCAGAATCACACGTTCTCAAACTAGAGTTTCCGTACTTTCTAACACTAGCTTATATTCTTTATTTCTGGAAGCATAATTTTCTATTTCATAATGTACCTTTATACATGTATGTACATTCAAATGAATACAGATGCATATATTTATGACTGTATTATATTCACTTGCCAAATGACCAGTTCCAAAGGCTTTTGCTCATCAGTTTTTGATGTTCCTGATTAAGAAAACGTTTTTGAGGATGATGTTCAGCTCAGAAACACATATGCTTTATGTGGCTTTCTCAGTTTCATTTCAGTTTGAGACCTAGCATGTTCTGCAGACAACATGTTGACTTTATAACGCTCTCTTTTCTTGACAAGACCGTTTCTGATGTCAGATTGAATCTTTGGAAGTATAAATATTGGCTAATCAGAATTGACATCATCACTCTTCACTGGTAATTTACAAAAAGGCATCAAATTACTGTAGGTCTATTTTTATAAACCAATTTTATTTGATATTAGTTATATTACCTTCCTTTAATTCTATGTTAATTAAATCTCATATTAGCCATTTTATTGTTTGCCTTAGGTTAACTTTAAACTGACAAAAGGACATTTATCAGGGTCATCCCATTTTCCTTTTTGTTGCTGTACCTTGAATTTTTCTAAATCTTTGGCGATTTTTCTATGCCACATGAGTCCCTGTTATCCATTATATCCCAGACAAAACTTCACCCAACTCTTTTGGAACTCTTTAATGTGAATATTTGGATTTTGTGGATCTACTCCTTTACTTTCTCTACAATTACTGTTTGAATGCAAAGTATTTCAGTTTTATGATACAGTCTATCTTTTCCCCAGCTACAAGGTAGAAATACATTGATTCATAAGTACTAGTCAATTAAAATTTCCTTTTTTTTTTAAGACAGGTTGCCATTCTCCTTTCTCCCTTGTCCACCGTATCCTTCTTTAAATGGTTATATCCACTTATTTAAAAATTCTAGTCATGCAACTCTTCCCACCAGGTTTCAGTAATACCAACTAGGTCAAATTTATGCTCATAAATGAGCAATTCCAATTCCCTGTGTTTATTATCTAGGCTCCAAGCAGTGGTGTACAGGCAATTAAATAATTTCTTCTCCTCATGTCCTTCGGTGTCTTGATTAATTTCGTTCTCAACATTCTGAATGTGTTCTAAGTGAGTACATGTTTGTTCCTGCTTTTCACCTTTTTTTCCCCTTAGTTTAACACCTGCCTGACTACAATTATTTAGAATTATTTCTTTGTACTAATTTGGTTTTAATCAGAATAAACTAATTGGACGAAACTAAAACCTTACATAAGGATATACAGGTTTCAATTAAACTCTTATCTAAAGTTATTTTAATTCCCAAGATAATTTCTGGTCAGAAGTGAAAGTCCAGAGCAGCCACTAGCTAGGACATAGGTTTTAAAATCAATTTCCCATGAGACTGTTGCAATCTGCAGATTTCTTTTTCTTTTTTTCTTTTTTTTTTAACTAATCAACTTTCAGTCTTTCTCATTATACACTTTGCAGTGGATATATGTTCGTATATGTCTTTAGCTCTGGATGTACCAATTAAGTAATAATTTAGAGTTTTATGTTCTATATAATATAAAACATATTTGAGCCAATACAATTTTGGGTTTTTTTTAATACACATCTTACCCTCATTTAAATATACGCACACACACATATACGCAAACATGGAAATTCGTTCCTAATATAACACGGGGAAAGGTTTTTAAATTTATATTTTATCATGTGCAAAAATAAATTTGCATTCTGCTCTTTTCTAACCAACTTGCAAGTCCAGAAGCTTTTTTCTAATTTCTGAGCGAGAAGTCATCCAAAATTTAAGATCTGTCATGTAACACCAGAATATGCACAAATTCGGCTGACCAAAATATTGTAAATTTAGGAGGGACATACTTACAAACAATTATTTCAGAACCACATTTTTTTTTAATTCCCACTTCCAGAAACTTCTTATTTAAATGTTGTGCCTTACAAGACAGAAACGATTTCCAAGAAAATTAGGTGAGTATTCTTTAGTTGTAACCTTTCTTTAAGAATATGAACCATCACTAACAGCTAAAACAACTTGCATGCTAGCCTCAGAGTTTTCCACAAGCTTTTATCAGTGTCTCTAGTGCCTTGGTGTGGGAAGAGCAGATTGTCCTACTCTCTGCTTTTTGAGCATATTACTATGCTATTCCTATAGCAAAAAATATCTCAAAACCCTTAGCTGTCTCATTCAGATGGACACCTCTTTTTATAATAATTTGAGTGGAACCATTATCCAAAACTGGACATTATATTTATGTCTTTCCTGTTCATTGCTCAACTGTGATTTTAGACTCTTTTCCTGATTTTCCATATTGAAGATCTTTTGAAACCAGAAATGGCTGGCTGTGCAGAATTCTTGCTAGTCTTTTTCTTTCTGACAGTACATTTGCCTAGCACTCTGTCCATAATAGGCCATAATAGTTGATTGATAGCATCGGCAGTGAAATTAGGACCCAATATTCCAAATAAGCACTGCCTGCATCCAGCACCCCCTATTTCAAACCATGGCAATACCCATGAAATAGGAAGGTATTATAACTGATATAGTTTCACTAAAGTAGAATGTCCTATAAGTTAATAGTGGTTTGTAAATTGCATTTTTTCCATGAAAAATAAAAAGTACTTGGAATTAAGCAGGTTAAATAAATGTACATCATTGTGAAGGAGATGCTGCTACAGTTAAGAACATTTTAGAGTTTGGTGAGGACAGGAGGAAGAGAAAAGCTGTTTCTCACGTACTGAAAACATTCAAAGCCTTGTGTATGTTTGGTATCACCCAAATGTAATTTGAGAAGCTCACTTCTAATCTAGTTTGGGCTCTGATGATAACAGCTTCAATTTATACAATCAGAGCCATTGCTAAGTGACTTTGCCTTCCCCTACATCAAAGGTAATTATTATTTTTATAGTTCAATTAGCAAACATTACATTTCTGTTTTCCTTGCAAAGATGGCGCCACCTAATTTAACAATAACATACTTATCCCTTATGCCCTCTCAGGGACATGATGTTATTATAATAGACTCTTCTGGACCTATTGATTCCTGGGAGCAAGTTTCCTTCCAATTTGCACCTTTCAACCCTTTTCTTTAAACTTACACTAATAGGGCAATTTGCCAGTTGTAGATCATAGCTTGCATTTTTTCAAACAGAAATCTATACAGTGTTTTGCACCAGAACAGTGCTTTTAATACCTTTTTATCTTACTTACCAAAAGAGCAAAGATGTGTCTGTTTCTGTGTATATAGATCTAAGCAAGAAATTGCTTTTCTGTACTGTAATAATTATTTTCCTGAGATTTCCAGAAATGTTCATGCCCTGTCCTCAGGTGTAACCAAGACTTCTGAAAATAAAATATAATAATAATAATAGTAGTAGCAATAATAATAATAATATGCATTCAAAAGCAGCAGAAGAAGGACTACTGCATTAGGATAGCTCTAAGGGGTTTATCCAAACCCTGTAAGACTGAGATCAGAATATCTGATTTATTCACAGAAGTTTGACATTGGGTCACCCACCTCTCAATTGAGCTTTCTAATCACTCATGCAGGTGAACATCTATCAGTCACTCAGTCTACTATGGGTTGATGTATTTTCCTAAAATGGAATAGTCTAAGTTTATCTCATGTATTCTTAAGCTGTAATATAGGCTGCTTGTTGCTCTGTCATCCTTGGAAAGCTAAATGTAAGAGAGAAAGAAAGAAAGAAAGAAAGAAAGAAAGAAAGAAAGAAAGAAAGAAAGAAAGAAAGAAAGAAAGAAAGAAAGAAAGAAAGAAAGAAAGAAAGAAAGAAAGAAAGAAAGAAAGAAAGAAAGAAAGAAAGAAAGAAAGAAAGAAAGAAAGAAAGAAAGAAAGAAAGAAAGAAAGAAAGAAAGAAAGAAAGAAAGAAAGAAAGAAAGAAAGAAAGAAAGAAAGAAAGAAAGAAAGAAAGAAAGAAAGAAAGAAAGAAAGAAAGAAAGAAAGAAAGAAAGAAAGAAAGAAAGAAAGAAAGAAAGAAAGAAAGAAAGAAAGAAAGAAAGAAAGAAAGAAAGAAAGAAAGAAAGAAAGAAAGAAAGAAAGAAAGAAAGAAAGAAAGAAAGAAAGAAAGAAAGAAAGAAAGAAAGAAAGAAAGAAAGAAAGAAAGAAAGAAAGAAAGAAAGAAAGAAAGAAAGAAAGAAAGAAAGAAAGAAAGAAAGAAAGAAAGAAAGAAAGGCATAATTGCCTTGGTTATTAGAATAGTCATCTAGAACATGAACACTTTTTTCTTCTTGATTTGATTTAATCAGGACTAGATATTTAGCTTGATCTTTCATTACATAATACCCTCACTACTTTGTTATGGTGGAGGATCTTTTCTAGAATTTGAACTCTGCCCATGGATTCCACTGGATACCTGAGACATTTGTTGTAATGAAAGTTTAGTTGAAACATGTATGTCTCTATGGGAAATGTAGTTTTCTAGCAAAATATTTTCTTGTTAAAGGGTCTTTTTGTCTGGGGCAACGAAGAAAGCTAAAACCAAAACTCAAAGTCCTAAGCAGTTTCTTCGAAGGCTATTCTCTGTTCTTCAGGAGTCCAGGAATTGAACACATTTCATAGTTGCCACATGTACTCTGTGTTGTACTTTATATTCTCCAGGCTCCTGAGATGGTGGTGAATCCTGAGAATTGTTGACAGGCTGCTTCTTGGGGGTCACAAAGACTATTCCTTCATATTTTTCCTAACACCAATTCAGTTAAACTTTTTCTCACCTTTGCTTTGTCATGACACTAGTAAGATATCCTGGTGTTATCTGAGAAACCCCTACAACCTTGCTTCTGCCTTAACCTTTAGGCTCTAGCTAAACATATTTAAGTAAGTCTCTGTCACGTTCCACTAGAGCATGTTTGCATTGATTATGCACAATTATATCCTTGCATCATGGCTATTCACCTGTGCACACTAGCCCCTACCAGAGTGATTTATTACCAGCTAAATTGTTCCTAGCGAAGCCTGTTTATCACTGTCACATGTGCAAGCAGCAGATATGAGTATCTGTATGATCAGCCTCTCTGTGTATGCGTGCGTGTGTATGCATGTGAAGGTGTGTGACCTGGGGGTAGCTGACGGCAGAAAGGCCCATGGACTTTTCTGATTAGCTTCAAGTCCATCCCCCAATCTTCTGCCAGCCATCACTGCTTTCCAGTTTCATGTCGTTTCTAGCACAAAAATTGGTGATTACAGAAATCTCTGTTGATCCTGATGTAACTTTATTGATCCCTTTTAACCTCCATCCATATAACGTTGTTGAAGAGGTTCTTAAGGAAACAAGACAATTAATCAGAACCCCAGTTAATTAAAGATCCACAGTGACACTGGAAACTTTCAGAAATGATGGAAGGACCCTGGAAGATAGGGACATTTTGACTTTCAGGAAACATGCTTACTCTAGGTTCTTCTAGCATCTCTCCCAGATTTTAACAGAACTGAACAATTCATGGGATCAATCAACTCCATGCAGAGAATGATCCTTTACAAATGCATGGCTCTTACTGCTCTTCCATTAGCAAATAAGGGTGCAAAGCAGCATAGCAATGATTTGCTTCATATCAAATTTTAAATAAAGATACATCATAAATTTTAAATAAAGATACATCATAAAGCATTAACATTTTACAAGCCAGATCTTCCATTGAAATATCTTAAAGAAACCAGCTGAATGACAACATACTGTAGAGATTAAGAGCCCATATGTGCCCTTCCCTATCTTTACTTTCTTTTCCTTCACAGCATGCTACCTCTCCACTTAAAATCTTGTGCTTAGTTTTACCTAGTTGCTTCACTTTCTGATGCAATGGCTGTCAGTGATGCTCCACTGAACTGGTAGTCTCAGACCAGTGAACACAACATCAAAGTGCACATCTCACAGCTGGCACTACTGGGTGCCCTGGTTGGCAGTCCCAGCTGAATGGTGGGGGATCTGCCCCCTTGCTCTGAGAAATGAACCCTGAAGAACAGTTTTGCTACATGATGATGGAGTGTCTATGTATGACATGAAGGAAGGATGCAGAGCAGGGACTGAAGTTTCTGTTTTGCCCTGTCCCTTTTCAGTGGCTGAAACCATACAGAATTGCCTTTGATGTGAAACGTGGTCAAAGAACAAGGTCTAGATTCAGACTTTCCTGAGTCTGTAAACAGGATGGATCTATTTGATATGGATGCATTTTGTAAAAATATCCCCGTAGTACATTTAACAGTGTCTTAAAGTAAATAAATATGTTTAATCTATTGATGAACAAAACATACAGGCATTTTATCCCAGTGGCCTAAAAGCATTGTGCCCTCTACAGACAGAGTGAAATACAGAGCATTACTCATTCCAAATCTTAAATGGATTCATCATATCTATTTTGTTCCAGAAAGTAATTGACTTTGAACTGGTTTTAATGCAGAGATTGCCAAACTATGCTGCCAAACTCTTGTAGCTCCAGAACTGATGAATTTTATTGAAATATTAACACTGACTTTTATGGGACATGGAATCATCCACTGTCGGGGTGTCAGAACTTCAGAAGAAGGTTTGTGTTTCATAGGTAGTGTGATACTATTCTAGCTAGATTTAAAGTCAGCTTATGCTCCTTTTTTAAAAAATGGCTAGTTAAAAGATCTAGTCAATCACCAAATGTTGGCAATAGAGAATGTTGGTTTTGTTGTGAATGCTCTTTTGTACTGCAAACTGAACCTTTTTTGATGCTCCCTATCCATGTCTTCGAGAAACATTGGTTTTGGAAAAGTTTAGAAAACTTTCTTAAAAAAGAAACTTCTCTGCCCAATAGGCAAAAAACCCAAACAATTGTGCTGTCCAGCAGTCCAAGCAGAAAGGTATTTGAAGTCATCCAAAAGGAGATTCTACATGGTTACCCTTTGATATCTATGTTGGGCAGATAAGATCTTTTTCTGCAGGCCTTCAGAGACACAAAACACCCAAAAGTTATGCACAAATTAGATACTTAGCTATGCAGAGTTGATTCCATTACAGACACATAACTTTTGTTTTTGAGCATAAGTAGAAGGAATTGTGACATCTTTAATATTCTATCTAAGTGACTTGGAATTTGCTTTCTTCTTGGTATGGAAGAGCATGACTGGCCTTTCAGCTGGATTTGCAACAGCCATTAATATTGACTGGCTCAGCACAGGTGATATATTGTCTAATTCTGTAATAATGTGTTTTTCTAAATTGGATATTCTCTGTTATGGAAGTGGAGAGATGCTGAATTAGCAGCTAATGAGCTTTTCCTACTTTTTAATTTACAATAGTCAGAAGTGCTCAGAAATGGAAAAAGGCATCTTCCATGCTACAGAGAGGGATATATCAAAATAAACAAACTAAAAAAATCTTCCCTTTAAAATATATCTAAAAAAAACCCAAACATCTTTAATGAGTTGAATTAGTCAACCTAAATGAATCACTGTAGAAAATACAATATCTCTTGGGTAAGATTCCAATTCAGATTCAAAGACCTAAATCTAAGTTTCAACATTGCAAATACCTATGCATGTCCTAGTTATCTTGACCCTATTAGAGACTCTGCCATTCACGAATTACCAGTTTTGTGTGCCTAAGCATAGTTTCCAGGAAGATCTGCTCCATGATCTTGCTGGGCACAGAGGTGAGACTGACTGGCCTGTAGGTCACTGTGTCTTCCTTTTTCAAAAAGGGGGTTATATTTCCCTTCTTCATTCAGTGGCACCTTCACTGGACTACTATGGCTTCTCAAATCCCACATGGTTACTTACTTAACTTTTCTCACTGTCTTTAAGGTCGTGATGTGCTGGGATGACAAGTGACGTTTCCTCAACCTTATCTTTTAAAAGGCATAGAATGCTTCCATCAGGGCTGCAGTCCAAACTGTCATCTTCATGGAAACTCTTGATATGTAGGTAGCAATTCTATGAGAGAATAAACTGTCTTTTCTGGATTCGGTTTGTTTTTTTTTTTTTTTTTTTCCAGTGCATAGCTTTTTTTCAGTGTCTATTGCATTCTTAGGGCATAAGGACCGTGTTAGAGGAGTAATACTAAATAGCAACGTTATTACTATGTGGCTTCCAATAATTTCCTGGCACAGAAAACATTTAACATATTTACCTAGAAGAAGTCTTTTCTGGGATCAAAGCAATATTTTTTCTTCATAATTTTTTTGTAGATTCCTTAATTTTATCGTCATTATTTTGTCTTGTAAGGAGTCTGTGTATAAATTCCCTCCTATATCAGAGAAACAGAAGACAATCAGCTGCATGGAGGTTTTAATGGTTAAATGATAAAATTAAAGTTCCCTATTTTAAAGTGTTACAATCTAGACTGAGGACAGAGACAGAATGGCCTGTGTTGATGCAGTGTGGATGTGGAGTTTTATAGCATCAGTGTATAGAAGGAGTGATATAAAGAGGCCATTACTTACTCTGGGAAGGACAATCTTTTGCCAGTAATAACTGTTACTCAGGAAACAGACACCACCTGCCTTGAATCTATGATAAAAAACTTGTTGGACTCTAATGCTTAGAGGAAGTGTGCTGTAAAATGTCAGTAAATCAAATTATTAACATTATGTTATTAACTAGGGATGTTTAGGAATTTGAAGATGTCTGAAGATGGCAAGGTATCTACAAAATCTAAGGATGAATTAAGGAGTGAAAAATAGATTAATTTAAAATAGAATAAACTCAGGATGATTTTTGCCAGCAAGAATTTTGAGTAGAGGGAGAATTCCCTACCTTAAGGCACCCTACCAAAAAGTAAAAAAAATATAAACAACAAAAAAATCTAACAGTTGGGAAAAAAAAATATAACTATTAAAAGCCAAAGAGAATGCAATTTGGAGATTTTTTTCTATATTTGTGCAGGGTTGTGCTACTTTCTAATTATCTATAGAGAAACATTTTCATTATTTCATCGCTGGTTATCGACCTGCTCCAAAGTCAATCAAAAGTCAACAGAAAGATAAAGTGACATTTTTCTCTGTCCAGCAAGACTAGAAAGACTTATCTATTTTTTCCTATGTTGATTATACTACCTGAGCATTTAATTGTTTTACCTTGCAAAAAGCTTAGCTCCCTCTGGGTAGAAAGCTAAAAGATACACTAACTTGCTCAAAATTAAAAAAAATAACCCCAAAACCCCAATAAACAACAACACAACCAACCTTTGGCAGAGCCAAACGCTGAACCAAGGTATTAAAACTCCTAGCTTTGAAGCTTTTTTCTTCTTTCTAAATATGCTGTTCTGTTATCCAACCCAAGCTTAGACTTTACATTAGTTTACACTTTACACTAGCTAAAGGAAGCATTTTAATGTTTTAGTTCCAGAGCATACCCAGTGATTTCACCTCAGCTGATAAACAGTAATTCATTAATCCTTTGTAACCTGGTTGCATCTGAGCACCTGTACGTAGTCTGAATTTTAGGTGCACAGGGACATAGCTTCACAGTAGCTCGCAAAGTAACTTACAATGGATAAAGAAGTAATGTTGGAACATAGTTTTTCAGCAGGGTAATATCAATATATAGCTGATGAAAGAGAAACACGCAAAAAATTATGTTCCTAACACAATACAGACAATTTTTGAAAAGGAAAGACAAAATACAAAACTGACTGCAAAGCTGTCTTTATTGTTGAGGTAGAGATTAGCCAATTTTGGCTAGAGGTACTTAGTTTAAAAGAAAGCATGCTCATTTTAGTCTTTCCAGGAATTGTGTAATTCCCACACACAAAATGACTATGAATTGTCATGTCCACTCTATCTAAATTGCAATATATTTTTGTTTGACCAAGGCCAGACACTGCCAAAGAAAGCCATATTGCCAAGTCGGAGAGACTGACTTGTTCTGTATAGAGGGCTTTGTCTTAACTCCATGGTCTGACAAAAAGTAGGGTATGGTAAAATTCACTAGCATACAATATGAAGATATGATGGTATAGGTTTTTCATTCAGTTCCACAGATAAAAGGGTAGAAGGTTTCCTTTATCCCTCACTGTTCCTATTATTTTCTCTTCAGTTGTAATAAATTTACTCGTTTATTCTGGTTTAAACTTTGTTTTTGTTCAGTTGACAAATTAGCTACTATCAACCCTTCCCTTCCCTTCCCTTCCCTTCCCTTCCCTTCCCTTCCCTTCCCTTCCCTTCCCTTCCCTTCCCTTCCCTTCCCTTCCCTTCCCTTCCCTTCCCTTCCCTTCCCTTCCCTTCCCTTCCCTTCCCTTCCCTTCCCTTCCCTTCCCTTCCCTTCCCTTCCCTTCCCTTCCCTTCCCTTCCCTTCCCTTCCCTTCCCTTCCCTTCCCTTCCCTTCCCTTCCCTTCCCTTCCCTTCCCTTCCCTTCCCTTCCCTTCCCTTCCCTTCCCTTCCCTTCCCTTCCCTTCCTCTCTTACTCCCTTCCTCTTTCTTCCCACTCTTCAGTGTGTTAGATACAGACAAGTATGTTGCCAACTCTAGAAATTCCATTAATTAAAAATGATTCCTGATTATTTCTTGCACTGCAAGAACTTGACAATATATTAAGACTACCTACTAGGAAAACTAAAGTAAGAATGCAGAAATTTCATCCCTTAAAGCATTCACATCCCATCTGAACAGCTGAGGTGATAATCACTCTGCAGCTATGACAGCCAGCTACAGAGAAAGGTTATAGCAGTTGAGGTGTTCCTTTTACACCGAAATGATTTCCTGGACCACCTTATTTTCCTGAAATACAGCATTAGGTTTTACCTAAAGAGATGGAATATATCCTTTATAATAATATATTAGGACTCTGAATAAATCTTTGAAGTGATATAGTTTCTGGATTGCAAAAGACCTCCAAGAAGATGTTTTCCAAACTATAGGTTTCTAAAGGGTGAACTGAAATTTTTTATAAACTCATGTATTTATTTGATAAGGGAAGGAAATAAAGTTCACTCTAGTTCAAAACCTGTTACCTGTCAGATCAGAAAGAAAAGATTTTCCAGTAGTCTCCAACTGATGACAGCATAATTTTAGGTGAGCTTTTTTTCTGTTTGTTTGTTGTTGTTTTGTGGGTTTTTGTGTTTTTAAATGTATTTAGTAGTTGAATAGGAGAGTAATTTACTGAATCTTACTGAAGATGTGTTATTAGACACTCATTTGGGTTCTTACGCTTTCATATGTTTTTATGTATTTCAAACGGGAAAAGGTTAAAAAGAGAGTAGCCCTAATGATGGCAAGAACATACACAACAACATAGAATTAAAGAAAAAACAAAGTGGAGCGATGTAATAGCTTAAACAGACCCTGCCTGAATAAGAGCTGGAATATTGAGGGAAAGTGTGTATCAATTCTTGTCAGCTTCCTCTCCTTTGCTTAAGTTTAATGGAAGCTAACCAGGCAAAGTTTTGACATGGAAAAAAGAGTTCCTGTGGCCTCTGTTTGTCCTTAGAAATGTTTAGCATTGCAAGACCTGTTCTTTCCTACCTTTCCCCTTGTTTGTTTAAGAGGGTTTCATTGGATTTCTTGCATATCATGTCGCTTGGGTTTACAAAATATTGGCAAAGCTTTATAAGTAGCAAATCATTATTACGTGCTTTGGTGTTCATTGTAATACAATTAATCATCATAAATTTGCTTTGGTATATTCAAGTGGATGAAATAGCTAATTTCAAAGATGCCTTAATTCAGAAAACCATCCAATTTATTATTATGCACTCACCTTTAAGGGCACAGAAAATGTATTGTGCACGAGCTACATTGAATAGGCATTATTAGATACATGATGGACAGGATGAAAAAACTAACCAGTCTAGCATTCAGTTTCACATTGTTGATAATTTGTTTACTGCTAAAGAGTAAGTAATGAGACCATTTAAGTTGCTTATTCTAGAACTATGCTAACCTTTGTAGACAAATGAAAGGGAGAGATGTGCTTTGCATCCCAATCAGATTTGGTTTAATGGCCTAACAATAAAGCTTTATTTCTTTCTTGCTTTATTTGATATTTTTACCGAAATCTCATGGCCAGTTTGGTGGGGAATAAAGAGCAAGGTCTCACTGCCAGGTCTGTAACACCTTCAGAGAGGAAAACTTTTAAAAAGTGTAAGGAGGTTGGTTAGATGTATAGGATTGTGGGAATACTCTGTTGAGCTCTGGGGCCACTATTATAAGAAGGGCATGGAGAGACACAAAGATGATCAGAGGGCTGGAGCACCTCACTTATAAACGTGCACTTAGAGAGTTGAGCTTGTTCAGCCTGGAGAAGAGAAGGTTTCAAGGAGAACTTGCAGGAGCTTTCCAGTACCTGAACAGCACCTACAGGAAAGATGGAGAGGGACTCTTTACCAGGGCATAGAGTGACAGGACTTTAGGTAATGGGTTTAAAGTAAAAGAAGGTAGGTTTAGATTTTGTGGGGGGTTTTGATTTTTTTTGGGGTGTTTTTTTTTTTTTACTTTGATGGTGGTAAGGCACTGGAACCAGAGAAGTTGTAGATGCTCCCCTCCCTGGCCAGGCTGGATGGGGCTTCGGTGAACTTTAAGGTGCCTTTCACCCCAAACCATCTACTATTCTATGTATCACGTCATGTGGTCTGACAATATTCAGTCAGACAGTAACTTTAGATGGGACTTCAGTAATTCTTGTGTAGTGGCTGAGCTTTTACCCATGGATTCTAGATGAATCGTCTTAATTTCTCCATTGTCTTATTACAATAGTGGACAGCAGTTTTTTATTTTGACACACTGCCCCCACCCCCCAAAAAACGCCCCCTGAAAACTAAAACCCTAATGTTCTTTTCACAAAAACAAAGCCTAAATCAGGATTTGGAAGGAATCCTGTCTATGTTTCTGGAAGGCCTGTCCAAGACATGGGGAACCCAAATTTGGCCATCTGGTTCCTTTTCAAAATTAATATTCATGTCAATCTCACTGTTTCTTAATAACTCTTAATAATTCTAGCCTCTTGGAAGTTAGATTATTTATTATTTTGGATGGAAAGAGAATTGTGGATCAACTTAAATGAAACAAAAATTTTAGCCAAACTTGATTCCCATTTTAGTTTTTATCTGTTGTTTTGTTTTGAGTTTTTTGGTTTTGGTTTTTCTTTTGGTTGGTGTGTTTGGTTGGTTGGTTTATTTGTTAAGGTTTGGCTGTTATATGTGATTTTGCTTTTTTAAGTTTTTTCTGAATGGACTCAATTTTGTAGTAATTTTTTTTTATTTATTCTTCACCATTGAGTAGACATTGACAAGGCACTTATGTCCGTTCTGTAGCATTAGCAACAATTCTCTAGTTATACAAGCATTATAAGATACAGATTTTCAGATATAGCGAGAAGGGTGTAATGACCCCTGGGTTTTAACTTGGTTATTAGGCATGTAGTTAATTGGAACATCTGCCCTCATCCCTCTCCCCTCAAAAACTAACCAACCAACCAAAACAAATCAAAACCAAAATAACAAAAAAATGCCAAAACTTAAAAACCCCTCCCTTCTTCAAATTTTTGCTTTATGAGAGATGCTTGAAGCGTGAAGGTGGGAAAGACCATCAGTAATGACACTATTCTTAGAATAATCATGCAAAACAGAGACACCAATTAATAAAATAATCAGTTAAGATTTGACTCAGTGGAGAAGTGCAAAACCAAGGATTATTCCCCAAGGTTAGTCTCTTTCATAGCAATGATTTATCCCTTTAAGTAAAATAGACGTGAAGTTGAGTCCTCAACTTTTGTGGATCCGTTAGCCTGTCAAGGAGATATACACATTAATCTAAATTTTCATATGAAGATATGGAAATCTTTTTACAGGATCAGAATTTTGGACATTAATTGTAACACATGCTTTGCAGGCTGAGGACCTCTCTGCTGGCATTTAGGCAGAGTCTGCAGAGCTAAATGATCACAGTTGAACCAAAGAAAAGAAGAGGAGGGCAACAATAATCTAGAAATATTGGAAGGACGGAAAAAGTGAAAAAAAAATCTTGTCCTTGGACCTTGATTAAATTCAGAGTGATGATGATAGCATTTATGATGGTAACATGTATTAGGCTAGCTAGGGCCATTTATTATCCCAGCAAAATACTACCTAGAAAAGGGTAGGGGTTTTTTTTCAGATTTTGTGTATTATCGTGGCAATTTTGCAGTTCAGATCTACAATACTAATAAAATAAGAAAGAAAAAAAGTAATGAACAAAACCCTGGAATGAACCAAATGGGAAAGAGAAGCTAATTATTAGAATACAGATGATGTGAGTTTGTGTAATCAGATTTATGAGAAAAAAGTGAAAGTTTCTATATGGAGTGGAAATTTCAATATTTCACTTTTACACCAAACTGATGAAGTTTTATCTCTATATGTCAATTGATACAGATGAAGAAGAGAGTTAAATTAACTCGTATTCAAAAATAAATTTTATTTTTATTTTTTGCGTTACTGAATTGAAATAGTTTACTTCAGCTTTTCTGTTTTCTGAAATCTAATCCTTATCCTCCATTGCTTTGATATGATACTTTAAGCCCTTTCAGTGTCTCGCTGTATATGTAAGCTGGGTGTCTTATGAGGGCATTCATTTCATCTGAATGCTGTTGAGGCCACAGCATGCACAACCTAAACAGGATTAATACTGCATAACTTTCACAACCTAAAAGGTATCAATCATAAACTAGCAATTTGTTGCTTTTTTCATCAGTAGGACCCTCAAGAAGATTATTCATTACTTCCTAAAATATTTGTCCAAGAGAGGTAGACAAATAGCCCCCAGAAGGCATATCCCCTCTCCCTGTTCATTGACTTGAACTACCCAGTTGTATACAGATAAAATTAACCAAAAATGGAAGACATCTGAGAGTTAGGAAAAAGTTTCATCCCAACTGACATTGATAATATACAGTAAAACAGGAATTAAGACTAGATACTACCACAGTCAACTCAGGGTCTAAATATCAGGCCCCTAACCTTACGTTTTTCTAGAATGTGGTTCATTTCTTATTCTGGCCCCAGGACTTAAGGAGACAGGAAACAAAAACTGCTTAGGTAAACAAGAAGCTGGCTTCCCAATTTTGAAATTAGAAGTTTTTCTTTCAGGCTTATCTGCCACTAACATGAAGCTTTCATTCATGGAAACATACCCATCTTTCCATGATTAATCTGATAGACTCAAGTATTCTCACACACACGCTAACCATTTCTGGTTTTGCAAGATGGGGGCTACATCTGTGAGATTCGTTAAGATTCAAGCAGCTTCCACCAGGTTATTGATTATCATAAGAAAAGTCATTAGCATTATTGAATCCTCTTTGTTATGACAGTAATCAGCAGCTCCTTCCTGGATTACTGGGAGCATTTTTGAAAGGTTTATGGCTTACTCCTGATGTAGATAAATGTTTTTAGAATCCATGGTTTTGCCTTTCATGAATAAAAAGGTGATTGAACAAAGACTGCATTCATCATTCTGTTTATCGCCCTGAAACAACAAGTGTAATTTATAAACCAATAATACTTTTTTGTAGTGTTATACACATGTTCTAAAAGAATGGATCAAATTAATGTAGGCCCAGAAAACAACACCACCACCAGACTAATACATCCAAACCCTTAAGGGATTTGAAAGAATCCAACCAGCACGGTGACTTTGATAAGTGTTTTGGAATTTTTTCATTTTCTTTTATTTCTTCTCCCTCTTCCTCCCCACTCCCCACTTTTACGAATAAAATAATGGAACTCTTCTAATCTTATAGCAATTATTTTAAAATTAACATAAAAAATGAATGCTTATCCCTAACTAATATTTTCAATAGCAACTCTAGGGATTGTATAATTATTAGAGAGTCACTCTAAAAGGGTAATATGCTTGTGTAACTTGTTTGGATATAAAGAAACATCTAGAATCAAGCCTATCCCCTCCTCTGCAGTCCTTTGGAAACATCACTATTTACATCCTGCTGCTCCAGAAAGATGGTCTTGGTCTTCCGCTTAGCATACTGAAGAATTCCCAGATCAGAAATGGATCCTGTGTCATGTGTTTTACCAGAAAAGATAATTAGATCAGTAAGTCAGGGTTCCCAGGATATCTCACACCTCTTCCACATTGGGCGTCAATACTCAAATAACGAACTCTTAACTAACACATAACATTCACTGAGGGCAGTCAAACCTCTGAAGATAAGAGATTTGAGAGATGTCAAAACAGGAACGTCTACCAGAACTGCCCTGGATCACATATATCCCTTATCCCAGAGCATAAAATTCAGGGCATTTTCTCTGGCAGCAAGAATTAAATTGCATATGTTAGAATTAAATTACTTGGCTTTTAAAGACAAACCATGCCACTGCATGTAATTTTCTGTTTAATTGTTCTCCTTTCTGAGAAATTAGATTCTTTTCCAGTACTGAACTTTGTTAATTACTGTGTCTAGTTGATTTTTGTTATGATTTGATTGGTAAGAATGAAAGGCCCCTGAGTAGCTTTACCTGTGTGATTTCAGATAAAAATGACATCCCTCTCATTCTTCCTTTCAGCAGAATGGCTAAACTGAACTGTTTATGCCTCAGTCTGCAAAGCTATTTCTCAGCTCTTAGATGCTGCCTCACATCTCCTTTTGTTACAGATGGTAAACTTTATATTTTATCCACACTATCATATGGGATGAATACATCCACCTACTTCATTCCAAATACGGAACAGAAATATATACTGTATATTTCTTCTTTTTCTAAATCCCTATTTATATTTTTACCATCTGCAGCTAGCAGACGTTCTTTTTTGTTCATGTCATATGTTAAAATACTTTCTTCTTTCATAATCTCCATTAGTCAACAGGATTTTTTCTTTAAATTCCCTTATTTGATGTCTACATGATTTGACTAGGAATCCATACTTTCATAATATATTTTCTGATTTCCATAATTTTCAGTTTGAAACTTAAAAAATGAAAAACAAAATATCAAAGTTTCAGACTTCTTTTTTCAGTTTCTGTACTTTGGAATCTAACTACTGATGGACAATACAGAATATGTTTAAATACTTTCAATGTTTTTATTCCTATTTCCAATTTTAAATTTTGGTCAATAACTATTTTGAAAAGTATTTAGTAGTTTTAAAAATAATTAGAAAGATATGACAAAAAATTCAATGTAGAAGGATCATTAACTTTCAGTTTTAGAAGAATGCTAATGTTCATGTCAACAAATTATGTTTTAAAAGCTATTATGCTAAGGTACTGTATTCAATTAATGAAAGGAGTGGTTTGGTTTGGTTTGGTTTTTTCCATTGCAAAATAGCCCAGGTGTGTCTTCTTCATTATCTACTTTTTCAGACATTGAAGCAAGAGATCTTCTGTTGCCCAAGACTATTTTAAAATTTTTAAAATTTATGTGCAAATTAAATATTGGAATTAGCTATCCTAAACACCATGCTCAGGTACTTTCATTAATGGATGCACAGTTAAAGAATGTCTTCCTTGCATGCTGTCTGTGAAGGGATTTGACATAGGAGCCTACAGGTTAGTTTTAATATTCAAGCATGTGCAACTTGATTGTTATGGTATCATTTTCCCTCATTTATGTTGTTTTAAAAACCTCTTGATAATCCTAGAAAATTTATTCATTTCAAATGCTATCCTCTATAATGAGATTACACCAAGAAGCATTTTGAAAGAGTAAGATGCAGCAAAAAGGCTTTCAAATATGTATCTCAGAAGTTTATGCCAAACATGTAGCAGTAAATTGAAGATTTCCCCAATTCAACATAACAAAACCAGTTTTGACTAACATAGGACCATCTTTAATTAAACTAATTTGGCCATATCTGTATTTTCCTATTTTAAGATCAATTGAAGATGTAAGACATGCCCATCTACTGAGATTTAAATACAGTTTCTCTATCAATAGTGATGGAGTTCTTGTGTACAGATCTGGCAAAAAGTTGTGAGATTTTCTGGTCCATTCCAAAATACCTGAGAATACAGTCATGCCTTAGATGTTATTTATAGATTATATAGCACAAATAATAGTTAATTTAATGTTTGTCTTTTTAAACATGTTTGAGGCCAAATGAAGACTTGTCCTGTACAAATTCATAGTCGAGTATTGGAACCAGATGATCTTTAAGGTCGCTTCCAACCCAAACCATTCTGTGATTCTATGATGCGGGGAATGGTTCACCCCATTTATATTCACTTGATTAAATTTCTTTTGGCATCTCACTGAAATTTGTTGCCCTATCTCCAAGTCTAATTAATTGAGAGACATAAACATATGTACAGGGGGATTCATTCAATGGTAAGAGAGAGATGTGTGGAAAGTCTCCTTGTTTATAACCAGAACTTAGTACCAGCTCCTTATTTATGGATGACTAAAGTTGGATAAGATCAAACCCATCTTCAATAATTGTAACTTTCCTAATAACACACAATCCAATTCCATTTCTTTATTGAAGCATATATGCCCAAGAATCTTGAAGTGCACTAAATAATTGCTAGATAATTGCAGCGTGAAACTCCTTGATTCAAGATGCAGTGATTATTGCAACTTTATATGTATTACAAAAAATTATTAGATATTGTCATGGAAGAGAAATACATCAAAATCTGTTAGATACAAAGATACTAGCTCTAAGGAAAAAAAAAAAGGTGGCTTTTTTGTGTGTGTGTGTGTGTTTGTGTGTGTGATTTTTAAAAAAATACATATTTTAAGTTATTCCTGGGGCTCAGCTACTGTACATGTATGAGACAGGACACTAAACTAAGTGGTTGCTTTTCCAGTGCAGTTATTTGTATAGTTCAAGTTCAGGTAAGGCTGAAGTAGTACTACTAATTTTAAATTCGAATTTGTAAACCAGTGGTTTTTACTTAAGTTTGTGAAAATAAAAATGCTTTCTTGTACCCTTATAACTAGAAACCAGAAAGTGAAACTAACCTGTCTACTTTGATGGAATGAGATAAGTGAGGTGCAAAATGTACTGTGCACACAATTCTTTAAAAATGTGACAGTCTTTGTTTCAGAAAATAAAAGTAGAAAAGTAAATATCACTGAAAGCCTGATTCAAATATGTTTTATTTTCTACATGAGGGAATTTAAAGGACATCATAACTTCCTATCCCTTGGGACAGCTGCAGGCAAAATTTACAGAACTGGCACAATTAACACGAGATGAAGTATACCTCTCAGCCAAATAAGAGAACAATCAGGCCCTAATAGAAGCATTTGGAAAAAAACTCTGTATTAAAAAGAAAAAAAAAAATTCTGAGATTTGTTTTCATTCCCCTGTCAATGTGGTTTTTAATTTAAAAAAAAACCAAACAAACCCAAACAAAAATCAAACCATCAAAATGCAATCAAACAAAAATAAAAGACGAAGTGTGTGATCCTGGATTATCCAATAGCCAAAAATTAAAGACAATTTCATTCACGAGAAGCATGGACCGTTTAGACCATGTTCCCTTGTCATTACTTGGCAGTAGCATAAACTAATATCTCTGTTGAAGTTGTTCAACTGCATATTAGTTTAGTCTTTGGTGATGTTGATAGAGTGGCTATAGTTCTTGTCTTCAAGATGAGTGGTACAGTCATACCTACTCAGGACCAGGAAAATTAGGGCTTGGAGTTATAACACCTTCTCAAGAAGTTTCTATAGAGATTATTTCCATACAAAAGCTAGTAAAGCTGAGACACTCTGCATTCTGTCATGTGCACTCTGCACACTCTGCAAGAACTTTTGGCTGCAGGGAAAAGATGTTCTCTGAGTAAAAGAGCATATTTCACCATTAAAATACCTACTGAGAATCACAGATTTATTTGTGAATTTGAAGTATGTTGAAAAAACCAAAAAAAGTAGAAGGACAGGTAATTAACTAAATCTGAAATGTGCTGAAACCATTATCCACCTTTACAGCACATGTAAGTATAGTTTAGCATTCTCCAATATTTTGAATACTAAAAGTCAGAGTACTCAAAACTCATGCAACAACACGAATACACTGAGGTCTGTTTAGTTACTGTGATTCATTCGTACCAAATATCAAGATCAGGAACAGACTACTGTCTTCTCTGATATTTCTGTTTGTAGTAACCCATAGCAGGGTGAACTCTAGCGACATTTGCCTTCCAGATCAACTATCCTTCCTTTCTGAAACCCATTATCAAAATTACATACAGGAAATTATAAAGGTCTATAATAAGAATTTGATGTATTTTTTTCCTCAGAAAGTCATATTTAGCATCTCTGCATTTTCTTCTAAACAATACTCTGGATACTCTGCTTCATTTAGTCACACAGTATTTTTGTCAGTAGGTGTGCAGTATAAATAATAACATGTTACTACATGTTACATATAAAGATCTATATTTGAATCTGGAGAGATGTTACCATTCAATCAACCTTTTGTACATTTATGAACTCAATATGCAGTCTTTACAATTTTCCAAGCCTATGTTCACATATCTTTTATTCATTAGTCAAGAATAAAATATGTGAATAAAGATATTCACTGTGAAAAAAAATATAGACTAATTTGCTTTCTGTTCTTTTGATAAGTTACTGAGAACACAGTTTATTTTATACTTTTCTGGATCTGCATCAGCAAATAAATGATATGTTGACATGATCTGTTTTGTCAGATCAGCAATGCACATAAGCATAGATCTTGATGTTAAAACCACTGAAGTACATACCTACTCTAACCACATATTTACAGTCCATTGACATTCCGGCATTTTAGTCCCACTAGGTATTAAAGCATGCACAAAAATAGATTATTTTTTCAAATCAAAACATAAAGTAAATTCTGTACTTTTGGCTAGCAGGTAAAATGAGAAGTTATTTTCAAGGGTTAATTTGTCTTTTTTTGTGGTTTTGTTTTGTTTTAATTGTATCTTTTAATGCTGCATTTAAGATCCTCTCTCAGTTGCCCAATAAAGTTTACTGCTCCATTAAGATATTTGTCTTGATATATAATTAATGTTTTTTTAATTTTCAGTCCATTGTGAAACAGATACAATGATATTTAAATCAGCTGGTTTGAGGAAAGATTTTTTCTTTCCATGTACAACTGAAATCAATTCGTTTTGCCTCAAATATTTGAATTTCAAGTATTTAATTCAGTGATTTAATTACAGCATCTTATCTCTGTTAACATAATTTATGAAGAAATGGTATTTCAGCAAATTTGTTAAAACTCCAGTCCCTACAACATATACACACAGAAACTGTAGGTTTCTCAATTCAATCAGATTGAAATTAGAAAGGTGTCTAATCTTTTTAAACTTTATGCAACCATTTAATCTGCTAGGTAAATTACAGCAAGTGCAGGAAATTCTGTGAATTCTCATGTGATTAAAACACCCAGCAGAAAGCTTTCGCTTGCATAAACTTTATGCTTAGAAATGCATATATATTTTAAATGAATAAAAGAAAACAGCACTTTTTTTTCAATGAGACCTATTAATATTTTATGTCTAGTTGAAAAGCTGCTTTCTTTTTCCTTTCTTCTTGACACCAGAAAGGCTATTAGCTCTTTATTTTTGTGTCTCCCTTTTTCTCACCCCTACCGTGCCCCACAACCCAAATAATCACAACAACTTCAATCTGCCTCTTCCTGGTCAGGACACCATACTCGCTATCTTTCCACTTTATTAACTTAAGCATTAGCTTTTTGAAGCGAGTAAAATTATAAATGACATGTAATCCTATGCTGGGTGGCAGAGGGTTGCTTTCTGAAGTCGTGATTGACTGAGGTGAATGGGGAAAGGGAAAAATTTGTTCTGAGGGTTTCAGAGTGCCAAGCGATATGTCATGGCCTCTGGCAACAAGAGCAGCATTGTATTTATAATCAGTGCAACATGCTGAGAGGGTAAATTAAGCTGCAGGAAGCCCAGCTGTGGCAGTGACATAAGGGGCCATACTTTACTCCGTATCCTTTCACAGATGTTAGGTTGTGCTGGAACCACAGCTCCAGCAATGTGTTTTGGATCTCACAGAAAGCAGGCTCTGCTCACGAATGAGGAATCACTCTTCCTCGGTTTGCGTGGCGTGGATCCTTGTATTTCACCAAGCCATTTAGTTCTATAAATCCCAATCGCTGTCTATGCTTATGAAAACTGTTCCAAAAGAGGTTGACAGACCCCACTGTAAATTAGGCTTTCTGTTCAAGTTGGGCCAGAGTAATAAAATGAAGGCTAGTGCGAGGTCAGACCCAATAAAGCAAATGTCAAAATTATGTCAGCAGGAAAATATGGAACTGACGCATCTTTAGGACTTCAGAGATAAATATCTGCTGGTGATGCACTGCAGGGTCAGTGCCTGGATCACACAGCCTTTGAAAGAAGGAATGCAGATTTTCTGTGCAAGTCCCATCTTCGTGGTTATAATTCGTATTGGAATGAGGTGGAAGTTTGGATCCACAATCAGTCCACTTGCGCTGTTTCTGCTGCACAATGTGTCAGGAATTTTAAGCCCTTTGTCGTCAGTTACCTTTTAATTGTTACTTCAGGACCTGAGAGATAGGGAAGTTTAGTGTTAGTACCTGGAGGAAGGGAGGCCAGAATGCCAATAAAGGTTAGTGGAATAAAGTGTTGAAAGCCCATGTTTACCTAAACCTATGTCAGCGCTGGCTGCATGTGAAGTGACCTTAAAATTCTTTGAAAATTCTGCACTCTTCAACTCAATCAAAACACATTCCATTGAGGTTGGCTAATTTTACATCAATGAGTAGAGATGAAAGTCCTTTTAGTTGAGATTAGAAGCTTGGGATATCAGCCCCAAACTGCAACAAATCCTGACTCTCTGAGGAGTGTTGGAGTTTGACAGATTGTAAAAGTATTACTGATTTCACTAAATACTTGTAAAAAGACTAACAAAGAGGGAAGAGGACGAACATAGCATAGTCATATTTGAAAACACGCAATGGCAAGAAACACTTTACATCTTACACAGTTGAACCAAGCAATATAAAAGGATTTGCTCATATCGAGATATTTTTCTTAATTTATGCCCCTTGGAAAGTCTGTTCTGTATGGTTCATAATACGGATCTAGAAACTGGTTTTGCTAATGTAGAGTGCATAAACTGCAAACATTACTTCAGCTGTAGTTGAAAGAAATAATTCAACTTGTTCCTGTAGCAGAATTGAGGTGCAGCCGACAATTTTTGTTTAGATGATGTTTTAATCCATTCTGTGTGTTTCTTGTGCATTTTGCACCAGGCAAGACAGAAACTCGGTAGAAGTACAGTTTTTCTCTTGATATTCAGGTTCTGCAAATAGTGACAGTAAATAAGCAGAGAATCCAAGTGTTTTGTTTTGTTAAATATTAGCTTCAGGGAAAACATACAAAAATTTATTTACAACTTTTCCAATTTATTGCCAAATTTACCTCTTTCCAAAACAAGAGTGAAAATCCCCTAAATGATGAAAATGACAATTTCCAGAGGAAAATAATGTGAAACTCTCAGCATGTTTTGCAAAGATAAATTACATTCTGACATTACTGATGCAAATATGTATCTGGGCTTATTTCAGTCATTTAATGCTCTATAGTCTTGACCTAGTGGGAATACTCTTATGATTCTGATGAAAAGTTTGTGCAGAAAGATGTTATTCCAAGTTAGGTATTTGCCAGTTTGCTTGGGTTGAATGCAAAATCTTGAAATAGCCTTTCCAATAGCATGTCCTTGACACCTTAAAAAGCTTGGAACTTTGGCGTTTCAAATTTTCTCATTTTTAGCTAAGTCCCACTGAATGTGTAGCCATTAACTTGCTATAAGTCAAACTATGTTCCACAACATATGTACAGTATTGAGACTCTAGAACTTGGTATGATATTTAAATCCCATCCACGTTCCCTTTGTGTGCTATAATTTGCCTCCCCAGACTTGCTTGGACACATGCATATCTGAAACACTTATGCTAAACTACCTTAAGCATGGCTCATTGTTGAATCTGTCAGGGAGTATTTTCTTACAGCATCCATCACACAACATCTCAGATATACCAAATTCTAATTGTGTAGATTCTAATCTACCTGCTTCCCATACACTGTCCAGAATTAAAGTACGCACGGAAGTTTAATCATATCTGAATTCTCAATAACTTAGGTAAGGCAATGTTGTCTTGCATGTCAAACACTTCAAAGAAAATAAAGATCTTATTTTGTCACAGACATCAATTAACTTATTCAGATGACATTTGCCTATCATCTAAAGTAATTATATGGCTTCCATTAGTGTATAGTTTTAGATATTCATCTCCACAATAGTTCCAAGAGGCTCCAAGAAACTTTGGCGTAGATTTATTCTACCTAATTTTATGCATTTAGTTAGACTACACTAAAAGTCTGGTCACCTTGAGCTCTGTCTTCAGGACAAAATATGGGTAGGTGTCTCTAGACAGTTATTTAGCTCAGAGATGGGGTGAATTACAATCTCAAAGTGACTTTTTCTCCATCAGCTACTGGGGGGAATTAATTACAATGTGAATTAGGCCCCTCTGCAATAGATTGGATGTTTCTGGACCTCAGAAATACGTGGCACAGCTCAGGATAGAAGCAACCTAAAAAAACCCCGCACACTTTTGTTAACTTATGCTCTGTTTTCCTCTCTCCACATTGCTCTATTCACTCTGCTTTTATTTTTTAAGGTTATGTTGGCTTACTCAGTAACTGAGTCTGAACTGTATTTAATGTCATGCAGAGAGATTTTCCATGTGATACTGACTGCTTTGACAGATTCTTCAGTAGTCAACAACTTCTTTCCATAAATAAGTCAAAAACAAATTAACAACATTCAATATACTGTTATCTCTTTTTTTTTAGAATAAATTCAATAAATTAATCCAAATAAAAATCTAATAAGAAATTGTAGAGAGGGATTTTGTAGAGATACCTACGTGAATAAATATACCAAAAACTTTTTCTGAAGCACGATGTTTCTTGATGGAAATGTGTTTTGATCAATATTATTTATTTTAAATAATGCTCTGATTTGAAGAACTGAAATGAAACGGTCAACTTACACAGATATTTCCATTATAAAATGACCTTCATGAAAAGCCATGTATTTTTCAAACACAATATAATGTTGCATAAAAGTTAATATATATTCCTACTGGATTGTTTCATTTTAAGATTTTTTTCCTTTTTTTACATTTTTACTTTTACAATTGCAGTCTGAATCATTCAATGTTTATTCACTCTGTGATAATATTTAACTTGTATAATCCCTTGGAGTCAAGATTCCATTTTGAATGTTGGCATTTTTGTATAAAATTACTTTTTTATAAAGAGTGGCTTACTTTTTTTGGAAGAGTATTGAAAGGAGAAATGGCTGAAACAGTAAGCTAAATTATCTAAAGCAAACCAGGGTTTTACGTATGCCCTGACATAAGCTATTGGGACTTGAGGTATACTCTACCATGGTAAAGACAACATTTTTTTTTGACCACACAGGCCAGTCATGAAAGATGTATGCATTTTTCTCTGTTAGTGTATGAGGTTAGATGATGATATGATCAGAACAATTGTGATCCCTAAATTATAAAAATCCTAAAATTATTAATGTCAATAGACAAGTTTTCAGGACAGTTTCAGGTATTTCTTTTATTTTACTTATTATTATTTTTTTATTATCAAATTCATTATTAAGTGTTAATAATTACTAAGCGATCAAAGCAGATCCTGAAGAAAAAGATATCAAGGCAGTTTGTAATTAATTTTATCAATGCAAATTTATAAGGACATTTATTAATTGCTGGAGGATATTGGAGATGGTGGATTCATTTGGAAGAATTAATTTAGTGGCTGGCGAAACTCAGTATTTTTGAGGGCTCCCACAAGTTACTGATATATTTGCTTTGTTTTGTTGTGGGGTTTTGGGGGTTATTTTTTTTTTTCTGTTTAAAATTTTACTTTTATATCTTTAAGTGTGCAACTAGGCAATTTTCAGTTTATTCATGGAAATACTTAAATAATAAATTGTGTAAGCTCCATATATCATGCTATGAATAGTATCAAGATTTTTTACAAAGCCCAGAGTTTAGCTGCAGTATCGCTGTAATGGTGATGGAACGACTTATTCTGGGGCTCATTAATAAGCATGGGGAGGAGAAGAAGGTTATTGGGAATGCTCAACATGGATTCATCAATGGGAAATCATGCCTGACCAACCTGATAGCCTTCTAAGGTGGCATGACTAGGTGGGTGGATGAGGGGAGAGCAGTGGATGTTGTTTATCCTTACTTCAACTACTACTACTACCTTTGACACCATCACTCAAAGTCTCCTTTTAAACAGACTCAGGAAGTTTGAGTTGGATCAGTGAACAGTTAGGTGGATGGAGAACTGGCTGAATGCCAGAGCTCAGAAGGTTGTGATAAGTGGCACAGATTCTAGTTGCAGGCCCGTCGCCAGCGGTGTGCCCCAAGGGTCAGTGCTTGATCTTGACTTACTCAAAATATTCATTGATGACCTGGATGAAGGGAAAAAGTGTACCATCAACAAATTTGCTGATGATACAAAACTGGGAAAGTGGCTGACACACCAGAATTCTGTACTGCCATTCTGAGAGACACTGATGAAGCAGAGAATTGGGCAAAGACGAAAAAATGAGATTCAACAAGGCCAAATATATGATCCTCCACTTCAGAAGGTGTAACCCCAGAAACAAGTACAATGTTGTTAGGAAACTGCTCTGCAGAGAAGACCCTTGGAATCCTGACTGACAAGCTCTCCATGAGCCAGCAATATGCTGTTGTGGCCACGAAGACCAGTGGTATTCTAGCATGCATTAAGCATGGCCAGTAGGTTGAAGGAGGTTCTCTCCCCCCACTACTCTGTTCTGGTGGGGCCACATCTGGAATACTGTGCTCAGTTCTGGGCTCCCCAGTTGGAGACAGACAGTCAACTGCTAGAGAAAGTCCAGAAAAGGGCTACAAAGATGATGAGGGAAGTGGAGCATCTCTTCTGTGAGAAAAGGCTAAGAAAGATGGGTCTGTCTAGCCTCAAGAACACTGAGAGGAAATCTCATCAACATTTAAATATATTTATAAAGGGTGGATTTACAGAGGAAGTGGTTAGATTATTCTCAGTGATCGCCAGTGAGGGGACACAGGCCAAGGGGCAATGGGCACCAACTGAAACATTGGAAATTCTATCACACCATGAGAAAACACTTCTTTACTCTGAGGGTGGGGTGACACCACACTGGGACAGCCTGCTCAGGGATACTGCAATGTATCTTTCCCTGGAAATTTTAAAGATCTGTCTGGAAACAATCCTGACAACATGCTCTGGGTGAAGCTGCTTTAGCAGGTGGGTTAGACTAGATGACCTCCAGGGGTTTCTGCCAACCCCTAGCATTATGTGTATCTGTGAAGTTAGTGCTGTAGGATGTAGTGCACATAAAAAGAATGCATACATTCAAAAAGGGAAAAGAAGAAATCGTAGGAAGAAAATTCTGCTGAGATTATACAAAGAGGACATTCATGGCTAAGAAAGTTCCTCTGCCTATGAACTACTGACGCTTGGAAGCACATATCAGGAAAATGTTTGTCCTAGTCTTATTTGCTTCTCTAGGCAGCTGCAACTGGTCAGTTCTAGAAATGGGACAATGATGTTAATGTGACCTACTCTGGCTTCTCTTCTGTTCATTCTTCTGCTCACTGCTTGAAAAGATCAGAGATCAGACCTTTGTTCATTCACACCTTGCCCTCACTGCTGTGACTGCCCACAGAGGTCTCAATTAATAGCAATTTCAGTGATAACTTGAGTGATGGGCTCCCTGATGGCTGAATTCTCTACTGATCAAAGTCATCATTGCTCCATTAACTACAACACAGCAATGCCAATTTATACCAGGAGTGAGTAAAGCCCCGAGTTATTGAAACAGGTCTGTAATCACTACATTCATTTTAAATAGGGTAGCAGGAGGCCATGGGGATCAGAGAACAACAGCATTTGTTATCAGTTGTTGTGCAGGAGGAGGTTGAGGGCTGCACCCTTGAGCAGAAATGGTATTCTCTTCAACTCATTCAAATGACACAGAACTATCAATGGGAGTTTTGAGAAGAATAGACAGATTTGTGTAAAAGTTTCTTTAAAATAAATAAGCAGACTATTCTCACATGAAAATAGCAGGCTATTATTTTTTGTATTTCATCATAGCTAAAACTTTCACATTTGGATAAAGGCAAATGGGTAACAAATTAGCTGAAATCCTTTACAGTTAGGGTTTTTTTTTAATATTTCCTGATATGCCTTTCTTAATCCCTTCTTTGAAATGTGTTTTCGCTTTTCAGTAAGAAATAAATAGCCCAAATAGCAAGTTGTGTTCTTGTTTTTATTTTTTTTCTCCTTGCTTGAAAAATAATGCTGAAGGAATTGTTTTGCAGTTGAAAATTAATGTAACCCATTATGTCCAGGAAATTTCTTCAATATATTACTTGCCAAGTCTTTGGTCCTTGTGAAGAAAATAATTTTAATTTATCTCATTTTTCACAACTGAGCCAATGATTGTTTAACCTAAAGTGCCATTGTGACTAAGTAGAGAAATATCAGGGTTCTTGGTCATTTTATTGGAGCTCAGCTATTAAGTCCACTAGGTTAGCACTGAGAATCACAGAAATTGCCACTTCAGAAGGAAAAAGACCTAGAGAATGTAACAGAGGATGAAAACATTTCATTTGGCTATTTTTGCAGTGCTTTAGAGCATTAAATAGAAAATTATATCTTTGCTGTAAAACTCAGAAAGGTGGATAAAAACAAGCTATAGAAAGGTTATAATTTTCAATTAAATGTTATAAATGTTTGGAGTTAATTTCTTACATGTTTATGTATTTGTTAGCCCTTGTGTAAAGCTATTATTATTGCTTTATTGTTATGAAGGTCTTACAATCCCTAAGTGAAAACGTGGTCCTGATGTTAACTCTGGAGACTGCAAAGTATTGTTGATTTAATGTACATGGTTAGTATTTTCAAATTTCCCTTGAGGATTTAGATAAATGCCTTCTACTAAGTTATGTGGCTGAGGTCCTACTGTAGGCGCTCATGCTTCTGTTCAACTTTATGTGCTTTATAGCTGTTCCACTCAAATCAATAGCTTAAAGCTATAACTCAAGCCAATTGACAATTCCGACCTGCATTTTTTGTCAATACTCTGAAATTCACCTATGGAAATTTAGCTCTTCTGCCAAGGTAGTTATGAAAAATATTCAACCTTCCATCTGTTGTATTATGATAAAAATTCAAAAGCACACATTTTAGGAATGGAACTGTAGATTCCCAAATCAGAGGCAGATTCCCTTTGGAGTTGCCTTTTGCGAAGTTAACTAAAAGTTGCCTCACTTAAAGTAACAGAAGTATTTTATTTCTTAAAAAAAACTTTTGAACTGAAAAAAAATTGAAATGTTTTCATGATTTCTTAATGACAAGGGATATATTTTTCTTGTGGTTCTAGATACTTCTAGATATTTAAAATTCAAAGTGATAATAATAGGAAAAAATCCAGGGAAAGGTTTATATAGGAATGAAACTTTTCCAAAAGTTGTCTTTTTTTTTTAATTAGTTTTAAAAGTGTTGAATAATTTATTTTTCTGAGTTGGATTTTTTCTTGCAACTCAGTATGATAAAGCTTTTGGAAATGGTACCTCAAAAATAATTGCAAGACTATTTCTTAATCAACTGTATCCATTAGGTGCAGAGGGTTTAAGGATGCAACACTTCTCTGTCTTAGCAATCCCCCCGCACAACAGGGAAAGGCTGCTGGTTGGAGACCCTTCCCACGTATGCTTCAACTATTGTGCTTGAGAAAACCCACAAAAAAGTTTGAGTACAACTGGCACTAGATCTGATTTATGGAATACATCCACCCCAGTGTTAGAACAGGATCTTACTGATCTTCAGTGCAGCAGCATTACGAAGGAGACTGCCTAGGCTTGCACTAGACACTGCCTAAACTCCTCACATATCATATCAAGGGAGACAATAGTATACAATCATTTTATTTCCTGTTTTATTTTTAGCTGGAATTAAACTTTGTTGTTAGCGGTAAAAATAAATGCTTTTTGTGAGTTTGGTGTTTTGTTTTGCTTTTTCCAAAATGAAGATATTTAAAAAATAGGAGATAAAGAGATAGAGAGCACATGTTCATATTTCCTCCATGACCTACTAGAAATGTGTAGTCAAATTTTAATGAATATATATGTGAAATATAAGCAGGAGAAAGGAAAATAAATGATAGTGAGGAGGGGTGGTGGGGGTGAGGAATAATATACCTAAACATTTGATGCAGACTTTCAAGGCCAAAAAATGAATTAAACAGCATTTCAGAATAGAAACTATGATGATATTTGATCTTTAACCACACTAAATCTTAGGGGTGCTTTTCCACAGTAAGAGCAAGAAAATGCAAATGAATTTAAGTCAGATGAAAATCTTTGATTATACAATGCATTAGTCAGATCCACACTTAGATTACAGTGATCAGTTCTGGTCATCACATTACAACATAAAATATTGAAACACTTGACAAGGTAAAGAGATAGGAGATGAGTTTGATCTTAGGCTGTGATTATATTGTATTAATGACTTCCTATCATATTACTGGCTTCTCTATCTTATTAGAGAAACACCACTTCCTAATTGAGTAAGAAGGCAGCCAAAAAAAAGCAGAATTTTATAAATTGTTATTTTATTATTGCCTTTTTAGCATTCCTTTTCATAAGCTGTGTACTCCATCTTTATTTAAAAAAAAAAAAAGTACATTAAATTAGTCTGTATGTTTCAATTGGGATAGTGTGATTCACTGATCAATAAGCCTACAAGAGCAGAGTATTACATATGCATGACATTTCATCAAAATATCTCACGCTGCACCCAGGAAGAAGAAGCCATGCACAAATGAAATAGAGCGCAGCTTTTAAAAATTATGGCAGTGTGCCAAGAATATAATTTAATTCTTTGATAGAGCTATATTGAGGGACTTGGTTACTGTAGTCTAGGTAAGTCACACTGTGAAATGCGTAGTGGCTAAATCGTTCTTATCTGTGATCCTGCCACATTGTCATTCCTCTGAAACTGACCTATCAAGAGAAAAGAAATGGATCATGGGGACAGCATAAGTCATACTCTAAGTCAAAGGTAGCTGAAAAGATCTTTAGTACCATACTGAGTTTTACTGCTGATAGAACAGCGATACCTCCTAAGAGAACAAATGTGTAGCATGAGACAGCCTTGTGTTAGCAGAGGGAGTTACTAAGCCTATCTTCGAGAACATGTCCTGCATTTAGGCTTCATTTTCAAGACCCGTTTGGATGCCTATCTGTGCAATATGTGCTAGGGAGCTGCTTTGGCAGGGGAGTTGGACCTGATGATCTCTCAAGGTCCCTTCCAACCCCTATGATTCTATGATTCCATGATTCTATGATTGTATGTGCTTTGGATCTCTCCATGGGAAAAATGTCAGGACTAAACCAGAGGACCTTCAGCTTCACTGCCCTTTTTTGTGGACATTGTCCTGCTCCTTTTTAGCCTTTAATGTTGCAAGAAGATCTTTGTACCATTAACATTCATATGCTGAGATGCAATATGCTGGTCAGAGAAAGAAATCCAAACACACTGATGAGCTTGCTTATTTATGCCTCTTCCTGTAATCACAAAATTGGATTAATATTTTTCTTAGAACATAATACTTGAAAAGTTTTAGGAAACTGTGAAATCAAAGCTTTAACTTGGTCAAAGGAGATCTTGCTGTCTTTCTTCCAAGGGAAGAATTAGAATCTGCTATTAAGCTGAAGAAGAGTAATCAAGATCCAAAAATTGTAGTGCTATGCTAGGCACTTTCATCATGTATTAACCTCTTCTCATGATTATTTTATTTCATTTATTTCCCCTTGTTTGAGGAAAAGCAGTTATTTTCCTTTGATATCAGTACAAAATTAAAGACATACTCTTTAAACAGAAACAAAGGTTTTCTTCTACAAGAAAACTTCTGCTATTTGACATATGTTTTTTTACAAAATGATTTCTAGTGTCATTGCTTAAACAAGACACAAAGCCTTCATGCTGGGAAAAAAAATATACAGAAGTTAATGTTAGTCTTATGTTCATCTCCCTTTGTTCAATAGTTGGTGGAAAAACCTATCGAAAGAGATCCTCCAGAGGGTGATTTAGAATTCTGGACTCTGAATTGTCCCATAGAGAGACTCATCTCTCACCGTCACCATAGAAGAAGTTGGGCATTGACTGTGTTGGTTTATGCTAATGCCTCATGTTCCCAAAATGGGTAAAAAAACCCAACAAAAAAAACCCCAAACCAGAGCAGAGGGAAGAAGAAAATAAAAAAAATCCCTAAACCCACCAAAGCAGAACACAAACAAATGAAAAAAAAAATTGATTTGCACTTCTCCTTACTCCTTATGTTCAAAGAAATTAAGACTGAAAAGCCAGGCACAAAATGGTTAGGAAATTCTTGACCAGAGGTCATCTTTATCTGATTTAGCTAGCTAAAGCACAACCTCTGGTAGCAGTGGGGAAGTGGAATTTCTAGGACTACCTGATCAAGTAGAGTACATATCAGATAAAATGAGTTTTCATTCAGTTCTTAAGGCTATACCTCAGAGTGCAATGACACTACAGGCAATGGTAATCAAGATAGTGAACTATGAACAGAAAACAGTCTCACCTACATAACGGAAAGATTGATTCCTTATAGCCAAAAGATGATCCCTGTTATGGAAATTACAGTGCATAATCACATATTTACCAATGGTTTAAGAGGGCTCTAGCCTTTTACATGGGAACTCTTCATTTGAAGGAACACGGAAAAGCTCATGCATGTTGAAACTCCATCAAAGTCTAGTGCACTCAGCACCAGTGAAGTCAGTGCAGTCTTTTGCTTATGTAAACTGGGCCTGTTAGAGTGACTACAGATGAGGGTCACGATGAAGACAGGCTGAGAGAGATGTGTTTGTACAGCCTGGAGAAGAGAAGGCTCACAGCAGCTTTCCAGTACATAAAGTGACTACAGAAAAGATGGAGAGGGATTGTTTATCAGGGAGTGTAGTGATAGGACAAGAGTTTAAACTGAATTGCAGAGATGGGATCAGGAAAGCCAAGGCACAGATGGAACTGAATTTGGAGAGGAATGCTAAAAACAAGAAGGCGGCATTTTACAGGTACATTGGCCAGAAGAGACAGGCCAAAGAGAGAGTACCCCTTCTGGTAAATGAGAAAGGAGAATTGGCTGCAACTGATGTGGAGAACGCTGAGGTACTAAATCAGTTCTTTGCCTCAGTCTTCTCTGGCAGCCAGGATTCTCATAATTATCAACTCCCAGATCCTTGCCATCGCTGGATCTCTAGGTAGGAACTGGAGGAGTAAATCCCCCCCAGTGTAAGTGCAGAGCAAGTCTGAGACCAGCTCATGAAACTGAATGTCTACAAGTCTATGGGGCCAGATGACATGCATCCCAGGGTCCTGAAGGAGCTGGCTGAGGTGGTTGCTGAGCCATTCTCCATCATATTTGAAAAGTTGTGGCTTTCAGGAGAGGTCCCCAAGGACTGGAAAAGGGGTCATGTCACTTTCATTTATAAGAAAGGGAGCAAGGAAGACACACTGAATTACAGGCAAGTGAGCCTCACCTCTGTGCCTGGGAAGATCATGGAACAGATCCTCCTGGATGAAATGTTGGAGCACATGAGGGATGAGCATGTGATCAGGGACAGCCAGCACAGCTACACCAAGGGAAGGTCACGCCTTACCAATCTGGTGACCTTCTATGATGGAGTGACAGCATCAGTAGATAAAGGGAAGGCAACTGATGTCATCTACCTGGACTTGTGCAAGGCCTTTGACACTGTCCCCCACCACATCCTCATCTCTAAATTGGAGAGGTGTGGATTTGATGAGTGGACCATCCTGTGGATAAGAAACTGGTTGAAAGAACACGGATAAAGGGTGGTAGTCAGTCTATGTCCAGGTGGAGGCTGGTGACAAGCAATGTCCCCCAGGGGTCTGTCTTAGGACCGGTGCTCTTTAACAAATGACACTGATGATGGAATTGAGTGCACCCTCAGCAAGTTTGTGGATGATACCAAGCTGAGTGGTGTGGTTGACACAATGGAAGGAACAGAAGCCATCCAGAGGGATCTTGATAGGCTGGAAGGTTGGGCCTGGGTGAACCTAATGAGGTTCAACACTGAGAAGTGTGAGGTGTTGCATGTGGCCAGGAAGAATCCCAGACATATTTTACAGACTGCGAGAAGTGCCCCTTGAGTTAGCCCTGCTGAGAAGGACCTGGGTATCATGGTGGATAAGAAACTGAACATGAACCATGCTCTTGCAGCTTGGAAGGCCAATGGTATCCTGGGCTCCATCAGAAGAGGGGTGGCCAGCAGGGACAGGGAGGTGATTGTCCCTCTCTGCTCTGCTCTCTTGAGGCCCCATCTGGAGTCCTGTGTCCAGATCTGGTGACCCCCAATAGAAGAAAGATGTAGAACTGTTAGAGAGAGTCCAGAGGTGGTCCACGCAGATGATTAGAGGGCTGGAGCATTTCCCCTATGAAGAGAGGCTGAGGGAGCTGGGCTTGTTCAGCCTAGAGAAGAGAAGGCTGTGGGAGGACCTCATTGCAGCCTTCCATTACCTGAAGGAAGCATACAAACAGGAGGGGAATCAGCTTTTTAAAAGGGCAGACAATGGCAGGGCAAGGGGGAATGGATTGAAGCTAAAGGAAGGAAGGTTTAAATTGGGTATTACGGGGAAGTTTTTCACAGAGAGAGTTGTGAGGTGCTAAAACAGGCTGCCCAGAGAGGTGGTGGATGCCCCATCCCTGGGGGTGTTCAAAGACAGGTTGGATGGGGCTCTGGGCAACCTTGTGTAGATCCAGGCTGGAGGTTGGTGGCCCTGCCTGTGGCACAGGGGGTTGGAACTCAGTGATTCTTGGAGTCCCTTCCAACCCAGACCATTCTAGGATTCTGTGATAAACTAAAAGATTTATTTTAGATATCAGGAAGAAATTCATCACGGTGAGGATATGAGACACTGGAACAGGTTGCCCAGAGAAGTTGTAGACAACCCTTTCCTGAACGTGTTCAAAGCCAGGTTGAATGAGGCTATGACCACCCTGATCTATTGGAGAGTGTCCCTGTCATTACAGAGAGTTTAGAATCAAATGACCTTTGAGGTCCCTCCTACCCCAAACCATTCTATGATACAGTGAAATTTAGTAGGTTCTTTTATATTCCTTATTTTATTATTGTTATTACTGTACATTGTAGTCCTGACTGTTGTCATTGTTCATTTGTATGTGTTTGCTTCTCCTTCACTTGCTGAACCACAGTGGAGTTTTGTAATAACAGCTGAAAAAGATTCTGTTTTGGAAATGTCATTTTTCATATATTATTTCTGAGGGTGTTGCATTTTGAGATTTCTTTTCTGAGGAAAATCATAATTCATTGTCTTACCAAGGAAAGGAAAGAAAACAAAACCACCAAATCCCACAAAGGTAGAGAAACAACAGGCAGAAAGCAGTACAGTGGATTTTTTAAATTCTTCTCAAGTGTAATAATTCTTTCAAGTTTAATTTATAGTTACCTTTGTGCTTTGAAATATGTAGGACTAGGCTGCAATGGCCATATTTACATTCACAGAAAAGTTTGTTCAGGGCAAAGAAGGAGTAAACCCTCCCCATTGTCCTACTTAGTATTGCTGCACTTGTATATGGGATTATAGGAGCTACTCACTGAATATTATACTTGGTAAGGAGATATCTTGGCTCCAGTGTTAACTCACTCATCACCTAGCGAAGGTGTCCAAGCACAAAGCAGCAGCTTTTCATAACTTTTCTTCTCCCTGTCTTGTGGTGGTTTGACTCTGGCTGGAGGCCAGATGGCCACCAAAACCGCTCTGTCACTCCCCTTTTCAGTTGGACAGGGGGAAAAATATATATTGAGAGGCTTAGGAGTCAGGATAAGGACAGGGAGAGACCATTCTGCAATGAGGATCATGGGCAAAACAGACTCAGCACAGAATAAAGGAAAGAAAACACTAATCTATTACACTCCACTGCACACACAGTGACACCAGAGTCAGGCAACGAGAAGTTCAACCAGATCTTAAAGCACCTCCCCCCACTCCTCCCTTCTTAACAGACTTCACTTTAGTCATGATTGCTCTCCCTTCTTCCCCCATTGTAGTGTGGGAGGGGCAGGGAATGGGGGAATGGGGTTTCGGTCAGTTCCTCATGAGTTGTTTTCTTTCTTAGCTGGGGCCAGGGTGGAGGGGGTGCATGGAGGTGGGGAGGCAGGGCATTCCTCACACCCTTCCCCTGCTCCAGCATGGAGTCCCACCCATGGGAGACAGTCCTCCACAAACTTGTCAGTGAGTCCTTTCTGTTAGTGCTTCAGCTCCTCACCAATTGCCTCAGTGTGGCTCCTTTCCATGGGGTGCTGACATTCAGACCCAGACTGCTGCAGTCTGGTCCCCCACAGAGTCAAAAGTCTCCCAGAAAACCTGCTGTTGCATGGGTCAGTCTCTCCACAGGCTCTTTGCTGGGAGCTTGCTCCAATGCAGGTTTCCCACAGGTTCACAGTGTCCTTCAGATGTCTACACCAGCTCCACTGCGGGGATGTCCATGGGCTGTAAATGGGATCTGTGCTCCAAGTCATCATCCATGGGCTGCAGGGGAATCTCTCTCTCCAGCACTTGGGGCACCTCCTCCCCACCCACTTCACTGACCTTGGTGTCTGCATGGTTTCTTATATCTTCTCACTCCCTTCTCTGGTGGCAAAAAAGTGACTGCTAGCAGATTTTGTCTCCTGAATTTGATTCCCAGAGTTGCTGTGACCATTGCTGATGGACTCAGCCTTGGTCAGCAATGACTGAGGTCTGAAGTTGATTGATGTTTACTCTCTTGGGCCTGCAGGGAGCTTCCAGCTGCTTCTTACAGAACCCACTTCAGTCCCCTTTCACCACCAGAACCCAGCCACGCAAAACTATAACATGCCCTTTTCTCAACTCCTAAAGTCTCTCAAGATATATTTTCTCCCCTGTCCAGCTGAAAAGGGGAGTGATAGAGCGACTTTGGTAGGTGTCTGGCCTCCAGCCAGGGTCAAACCACCACACATACCTTTACTTTGATTGGAGTCAAAATCTCTCGCTTTGTGCTTAGACATAGACTAACACAAATTCAAAGCACATGATTGGTGGGGAGTTGTCATACCTTGGGGGCAGGTAGCCTTTGGGATGGAGGTGTATTTCCATATTATAATGACATCATAATTAGCAAAGTTTAGTACTGGACGACAGTTTGTCAAATACGTGACAAGTTGTTGATTCAGGGTGACAAATATACAGCTTGTTGGTTCTATTTAACCTTCAGGTTCCTGTTATCACAGAGTCTAGCCACCTCATCTCTCCTCCACTCCATCCTCTGTGCAGCTAGCTCAAAGCTGGAATTTCAAGCTCTTGATGTTACCAACATTCAATATTGCCTTGGAGCTTGTTTGTGAAGAAAGGACATCTTGATAACGAAGCTGAGAAAGTGGGGGATAGATAAGCGAACAGTGAGGGGGCTGACAGGCTGAGCTCAGTGATCAGTGGAGCAATCTGGCTGGAGACTTGTGACTAGCGATGTTCCCCAGGGGTCAGCATTGGGTCTAGTCTAGTTTAAGATCTTCATCTACAAACTTGGTGAGGGAATAGTGTCCACCCTCAGCAAGTACACTGATGATACAAAGCTGGGAGGAGTGGGTGACACACAGGAATATTGCACTGCCATCCAGTGAGACCTGGACAGGATGGGGAGCTGGGCAGTGAGAAACAATATGAGTTTTAATAAAAGCAAGTGTAGGGTTTTGCACCTGGGAAGGAATAACCACATGTATCAGGGCAGGCTGGGGGATAACCTATTGGAGAGGAGCTTTGTGGAGAAGGACCAGGGGTCCTGGGGGATGACAGGCTGGCCATGAGCCAGCAGTGTGCCCCAGAGGCCAAGAAGGCCAATTGGATCCTGGGATACGTTAAAAGGAGAGTGGCCAGCAGGTCAAAGGAGGTGATCCTCCCCCTCTACTCTGCCCTGGTCAGGCTTCTTTTGGGGTGCTGTATCCAGTTCTGGGCTCATCAGTAGAAAAAACACAGGGATTTTCTGGAAAGAGTCCAGTGGAGGGCCACAAAGATGATTTAAGGGCCTGGAGCATCTCCCCAGTGAGCAAAGACTGAATGAACTGGGGCTGTTCAGCTTTGAGAAAAGAAGATTGAGAGGGGATCTGGTCAATGTTTATAAATATCAGAAATGTGGGACAGAGGGAAATTGCCAGCCTCTTCTCAGTGGTCTGTGTGGACAGGACAAGAGGTAATGGCCACAAGTTGGAGCCTAGGAAGTTCCACACCAATATGTGGAAGAACTTCTTCACAGTGAGGGTGGCAGAGGACTGGAACACACTGCCCAGAGGGGTTGTGAAGTCTCCTCTGGAGATATTCAAGACCCATCTAGAGAGCTACCTGTGTGACCTGTTCTAGGGAACCTGCTTTGGCAGGGGTCTTGGACTCAATCATCTCTAGAGGTCCCTTCTGTGAATCTGTGAATGTGTGATGTTTAGGAACTTTTGGCATTTGGCATATCAGTTGCTTATCACCCTGGGAATGCTGAACTTTTCTTTAAAATGTGAAAATAAGTTTAGTTTGTAAGTTACCCCCAGCAATTATTCCACAGGTATAGTAGTCAACAGGAAATTATAATGCTCATTCAAAATTCTGTGATTTCTGTAGTTTCTTCCGAGGTAATGTGGCAGACAGTTAAAGGTTGCCTGAAGTTTTGATCCAGTCCTTAGTACATATGTTCTGTGACTGTGAGCTCTTTCCTATTGTTTTATTTCTGCCAGGAGTCCCTTTGCAGGCACTTGACTCGTGCATAGATGCTGCAAGGCACAACTGAATAGAATACAATCCAATAAAACAACAAAACAAACCAAAGAATACAACAGTGGGAGAATAAATATTCCATGGAACTCGCACCAAGGTTACGTGTTTAACAGTTTTCCACTTTATTGTCAATCATTTGAATCTCTTAGAGTGAGGGCAGACATTTTTATAGCACTTTCTGTTTAGCATTGGACATTTGAAGTGGCATGGCAGAAAGGAAGGCGAATTTTTAGCTATAAATTGTGTTTTGCAATGCGAAAGCTGCATAATAATGAATGATATAAGTTTTTTTCGATTTCCATTTTTCTTCTTTACCCAAGAAAGGACCAAATCATTCTGAAAACATATTAGAAGTCAATGACAAAGTAATAGAAAATACTGACATTTGGAAATATCTTTCTGAGAAAGTTCTCTAAGTGCTAGTTTTCAGAATCTATTCAACCCATGTAGATAAACCTGGAAGGAAGGAGCACAGCTGATGTCCTTCATACTGATTTAAAAATTGAATCTTGTTAATATGAAAAAAGCAGTGGATAAATATTTTTTTCATCACCAGAATTCTATATTTTTTCCAGATTGTTATTTAGTAGCATTATTATTGATAATAACTATGAGTAATATCTTCATATTTATACAGTGCCTTTTCTCTCAGAAGGTCCCAGTACCTGGGCACTAAAATCACTTTTCTAATCATGGGGATGCATCCTTGATTTTTATCTGTGACCTGTGATGCTATATAGCAAACAAGGAGACAAATCCCATGAATACTAAAGCATTTCATGCAATCCAATTTGCTCTTGTGAGAAAAATCTTCAGTTTCAAGCTTTTGTACAAAGAAGCACAATAGCACAGGCTAACTTGGAATACTTCAGAAACTTCAGGATAGCAATGTCAAAAATGTGTTCCGTGTTAAAAAGTTCAGCTTGTACTTAAATATACATCTACCTGATTTCAGCTTTGCCATCAGTGAGTCATCTAGCTGAGTCATTTTTCTGTGTCCTCTACAGGTATTGGAATGAGGGAAATGTCTTCAGGACATCCCTAATCTCAGCCTGAGTTCAATATCTAAGTGACTGATCATGAAGAACCCTCTATAGTCATTGTCCACTGAATGTACATGAAGTCAGTCAAATGAATTATTCAAATACCCAGCTTCTAGAGGTGTAAAATGAATTGAAATGGGTCTCTACTTAAAGTCAACAATATATTGTTGGAATGTCTGTTTCATGACTGCAGATAATTTATAAGATACATGTGTTTGTGTGTGTGTGTGTTAAGGTCCAGTCCTGTTTAATGTCTTCATTGACGACCTTGATGAGGGAATAGCATCCACCCTCAGCAAGTGCTGATGATACAAAGCTGGGAGGAGTGGCTGACATGCAGGAACACTGCGCTGCCATCCAGAGAGACATGGACAGGCTGGAGAGCTGGGCAGGGAGAAACCAGATGAAATTCAACAAAAGCAAGTGTAAAGTCTTGCACCTGGGGAGGAATAACTGCTTTTATCAGTGCAGGCTGGGGGATGACCCACTGGAGAAGAGCTCTGTGGAGAAGGTCCTGTGGGTCCTGGTTGACGACAGGTTGGGTATGAGCCAGCAGTGTGCCCTGGTGGCTAAGAGAGCCAATGGGATCCTGGGATGCATCAGGAGGAGTGTGGCCAGCAGGTAGAAGGAGGTGATCCTAACCCTCTACTCTGCCCTGGTCAGGCCCCACCTGGAGTATTGTGTCCAGTTCTGGGCTCCCTGGTATAAAAAAGATGGGGACCTCCTTGAGAGAGTCCAGAGAAGGGCTACGAAGATGATTAAGGGGCCTGGAGCATCTCCCCTACGAGGAAAGGCTGAGTGAGCTGGGGCTGTTCAGCCTAGAGAAAAGAAGACTAAGGGGGGACCTAATCAATGTCTATAGGTATATTAAGTATGGGATGCAGAGGGAATTAGCCAGCCCCTTTTCAGTGCTCTGTGGAGACAGGACAAGGGCCAATGGCTGCAAGTTGGAGCACAGGAAGTTCCACACCAACATGCGGAAGAACTTTTTCACACTGAGGGTGACAGAGCCCTGGGACGGGCTGCCCAGGGAGGTGGTGGAGTCACCTTCACTGGAAGTATTCAAGACCCGTCTGGATGCCTGTATGTGCAATATGTGCTAGGGAGCTGCTTTGGCAGGGGGGTTGGACTCGATGATCTCTCGAGGTCCCTTCCAACCCCTACAATTCTGTGATTCTGTGGTTCTGTGACATACATAATGATTATGAATGTATGTGCCTAAGGTACATAGGAAAGTACTTAAGAAAGTACTCAAGAAGGGGCTTCACACAGATGATAAAATTTGTGAAACTCAAAACTTGTCTCAAGTTTCCTCTGTGATGAAAAACTGTACAGAGAACAATGACTAATGGGGAGGGTGGGAAAGGGAGAGAGACACCAAAGCAAAAACACCAACAAACCAAATAAAACCCTCCTCAAAACCACAACGGGACAAGAAAAAAATATATTTTTAGTTACAAATATCTACTTGTAAGCTAGATATAATTGGCTGAAGTATTAAGCTTGAACACCTGAAGTGAATATGTAACCTTTTCAGAACTTGTATTTTATAATGAAGGCTTTTGTAGAGATTGTCTTCCTCAGAGTTCTTGCTATTGCTCAAGGAAAAGTATGTGCTTTATGAAAGAAATAATCCAAACACAGTAAGAATCTTGCAGCTGAGTGTTATTTCCATTGAACTGTGAACTTGAGGTTGAAGGTAAGTTTTACACTGACTTGACTGTAGTTGTCACGTGAACTGCCCATTTTGTAGAAATATTAGAACACAGAGAAGCACATTGAGAATACCTCTATGCCTGAAGGAGAAGGGCAGGCTTCATACATTGTGTTCGTTTTCTTTGGGGGGATGGGGCGCGAGGTGGGGGGAAAGAAGACAGAGTAAGCAGAGGTAAAAGTACTTATTTTGTTGAAAAAATATGAAACTATTTCAAAACCAGAAAGTTGAATCTTCCTGTACAGTTAATACAAATGGCCAGTGGAAAATTCCTATATAATCGGTTCGTTAGAGGCTCAGAAAGCATTTATTTAAAAAAAACCCAAAAACCACAACCAAACAAACTTCACCCACAGTGAAGATGGGGGAAGGAATGGAGAATAGTGAGGCTGAAGCATGGGACAGAATGAATAATTTTAGGTATATTTGTGTTCTAAACTGGCATAGGACCCCGATACAGCCTTTTTGAGGCTACTGTAGATGGGCTGCCTGAACTTCTACTGTGAGATCCCATCGATCCTAGAAAAGTAACAGTGCAAAACATTATTTATAGTACATCTGCACTAGTAATTTAAGCATATCCAGGATTTCTCTTTGGAACTAATATGAACAGGAATGGAGCAATCAACCCTGCTTCAGAGCAGGCTGTCATGCTGAGATCACTTATAGAGGGAATTCTTGGAGAAAACCGCCCTATAAACATTAACTTAGTTCAAATATTTGTGCATGTGACAATGCTTAATTTCTTATAGTAGATTAAGACTTTAGAACTGTTCTCCAAGGCAACAGAAATGGAAATCATTACAACTCATGATTACATTTTTGACTTGGACCAAGTCTCTGAGGAAAATATCTTGATTTGAGATGTTGGTAAGAGAAAAGGTGATGAGACCTCTTCATATTGCAGGGGAAGTGATGGAGAGGGAACTATTTGTTATCCCATTTTAGCAGACTTCTTGACACTAAGTTCACATAACTGTGATGAGGATACTGTAGAAAAGGAAGGAAAATGGAAGTTTGGATCCTTGGGGCTTTTTTGGTGTCATAGAATCATAGGGGTTGGAGGACATGTTGAGAGATCATCGGGTCCAACCCCCCTGCCAAAGCAGCTCCCTAGCTCATATTGCACAGATAGTCATCCAGACGGGTCTTGAATATCTCCAGTGAAGGAGACTCCACCACCTCCCTGGGCAGCCTGTCCCAGGGCTCTGTCACCCTCAGTGTGAAAAAGTTCTTCCGCATGTTGGTGTGGAACTTCCTGTGCTCCAACGTGCAGCCATTGGCCCTTGTCCTATCTCCACAGAGCACTGAAAAGGGGCCAGCCATTTCCCCCTGCATCCCATACTTAATATCTCTATAAACATTAATAAGGTCCCCCCTTAGTCTTCTTTTCTCCAGGCTGAACAGTCCCAGCTCACTCAGCCTCTCCTCACAGGGGAGATGCTCCAGGCCCCTTAACCATCTTCTTAGCCCTTCTCTGGACTCTCTAGAGGAGATCCCTGTCTTTTTTATATTAGGGAGCCCAGAAGTGGACACAATACTCCAGGTGGAGCCTGTGTCCAAAGCAAGCTGAAAGAGACAAGAGCCAAATGAGCAGGAAACTCATTTGAGGAAGCTGGATTTTGCCAGATTGGCACATTTCTTGAATAGCTTCATGTCACAATTTAATGGGTAGAAAGAGCCCCAAACTCATATTGCAATCTTTTTGCAATATTTGCACTAATCACAGTTAAGTTTTACAGCTTGTTGATGAACAAGTTACCAGCAGCTGCTTTCTAATCCAGCACTATATTTAACAAACAAATTGCAACAAACAAGGAGTGGTAAGAAATAGGAAGAAGAAAGTGCAGTTCGCAGGCAGAACTGAGAACAGGACATATTGTTATGCTGATTGTTCCTTTAAGCATGGATAATCATGTACAAGGATGCATTCACTTTAAGAGGATTCTCCATGTGGAAAATGCTCTTGAAAGGCTTAAACACCATGAATGATCATAGTGTCAGGGGGAAAGCAAAAGGAGGATGGTAAAGGAGAAGAGAGCTTTGCAATTTGATGTAGACATGATTAAGGATATTCTGAGTAGGGCCAAACAGTCCTGACTAATGCAGTGAAGGTTAAGCTGTCTTTCCAATAGAGGAAAGCATCTTTCTTGATGTTCTCGGTTAGTAACTAAATGCCTGCCTAAACTGGTGTGGCTTCAAATTTGAGAAGTCAAAAAACCCAGGTGGGAAACTAGCAAAATTATTTGTGCAATTTAGTAGAGGTCCTGAGGAGGAGATGAAAACTATTTCCAATGTGTATAGATTATAAAGCTCTTTCTCCCTTTCATCTGCACTGAGACTGTGCAGAGTCTGTCATGACAGCAGCAGTGCTATGCAGAATCCAGAGACAGTGAGGACAGGAGCAATATAAAGTGTGTGCATGAACTGCCTAAGCCAAGGATCCTCAACTGGTACTCAGAAGACCTTTTCACAACCACCTGTGTTTGAGGACATCATCACTTTTTTCAGGAAGATACATGTCATGCTCTTTGTTCCTCCTTAGTTGCGCTGTGTTGGGAAGAATTTCTTGCATCCTCTCTGAAAGAAAAAAAAAAAACCCAAACAACCTTTTATTTTAAAATCAGGTTCCTGGCCTAGGAAACTATAGTCCAGTTGGTCTAGATGTAATAGTAAGCAAGGTTTTAGAATACACTTTGAAAGAAAAAAAATATTGAGGATAGAAAGTTTTACCAAAGATAGATGGCCAAACTGAACTGATATAATTCCACGATAAGATAACTGATTTTCTAGACAAGTGAAATTTAATAGATCTAATCTGCCTGGAGTTCACAAAAACATTTAATACAGTCCATGCTAGAAATTATTATTGAAGCTAGAGGGGATGGGGATTAATTGAGGAGTTAGCTGAGGAGCTATCAATGTGTAAGAACCTGCCCGATGAATTATTAGCAGAGGAGAATAGTATTCTTGATCAGATAGGCTAGAACCACTCTTCCCTTTTCATTACATGGAAAGGGAAGTAAGTTATTTCAGACTGTTGGTGACACAAAGCCAGACACTTTGTCAATACAGAGGGGAATCTGGGTACTGCAGAAAAAGAACAGACTGAGAAATTAAGTATTATTTATAGAAAAAAGTATATTAGGAATGGTACAATGTTTTGTACTGAGGCACAGATCATCTCATTTGCCCTGTATGTTCAAAGTTCTTGAACTGGGTATATGAGAGGAAGGAAGATACAAGAGGATGTATACTGTACATCTTAGCCAATCAGAAGCTTTTGATTGCCAATGTGAAGTCTCAACAAGACAACAACAAGGATAACAACAAAAATAATGTTATTCAAAGGAACCATGACTGCAACTGTACGGGTTAAATGGTGATTTCAAGCATTGTTCCCAGTTGTTGTCTGAAAAATGTCTTAGGAGTAAATAGATTGAGGTATAACAATGATTTTGGAGTGAAGCAGCCATTCTTTGAGAGAGGAGTAAAACAACTCATATGGTTTAACCTGGGAAACTAAGGGCTGAATAAAGGTACAATTTTTCTTTATAAATACATTGAGGTGAGAATATTTGGGCTGCTAAGGAGAAGTTATGCAAACTAAAGCAAATGTTGCTGCAAGAAAATGATCATATTAATTTATTCATAAAAAGTAAGGCTGACAATTAACTTTCTAGCAGGAGAAACAAGATTCACTGGCATGAATGTCTGCAGAGAATTTGGATTATGAAGCTGGTTTATTACCTCAAATATAGGAACAGCTCTGATAACTTGTGATGATAACTGATCTGTCCCTTACCTCTATCTTACATTGCTGGTAAGCAACACCTTCAAATTGTTGTGTCTAGTGGACTCTCACAGGAAGGAATCTGTAGAGTAGCACATTACTGTGTTAGTATATGGTCAGTGTTTTTTCTGGAAACTGTGTATATGGGTTTAAAGATGAAAATTCACCCTGAGATGACTCATTGAAATCACCTGTCTTCACTCTCCTGGCACTGTTACCACACCTGCAGACAAGTTCTGGAAATTAAATTTTTAATTGTTACATACTGCACATAAACAGCTGGAGTCCTTTCCTCTGCTCTACTCTGAAGCAATGAAGTCATAAGAAAATTACATTGTCATCATTTAGCAAAAAAAACCAACCCAAAACAAAACCAAACATAAAATGAAGAAGCTGAGGCAAAAAACTGAGATATGCTGTAGAAGTTGTAGGGAATAGAAAAAAACAAAACAAAACAAATTAAACCAAGAAAAAAAAAGACAAATTAAGATTTCCTTAATCTTTACTTTATGGAATAATCTCAGTGCTAATGATTTCAAACTATAAAATTTTGGGGGATAAGAAACTAGTGAAACACACAGGTTTCCTTTCAGTCTTCCTGTGTCACTTGGGGCAAGCTGCTGAATATAAGGTAGTAAATGAACCCATTGGACCCTCCAGCTTCAGCACTGAACTATCTTTGATAAATATCATGTGTCTTTCTGTCAAAGTGTTTCATAAGCCGTGTCTTGGGTCTGCAGAGTGCCAGTGCAGCATCTTTACACGTGGCAACTTTTGAAGCCTACATTTTGAGCAGGCAGCAGAGCAGAGCTAGTCGACAGGCAAAGCTAACTCCAGGACTGTGTCTGAACTCTCTTCTCTCTCTAATGTGAAAAACCACACAAGCACTAGGTTGGAAAAAACCTTGGAGATCATCAAGTCCAACCTGTCCTTTACTAAACCATATTCCTAGGCACCTCATCTACCCGTCTTTTAAATACATACAGGGTTGGTGACTCAACAACTTCCTTGGGCAGTCTGTTCCAAAGTCTAGTAACCCTTTCAGTGAAGAATTTTTTCCTAATGTCTAATCTAAAACTGCTGTGGCACAGCTTGGGTCAATTCCGCTTATCCTATCACTTGTCACTTGGGTGAAGAGACCAAGACCATCTCTCTACAACCTCCTTTCAGGTAATTTTGGAAGTGTTAAGGTCCCCCCTCAGCCTTCTCTTCTCCAGGCTACATAAATCCAGTTCCCTCAGCCACTCCTTGTAAGGTTTTCTCTTCAGTCCCTTCACCAGCCTGGTTGCCCTTCTAAATATCCGAGTTAACATTGCACATCAGAAATCTGTCCAAGATCAGAAGACTGGGATATGTCCTGATAAAGATAGATAACAAGATGTGTTGGTACAGTCTGTACAAGATAAAAGCTAATCAACAAAAAGCACCAAACAGACAAATAGAGACTTAGGCTAAATCCTGCTCAGTGTGTGTTCCTGGATCAACTTTGCACTCTTAGGTCTTACTCTGGATAAACTGTTGACTACAATTCTAACTTTAGGCCAGATCCATGACCTTCTACATGTGAGACAGAACCATTTTCAAAATCTAAATCTGTCACTTGTCTACTCCAAATTGAAAGAAATGGGTTATGTGCCCTTGCCTATTCTACCTCCAACTTCTATTGCCGTGTAAAGGAGATACAGGCATTAAAGACAGTGGAACCACTAGCCTAAAAACAGATCATTTTTTTGATGTGGCAGTGACATAAATTTTGCACTCTCACCTTTTGGCTAATGAACACATGCAAGTACGGAAACCTTTCTCTACATTGAGACAAATGTACACAGTCTACTCTGTGGACCACACTATATAATCAAGTCAAGTCAGTTACAGAATCATAGAATCATAGAATGTGTAAGGTTGGAAGGGGCTTTTAGAGGTCATCTAGGCCAACCCCCCCAGCAGTAAGCAACAACATCTCTACCAGATCAGGTTGCTCGGAGTCCCATCAAGCCTGATCTTGAATATGCACAGGGATGGGACCTCCACTACCTCTCTGGGCAGCCTGTTCCAGTGATCTACCACCGTCATATTGAAGATTTTTTTTCCAAATATCCAACTTACATCTCCCCTTTTCTAGTTTGAAACTTGTCCTACTGCTTCATGCACTCAAAACCAGTTCTTCCTCAGCTTTCTTATAGGCATCTTTCAGGTACTGGATGGTCTCGCCAGAGCCTTCTCTTTTCCAAGATGAACAAGCTGAACTCTCTCAGCCTGTCTTCATAGGAGAGGTGCTTCAGCCCTTTGATTATATTTATGGCCCTCATCTAGATGCACTCCAACAGGTCTATGTTGTTCTTGTGTTAAAGGCTCCAAAGCTGGACACAGTATACCAAGTGAGGTCTCACCAGAGCAGAGTAGAGGGGCAGAATCACCTCTTTCTATCTTCTAGCCACACTTATTTTGATGCAATTATAGGGCAGACGAATTGATCCACTCTTACTGCAGTTAGGAAAATAGGGATGCAAATAGAAAAAAAGAAGATTCAGAGTGATCTTAAGTCTATTTTTATGCTACGCTGTTTATAACCCTCCCAAATTATAAACCCAAATATTTTAGAAGTAAATCCAAACTGAAGAATTCTGGATTACTTCCTTTATCTTGGGGACATAAATCCTTTTTTGATACTGGGAAACATTTCTGCTCTAATCTCCTTGCACTTCAGTCCCTTACTCAGAAGAACAGAAAAAGAAAAAAACAACCTACTTCATACTGTATAGAAAAGTATATAAAATATTAAATTCTGTTCTGATACAGAGATGATATATGTATATGTGTCTGCATCAGTGATAGCTAGTAGAAGTGACGTCTGCATGAATAAACATAAACAGCTTCAGTCCCTACAGCAGCACTGTCCCCTCTCTCACATTGTCACCAAGTTTCTAAACGGTCATGGCCTGCACGACTCTTTGAAGACTATATATTGGAAAGGGCAAACTCTTGCTATTCTTCTGTGCTGTACACTAAGCCCTTTCTGCCCCCATTACTCTTTGATCTTTTGCAAGGTTATCCTGTTATGAATTATAGGATGTAATTAAGGAAGATGGCTTTAATCCTTCTCTTTGTAAATGTACAATCTATTTATACAAGAACTAGCTACCAGATATTGTGAATTTTGTACAGTCTGTATCAGAGGGTGACCAAACCAATTTCACTGGACAGAATAAATCCTCCTTACCCTTACCCTTCAAATTTTAAACTGAACTTGATCCAAACATCCTTTTTTCCAGTTTAGAAAAAGCTTCATTCATTTTTAGGTTTCCTTTTCATTAGAAAATGCTATGAAAAAGATTGTTCTCACTGCATTCAATTGAACCACTGCCTGAAGTAGAAGGTACCAGAAGTACTGTTAGGAAACTCATGCTTGGACTGATCTCCAGGCAGGGTTGTCTGGAGATTTTCATCTTTATATCAGAAACATGGGGGCCAGCAGGTCTAGGGCATTAATTGCCACCCTGTACTCAGAACTGGGGAGGCTGCACCACAAGTGCTGTGTTTTGGGCCGTTCACTACAATAAAGACATTGAGATGCTAGAGCATGCCCAAAGAAGGGAAACAAAGCTGGTGAAGGACCTAGAGCACAAGTCTTATGAGGAGTGAATGAAGGAAGTGGGGTTGTTTAGCCCAAAGAAAGCGGGCTCAGGGGAGATGTGATTGCTTGCTACAACTACCTGAAAGAAAGGAGGTTGTAGCGTGGTGGCTGTCAGACTCTTATCCCAAGTAACAAGTGATAGGACAAGAAGAAATGGCTTCAAATTACACCAGGGGAGGTTTAGATTGGATGTTAGGAAAAATGTCTTCACAGAAAGGGTTGTCAATCACTGGCACAGGCTGCCCAGGGAGGTGATGGAGTCACAATCTCTGGAAGTATTTAAAAGATGTGTAGATGTGGTGCTTAGAGACATGGTTTAGTTGAAGACTTGGCAGGTGATAACTTGACCTACCGTCACCTTGATGAGTAGTCAGTATACAGTCAAAGCTTGCACTTCAGCATACATGTTCCTTCATCCTCCAGTTTACATAGACATTGCAGGGACACTTGAATGTAAATTTTAGCTTCTTTCAGTAACATTTAGAAACATCTTCCCGATGTTAGGCATTATAAAACCATGGGAAGAAAGAACTGTGCCCCTAGAACTTCAATTTGACATTAAGAAAGGATAACACTGAGATGGAAGCAGAGCAGTGGGAAGTGGTTTTGTACCTAGCTTTGGCGCTTTGCCCAGACCATTCAACAGCTCTATTTACACCTGTGGTCTATGTTGTTCTTTGCTATCTGCACTAGTATGTAATGATAAGGGTATGGAGTGTCTAGGCCTTCAGCCAGGGCTGCAGTGATCCTGTCTCTGCTATACACTGAGGTACAGAGTGATTTATAAAACATGCACACGTTACTATGCTACACACTCCCTCAGATCAAAGAAAATTGGTCCAGTCTCCTCAGAACCTTCTGACACCATTGGATGACAGACTGAGCATAAAGTTTTATGCATCTATAAATTGTTGTGCTCCTGCCCCAGACATGATGGAGATCATCTATGGACAGGAACGGGTTGGCGGGGGACTGATATGCTGCCGGGGAATCCTTAACATCTGCTGGAGTATGGCAGGGTGATGTAGTGACCTCTACATAGGTAAATCCTATAGAAATTAATTCTGGGATAAGCCCAGAGAGACACTACTGATTCTGACAGAATTATTCTGGATGCATAGCCATGTAACTGAAAGCAAAAAGTGGCCCGACGTGTAATCTGCTTTGGGATGAAAGGCACTATTTAAATGGAAGATGTTATTATTATTATTATTTCCATTCTAGGGCTAGTGAAGCCTGTAGCTTTCATCTTCAAGCAGAAGGGGAGGGTGGAAGGAGAGTGATCTTTTTTTTTTACTTTAATGATAGAAAAAAAAATTAAACAAGATGTAAGGATGCCATTCAAAGTAAATGTCAGTGGGAAAGTAAAATAAAAAAGAAGGAAAAGGGAAAAAAAAGAAACAAGAAACCAAGCAAAACTAAAGTAGATTTGACCTCAAAGGAGCTGAAATTGAGTTAAAGTTTACTACTGAAGTCAGGTTTCCCTTGGGGGGTAGTCTGCCATTTAAGCTATTTTTTCTCTCTTAGTTGTACAGTGTAATTCCTCTACTATGGTGCTATAGGTCAAAAAAGAGCTCTACTACAGCCAGACTCCAATTTCCATTGCTAGCAAGAAAAACCTCCCCTTGTATAAAACAGCTTAGTATTATTTTGCAGAAGAATTGTCTCCTAAATGCTACCTTACAATGAAGAAGGCAACCTATACCCTGGTAGTCTGAAGCAAAAGCTACTTCTTCAGTGCACTAGCTCTTGACAGATCATTCTCCTGAGTCTGCTACAGACTCACTGTGTGACTCTTCATCTGCATTTTGTGCTTAAAAAAAGTGCTTTCAATGTATCCATTTAATTTTTAGAGGGTGACTGTTAGTTTTCTTTTCTCTTCACCTTTCCTTGAATTACATTCTTTCCTTCTTATCCCTCTCTTCATGCACAGTCCTACACAAAAGCATCTCTTCTGTTGAGATGAAAACCCACACAGACTGATGACTGATTCGACTGTGCCAGAGGCACAATTAAGCAGCTTTTAGTCCTGACACTGATAATGAAAGAAAGGAGCAAACTGACACTAATCAAACAAACAAACAAACAAAAATACACCAGAAGACTCCACGTATATGCTTTCTCTCAGCTATAGTACTTGACAGTGCTACTTGTAACAGCAGGTGATAAGGAAGCCTCAGACAGAAGAGTGATTTTTAAGTTAATGGTGCCCCTTTAAAGACACACAGGGAGACTATATACCCTACTGTGCTGGCATCAAGCTTCATTTTTCCTTGCCTTCCCTGCTCTGAAAACCAGCTTGCTGCTGCCATAGCATAACCCCTGGCAGAGCCTCTGTTAGGGAACTGTCTGCAGACTGATGTTGCTTGTGGATGCTGAGGGGGTGTGATCTGTCGGTAGGGAGAAGAGTGGGTTGAGCCCAAAGGGTTTTGTGCTGTATGGGGGTACTAGAGGGTTTTGTGGGAAAGTGAATGTTTCTGAAATGTCCACAGTTTACATGTGAAACTATTCAGGCCTCTATCTATCTACCTGAAAGTTAAAGTATATCTCAACTATATTCTTTTGGGTTGTCCTTTTTGCTAAGTTTTCCTCAAAAGGTTGGCATAGGTATGTTAAAACCTAGTCTATTGTTTTATTTATTTAACAGCTGAAGAACCAGGTTTTCCACTGTTCAGACCAAATTTTTTCACTGCAGCATTTTTCAGTGCTCTGTTGTTCCTACTATCAATTGCTTTTTTGGTTAGGCCAACATATCCAACTAAAGGACCAGAAATCCTGCTATTTTTAGCATCTGACTATGAAATCAAAAAGTCATTTGGTATGGAGACAAGAAGGTGAAATGAGGACAAAAAAAAGGGCTTTTTTTTATTTTCTGTCTCACTGTGAAAAACACACATTCTCACAGCATTTCAATATAGACAAAGGGAAATAGTAGAAATTAACAACTCTCAAGATCCTGTTTACCTGTAAACCAGTCAGATTTCTATATCCTGACTGTCCTTGCTATCAGCTTGTTTGTCTGTGTAATGGGGGCAATATTTTCAGTGAACTCAAGATCGTCCACAGCAGTCAGGAGGTGATGGGTCCACTACTGATCCAGACCTTGTGTTGCTATAGGCATTCCTCGCCTTCAGCAAAAGACAGACACTGATAGATGCCAGCTAATGACAATCCTGTTTCTGTACGCTACCTTCTTCCTTGCAACTTTTGTATTTACCTTGGGAAAGGGGAGAGCTGGAAGAAGGCTTATTTTGATGTTCTGTTTACAACTTCCAAAGACAGCATGGTAGTGTCAGTGCAATAGGTATGATTTTACATGTCACTCGGGATCAGATTTACAACTACCACAGTCACCAGTACTGAGAGGTAAAGCCCACACTGAACACTGGGTTAATTCACCTTCCTGAGATGTTTATCATCCAGCTGAGGTTTATACTAGTTGAAATTACAAATGCACTTCTCCTTTTGCTAGGCTATCTTGATTATCAGTGAAGACATGAAATAGGCAAACAGAAAATTGAAGCCTCTCTATCCCATTCATAAAGACTGGTCTATTGCCATTAGAAACTCCAAAGTTAAATGTAAGTTAAAATGCTGCCATGTTGAGACAATTCATCAGCATAGCATGTGAAGGAGGGCACCATAAGGCACCTAGGTAGAATTCAAGCCTATGGCTGACGTTCACTGCTTAGGTTTGTACTATATCTACTCTTAAATATGAAGTGCAGGTAAAAAACAGCCTGAACAGCAACATATGCTTGATTTGGGCAGAATCCTAAAACCTTGAAAAATGAGTTTTCTGATGTGATCAGTGAACAATCTACTTTTGGGTTGGTTTGTTTTTTGTTTTGTTTTGTTTTTCCAAGGAATCCTATGATAAACCCATCTTGTCTTCTGAAATCTTCTGAAACCAGCACATGTTAGCTAACACTAACTGAGAATCATAGCTGGAGTACTGGGATTCAAAGCATAGACCAGAGAGTGGTACTTCCCACAGTGTGGAATTATACTCTGGAACTCAATACCACAAAGTATTATGGACAGTGAAAGTTTTTGTGACTTCAAAAGGCAACAGGGGAAAATATTGGAAGAAAAATCCACTGAGGATTGTGAAATATAAAGATTCTGTGTTTGATGGTACAAGTCCCAGAACTGCAATTTATTAAGGTCTAAGAGAGTAGAAGTACCAGTCAGTACCTGACTTGTTATACTCTTTCTTAGGTATTGTTTATTGATCGCTGTCATGGACAGAACTTCAATCTGACCCAGTAAGTCATTTCTCCTGCACTTATATCACCAAATTGGAAGGAAAAAAACAGAGGAAAGAAAAAAAAAATGCCAAAAATTACTCCAATTACGCTTACAGCCTGGGGCAGAAAATTAACCTTGATTTTTTGATATGCAACCATGTTCCAAACCCAAGGACCACCCTCACTGATCATGAGTCATGCTAACAGACTGATGGAGTCAATACAGCTGTTCTGTTGAACAATTTGTCACTGTCACACAATAAAGGGAAACAAGATCAGGACCTTCAATGTTTACTAAGGTTCCTAAGCCTTTGAGGTGACCTACTTCCATGTGGTGATTTATGGTTTCCCAATGTCACCAGGTGGAATTTTATGGTTTTGATTAATTTCCTTTTAGATTTTTGCCTTCTTTGATCATGAAACTCAGAACACAATCTGTGAGCAGTGAGAGGAGAGGGTGAGGGAGAAAGGAAGGGAGGAACCTAAACAAGTCAGTCTCTTTCCTTTGGTTCCTCTGACCCAAATCCACCCAGCCTTAACTGCATAGATTTGTGTTTGAAAAGCTACTTCTCAGTTCCTGTTTGCATGAGCACAAAATATTCTATGTTGCTCTTTTAAGAGGACCTTGTTTTACACAGGATTTTAATACAAGCATCCAACAAGGTCAAAAATAGTGACCCTTTGAAATGAAAAGATTAACATTTTTATAGATAGGAGAGGAAAATAGGCAACTTGCACTGGAGCATGAGAATTCTATCGTGTTTTTTTCTTCTTTTTCTTTTTTTTTTTCTTTACAACAAATAAGGTTTATGGATTGCAAAGAGGAGACTGCCCCATTAAAAAAAATAAGTCTTTTACAGTATTTTCCAATTTAAAGCTGCATGCAAGTAGCAGTCAGGATCATCCAAGAAAAGTCTGACTCACTAGTTTTTCAATTTAGTTTGTTAATAGCCTGCCTTTCATAAAAGCATCAAGCACAATAACAAAAATACCTAAATCAATAGGATGATGCAGCAATGCCTCACAGAGATGATATTTTTGAAATAAATATATACCATTCAGCCTGGTTTGCTTGACATCAAATTTATATACTCAATAAGAAAGCATAATTAATGGTCCCAAACTGTATTTTCTTTCACCTATTTCACATCTTAAGAAGCCAAGGGTTTTGTCAAAAAGAGGGGGGAGGAAGAATGGAGAAAGTGTTCCATTCATAAATGAAATGAACCTATTAAAAATGACTCTCTCCCCAGTTCCCTATCAATGTCTCCTGGGGACTGGTGTGTATTTTATTAAGTAACAGAAGTGTGGAACGTGCTTGCATTTCACAAGGTCTGTAGCCAGGTGATTTATCTTCTCTATTTTCCCCTGCCTACTCCCTGGGTATTCACTAATTTTGAGGGAACAAAGGAGATGAACTAGGATCCCAAATTTCTTATTCGTGTTGACACATATGTACTAGTGTCCATCCTATCTATTTGCCCCTCTGTCCACCGTGTAGACCTATAATCAAATTTAATTATCTACTTTGAGTTTCAATGTTATCTAAAGACTTCTAAGATGTGAAGCAGGGTGTCCCATGTAACTTGGAGAAGAAGAAATTGTTGGAAAGTCTTGGCTGCAGATAGGTGTCAACTGTCTCTAAGAGGGAAAAGACTCCTAGCCCAAGAGCTGGCAGTCCTTTTTTACAAGGTTAAAACCTTGACTCTATTTTGAGTTTTAATTCTGTTCTCTGAGAATTGCAAAGAACTTACCACAATAAAACACCTAGTAACTGGACGTCACTCAGGGGTTAAGCCCAGCTGACCCAGGCACCCAGAGTGAACTGAAGTTCAGTTGGAATGCAAGGGGGTTTAATCTCTGCCAAATTAAGTCTTGTCTAGGTTGTGGATCGTGACAACCCCCCTAATGAAACCTTTTAATATCCCTCTAGGAAACAGTAGGGAAAATTTCACATTCCTGCCAGAGGTTTGAGGAAGGGCTTCTCTAAAAAGGTGGTAAGTCAAAAAGCCCAGTTACAGTGCCTATATACTATTGCATGCAGCACGGGTAATAAGAAGGAGGAGTTGGAAACTGTCATGTCCTTTGAAAATTATGACCTAGTTGCTATCGTGGAAACATGGAGGGATGAGTCCCACAGCTGGAATACCCCTGTAGAGGGGTATCACCTTTTTAGAAGGGATAGACTAGGTAGGAAGGGTGGGAGAGGTGCCCTCTGTGTTAAAAAGGAGATAGACTGTGAGGAGCTGCCTCTAAGAAGTGTTTGGGGGCAGACTGAGAGCTTGTGGGTCCGAATTAATGATGGGAACAATAATGGACAGCTAGTGATAGGGATCTATTACAAGCCACCTGATCAAGGGGAGCCTGCTGACAACCCTTCTGCCTTCAGCTTCAGAAGGCATCATGCTTGCAGGCACTCATCCTGATGGGGGACTTCAGCCACCTGGATATCTGCTGGGAAAACCACATGGTGAGCTGCAAGAGATCGAGCAGATCCCTGGAGTCCATAGATGATAACTTTCTTGTTCAAATAGTAGACAGAACAAAAAGAGGCAAAGTGCTTCTGGACATAGTGCTCACCAATGTTGGGGAGATCATTAAAGGTGGCAAGATTGGAAGCAGCCTGGGCTGCAGTGACCATGCCCTGGTTGAGTTTGTGATCTCAAGGAATGTGAGCCTGACAAAGAGTGGGATCAGGAGAGAAAACTTCAGTCTGTTAAAGGAATTGTTGGCCTAGATCACCTGGGATGTGGTCCTTAGAGACAGAAATATTGAGGAAAGCTGGCTACTCTTCAAGGATGCCTTTCTCAGGAAGGAGAACTGGCTGCAACAGATGTGCAGAAGGCTGAAGTACTGAGTTAATTCTTTGCCTCAGTCTTCGCTAGAAGTCAGGACTCTCAAAATTCTCAAGTCCATGAACCTTGCATCCTTGAATGTCTAGGTGGAAATTGGGGGAATAAATCCACTCCACACTGTAAGGGCAGAGCAAGTCCAAGACCGCCGCATAAGACTGGATCTCTATAAGTTTATGAGGCCGGATGACATGCATCCCAGGATACTGAAGGAGCTGGCTGATGTGGTTGCTGAGCCACTCCCCATCAGATTTGATAGGGCTGTCAAGTGAGGTCCCTGGGGACTGGAAAAAGGGTCACATCACTCTCATTTATAAGAAAGGGAGTAATGAGGACCTAGGGAACTGCAGGCCGGTGAGCCTCACCTCTGTGCCTGGGAAGATCATGGACCAGATCCTCCTGGATAACGTTAGAACATATGAGGGATGAGTGCATGTTGTGGTTTGGCCCTGGCTGGAGGCCACATGCGCACCAACATCTCTCTATCACTCCCCTTTTCAGCTGGACAGGTGAGAAAATATATGCTGAGAGGCTTAGAAGTTGAGATGAGGACAAGTATAGATCAGTGTCAAGGGCAAAACAGACTCAACACAGAAGAAAGGAAAGAAAATTCTCTAAATTATGACAGTGCCTTGCACCCCCAGTGACAGAAGAGTTAGGTAAAGACAAGTGCAACCAGATCTTAAAGCAACCCCCACACCCCTCCCTTCTCAGCAGATTTCATTTTAGTTATGATTTCTCTCACTTCTTCCCCCTAACTGTGGCATGGGGAGGGGTAGGGACTGGGAGAATGGGGGGTTTGGTCAGTTAGTCACAAGTTGTTTTTCTTCTTAGTCAGGCGTGGGGGAGTGAGGTGTGTCAGGCATTCCTCACACCCTTCCACTGCTGCACCGTGGGTTCCCACCCACGGGGACAGTTCTCAGTGAAATTCTCCAACATGACTCTTTCCCCATGGGGCTTCAGCTTTTCACAAGCTGCCCCAGCGTGGGTCACTGCTATGGGGTGCAGTCATAAATCACAAAATGTCTCTCAGTCTCTCAAACCCAGACTGCTCCAGCCTGGTCCCTCACAGGGTCACATGTACCCCCAGGAAACCTGCTCCTGCATGGGTCTCTGTCTCTGTCTCTGTCTCTCTCTCTCTCGCTCGCTCACTCTGTGTCTCTCTCTCTCTCTCTCCACGGGCTGCAAGTGTTGGCAGGGGCTTGCTCCAGCGCGGGTCAGAGCATCTTCTGCGTGTCTCCTTCTGCTCCAGTGTGGGGCCTCTCCACAGGCTGCAGGTGAGGTCTCGTCCTTTTCCATGGGCTGTGGGGGGACACCCGCTCCACCAGGGGCTGCTGGGGCATCTTTCTCTCCGGCACCTGGGGTGTCTCCTACCCCTCTTCTCTGGCCTTGGTGACTGCACAGTTTCTTACATCTTCTCACTCCCTTCTCTGGGGTCAAAAAGTGGCTGCTAGTATTTTTTTCTCCTAAATGTGATTCCCAGAAGCATTGTGACAATTGTTGATGGACTCCAGCCTTTGAGTCAGCTGGTCTACTCTCTCAGGCCTACAGAAAGCTGCTAGCTGGTTCTTGAAGAAGCCACCCCTGCAGCCCCCTTCTTCACCAGAACCCAGCCATGCAAAGCTGCGACAGCATGTGATCCAGGACACCCAGCACAGCTTCAAGGGAAGATGGTGCCTTACCAATCTGGTGACAGCATCAGTGGATAAAAGGAAGGCACCCGATGTCATCTACCTGGACTTGTGCAAGGCCTTTGACACTGTCCCCCACCACATCCTCATCTCTAAATTGGAGAGATGTGGATTTGATGGGTGGACCATCCTGTGGATAAGAAACTGATTGAAAGAACATAGACAAAGGGTGGTGGTCAATGGGTCTATGTCCAGGTGGAGGCCAGTGACAAGCGGTGTCCCCCAGGGCCCTGTCTTAGGACTGGTACGCTTTAGCATCTTTATCAGTGACACCGATGATGGAATTGAGTGCACCCTCAGCAAGTCTGCGGACGACACCAAGCTGATTGGTGTGGTCGACACAATGGAAGGAACAGAAGCCATCCAGAGGGATCTTGACAGGCTGGAAAGGTGCGCCCAGATGAACCTAATGAGGGTCAACACTGAGAAGTGTGAAGTGTAGCATGTGACTGGAGGAATCCCAGACATATTTACAGACTGTGAGAAGTGCCCCTTGAGTTAGCCCTGCTGAGAAGGACCTGGGTATCATGGTGGATGAGAAACTGAACACGAACCATGCTCTTGTAGCTTGGTAGGCCAATGGTATCCTGGGCTCCATCAGAAGAGGGGTGGCCAGCAGGGACAGGGAGGTGATTGTCCCTCTCTACTCTGCCCTCATGAAGCCCCATCTGGAGTGCTGTCCAGATCTGGTGCCTCCAATAGAAGAAAGATGTAGAACTGCTGGAGAGGGTCCAGAGGAGGTCCAGAGGGTCCACGAAGATGATTAGAGGGCTGGAGCACCTCTCCTGTGAAGAGATGCTGAGGTGTTTTTCAGCCTAGAGAAGAGAAGGCTGCGGGGGGACCTCATTACAGCCTTACATTACCTGAAGGGAGCACACAAACAGGAGGGGAATCAAGTTTTTAAAAGGGTAGTCAATGGCAGGACAAGGGGAATGGAATGACACTAAAGGGAGGAAGGTTTAAATTGGATATTAGGGGGAAGTTTTTTACAGAGAGAGTTGTGAGGTGCTGGAACAGGCTGCCCAGAGTGGTGGTGGATGCCCCATCCTTGGAGGCTCATCTTTGCATGTCCCTACTATACTGCGGTGGCATAAAGTAGGGTTGATAGAGATGGAGAGACAGTGATAAAATTCATAAACGTTCCCTTCATGTCTGTGACTATTTAATTTTTTTTGGTTGTCTCTAGCACTGCTTCTAATTTTTTAAAAAAATATTAGTATTTTTTCTATGTCTTTATTCCTACTTTAAATTTACATGAAGCTCTTTTAGGCCATAGGTTGACTCATATCCTGTGTAGGTACAAACTTTGTAGTGGAAACTTACCCCCAGTTTAGGAACTGCATAGCTAATGTTCCCAAACAGGTGAAGCGCCACAGAGGGCTCTTTTATGAATAGGTACATTTCAGTGAGTCTTTGACGGATAATTCCACCAGCACCATTTGAAAATTGGTCCTGAAAAGATCACAGGAAATGACTATGAGTTGTTAAAATGCTGGTCTAGAAGTACTCAAACTCTTTTTTGACCAGAGTACCAAATACTTTGGTTCTGAGGCCAGAACTAGGAAATAGCCACCAATGTTCCCCTTAAGAAGGTAGTAATTTATTATATTATTTTGCCCTTCCAGCCACAATTGTGATTCCATCTTCATTTCTCACTGGAAGCATTTCTGGGAATTGAATTTGACAAGTTGATCCTCCCATGTTTAAGATAGGAGCCAAAGATTTTTGTGCACTTGTTATATACTGTTTTGTGGGCCATACACTCAGATTTTTGCTATGTGCTGTCATTCTATGCTATACATTTGTGACAGGTGGAAATCTAAGACACTCTAAAGGATACTACACTCATGACGCTTCCAAGGTTTCTAACAGATAGCAATAGAAAACTAGAAATATGAGGGACCTGAAGATGTGAAACTGAAATGTAGCCACTTGTAGAAATGTAAAGTAACAGTTAGGTAATCATGTTTTAATCTAAGCTTCGTATTTCAAATTTCAACTAATCAAACATAAGAAATAATTTATGTTGCACATACAGCAAGAATTTGCTTTAGTCAAGGAAAACTGAGGCACCAAAACTTTCATCAATCATTTATGAAGAAACAGATAACATCTAAGATGCTTGACTGCTAGTACTTTCCATGAAGCATGAAACTGGCCTGCATATTGTGGTCAGAAATCATGGCATAATAAGATAAATCTGAGCTCTGATTCACTTTTCATTCAACCTGAAAAACAAACAAACAAGCAGAAAAGCCCAGTATTCCCAGAGGCTTGTGCCTGAGGAAAAATGAAATTAAATTAGAAAAGGGGAAAAAAAAAGTCTTCAGGATTTAGTCCTATACTTTATCAGTGAGGATGTGTTGAATTTCTTTTTTTTCCTTTTTCTTCTTCTTTTTGTGCAGCATTGTCCCAATATCTGGTTGATACCAAACATAGCAACTCATTCATTATCCTGAATATCTTCTGAGCCAAACTCCACCCATAAATAGGGCTGCACTGACTCATAAATCTCTGTGGCTGGATGCCTGAAAATGCGTGTAGAATCCACCACTGGGTTTGGACATAATAAATAATGAAAAATGAGTCTTGGTAGTTGCCATATTTTGTAATGAATTGTAGCTAGGGAAAAGAGACAATGGGAACTATCCTGAAACTTGCAAGATTAGATAGACCTTTTTACAAAAGGACTTATTTATGGTGGAGTGAAATAGTCTTTGCAGAATTTTCCTTCTCACATAATGACTTAAAAACAAACATAGGAATTACCATTAAAAAAACCCCCAAAACACAAACAACAAACCAAAAAGAAAGGTGATACACTTCTATGTCTCCTACAGTGAGTATAATTAGAGTTTCTATAATAGGGTACACATTTCCTTTTATCAAGAATAAGAAATTTCTGTGGAACAATATTGGATACGACAAAATTTTAGTTTTGTAGGGGAAATATTTTTACGTCCATACAAACTTGTTTAAATCCCAGAATGGGAAATTTAGATTATAATCTTCCTTCAGATTCTATTTCTCTTCCAGCATCTATTAAAAATAGCTCATGGGCATATCATAAAAAACAAAATGAAATATCATGATATCCCACAATAAAGTCTTCACTTGAACTCAGTTTTTAATTGCTTTTGTCCCCCGAAAAATCATCATCCTGTACACCATTTTGAAATCTTATGAGTTGCCTTCAGATTCTACACTGAACAATAATTATACAGCTAAATGAATAAGTCAGAATGACATAATATCTGTGGAAGTGTGACTGCTAGTTTCAGCTAGCTCTCCTAGATATTTCCAGTGAAGGTTTAAAACCACAATATAAGAGTCATTAAAATGCCATCAGTTACAGTCACTAAACCATAGTATCTGATGTACTGTTTTATTTTTCTATGCCATATCTTTCATATTGTGCTGTGGCAAGTGTTGACTTTTTAATTGCAGTTGCAGTATGTCATCTAATTGGGCAATATTGCAGTAAGGAAGATGCTCTCCCTGAATCCAGCTGGCAGCTAATTTACACCCAACACAAAAACCAGCTGAAATCCATATTCTTTAAAATGTATAAGGAATGGCAGAAATAACCTATTGCTACAGAAGATCTTTGAGTTTCTATGCTTTTATTTGAAAATTAAGACTGAAAATTCATTTTTAAATAAATGTTTGGGAGTTAGTTCCTACCTTGAGGGAGAAAGAGGCATTATGTTTCAGAAGTTAGTGTGTGTGTCAAAATAAGGACCTTTGCTTCTCATCTTTTACTGTACATTAGTTTTGCTACCTAAAAAGGAGGTGTTCCAAAATCCATTTAGGTGCTGAAATCTGAGAAATCAATATAGAGCACTTAATTTGAAGTTTGCATGATACTTAATTTCAAGTCCGGGGGGTATTTAATTTTTAGTCACCTAATTCAGAAGACAGATGAATAAATACATCTGAATTCTGAAATGTAAAGTTGCAACGTTACCTTGCAGATGCCTAAAAACTTGTAAAAAATCCTACAAAAAAATGAAGAAGTTTTGAAATCCAAGTGAGGATGAATTTGCATGTTCTACATTTGTGTGATTTTAACTTTGAGCATAACATCCAGAATCATTCTGGGCTTTGAACAGCAAAGAAGGCCAATTTAGCCAATAGCACTTTCTCAAGAAGCAAAAGTGCAGAGTTCAAATGTGCAAATTTCCAGTCCCATGAGAGGCCTTCAATTAGTTCAGGAAGGTCTGAGAGTGTTAATCAGAATTAACTGAAATACAAACTTGAGTGGAACGTCCTGAATACCTTTGTGACTGTCCTGGCTTATGATTTAGGTGGTCTTCAATCAGCAGTGCTTACACAATCAACCAAGGTAACTCAATTCATTTGAGGTCACTTACAGGGGTTTTCACCCAAACAGCAGTTCATGGGATTCATACATGTCCTTCTTAAGGGAAACCTAACTGTGATACCCCAAGGCACCACACAACTCCAAGGTAGTGATCTTGAGAAGTACATAATCTTGTTTGGCCAGGAAATCCTCTTGGCTTTTGTTTCATCACCACCCAGCCTGTACTGTTGTGTAAGGTTATTTCATCTCAGATACAATGACAAGCCATCCTGGTTCAGGCCAGGATTGACTTCAGGTCCCCAAGCAGACAGCACAGGTAAGCTGAGCTGGACAAGAATGTTTTCCAAACCACATGACATCACACCTCTGTAACAGGGGCTGGTTGGGGAAGGGAAAGTCCACGTGGCTACTGGGCAGTCTGAGTGTAGTTGGGCATCATGTAGGCCTTCCTGTCTGTGCAGTGCTCAGTGTTATCACCAAGTGTGTGTGTTCTGCCCTGGGGTTTGTTTTCGTTGTGCTTGCCAATAAACTGTTCCTATCCCAAACCACAGGGCTATGAGTTCCTCCTGGGGCATGGGTGAGTGAGCTACGTGTGGTGCTCAGCTGCTGTGTGGGGCTGAACCACCACACAGAATAGAGCAAAGTGTACAGTACCACTCTACTCACAGTGCCAGGGAGATCAATGAGGGTCCAGGGAATGTAATCAGGCTAAAGAGACCATCCAGTGGTCACTGAATGGGTTCCTAGCAGTGACACAAATTCAAGAGGATCAAGAAATCCAGGGGCAGCATCACATCTGGAGGCAGTGACCTGAGTCAAAATGGTTGCCATAAAAGTCCAACACAGTGAGTCATGTCTGACATCAAGCTGGGAAGTCAAGTTTGTAGTTCAGCATCCAGGCAAGCACCTCTAGTAACAGGGAACACAACCAGGCATGGGTATGACTGCAGCACAGTCCAACATAATTCAGACAGCTCAGACCAATGGCTAGAGCTCTGGATTAAAACCAAGGATCCCCTGCCAATGCTTCACCCAGCTCTTTCTTCTCAACAGTCAGAAACAAAATCCCACGCCTAAGCCATATAAGAGACCTGGCCTTAAGCCTAGGCAGCCAAACTAAAAGGAAAGTGGAGCGCACTCAGGACACAGCGTATTTGGTCTAAGTGAAAATAATTGCCCAGTGACCTCCCTGAAACATACATGTTTGTGTCTGATAACTGATTTCCAGAAAACAGTTTTGAAACATCGGATTTCTTTGGGGGACATTATCTAAGAAAAAAATCTTTTGCAATTTCTTCACTGTTTGTTAAATATCTTACCTACTGGCTATGCTTCAGGGGTGTTTTAATTAGTAAGACAGGTTTTTTGCTGCAGTTTTCTTTTTTCCTGTGTCTACAGGCATTTTAGCACTAACAAATTACAAGGGAATATTCAGAATTTAGATAAAACCCTCAAATCTGTAGATGACTTCTCCACTTTACCCTTTAATTCCAAAGTACAGTTTGGGAAGTTGAATTAAAGTTTTTCATCACTTAATTGTCTGTCTGTCTAGTATGTCATGCTGACAAATGCAGAACAACCTGGAAGCCAGGCAATTTGCGTGATGCAGGGGGATATGAATGATAAGAAACTGTTTGCAGTATTGTTCAACGCAGCTAAAAGTCCAAACATTAGTGGCTAAAAAGAATACATAGTCTCACAGAAGAATTTGTAGCACTGATTATAAGACTGTGGGGTTATAAAATATACCCACATTTTAACTCATTAAAAAGTTCTATTGTTCCTGGTGTGATACAGAATTCTTTCTAAGCTGAAGCTATTTTAATGCGAATCCTTAAGCCCTCCTATAATAACATAACAAGACTAATTCAAAATAACGATCAACATAATCTGCTGTTTAGTACAATCAACTTTGAGATTAAAGGTCCAATTTATAAATCACTTGCACATACCACCTATTTCCAGAATCCTTGACAATTACATGCATGCTGTTGCCTATTCACAAAGAAGCTCTTTAAATCCATGGGTCTCCAAATGAATGTATTTCTGTAGTATGGTGAAGTTTCAGCTCAGTACCTCACTTTGTTTATCCAGTTGAGATAATACACAGAAAGAATCAGAGATGATGATGATGAGAGGGAAATGTGGGAAGTGTTTCACTGTCATCAGGTAAGCTATAGAAATTGTTTAGGTCATTGTTATTTTTTCCCCATTATTTAACTATTTATTTATTCCATTGATATGACCCCAGAACTGATGGCTGCAATTCCCAAAAAGGAGAAAAAAGGACAATAACGTCAAGAAATGCACTCTCCCTCCCCCCTGTCACTCCCCCCAACCCTCCCAAATCTACTTTCTCTCATAACATCATAAAACGTTTGAGAATTCATAGAAATCTTTTGTGTAGTGGAACTTCCCCTGCCAAAAAAAACCCCAAAACAAAACAAAATAAAATATTCAATAGAAGACACTCCAATTCTGATATCTTTCAAGAACTCTAAAACTCTTATCCACAGCTTTCATAACACCAGGAGAGATGAGTCACATAAAGTAGTCTTAGCAATGTAAAAGTATAGTAGGTATACAATATTGGCAAAAGGAATAATGAAGTTGGTTTTAGACTTTTTTTTTCAACACTAGCAGTTCTTTTATTTGGTTCAATAGGCACCAGAAAGTATCAAGTAACAATGATGAAAAAATAAAGTATTTATTAATGTAAAAGAGTTTTTTTCTACATTCTTTAAAGTGTTGGGATTTTTTTTTTCCATTTTTTCATTTTTATTTTTGGGGTTTTTTACTTTTTTTTTTTTCTCCTTAACTCAAATCCAAACTCAAGTTCTATTCTCAAACATTCTGGTGGTAAGCTGACTCATAACACAAACTTTAAAGCTATGCCTAATAACCCGTAGCTTCATATGTTCAGGTCCAGGCTTCATCTTAATCCTTTCATTATCAGCTCCCATTTCTCGGTTCCTGTTTTATATATAAACTCTACATTGCCTGAAACTGGAGGTGGAAGGAGAAAAGCAGCTAGGACCTTTCCTTTTGCATTTTTTGTGTGTGTGTGGAGTTGAGTCCTATGTTAGCTCTTTAGCAGAGCTGAAAGGGCCAGCAGTCTCTAAGGAACTCTGATCTATTAAAATATTTAAAAAAACATTAACATTCTAATGCAATTTTAGTACCTAATCTGAATGAAGGACTCTGTTGAATTGTTGAATAATACCAGGTTGGAAGGGGCATCAATGATCATCTGACCCAACATTTCTTGGCAGAAGTATAGTCTAGAAAAGATGGTCCAGCACCCTGTCCAGCTGAAGCTTAAATGTCCAATGTTGGGGAATCCACCTCTTCCTTGGGGACATTATTGCAATGACTTGCTCTAATTGTGAAAAAGATATTGGTTCAGTCCCACCCAACTACAGCCCCAAAGGGCATTAACTTTCAGAAAACATCAGAACAAAAGAAAGGAAATATTACTATAAAAAGTCTTTTATCAAGGGTAAGCTCCATTTCTTTTCTTCCCCCCAGCACACCCTTTAGCAGATGCTCTCCTGCAAGCACACATTTCCAAACATCATCAAACTCTTTTTCTGTTCTGTCAGATGTGGGGTTAATTACAAGCTTGGCATATTGTGTTTTTATTGCTCACTGCTTCCTAAAATGTCTGAACCTTTTCAGGCTCTCCACCATTCCACAGACATACACTTGAGTGCTTTCCACAAGTAAATATTGGTTTAGCCCTAAAACAAAATGTCCTATCTATATACATTTTGCATAAGTATATGTTGATAAATAAGCTAGCAAGCGTATGCATTACACATAAGGTATTTTTTAAAGAGGATCTGGGTTTTATAGACTGTAAAATATGGATATTGCTCTATTTATCTTACTGTAGCTTCATGGAAAGGTGACAGTGGGGATTGGAATGCTATGCTTCATATACATGCTGTAGCACACTTTTACCTTCCCTCACACAGAGCAACTCAACAACTCACCTAAAAGAGCCGTCAGAGGAATGAAAATGTAAATTTAAAAATTAAGTAAATAATATAGAATGGTGTAAAACAGCGCATCATGTGAAATATGACGTCATAGAAGACCTGCCATTGAGTGTGTGTTTCTAGTCTAGTCATCATCCCTTCCTGGCTTTAAACCATCCACCACAGCAGCATCCTAGCCCGAAAGAAATCTCTGAAATCATCATAATTTTAAATGATGATTATAACACAAATGGCTAGAGATAACTTTTTGTTCTATCATTTGACAACAGTACATAATTTTGTGTGGCTTTCATTTCATCTAATTTCAGTCATCTTCAGTATAGACCTAATTGATCCCAGAGAGAAAAGATCTCTTCAGGAAAAATGTCTTTGATCCATTTTACAGATCTATTCTGAGAAAAATGAATTGCATCTTAACAATTCACTAATTGCACTAATTCTTCCAGTGGCATTTAGCGACAATATATTTTTAATAGAAACTTCTGCAACATTGACTTTAGTGATCTGAATCCCATCCACTGAAACAAGGCTGGTAGCAAATTTTGTCTTCTTCTACTACACGGTGTCTCAGTGTGAGCACCTGATCATGTTACTAATTCGCCTGTGTGATTTTTCTCTAATTAACAGGCCTCACTCTATCTTGCTGAAAGGGGAATGTGATATTCTCCTGTGGGATCTGTGCTGATGTGCCTCCAAGTGCTAGGCAGATCTCATGCAAGCACATAAGAACATCAACTGTTTTCTTAGATGCTAGTGAATGTCATGGTTTCTAGGGACAGAAGAGAACCCCGTATAGTTGAATTACAGGAAGTATGATAGATGTTTTCTAAGGCATCAACAAATCCATCCTATATGAAGCCAGTTTTTACTAGAACTCTTTTTTTTTTTTAGTACCTCCCACCTCCAGTGTCTTCTGAATCACTTTGGTGTTGCTTTCTGGTTAAAGTGTGTGACAGATAGGAAATTTTGGTGATGGCAGCTTTTGCTGCTGCTCAGAATCACCGCTTGATTTTGAAGGCTACCCATCAAAAGAATAAGAAATCATCCCATCCCAGATTTGACCAGCACAAATACTTCATTATTAAATAAAGTAATTATGATCAATAGCCACAGCTAAGATTCCCATTATCCTGAGGACTGTATGTTAAAAAAAAAAAAGTCTCCCTGTCTCAGAGTTTGTAAGATATTACTGGCAGCAGACAAGCAAGCACAGTGTAAGAAAATGATGAGAGAATAGCAATTTCTATAATGGGCAATATACTTGCAGCCCTCGGGCAGTGAGACTATTGTCATGCTTACTTATTTATTTATTGGCCTTGAAGGGAAGGAAAAAGAATAAAGGAGGATTTGAAAAGCAGTAAGGAGGCAGACTTGCTTGAAAGAAGACCCCAATGGTGGTGAACTGCAATTTGAGGAGATTGTGGTATCTGAAACGGTGAATACTGGCTGGCCCAGTAGGCTCAGCTACTACATAACTTTGGTTGTTTGATGTGGATCTTAACCAGCACAAACACCATGGGGCTAGGATAACTCTGGCTATAGCACTTCTCTGAAATATCAGATGGATGACATTTTGGAGCATATGAGGGATGAGCATGTGATCAGGGACAGCCAGCACGGCTTCACCAAGGGAAGGTCAAGCCTCACCAATCTGGTTACCTTCTATGATGGAGTGACAGCACCGGGGCATTAAGGGAAGGCAACTGATGTCATCAACCTGGACTTGTGCAAGGCCTTTGACACTGTCCCCCACCACATCCTCATCTCTAAATTGGAGAGATGTGGATTTGATGGGTGGACCATCCTGTGGATAAGAAACTGGTTGAAAGGATGTAGACAAAGGGTGGTGGTCAATAGGTCTATGTCCAGGTGGAGGCCAAAGACAAGCGGTGTCCCCCAGGGGTCTGTCTTAGGACCAGTACACTTTAGCATCTTTATCAGTGACACCGATGATGGAATTGAGTGCACCCTCAGCAAGTTTGCGGATGACACCAAGCTGATTGGTGTGGTTGACACAATGGAAGGAACAGAAGCCATCCAGAGGGATCTTGACAGGCTGGAAAGGTGCGCCCAGGTGAACCTAATGAGGTTCAACACTGGGAAGTGTGAGGTGTTGCACGTGGCCGGGAAGAATCCCAGACATATTTACAGACTGGGAGAAGAGCTCCTGGAGAGTAACCCTGCTGAGAAGGACCTAGGTATCATGGTGGATGAGAAACTGAACATGAGCCAGCAGTGTGCTCTTGGAGCTCGGAAGGCCAGTGGGCTCCATCAGAAGAGGGGTGGCCAGCAGGGACAGGGAGGCGATTGGCCCTCTCTACTCTGCCCTCATGAATCCCCATCTGGAGTCCTGTGTCTAGATCTGGTGCCCCCAATACAAAAAAGATGTGAAACTGTTGGAGAGGGTTCCAAGGAGGCCATGAACATGGGATAGATGAGTGGACAGTGAGGTAGGTTGAGAACTGGCTTTTGGGCCGAGCTCAGAGGGTGATGATCAGTGGAGCAGAATCAGACTGGAGACCTGTGACTTTGATGTTCCCCACAGCTCTGTGTTGGGTCTAGTCCTGTTTAATATCTTCATGGACAACCTTGATGAGGGAATAGCATCCACCCTCAGTAAGTACACAGATGATACAAAGCTGGGAGGAGTGGCTGACATGCAGGAACACTGCGCTGCCATCCAGCAAGACCTGGACAGGCTGGAGAGCTGGGCAGGGAGAAACCAGATGAGGTTCAACAAAAGGAAGTGTAGGGTCTTGCACCTGGGAAGGAATAACCATTCATATCAGTACAGGCTGGGGGATGACCTGCTGGAGAAGGACCTGGGGGTCCTGGTGGATGACAGGTTGGCCATGAGCCAGCAGTGTGCCCTGGTGGCTAAGAGAACCAATGGGATCCTGGGATGCATCAGGAGGAGCGTGGTCAGCAGGTCAAAGGAGGTGATCCTCCCCTTCTACTCTGCCCTGGTCAGGCCCCACCTGGAGTATTGTGTCCAGTTCTGGGCTCCCTGGTATAAAAAAGACAGGGATCTCCTTGAGAGAGTCCAGGGAAGGGCTACAAGGATGATTAAGGGCCTGGAGCATCTCCCCTGTGAGGAGAGGCTGAGTGAGCTGGGACTGTTTAGCGTGGAGAAAAGAAGACTAAGGGGGGACCTTATTAATGTTTATAGAGATATTAAGTATGGGATGCAGGGGGAAATGGCTGGCCCCTTTTCAGTGCTCTGTGGAGATAGGACAAGGGCCAATGGCTGCACGTTGGAGCACAGGAAGTTCCACACCAACATGCGGAAGAACTTTTTCACAGTGAGGGTGACAGAGCTCTGGGACAGGCTGCCCAGGGAGGTGGTGGAGTCTCCTTCTCTGGAGATATTCAAGACCCGTCTGGATGACTGTATGTGCAATATGAGCTGGGGAGCTGCTTTGGCAGTGGGGTTGGACCCGATGATCTCTCTAGGTCCCTTCAAACCCCTATGATTCTGTGAAGATGATTAGAGGGCTGGAGCACCTCCCCCATGAAAAGAAGCTGAGGGAGCTGGGCTTGTTCAGCCCAGAGAAGAACAGGCTGCGGGGGGACCTCACTGCAGCCTTCCAGTACCTGAAGGGAACATACAAACAAGAGGGGAATCAACTTTTTGAAAGGGTAAATAATGGCAGGACAAGGGGGAAGATTTTTACAGAGAGAGTGGTAAGGTGCTGAAACAGGCTGCCCAGAGAGGTGGTGGATGCCCCATCCCTTAATGTGTTCAAGGGCGGGCTGGATGGGGCCCTGGCCAACCTTGTGTAGATCCAGGCCTGTAGGTTTGTGGCCCTGCTTGAGGCAAGGGGGTTGGATTTCTGTGATCCATGGGGTCCTTTCCAACCAATCTATGATTCTGTGGTTCTATGTGAATGCAATATATCACTGAGAGGAAAATATGTATTAGTGAATCAAAACAATATACTGGTGAAGTGATACATCTATTGGAGTCCTTGACATGTCCCAGTATTCCCACAGATCCATTCTGGCGCAATTGTAGAGATACATGAATCTTCTGTTTGTCAGTGGGCCACCCATACATTCCAGTGGGCTTACTGATGGTCAGTATGTTTTCTCCAAATCTTAACTTAACATCCTATCAAATTCAGTCACTTGTGCATAATGATAGACAGCATTTTTCCTACCTTTCCTGCCCTAACCTATTCTGAGAAACACTATTTCCTTCCCAAAAACCATGATGTATTTTATTGAGCTGCCGGACCTCATCAAGTTTCATAAACAGATAAGCCATAGACAGACAAAGACTAGATATAAGAAGGACATGGCAAAAACTTGTAACTGAAAAGTAATAGAGAATAATGGAATGAGAAACAGGTAGCAGGTGTGGGAAGGTGATGCTCTTTAAAAGTGCAAATCACTACTAATCAGCAGCAGACTGTCCAGACCTGCCCTTGGAGGCATTGACAGGGAACCCTGGCCACAGGGAGCCCTTGCTGTAAGGATCTAGTCATGTCATTTTGTAATTATAATATATTACAGCTGTAACCCAAGTGATCTGCTTCTGAAATACTCTTTTTCTTCAGTAAATCATAGAATCTTAGAACAGTTTAGGTTAGAAGACACCTTGAAAATCATCTAGTTCCAATTCCCCTTCGATGGACAGGGACACCCTTCACTGGATCAGGCTGCCCAAACCTCCATCCAGCTTGACCTTGAACGCTTCCAGGGAGGGGACATTCACAGCTTCTCTGGGAAACCTACTCTAGTGCCTCACGACCCTCACAGTAAAATATTTCTTCCTAATATCTACACGCCCAACCCCTCAGTTTAAGGCCATTAGCATTTGTTCTATCACTTCATACCCTTGTAAATAGTCCCTTTCTGTCTTTCCTGTAGGCCCCTTCAGATACTGAAAGGCTGCAATCAGGTCTCCCACTGAGCCTTCACTTCTCCGGGTCGAAGAAATTCAACTCCCTCAGCCTATGCTCATGGGAGAGATGCTCCAGCCCTCTGTTTGTCTTTTTGGCCTCCTCTGGAGTTGCCACAACAGCTTCATGTCTTTCCTATATTGGGGGCACCAGAGCTGGATGCAGTACTCCAGGTGGAGTCTCACGAAAGCAAAGCACAGGGGCTCACCTCCCCTGACCTGCTGGTCACACTGGTTTTGATGCAGCCCAGGAAACAGTTGGCTTTCTGGGATACAAGCATGCATTGTCAGCTGATGTTGAGTTTTTCATCAACCAACACCCCGCAGTTCTTCTCCTTAGAGCTGCTATCAATCCATTTCCACTCAGACCGTAATTGTCCTTGGGATTGCACCAATACATGTGCAGGACCTTGCACTTGGCCTTGTTGCTTGCAACTCTCAAGCCTCAAGTCAAGGTCCCTCTGGGTTCGCATCTGTTCCTCCCAGCAAGTCAACTGCACTGCACAGCCTGTTGCCATTGACAAAAATGCTGAGGGTGCTCTCAATCCCACTGTCCATGTCATCAACAAAGATGCTGAACAGCTCCTGTAACAGTGTTTTAAAAGTTTCAGATTTTAGCCTCATTTCATGTAAGGCATTCATCAAGTTCAGTTGAAGTTAGGATTGCATTACCTAGCTTTAGTCATCCACATGTGGGGCATGTTCGCTGAAGCTGTCATTTACTCATCTTCTATAGACATGAGATAAAATACATGCCCATGGCAGATTAACCATGATTTATACAGATGTCTAGAATAGATGGCAACCATTCTCTTGAGGTGCCACATGTTTCCAGTGGTGAGAAGAGGCCCACACAGAGTTTAGTTTAGATTTCTAACTTTAAAATTCATAAATCTTCTAGCAAGCGCCTATAGGTCATTCTTGTACACTACAAGCAATGCAGACATTGTCTGTTATTAAGAATCAACAATTGCCCTAAAAAACGTAAAAGACAAATCTTTTCCCTCTATGTTGCATTGTCTTCTGAGTACCAACCACCTAAACAACCTTGACTCATACTGGTACTGATTTGTTCTTTCATTATCCTTGTGCCTCTCCCAACTGCAATCTTAACAGCAGCATATCTCTGAGTGTTGCTTCTGTCTCCTGACACTTGTGCCTTCCTGTACAATGTTGCGAGGGTTTAGCTGCCCCTGAGCTCAAGAAAGTAAAATGCAATTGTGCTTGTGTATGTGTGTGCATTACTATTCCTCCAAGGATTGCAAAGCTTTAATATTTTCGGATTAACTCATGATCAAACATTGATGAATCATGGTATTTTACTGAAAAGCACAATCCTTAAGTCAACCACCTAATCTAAGAGAAGAAATTAAACTCTAAACCAACATAAACACATTACAAGTCATTAGTGTAATTAAAAAGGAATGTATAATTAAAACATTTGTGTATTTTAGCTCAAATTCATCTGCGGTCGGAAATTTTAATGAACTGTTCATCAAAGAAATCTCTGGAGTCTGAGGATAAGTTTAGCATAACAAGAAATTGAATGTTTTCTTCTCTTCAGCATAGGAAGCTCTGTTCCCACTGGTTTTGAAAGCCAAGCTGTCATTGGCTCAAGCAAACTAATAATGATTCTAAATGGTTATGATCGCTTCAATGTTTTAAACTGATGTTATCTTTTTTATCCCCTAAGAATCATGTTTTTCATAATTACTTCTCTTTTGTCCTTTCCTTAAGACAAATGATTTTGTAATTAGTGATGAAGGAACCAGTGATCACTCCAAGACATCTGTCAAGTTGTCATGAAGTATCTGTCCCTGTAGCTATATTTAAACTTTCTGTTTAATAGCCTCTTGCTTTATTTCACCATTACATCTCTGCGGTACCATAAGCAGGATACCCTAATGATCAAGTTCTATAAAACACAGAGCAATTAGATTGTAAGACATATTGCTCCCATGAAAGTCCTTCCTTCTCATAACGTAGCTCCCTCTCTTCCCTTCCCTTTACCATCCCCCAGCCCCACACATTCACTTGCAGCATTCATTAGCTGTTATTAGACAAGACAACTGTGTCAACAGCTGGCCCAATGTTTGGTCATAGTTCTCTCTTTGAAAACTTCTTTCACTCCTCTTTTTCATATGCTTGATGGTCTGAAGAACAGCCTCATGAGTAAAATAACATAACTAATCTAATCAATATGAGTTTAGAAGATCAGTCCTATCCTCTTATGTCTTGTGTGTGTGTGACCTTAAACTGCTAGTGATAGAGATACTCTTTTTTTTTTTGCTCCCATCCCAAGGGCAGAGCCTGTCCCATTCGAGTGTGTAAACGCCTGTGGGAATCTGTCTCTGGCAGGATTCTCCAAGGACTACAGAACTATATAGAGACACTCGTAATATTACTGTAATGCATATCAAGGAAAAGCAAGGATATTATTATGTATTGGAATATTTATTTCACCCTGGGGTATGTTTTCAGGTCCTGTATCCTTTAACATAAATCAGCTTGTTTTCCTCTTCCTGTTTTTAGACTCCAGAGTATTACTCTTTGCCTTAAGAATGGTACCTTTCCAGAAATTATTCTTTAATGAGGCAGGAGAAAAATTCCTTGGAATATACCCAAATAAACAGAGACATCGTAGAACACAGGAATGTATTTTGAAACTACACCAACCAACCAACCAACCAAAACAATAGTGTGTATACATAGTGATGCCAATCAGTGTCATTCTAGATAGAGAGAGGTAGATAGGAGGATACATAAATCAATTGATCATTCAAAAATGAAAACTTTCTGAGGCACTTCTATGTCATGATGATAACAGAGAAACAAAACTGTAGACAGAGAGCTATTATGCATACTGCTAATCCAAAATGAATTGAACTTTTCAAAGCATGTCTTTTATCTTCTGTATTGCTCTCTGGACCTCTAAATACCGAGCTAGAAAGAAGTTTTTGTAGTTCTTTGTTGTATACATTCAGAACTATGTCTTTTAGTGCCTATTGGTACTTCATCTATTCAGAATATCACATTAATGGAAGTAAGAAAAAAAGTCTGAATAAGACTCCTTGGATCTTTTTACATCTAAATGATTCAAAGTGAGGTGGGATGAACAGGTATCAATATTTTGCTATTGGGTATTGTGACCTCGTCAATAAAAGGTACTGCACCTATTAGTGCAAAGAGTATTAGGGCCAGGGAGTGGGTTAGAGAAAGACAATACATTTACCATGCTTGTTTAATAATTAACAGGACTGTCTATGAAATGAGAGCAGCACTCTAAGATGTCTTGTTCCACCAACATTTGTCTCCTCTACACAGGCATTATCAGGTGAAATCCTCTAGTCTGTTTCATGGAGCAGATCAGGCATGCTGAATGTAACGGATCCTTCAGACCTTAAATCTTCTAGGGGATTTAAAGTCACAAATAGAAATGAGGCACTCAACTCCCATTGACAGTCAAGGATGACACCTCTGTCCCCTTTCTGTCTTTGAAAATCTCCTTCTATAACCTATGAAGTTTTGTCTATCACCAGCTAAATTTCCATAACCTTCAGCAACAAAATGCACAGACCCTGTGGGTGAATGAACAGTGTAAGCAATTTTTTTTCAACTTTGTTTTCAAGCTCCCATGATGGATCCATTAGTTACTTCCTGATGCTTTGTTTATTTACACAGAGATCAAACACAGGCTTTATTGCAAAAAGAGAAAAGGGATGGGAGGGGGCAGGGAAAGAATCTACAGATAATTGAGACAAAAGCATCATGATGAAAGAACCAAGCTCTTTGGAAACATGAGCTCTAATTTAGCCTCAGCAAATCCTTTTGTCTTATCTGGGAAGGCATATATACATGCATACACACACACATGTGCACACTTAGACAAATATACAAAATGATACTTATTAAAGTGTTTTATACTTCTGATGCAATCAGTCACACAGCAAAAACTGTCAAAGTCAATATTTTCAAGATTTCTCCAGGGAATTCAGGCTGTGCGAGAGATGTATGTTTTTCATTAGGGTTTACACCAGCATTTGGTGTAATTAATCCTAATGTTTCAATCTTCACATAATAGGCTTATTCAGAAGAATAAAGTATTGCAATGCAATGGAAAGAAAATCCCCAGTAGAAGCTGGTGTTCATTACACATGAAGGAGGGATATAGGATTCTTTTTTATGGTCATAGGTTTTACTTTCTTTTTCATAGTTTCATTCCCATAATTTTAATATCTAAGTGAGGTCCGAAGGAGACAAAGGCCTGACTGTGCTGGGAGCTGTTCAGAAACAAAGTCTGAAACATATTATCCATTTAGAGAAACTGCATTATACATAGACAAATGGTGTAGTAAGTAACAGGGGTGATTGAGTTACTAACACTAGGCCACCATGGAGGTCCCAGGAAGAGTTAAAAATGGAAACTGGGATATAGCCCATCTTTCAGAAGATATTTGCACTTTGGTCTCCACAGTCAGTACAGACAGAAGATATTTAAGCATATTTGTTGAGGAGATAGTAGTTTTGCAGATAAGACAGTGAGGAGACCAGTGTGAATCACAAAACACATGTGAGATGAAAGGCTTACTCTGGAAAGACTAATGTGAGCTGTAGGCTGCCGTGCCTGTGTTGCTATCCATACCAAAACTACTTACCTAGTTATACCTTTTCAGAAATAACTGTCTTCAGATTGAAAGGATGTTTTACTATCAGCCTTATAGGACGTTTTCTCTCCAGCGGGACAAACCTGCTGAAAGCTATGCAAAATCCTGAAAATTTAGGATCTGACATCAAGCTTGTAACTGCTGATACTTCCAAATATTCACAGTGATGGAGAAAAAAAAAAAAAAAAAGAAAAGCCCACAACCAAACAAAAAGTTATCTGATGGAAATACTTCTTCCTGCTAAATGATGTCAAGAACAGCCTTTCATTACATTTCTGCAAACATTCCTATTTACCAGAAACCTCTGTTGTCTTTTCTCCTGTTTTTCATTCAAAGGAAGGACAGGGGTGTTTCCTGGCTGTCTACAAGCCCATTCTTACCTGAACAAGGAAGTGTATGCTTGCTATTCTGTATATGAGGCAGGGTGTATTTCTAAGTGCAGATATGGCAGAACCACTAACTTTTTATCTTTTGATGTTTCTTAAGCTAAGAAATGTTCCCTTTATTGAATTTATCATTGCTAGCTAACAGCAAAAAGTAAAACATAAGAATATATTTTGTTGTTTTTGCATGGATCATTTTGTTGGATCAAAACATTTCCTTGCAGTTTAAAAAAAAAAAAAAAGAGAGCCAACAGAAAAGAAGAAAGAAACTGAACCTTGTTGGTTTCTTGGCTTTTGTGTTAATTAGGGTCACTTTCATCATCTTTAGAAGCAGAGTTTTCGTGTTTTTCATTTTTTCGGTGGTTTGTTGTTTTTGTTTGGGTTTTCTATTTTCTTTTCTTGTCTTCCTATTCTCTGATATAAAAGAGACAGTAGTAATGCTTCAACTAATCCTCAAAGGTCTTTACAGATAATTTCCAGTTGCATTACTGATTTATTTTTGCCTTGACCAGATGGCTCCAAGTTCATGTGACTGTAAGGGAGTGCTTTTGATTACCCTATTTATCTCTCCCAGTGCTCAATTTAAGGGTCAAACCTTGTGTAACACATTTGCCAGATAAACTATTCAGTGCTTCTCTCTTTTGGACACCATACTTCTGACATATGCTCTGTGCCTCATTAAACACAAAAGTTATTAGATTTAATAAATGTTTTTACAAACTCTGTTTGTAACAAAAGATCTAAGTTTCAAATTTATTTATTTTATTCACATGGGGCTAGTGGATTGCATTGACTTTATCACCTGGAAAAATGGGTGAATTTGAAAGGGAACATCCTGAATATGGCAGAGGAGGGGAAAACATAGATGCAGAAGCTGGGTTATTTTTGGGGGTTTTTTTGGTTTGGTTTTTTTTTTTTTTTCCCCTTGATATAGGTTATAAATGAAAAGACGAGCAGAATGTTTTTAATGAAACCAATAAAAATGCAAAGGAAGATTTAATGTTTAAAGTAACGATAAATCAAAAGTGACAACTGAAATGCAATATTGCACCATGAGATTGAGGAAATAAATTCATCCATAGGGCAGATGTGCCTGCTGGAAAAAAAAAAAAAAAAAGAAAAAAAATAGTGATAGAAAAAAAAAGACAGAAAAAAAAGAAAAGTTTCACCATTACTGACACAAGGCAGGCCTTATAAAATCCAAATAAACCCTTAATGAAGTACTGTATGTTGCATAGAAACATTTCCAACACACCCGAGTGGAAACATAAACAAATATATGTTCACATAAATATATATGTGAGTAGACACACACATATATAACAGAATATAACATATAAATGAGCTTAAGTTCAAACAATTTAAGAAAAAAAGGCACATAAACACGGTCAGAACTTATTCCTAATATTGTTACGGATAGCTGTATGAATAATTACACAGGACAAATAGTGTCTGTGTCCCATTACCTCAGCTGAAACCTTCAAAATGAGAATTAATTACTCGGAGGAAAGACTGTCTTGTAATAGCATTTGCTTGGGACTAAGGCCCCTGTGAACTGAGTCCCAGCACTGTCATAAGCATGCTGTGTGACCTTGCAGGATCTGCTCTGGCCTAGATTTTTCCTAGCTAAATTTAAGCAATTGTCTGAGGTCCCCAAGTTGGAGTTAGGCAGGGCTGGCTCTCATTCTGTTCAATGGATGGAAAGAGGTACCTTCCATGATCAATGCAGACTTTATATGGACTAAGTTGCACTTTAAAGCTGTCTGTATCATCTAATAAATAGGGAGGAATTCTAAAGCAGACACATGCTGAAGTTGGTGAGAATTTATTCTGATTTTAGGGTGCAATCCTGCCACAGTTATCTAAATTGAATTGAATCTTGCTTAATGAAACAAGATAATTTTGGGGGTTGGAAAAGATTCTGACGCTTTCCAGTGTGAGTGTTGTACTTTAACCCAGCTGGCAGCTAGAACAACCACACAGTCATTCACTCATTCCGTCTGCACTGGAATGGGGGAAAGAATCAAAAAGATAAAAAGAAAAAAAAAAGTCAAATCCATGGTTGGAATAAAGACTGTTTAATAGGATGGTAATGGTAAAATTAGTAATAATAATGGCAATAACAACAATGTACCAACTAAGTGAAAAACAGAACAATTTCTCACCACCCAAAGCCAGTGCTTGTCAAGTTCCCAAGCTGCCTTGCGTCACAGTGAACACCCAGTTAAACTCAGAGTGTGACATCGTATGTTGTGGAATATGCCTTTGGACAGCTTAAGTCAGTTATACTGGCTGTATCCCCTCCCAGCTTCATGGGTGTCACAAGAAGCTGAAAAGCCCTTGAATGCTACATAACAACCAAAATAACATAGTTCAAAACCACAGACCTACACCAGCTGAGAGGAAGAAAACTAACCTTACCCCAGTCAAAACCAGGACAGTGAATGTCCTCTTACCTAACTTTTTTACTTTAAGTACACAAACCAATTTTGCTGAATATTCAATAGAGTTTTTGCAAATGCTGCATCTCATGGTGCACCATTTAGAACTATATTTCATTGCTGTTAAACTCCCATAAGTACTGGTAAACCTATCCAAAAAGAGATGGTGATGTGTATTGTTTCCATCTGAGGACATAAAGAAAGTAAGAGAAGCACTGACTTTAATGATTTTTCTTTCACCATCCATGAAAAAATTTCAGTTCTGAACAAAAAATCCCTCACCTGGACTTCCACCATCACTTTGGGAAGACTAACCCTCCTACATGTTAGAAGGCAGGTGGAAAGGGAAAGGGAAAGGGAAAGGGAAAGGGAAAGGGAAAGGGAAAGGGAAAGGGAAAGGGAAAGGGAAAGGGAAAGGGAAAGGGAAAAGAACAGAAAAAGAAAAGGGGAAGGGAAGGGAAGGGAAGGGAAGGGAAGGGAAGGGAAGGGAAGGGAAGGGAAGGGAAGGGAAGGGAAGGGAAGGGAAGGGAAGGGAAGGGAAGGGAAGGGAAGGGAAGGGAAGGGAAGGGAAGGGAAGGGAAGGGAAGGGAAGGGAAGGGAAGGGAAGGGAAGGGAAGGGAAGGGAAGGGAAGGGAAGGGAAGGGAAGGGAAGGGAAGGGAAGGGAAGGGAAGGGAAGGGAAGGGAAGGGAAGGGAAGGGAAGGGAAGGGAAGGGAAGGGAAGGGGGAAGGGAAGGGGGAAGGGAAAAGGGAATAAAGGGAATAAAGGGAGAGGAGAGGAGAGGAGAGGAGAGGAGAGGAGAGGAGAGGAGAGGAGAGGAGAGGAGAGGAGAGGAGAGGAGAGGAGAGGAGAGGAGAGGAGAGGAGAGGAGAGGAGAGGAGAGGAGAGGAGAGGAGAGGAGAGGAGAGGAGAGGAGAGGAGAGGAGAGGAGAGGAGAGGAGAGGAGAGGAGAGGAGAGGAGAGGAGAGGAGAGGAGAGGAGAGGAGAGGAGAGGAGAGGAGAGGAGAGGAGAGGAGAGGAGAGGAGAGGAGAGGAGAGGAGAGGAGAGGAGAGGAGAGGAGAGGAGAGGAGAGGAGAGGAGAGGAGAGGAGAGGAGAGGAGAGGAGAGGAGAGGAGAGGAAAGGAAAGGAAAGGAAAGGAAAGGAAAGGAAAGGAAAGGAAAGGAAAGGAAAGGAAAGGAAAGGAAAGGAAAGGAAAGGAAAGGAAAGGAAAGGAAAGGAAAGGAAAGGAAAGGAAAGGTGAAAGAAGAAGGAAGTTATACCTGGTCTTTTAGTTTTTAAATAACATTGTACTCCTTTTCAATTTTCACTTCAGAACTGCTCCCCCCTCTTTTTTTTTTTTTTTTTCTTCTTTTATTCCTGTCATTATTTTAATGGCTACATCCTTACTCTGATGTGTCAATGGTTGTGGAAAATCCTGTGAAGCAAGGGCTTAATGAAATGGCAGCTGGAACAGAGGGATAAAGTTCCTTTGGAGCAGCTTCAAAGGGGAGAGAGGGAGCAGCATTAGTGATCAGAACAGTGGTGCAGGGATGCTCATACACAGGCCAGGCACATCCAGCTGGCTGTTTAGATTCGGCGCCCTAATGAGGCATGAAGCGAAATGGGTAAGTACGCGGTAGGGGAGAAGAATCGAAAGGAAGTAAAAAAAAAAAGAAAAAGAGCGAGAGAAAGAAAAGCAGCATTTTTATACTTCACAACAAGTCATTTAGATACTAAACAAGGTGCCAGAATAAAACTCCTAGTCTTTTTTGATGCACAGGTGCTAATATTTTGGTCAAAAATTAATGAATCCTAAATTTAGTCTCCCTTTCCCTTCCCTTCCCTTCCCTTCCCTTCCCTTCCCTTCCCTTCCCTTCCCTTCCCTTCCCTTCCCTTCCCTTCCCTTCCCTTCCCTTCCCTTCCCTTCCCTTCCCTTCCCTTCCCTTCCCTTCCCTTCCCTTCCCTTCCCTTCCCTTCCCTTCCCTTCCCTTCCCTTCCCTTCCCTTCCCTTCCCTTCCCTTCCCTTCCCTTCCCTTCCCTTCCCTTCCCTTCCCTTCCCTTCCCTTCCCTTCCCTTCCCTTCCCTTCCCTTCCCTTCCCTTCCCTTCCCTTCCCTTCCCTTCCCTTCCCTTCCCTTCCCTTCCCTTCCCTTCCCTTGTTTTTCTAGAAATTACTCCATTCATTTCATTAATCTTTTTTTTTCCTCTTCTTGTTATGTAATTCTTATTGTTATTATCACTATTATTATTGCTTTTAATGTTTAAATAGAAATCATGGAAATATTACTGATTGACAAAATCCCCCCAAATATACAAATTGCATTTAGAGATATTAATATTATGAGATACATTAAGAAAAAAAGAATATATAAAAAACCCAAAACTACTACTGTGGAGATATCATTAAAAAAAAAAAAAAAGATAGAGAGACAGAGAAAGGTTTACTCTTATGCAACTAGACAGAAAACCTTATCCTTCTACAATGCTGTAGGCAGTATTTCCAATTGCAGAGCGTTAGGCTGTGTTGAATCTCGTACCTGTGAAACCAAAGCTTTAATCCCCACCACTTGAGTTAGCTCTGATAATAGGAAATAATAAGGGACCGTGGTCTTCAAAGTTGAGTAGTTATAGTTGTTGAAATGTGGTCCTAACATGCACCTCACAGAGTCACTCAGTGTGCAGAAAGATTTGTATGATATTTCTGAAACCACATAAAATATTTATAATTCAAGGTTTATTAACAATGTGTCCAGAAATCCCCAAGGTTTCAGCTACATTACATCTATAAATGAATCTGGGGAGCCAATTAAATGTGGTTATCCTAACAAGATTACAATATTGTAAAAAGCTACGGTCTTTCTGACATATTGCTCTTACTTCTCTAAAACCTGGAATGACACAGTTCAGATCCAAACAGGGTATAGATATTATCTGTGTTGTCAACAGAACGGTGTTGCAGAACAATTAACATATTTCATGAATACTTGGCAATACAATTAAAGGGATACAGGCAAAGAACCTTTATACCAGGTTTGTATTTAGACTGCAAGGGCTGGACTTGAAATTATTTCTTCAAGAAGTCTAACAACAGATTTAAATTATCAAGATTAGTCTTTCATTTAAAGTTTAGTTAAGAATAAACATATGCTCATCTTCAAAGCTTTTTTTTTTTTTTTTGGTGTGTGTGTATTATCATTGCCTGGATATCTGACAATCCATGGAGCTGATCTGAGCTTTTGCCACTATTATGTTGGAGCACCAACTTGCTTGGTGATCATCTGATGTTGAACCGCCCCATCCTTCTGGTCAGCATGAATTAAGCCAGGTCCCAGCTGACTTACAGATGTCTTCAGGTTTGTTCTTCCTGTATACAGCAAATATATTCTATTATGGAGTTTCCCACCTATCTTTTTATGTCTACAAATTCAATACCTGATGTAAGCTAGTGGAATAAGATCCATGGTTTGAAGACAGAGAAAAGTTTGTCCCTTCTAGTTTTCTGTACATCTGATTTATTTAAATACCTTAAGAATCATGGAATCATGGAATGGTTGTGGTTGGAAAATACCTTCAAGATCATTGAGTCCAACCATCAACTTACTGAGTCCAACACTAGACTGTGTCATCAAGGACAACATCTACTCTTCTTTTAAACACCTCCAGGGATGGTGACTCAAGCATCTCCCTGGGCAGCCTATTCTACTATCTAACAACCCTTTCAGTAATGAGGTTTTTTTCCTAATATCTAACATAAACTTCCTCTGATGCAATTTAAGAACGTTTCCCCTTGTCCTGTCACTAGCAACCAGTGAGAAGAGACCAACCCCCACCACACTACAACCACCGTTTAGGTAGTAGAGAGCAATGAAGTCTCCCTTCAGTCTTCTTTTCTCTAGACTAAACAATCTCAGCTCCCTTAGCCACTCCGCAAAAGATTTGTCTTCTATGTCCATCACCAGCATTTTGGCCCCTCTCTGGACACACTCAAGAATCTTGATGTCCTTCTTGTAGTGAGGGGCACAAAACTTAACACAGTACTACGGGTGCAGCCTCACCAGCACTGAGTACAGGGGAAAGATCACTTCCCCACTCCTGTTGACCACACAGTTCCTGATGCAGGCCATTGGCCTGCATGGCCACCCGGGCACACTAGGGCTCATATTCATTTGGCTGTTGATCGTAATTCCTAGGTCTCTCTCCTCCAGATAGTACCTGAGCCACTCCTCTCCAAGCTCGTGCCTTTGTATGGGGTTGTTGTGAACCTAGTGCAGGATGAGGCACTTGACCTTGCGATTGGCCTCAGCCTATCTATTCAACCTGTCCAGGTCCCTCTGTAGACCCTGTCAACCCTCTAGCAGATCAATACTCCTGCCAATTTTGGTATCATTTGAAGATTTACTGAGGATTCACTCGAGTCCCTCACCCATGTCATTGATAAAGACATTAAACAGAACTGGCCCCAGTACTGAGCCCTGGGGAACAGCACTGGTGATCAGCTTCCAGCTGGATTTAGCTCCATTTACCACAACCCTTTGTTCCCGACTGTCCAGCCAGCGTTTCACCCAGTGAAGCATATACCCATCCAAGCCATAAGACACCAGCTCCTCTATGAGAATGCTGTGTGAAACTGTCAAAGGCCTTACTGAGGCCCAAGTAGACAATATCCACAGCCTTACGCTCCTCTACTAGGCAGGTCACCCAATTATAGAAGGAGATCAATTTAATTAAGCAGGATCTGCCCTTCCTGAATCTATGCTGTCTGGGCCAGATCACCTGGTTGTTCTGCATGATGGCATTCAAGATGATCTGCTCCATAACCTTCCCTGGCACCAATGTCAGGCTGACAGATCTGTAGTTCCCTGAGTCATCCTTCCACCCTTTCTTGTAGATGGGCATCACATTCATGAGCTTCCAGTTAGAGTGGCACAACCCCAGTTAGCGAGGACTGCTGATAGATGACGGAAAGTGGCTTGTCCAGCACCTCCACCAGCTCCCTCAGCACCCTTGGGTGGATCCCATCTGGCCCCATAGGCTTGTGTATATCTAGGTTGTGTAGCAGGTCATTAACCAACTCCTCATGGATTACAGTGACTTCATTGTTCTTCCTGGCCCAGTCTTCCCACTCAGGGGTCTGTGTACACAGAGTACTTACTAAAGACTGAGGTAAAGAAGGTATTCAGTACTTCAGCCCTTTCTTCTTCCCTGGTCACCATGTTGCCCCTTGCATCCAATAAAGGATGGAGATTCTCCTTAATTCTCGTTTTCTGTAAGGGTGGGGTATGTTATTCATTGCCTTTAATAAGAACAAAGGGTAAGTAATTAAAATGTCACTTTCTGTTCTGGGCTTACATTTATTTTGAAGAATCCTGACCCTGTCACTTCCAGTAGGGTTTGTCTTCCTCTTTCTGTGTGCTCAAAAGCTTAGCCCTAGTCCTAACGACAAGGGGTTCATTTACTTCCATTTCTTTCAAGGGTGAAAAAGTTTAGCTGCTCACTGTTACTGACTGTGTCTTGCTGGGAGGTGGCATTTCTTTTATGGATCCGCATAATGTCTGGAATTGAAATTTATTAGAAGGCTTCTTTTCTTTAGTTCTTCCCCCCCCCCCCCCCCCCCCTTCTCTCCCAACCTTACTTTTCTTGCCTTCCTTTCATGGACAAAGGTAAGCGTGAATCTATCCTTGTCATGCGTGACAAGATTTCATTTTTTACTCTGCAGGTGGTAAGGATGGAGGTTGAAATGATGATGCAGCTCCTCTTTACCTCAGTCAGGAACAGGCTGTCTGCAATCCACACATTCAATGTTTCTTTCTTCATACTTATTTTGCGAGCAAGTGCTGTATTAGTGGAAAGAATCAGAAGGACAAAAAAAAAATAGAGATTATTTCTCTTCCAGTGACTCCAAACACTCCTCATGAAGAACTTTTTGTGCTGGACTAGTCAGACATTGTTAAAATAAATGTAGATGACAGTTACAGAAGTTTACAGAATTTATTTACATATAGAGTATATATGTATATACTGGAGTTTATAAAAAGGATAAGGATTGTTAAGTGATAGAAAGCAAAGAGATTGTGTTTGAGAACCTGCAGCAAGCTTTGTCTGTTTTAGAAGGTTTTTATCAATTTCATAAACTGATAAGGATCATGAGCCCAGCATGCTGATGATTTGGATACTTTTATCCTTTGACATGTAGCAATTTTCTGGCAGCTTTTCTTCATTCACATACACAAAAGAAGTGTTAATCTAAATGGACTAGAAACTAGATTTAGTACCAAAATGCCTATTCTTTGTTTCATAGACTGTATCCTGTTTGTACAAAAGCTGATAAAAAGACAAAAGGGCTTCCCCAATTTTCCAGACAGTAAACTGAGGTATGAGTTAACTGTAGGCCTGGATTTGTCGTAGTTTCATTTTTTGGAAGTCTGTTAACTAAACTGTCCCCGGAAATTCTTGTCTGTTACTGGCCACAGCAGAGCCTAAGGCAAGAATGATCCTTATTTCTGAATTTTAGGTTAGTATTTGAAAACTGAAGAAAATAAGTCAGTTTTCACTGCGATCTATGTAGAGTTTAATTTAGAGACAGGAGTTTAATTGTGATCTGAGACACAAACCAAGCTCCCTTCCTGTTTCAATGCTGAAAAACCCCTCAAAACTAAACAAAACAAAACAAAGTAAAACAACCCCACAAACCCAAAGACATGCCTATAGGACATGAAAAAAAAAATATTTCATTGTCTTGTTCTTGCAATTTACCAGCCATATTGGATTAAAAAAAGAAAAAAAAATGTTTGTTGCTTATAACTCTAGTCCTTATGCTCAGTAAGAAATTAAATAGTCAGGACACTGGCTGTTTGTGACAGTTGGTTTCAGTGCCAGGAAAAGGAATTTTGGCACTTCTAACTGCTAGCATAAACATAATATCAGTTGATCATTTAGAGCTCTTCCATGCCTTGAGTGAAAAGTTAGTATGATAGCTTTGCACCTGTTCTACTGCAAAGAAAAACATATCATAACTGAAAATTACATATCTCTTCTCCTATTTCTTCAAAGGAAACAAACAAACAAACAGAAACCCAAACCCCAACCTGCTCCTGAGAATACACAGGCTACTTACTTGTCATCATTGGCTTGAAGAGCTTTTAAGGCGCAACTGTAAATTCAAGATACTATTCGATGTCCAGCTCCTTGTTTATGGTCTTGAACATATCCAAAGAAAGAGACTCCACAACCCCCCTGGGCAACTGGTTCCAGTGTTCTGTCACTGTGAAAAAGTTCTGCATATTGGTGTGGAACTTCCTATGCTTAAAATCTTGACTTTAACAGTCTTGGAAGGTCTTAGAAACCCCTGCAGACCTGTTATCTTCAAAGTATATGTATCTCAGTTAACTTAGGTCTGTAAATGAAGGATAATTGTTTCCTGCTCTTCAGACCTCTTATGTCTGTAGATACCTGGATTGTGAGACTGACACATACAAGAGCATTGAAGACAAGTTTTAGAGACACAGGCACATGGCAAAAAGCATGAGGAGAGAGGAGGCAGAACAATGGAAGTAAAATTCATAAAATACATCATATCATGATCGATGGAGCAAGTCTGTCATTATTACTTTTGAAATACAGGATTTGAAGGCATATTGCCATTAAAACTTTCTTTAGTGATTCAAAAGCATGATGCAGTTCATCTGAATTTCTCCACACCAAACTGAATCAACTAGTTTAGCATTTCACATCTACCATGAGGGAGACTGGATTTGTGCACTTTTCAGACTGCCACTAATACTTAATATGAAATGGAAATGTCTGAAATCTCTGAATAAACTTATAGACTGTATAAGAAACTATCCTGTCTAATAAAATTTCAATTCACTTTACAAAAACACAAATCAAAGCAAACCAAACCAAGCAACCAAGCAACCAAAAAAACACCCAACCCAAAACCAAAAACTCAACCAAACCCAAAAAGCATACACACAAAACCAAACCAACCAAATAAAGAAAACACAGACATCCTCAAAACCACTCCAAAATCTCAAAGTTGTGAAGTGTATTTCTGATAAATTTTTTTGAGGTTTTTCAGTAGAATTCCCCTACTGGTGGATGCCCCGTCCCTGGACGTGTTCAAGGACAGGTTTGATGGGCAACCCTGTGTAGAACCAGCCCTGGAGGTTGGTGGCCCTGCCTGTGGCAGGGTGGTTGGAGCTCTATGATCCTTGGGGTCCCTTCCAACCCATGCCATTCTATGATTCTATGATTCTATGCTTTTCAATAAGAACTTGAAAGCTTTGTCCTATTCAATGATGTAATCCTCACAGTGTCTTTTTCTTGTAAAAGCATAGAATGGTTTGGTTTGGAAGGACCTTAAATTCATGTAGTCTAACTTTTTTTGCCATAGGCAGGGATGTCTTTGACAAGATCAGTTTCCTCAAAGCCCCACCTCATCCTGAACATTTCCGATGATCGGGCTTCCATAGCTTCCCTGGGCAACTGGTTCAACTGTCTCACCATCATCACCATAACAAAACTTTTCCTTATATTCAGTCTAGATCTACCATGTTTAAGTTTAAAACTGTTGTCCCTTCTCCTGTCACTACAGACCTTGTTAAAAAGTCTCTCTCATTCTTATAGCCCCCTCTACATACTGAAAGGTTGTAAAAAGGTCTTCTTGGAGACATCTCCAGACTGAAAAAAGACCCACCCCTTTCAGCCTTTATTCATAGGAGAGGTATTCTAATCCTTCAGTCATTTTCATGGCTCTTCTCTGGACCTACTGTAGCAAGTACTTGCCTTTCTTTTATGTAGAACCCCTGAACTGGACCCAATACACTAGGTGGGGTCTCATGAGAACAAAGCACAGGGAGATAGTCACCTCTCTAGATCTACTGCCCACAGTTCTTTTTATGCTGCCCAAGACACGATTTGCTTTCTGGGCTGCATGGACACATTATAGGTCACATACAATTTTTCATCCACCATTATGCCCAAGTCTTTCTCCACAAGGATGCTTTCAATCAACTAAGTCCCCAGTCACCTTTCTATTAGTGATTGATCCAACATACTAGGCCTCGTACTTGACCTTGTTGAACTTCTTGAGGTTCACTTAGGCCCACTGCTAAGACTGCCAAGATCCCTTTCTATGGTATCCCTTCACTCAAGCAAATCAACTGCACCAAACAATTTAGTGTCTCTGCAAACTTGCTGAGGGTGTACTAAATCCAATAGTGTATGCTGTTGGTGGAGATACTTGTCCCAGTACAGCCCCTTTTATGTATTCATGTGTGATGATATGTATTTGTATGTATCCCAAAACTTTATAACTGTGAAAGACTTAAGAAAAAAATGGGAAAGGAAGGAAAAACAGTGGGAATGATTTCTGGCTCTGTATACCAGCTCAACAGCTGTAACATGCCAACAGTGATTGTGTATTTGCACTTGTTCAAGGCATTAGAGTTTTTGAAAGATAAAATTAACAGAGGCAGGAGAAAAGGTTTGTCTTAGGCGTGCGCTGCAGAGCTTGACAAGTCAGACAATTATGAGATTGGCTTACAGTGTAAGACTGATACTTCTCCCAGGAGGGGGAAAAAAAGGGGATGGAAAAAAAAAAGAAACAACCTCACATTAAAAAAAATCATTCCTAAAAAGAACCAAATTTAGTTACCTCTTTTCCCTAAATAGATTATTAACTTAAACTTTTTAACCCTATCAGCATTTATTTAAATACTGATTTGGGGAAAAAAAAGAGTAAGACACAATAATCAGATTATTTTTTAAAAGTACTTGCTGTTATTGTTAGCACAAGCAGAGATTAGTTTATAATTATTCTTGTTGTCATAAACCGATATGAGGAAAACATACTACCGACAGAGAGAAGTAATCTGTAAACACGTAATTTAGATGGTATTCTGTTGGTCTCACGAAGACCTTTGATAGTCAGTGTTCTCAAGGAGTTTGAGATCTGACTGCGTTCTTGGTCTTATATAACTCATGGTCAATAGCAAACACATATGTGAAAGAATTTCCAAAAATACATGTATACATATGAAAAGAAAAGCTTAATTTGTGAGTGAAGTAGATACAAACCACTCCTTCCCCCGAATTTATGATGCTATAATTAAATGATTATTTGATATTATTGATACTGTTTATATGACAATGTGATATTTTTACACTTGATTTTTGTTTATTCAGTTGTCTTCACTTTATACTTGTGTCACATGGGAAAACAGACCAGAAACAACCTACTGAGTAAAAAAAGCCAGTCTTCAGCTGCTATAGATACTACACAGTACAATTATATGGATGAATTTACTGATTTCCTCACTAAAAGGACTGTTTCTGCCCTCCACCCTCACTGGAAGGCTTCTCTGAAACTTCACTGCTCTAGCAATTTGTAATCTTCTTCATTTTCTTTTCAGTTTAAATTTGTTCATGGCCAACTTACCCTATTTATTCTTATGCCAACACTGGTGTTAGCTTAAATAGCTCATGTCTCTCCTTGGTGAATTCTCCCTTCATTTATTTATAGACAACCATCATATCCTTCTAAGTCTTCATTTTTCTTGGGTAAACAAACCTTGTTTTCTCATGTCCTCTCCTATGACAGGCTTTCCGTCGTTTTGATCACTGTAATAGAGCTGCTCCACACTTAAGCCAGCTTCAGTTCATTTTCCTTCACAAGTCCTGTCTTTTACATTCTCTAATTAATCTTAGAGCCCTTGAGATGGTTATTCACATCCTTATTTTTTCAACCCATCTCTAGCTATTGTCATTATTCTTCTCACACCCTAACCCTTATACAAAGGAGACAGATTCTTCCTTTTTTCAAACCATATAGCTTGAATAAATTCCAGAGTTGCTCTTCGTTCAGGTTTCTGGTCTTAGTCTGGCTGGCTTCCCCTTATTCATCAGAAACTGTCCTTCAGAAATCATGATACTTTGTTATTGATTTAAGTTTATTTAGCTTCTTATTTAACTTCAATTGAATCAGCTTGCAATCAGATGATCCACTTTTTTTTTTTTTCACCAGCACATTTATAATGCTCTAATTTCTCATAAATTAAATACCATTACAACTTAAAAAAGAACCCAAAACCTCAGGACACTGTGCATATAGCTGTGTCTCCAAGCACAAGAAAGCTGAATCATTTTATCCTAATGAGTTGACCTTCCAAATCATTAGGAGAAAACATTTCTGGTTCACAGAGATTTGCACGTAACCTACCAAATCTCCAGTGCAATTTCTCCCAAGATGGTGGTAAATTATTTTATGTTAGAAAGTGTTACAAACCCCAAATAGTGACTGAAAGATATCTAGAAATTAATTTACTGTGATGTAGATATGTTGATTGCCATAAAAGTAAAGATGTCACTTTGATCCCTAGGCTTTGAAGTTTTCAAAATACGTGTGCTGTAGAATCAACCTGGATGCCAACAGAATGAGCTCAGCATTTGCCAGAGGTGGTTAGTATTTCCCCAAATAAAATCTTTCATGTCTGATACAAAAATGGAATTATCCTTTATCATTTGTTCCCCACTGCCATATTCCAAGGCAAATGCAAAGTGATTCCAGAAAATTATTTTATCTGTGCTTCCAGATTCCGTACAATGCTTACCTACTAAGGTGCAACATATACAGACATATGCAACTAAAATAGCAAGAATAGCACTGTTTAAACTTTTATGGGCTTGAGTTTAAAAAATGAAACATTTGGAATTCTTTCTTTTATTTTTTTTTCCTTGACGCTGCTTTTTGAAAAGAAAAACAACACAAAACTAGAATACAAAGTCTATATTCTCTTCTGTTTAAATATAAATATTCACTTTGCAACAAACAAGAAAAAGCAAGAAAGAGAAGGAGTGAGGGGCATTGACACCCTCAGGGAAAATTTCATCTCAAGAGAACTGACCTTTGAGAGAAAGCAAATTAAATTATCTTTCTCATCTTTTACTATTGCTGTGACATCATTAAAATTCATGTTACATACCAGCATGCTTTGTTTTGTATTCATAACCCTAAACCAAAATTAATCAGTTGTCACGTAGAGTTAACATATTTGTTAATGGTGCCCCAACCAAAATATGTGTTGTCTTAAGAAGTCTAGCTTTTGTGGAAAATAACACAAATGTTGTAGGTCAAAGTCATCCTCACCTTGTATCAAACTTTGTAAAATCAGTCCAACACATGTTGGGTTGGGGATAAATGGTTCCCAGATGAGGAAATCAGTTAAGGGTTTCAGAAATAGTGTCCTCTGAAGCATCAAGATGCTACCACTTTGTGTAACACCTGGAGAAAAGAAATGGTGAGAACAGCAATTTCTGAAAGACCTGATGTTGTTTTTACAAGCGATCTTCTCTCTCTCTCTTCTTGGCTTACTGAATGACCATTTCTTCTATGACCAGCTGTTACCATGATATTTAGTATGGAAATTTTCATAAATGGTCCCTTATTTTGTAACCATTTTGTTTGTGAGCTCAGTTTAGACCTTGAATTTCCAAAAAAACTTGGAGACTGATATTGGTGAAACAATTCTAGTACCTCAAATGTTCAGGCTCTTCCTGTAGTCAGTGGTGAGACCCAGACTCTATGAAGAGAAATGGGAAAGTCTATATGCATGTTCAGGGGAAAAAAATACAAAAGGGGAAACAACAACAAAAGAAAAATCATCTCCTTTTCATAAAACCCCCCTATATCTAAGAATTCCATTTATTTTCTTTTCCATTCCAATCTTTTCCATTCCAAGAAAAAGAAGAAAAACAGAAAGAAAAAGGAAAATAGAAAAGGAGAAGAGGAAAAAGAAAAATAAAGAAAAAGAAGAAAAATTAAAAAGAAATAAAAATTAAAAAGAAAAAAACTTGGGGTTTTTATTTTTTAAATATAGGTATGTGTGAGAGAAAGATAAAGGCAGACAGATAACACACTATGTGTTTCAGGGAGGACACTTACTGTGTGTGAGCCTTTCACCCTATAAGTTTTGTGAAAATTATTTTATGTGTCCATATAGCACCTTAGTAAAAATATAACAACACCATTGAGACAAAATATATCACCATGGAGAAATAAAGGAAAGGAGATCTTAAGAGATTTCCCCAGAGTAATAAAACATGTCAATGAAGAGCTCAGAACTGGGTTAATGCACCTACACCTCCAGAAGCATTTCTTTATAATGTTACATACGAGAAAGTAATCCTTACAATATAGACAGGGCTTCTCCCAGAACAAGGTATTTGTTTTTGTAGAAGAGTTTGTACCCATCCACATTAGAAGGATATCTTTTCTTTAATGTGAAGTAATAAATAGTATGAATAGTACCTGCCATTGATTTCAAAACCCTTTCTGTTTTCCCACCAAAATTTAATTTCAGACAGTTTAAACTCTTTGGGCTGCTTTAAGCACAGGCTTTTTACTTTTATTTATTTGCACAAGACTTTCAATTTCAATGGGCACAAAGATGTTAAAGTGGGAATAATAATAACTTACTATAATTATTATTATTTCAAATCTCTCTACAACATGAGATGTTCAAAACTAGGTAGTTTCTGAAGGTACTTCACTTGAGGTATTGAATATGAGGTTTGAACATCCTGTGAATATCAAGGTATTCAAAAGTGTTGTAAAAAGATCCATTTCCCCAAATCTTACCTCCTTTAGCTATCATTACCAGTGATTTGAAACATTGTCTAAAAACTGGGGTACAGGAACAAAGCTGAGGAAGAAGGGTAAGACTGATAAGGTAGTCAAGTTATATTCAGTTCCAAGAAAATACCCAAACAATATTTAACAATTTGCAAATGCCTGAAAGACATGGAAGAGTTATGTAACAATCAGAGTAGCTTTGTTAAGAATTATTTATTTGCTTTCCTTCTGTACTAGTGTAATGAGTTTTGTGAAGAGAGAAGTACCAGGAAAGAATGAATAGCTGATAATCAGGATGGTTTGGATATTGCTAATCTTGTTCATTGCATGTTGCCGTTTGTCTATCCCTGGGTAACAGTAAGAACAGTCCATCTCCTTTACTCCCTCCTATCAGATATTTATACATACAAGTAAGATCCCCCATGAGACTTCTCCAGGCTGAACAGTCCCTGCTCTGTCAGCCTCTCCTAATATGTCAGACGTTCCAGTCCTTTAATTACCTCTGTGGTCCCTCGCTGGACACCCTTTACTATGGTCCTGTCTCATGTACCAGGGAACACAGCACTGTGCACAGCAAGTCTGATGTGTCACATCACTGCTGAGTAGAAAGGAAGGATCATCTGCCTTGACCCATTGGAAATGCTTTTCCTAGTGCATCCCAGCAGGCTCTTGGTCCTTCTTGCAAGGGCACATTGCTGACTTACAGTCACCTTGGTGTAACCAAGACCATCAGGGTTTTCTCTGCAGAGCTCCTTCTTAGCTGGCTGTTTCCCAGCTTGTGCTGGGTCATGGGGTTATTCCTTCCCAGGTGCAGGACCTGTCTTCCCTCTTTTTGAAATTCATGGCATACTTGTTTGCCCATTTATCTAGCCTGTTGAAACCCGGGTGAATGGCAGCACAAACACCAGCACAGTGTCATTAACATGTACGGACCCCTGCGGTATGCCACTAGTGATTTGCTCCCAGATGGACTTTGTGATCACAGTCCTTTGATCCCAGAAGAGTCACTTTCATGTCCACATACAGACTCTGTATTTCACCTGTTTTTCTGAATATGTTAAGAGAGATGGTGTTGAAAGCATTTCTAAAGTCAAGATAAGTATCATCTGGTCTCCCTTTACCCACCATCTTATCAAAGGAGATTATCAGGTTGGTCAGGCATACTTTTGCCTTCTACATGCATCTGACTACTGATCACTTCTTGACATTCATTTTTTTGGAAGCGGTTTCCAAAGTTAGTTTTTTCATTACCTTCCAAGAGGACAAGATGAGGCTAAGCAGCCTGTCATTCCCTGTATCTTCCTTTTTGTCATTCTTGAAGATAGATATGAAAAGCTCTTTTTTCTCGTCATCAGGAACCTTCCCTGGTCTCAAAGACTATCAAGAGTTGCTTTGCAATGATATCAGCCAGCTCCTTCAGCACTTGTGGAACGTGCCTTAAGGTCCCATGGACTTGGTATGTACAATCTATAAGAATGTTCCAAGATCTAATTCTCCTTCAGTGAGAGTAAAACTTCCTTGCTCTGAATTTTCCATCTGATGGCAGGGACCTGGGATTCCTGAAGTTTGGTTTTACCATTAAAAACCAAGGCAAAAAAAGGCAAAAAAAAAAAAGCCTTTGCTGTGTTCTTTGTCACTACATAAACATCCCAATTCAGCAGTGAACCCCTACTTTTCCTAGCCTTTCTTTTGCTGCTGATACACTTCAAGAGCCCTTTCTTTGTTGCCTTTCACATCCCTTACCATATGCCAAGAAGAACTGTAAATTTATTGGATAGTATGACTTGAGTTTATACTAGTTCTGACTAAGCAGAAAATATATTTAAATTCCTCTTTTTTATATATATATACCTTGAAAAATATTTTTCCTTTAGATGCAGAACAGAAATGTGCAGGCATGAGGGACCATTGCATTGAAGTGCTACATAATGGAAAACATAATTTTCTCGTCCTTAAGAAAGGGCATCCCTTGGCTTTATAGTCATTGCAATTAAAAAAAAAAAGGGCCGTGGGTGGGGAACTTCAACATATGATATGGGTGTTACATATGGAAAGGAATATTGCAAACAAGACATATGAACTAATCCTTCACCTCCTTCAGCTTAGCTCTAGTAAGTTATGACATCTGATGTTTTCAATTTTTTTTTTTAGATGAGTGAGTTGAAATAAATGGGGTTTTTTGTGTACAGAATATAGAGAAGGATGGTGGAAATTGTCTCAATATAAATATGAAAAAATGAAGATTATTTGTACAGTGTATAAGAATTGGGCTTAAAAGCTCAGAAAGAAGATTCACTCCAGACATCAGAAAAAAACTTTTCAATGAAAAGGAGAGTGAAGCATGGAAATCAACTGATGGGGAGGCTGTAGAGACTCCTTCACTGATTTTTCTAAGAATTATTTGAACAGACTTCTGTTGAAATGATCAAGGCAGATCTGATCCTGCCATAGGAAAGACAGATGAGTTAGATGGTATCTTCTGGTCCTGTACAGGCACATTTTGATATGATTCTAAGATTATATTACATGTGAAAACACATGTTCTTAAAGATAAGTATAAAGATTTGCAGGATCAAGATTTATAATATCAGACAAAACCAGAAATATTGGGGTACAAATAACCTGCAATATTAGATGGGTAGCCTTTCACATCTACAATCCTGTAAACATTTGCTTATTTGAGTCAACCCCACATCACTGAAATCAAATTATTTAAATTATTCAAGATCTAAATGTGCTAAAATCCATACGGGTCCTGTTTGCAGTTAGTTTATGCCTATTAGGCGCTCCAGCCAGCAATAAAGAAGAAAGCATCTGGGTACTTGCCAGCTAGAGAATGGCATTGTGTTCACACATCAAAAAGCAATAGAAAGAAGGCATTCATGTTTATGGGCTTCAGTTTGCATGACAACAATTTTCCCCCCTTTTATTTAGAGCTGAAGCTCTAAAGATTCCTTTGAAGAGAAAGGATTCTACAAATAGAAATATTGATGATTAATTTAACCCCTTACTTCACTGAACTAACCACATCAACATCAATCACTACTGAATTGTCGGTTACATCTACCTTAACAGAACCTACAAAGATAAAGGACACAAACCCCAGCTATTCAGTAAGACCCTGTTCTTATTCATGATGTACCAGTAGAAATCCAGACTACCAGTGCAACTGGCTTTGAGTAATAATAATAACATTGAACATATTTTTCCTTTAAGCTTTTTTACTCAGTAAATTCATATTTTAAGTTAACAGGAAAGTGAGTTTGCTGATTTATTTATTGTCCTTGGTGTCTCTCTCATTCTCTCTCTGTTACATAAACATGCACAATATACACATGCCTACCACTCAAGTTACCTCTTGTAACTCGAAAGAAGACTATTTATGGCAAGAGGAGAGAGTCTGATTCTTTGTAAACAGGCTCAACATAGCCTGTGTGTGATTTTAAATATATGAATAGTTGCAATGCAGTTATCAGTACTATTCAAAGACCTCTGAATTAAACTGATTTTTCTAATGAGGGTGGCCAGGATCCTTGTTTGTGGGTCCTTATGAAAAGTTGTTAATCTTGAAGAGGAGGGGGGGAGGGAGGAAAGATGAATAAACAAACCCATAGGTCGTCCTTCCCTTGTAAAGTCCTCTGTAGTACATATAGGGGTAAGCATATATTATATTGTATTTTTTGTGTAACTTGCTTTGCATTCAAGACAAAGGGGTTTAAGGGATCCAGCTAGCTGACTGATGATCTATCAGCAATATTAGGTGGGTCTGAAATTTCAGCTGTGGTGGACTGAGCAGATCCACACTGCACTGGTGAAGGTCTCCCGGTGTCAGTGTTGGAGTTCACATGGACTCCTAAACAGAGGTAATAGTATTACATTTACATGCCATTGCCTAGAACACAGATAGTTAGTCCCAATGAAGCAGATGCTGGTTTTTCCAATTCACAGTGGGAAAATACTACCACCCTGAGCTTTTAAGAGATCTACCATAAAGAGAGCTCTGATCTTGACAAAGTCTCTAGTTTTGACATTGATAAGAAAAATTATAATCATAATAATTGCAAAATTGCTGTAATGATAACAATAACAGCAATAAGAACAGCAGTGGTGATTTAGTGTGGTGATTTATCACTGATGATGAGGGTAATAATAATAACAGCCAGTTCTCTGTGAAAAATTCTGTACAAAAAACATGCTTCACAATAGCATCCTTTATTAGGCTTGAGAATCTATTGGCAATACCTCACCCAAATAAAGTTTTTAAGTATTTATTGAGAGCACTGAATAATAATAATAGTAGTAAAATACAAGATAGATAGACAGACAAACCTATTTGAACTCAAGTTTATCTGAAACTTAACTGGCTTTCTTGACCTTTGTTCTGGATAGGCATGCAAAACCTGTGACAGTGTTAATGGAATGTTAATATATTCTTAAAAGGCTGAGAGAGTTGCCTTTGAAATTATTTTAAATTACAAAAAGAAAAAGGGAAAAAGGAAAAGGAGAGAGCAGAGAAGAAAAAGAAAGAGAGAGAGAGAGAGAGAGAGAGAAATATATATATAGAGAAGCAGTTTGATTGTGGAGTTGCAGATATTCCCTAAGGGGAAGGACAGAAGGACTACGAAACAGCTCTTTCCCTTTATCATGCAAGCAATTACTGGCAATTTGTTCTGGCCAGTAAAACTTCTGATATTATCATGGTTGCTGAGTAATTTATCATCAAAGTTTAATGTGAAAACAGGTGACTGTGTAATCACCAATCTAGGAACAGAAATAGAATCGTTATTATTTCTGCCTGAAGAGAGGGGTGGTTTTTTTCAGGGTTTTTTTTTTTTCCCCTTTCTGTCAATTGACTTAATGGCCAAAAGGCTGTTCATCACATCACCATGAATTATAAAACCTCTATTAAATATTCATAAAAGTTTTGAAATGAATGTGTGATAGAGATGAAAGCCAGGCTAATTTAAATACCTACCAGACCTGTCTTAATTACAGAGGTAAAATGAGATATAAAAATTATAGCAGCAAGGAAAGGAAAAAAAAAAAAACTTGAAACAGTTCATTCCATACATTATGTGCATCTTTCTTTTTACCAGTGAGGTGTAAATTGGTACATAAGATGAAGTGTACAGGTCTATTGAAATAAATCAGGTTTTGAGTTCCATGTTGTTTACACTAATGGGGCATTTTTGGCTCTGTGGGAAAAGACACTAAATGAGAACTTGTTTCTTGATATACACTTCTGTGAGTATGTGTGGGCATGTGTAAGGAAATTGTTTAATTAACTTTAAAATGATAAAAACAAAACAGTCATGAGTGTCTGCAGGTGTGAGGCTGAAACAGTACGTAGGGAATAGTCAAAATGTTTAAATTCTCCCTCTGATAAATGCTATGTACATGCTCAGCCTCCTGTCCCTTGTTGGTCAGTATATGGGATATGGAGCTTATGAAGCTGTCCATTAATTAATGGAGGCGACCCAGGCTTAATTCTATTTAACATCTTTTGGTAGAGCATGAAAGAGCTGTACACAGCTAGGGAAAAAAACCCAAAAACCTCAAACCAGACAAACCAACCCAAAAATCTTTTGGGTCAGGTCTCACAGGGGACTGCACTGCAGAACTGCCCGGCTACACTTGAATATTTAAAATGTGATTCTTTCATTTGGATTTAGACTATCATCAAATTGATGATCGTTCTTAAATTTAGTATCTAAATATTTTCTTTAGAGAAACCAAGTTTTGTAGTGTATCATTTCTCTCATCTCAAGTACTTGCTAACTAGCTGCATGAGGTGGTGTTTTTTGAGGGTTTTTTTTTTTTTTTTTTTAGAACGCTAATCGGGATCTCTAGATTATTGTAGCAGAAACAGAATCACAGAATAATAGGGGCTGGATCATCTAGTTCAACCCTCCTGCCAGACCAGGTTGTACAGGACAGCATCCATGTGGATTTTGAACACTTCCAGAGATGGAGACTCCACAAACTTTCTGGACATTGTCCAGCACCCAGTGTCCTGACACCCTCGCAGTAAAAAAGTTCCTCCTCACATCCAGGTTGAACTTCCTGTTTTCAAGTTTATGCCCATTGCCCCTTGTCTTGTCACTGGGCACCACTGAAGAAAAGACTGAATTTAGAGTCCAAATCTTTGTCATAGCTACATCACAGTATGTGTCTCTGACAGCTACAATCTGGCAACATAAAGGAAGTATAAAGACCAAGCATGCAAAAATTATCTGAGTAATTATTGTTTGTATTCATATTCACCTTCAAGATAGTTCAATGAAAGAGCAGATTGACATAATTTGAAATGAGTCATCGCGACATTTATTGTTAATTTCTAAAAGAAATCTTACATATGATAGCCTATAGTTGGTAGCTAAACTTCGTAAGACTATTCTAATAATTTTCCTATTTTACTAGTCTTCCAAGTAATACTTTTTCTATGACCACTGCCACTACTGCTACTACTATTACTTAACTATAGCTACTCCTTTTTCATATCAGTATGAATTAATTTTCCTAATATGGAGATATCATCATGTTCTTTAAATTATACATAGACTCAGAACTCTTCCGACTAGACATTGACTCACTTATTCACGTATAATTTTCCCAAGCCAGAACTCATATGGAAGAACTCAGCACAGTCTAAAAAGAAAGGAAAACTTTAAGAAGCTCAGTTCAACAGAAAGAGACAGCTGAAAGTTTGTGTTCGTAGTTATCTTATCTAGGACATGCAATCTATTAAGATAGAATTGACTTTTTTCTTTCCCCGTGTCTCTGTGATCGACAGATTAAGTTTTCTAATAGCAGGACTTGAGTTGATTTCATAATTAGTATACTTCTATGTCTCTCAAAATTCTGTATTAGAAAGGACTGATATGAAAGAAGTAAGGATTGTAAAGAAAGGGGGAGGGGATCTCTGCTGACATCCAGTAATTACAAATTTGGACTTCCACCAACTAAAAAAGTCCAGTCTGCTTTGACTCCAGTGAAAATTAACTGGATAACTTTAATGAATTACAGTCAGTTTTGGTTTTTTTTTTTTTTTTTTACATGTCTCTGCCTTGTTTCCTTCTATGAAGAGTTTAAAATCAGGCTTATAAAATCACAGAGGAGGTAGAGCAGTTCAAATTAAAAAAGAAAAAGAAAAAGAAATCTTTAGAGATTTCAGTCAATGTTCAAACTAATTTTGAATGAGTCTCAAATGTAAAGCAAAGCTGGCTTATCTGTTTGTTAGAATTTGTTTTGGTTTACTTCCTTGCTTTGTTCTGACTGGTCCCATGAGATTTTTAGTCTTATTCCTTAGGTCAGGTAAGAAACTGAATAAATGATCATCAGCTGAAAATAACTGCTGCACTGATTCTCTAGAGGTAACTGAAATAAATGTCCCTGGAAAATTTTTCAGAGTATTCGGGCTCTGGTTTGGGTTCTCAGAAAATTTCGACTAAGGTCTAATGACTGACTAAATTGCACTTCAGTCCCAATTTAACAGACTTTAGAGAGGAACCTTAAATATAAAGCTCAGTTAAGACAGTTGTCATGCAAACTGAACTTCACTATGTATAGCATCTTTCTAACAGAGTTTCAATTTCAAGAGCTGTGTGTTTTGACCAAGTACCATGACTATGCTGAGCTACAGACACTTAAGTTTCAGGATCCAAAGTGCCATATGTGGTCTGCCTTCTTTTGTTCAGTCAACACTGAATATTGTGCACAAGTCACCAGAAATTACCAGGAGGCTGAGGAGGTGACTTCGCACATATCTGACAAGTGGTTACAGCTTTAAAAATCTTGACTTGGAGACATGCCTCCTAGACCCTTTTGGGGTGGGACTGGGGGAGGAAAGTAATTAAATACCTTTAAAATTACTTCCTTCAGCCCATTCTTTTTTCCCTCTAGCCAGATGTAGTTAGCTATATTCTAACAAAGGATGCTGCGGCAGGTATTTCATCTGTCATATCAAAACAGCTTCAATACCCACTACCAATACAACACTAAATTTTGGTCTCCCATTAATGTCAGCCCATTTATAATTTTGGGTTGCAGCACTACAAAAGCGAGATGACAAGCTACTATTTCACAGTTGCTATTGAAATGAATAGAAATGACTAGGTCCTGAAAAGAAAGAGTATGATGGGATGTTTATGTGGGGTTGTGTGCGAGAATGTGTGTTTGTGGATCTTGTGTGTGTTTTTCAGGAAGAAGACTGTGGCAAACCCATGGTGTTCCCATGGAAATTTCACTTAGGGTGTTTAAAATACTAAGGGTGGGTTGTTTTGTTAATATTGCAATCGAGGCATGATATTAGCAACCATGCATACTTTGGTTAGAGGTATTGGTGTGGATAAGAAGGACCTAAAATGGATGAGGGAACCTGAATGCAGTGGCAGGGATAAGAGGAGGGATAAAAATTAATAGGAGATGGAACTCTCAGCTGACACAAACGCATACTGCTAGAAAAAATAGCAGGCACTCATTCATAATGATCACCGCCTAATTGGAATCATTCTTTTGGATACATATCTTTAACAAAATGGTACGTTTAATAGAGATGATAATGCAGTGCAGGACGTGAGACCGGCTAGACTGACTGAGCATCTTATTGAGCTGCACAGAATGTGATGAACACTTATTTGGATTCCGCTTACAGGTAGACCCAAAATGAAATCTCAGAAGTCTATATTTTATCACCATCCCTTGCCTCTAAAAAAAAAATTGAATAAGTGAAAAAAAATGATAGGAAATGTGTATGTGGCGTGTGTTGGGGTCACTTTGCTGATGTGTTTGGTTTCACTTCTTAAATGTGAAAAAAGAAATACAGTTATATTTTTTCAGCATTTCCCGTTCAAAATGTTGACTTTAAAATAAGAAAGGGGGAAAAAAAAACCCTGGCAAATAAATGTCTGTTTAAAATAGAAAAATATAAATGGATATGAATTTTTAAAGAGCGCATACCTCATAGGAGCTGGAGTATGGAAAACTCTGTGACTTCAGGCTGTTATACTGGCAAAGTTCCTAAGTTGAAGTGTAACATCCACAAGCAACTATCTTTTCCCTTGGTATATAGTATACAATGCATATATGAGAAACTGGCCTGGATTTCAAACCCAGCAGATAACAGCAAAGGTAACGAAGCACTCATTTAAGTAAGGTATTGTGGTTTGTATTTCCCAATCCAATTTGATTTACACTGAAAAAAAGGATACATTTATGACTGTTTAAAGAAATAAGACATTTTTACATTTAATTTGTTGTTTTGGAGTTTTAAAGTCCACAGTTTTGTTTAGTCTACTTTTTTTGTATTTGGGGGGTTTTTGGGTGGTTTTTTGTGTTTTTTTGGTTGGTTGGTTAGTTGGGTTTTGGGTTTCTTTTTTGACGAGGCCTATCTTTGGGAAAGCTGAAAAAAATGTTTTTGTCTATATGTTCCATTTGATTTGATGACTGTTTCTATAAAAAACAAACCAACCAAATCTAAGCTCAGAACAGGGATAAGAACCAACATTCTGACATACCAGATATTGACCAATAAACTATGTTTACGGAGGGATTCTCTTTCTCTGGTCCTTTATTTTTCCCAAGATACACAGGTTCAGTAAAAGCTTTGAAAAACACTCTCCACAAGATAAAATTTCAGGAGAAACAGAAACTTGAAAACAGATCTTCTACACTTGTACTAACACCCTAATCATTTGGTGTAGAGTAGATGTATTTTATTCAATGTAGATGCAGACAAAATAGAGGTGAATTTACTATGTATTTTCATCAAAGAAGTGTTTATTTCTTTCCAGTGATCATTAAGAATGCCTATTTATGTGTAATTTGTCCACACTACAGATGTCTGCAATTAGGTCAGATGATCTCTGAGCTTCTATGTAAAGGGAAAGAGGATGTTGATGATTAACATAATTTCTGTCCTAAAAAATTATATTTTTTTTTTCTTACTAAACCATAGTTCAATCATAATTGCAGTTTTGATTAAGGAACTGGTTTTCTTACTAGGGAAGTTTTCCTTACCTGGAAATAGTTGTGTTCCAGAGTTACAAGTAGCCAAAGCCTATACACAAATTCTGTCTCCAGCTATGCCAGGAAGACGCAAAAGTCTGTCAACTCTGAAGTAGGTTAAATTCTTTCTTAAATAAAGATAAAATTTGGGGTTTTTTTGTTTATTTTTTGTGAGGATTTTTAACATATAGTGTATGAGAACGTATCAGCTGGGAACAGAGTTAATTTTCTTCCTAGCAGCTGGATTTGTGCTATGTTTTGGATTTAGCATAAGAAATAATGAGAATAATGAGAAACACTGTTATTTATGTTCCTACCAAGCAGTAAGGGCGTTTTCAGCTTCTCATACTGCCTTGTTGATGAGAAGGCAGGAGTCCCCAAGAGGCTGGGAGAGAATAAAGCCAGGACAGCTGACCCAAAATGGTTAAAGGCATATTCCATACCATATGACATCATGCTCCATATACAACTTGGGTCTGCCTAGGAGTCAGGTCAGCTTGCAAATGAGTTGAACATTGGCTTCAGGTGGTGGCAAATCTTGTTGTTCATCACTTGATTGGTATGTTAATGTTATTACTAATAGCATTACTACTATTACAATTTCCCTTTTGTGTCCTATGAAAGAATCATTATCTCAAACATGAGTTTGACTTTTTTTCCTTTTTGATTCTCTCCCCCATCCCAGTGCAAAGGGGTTAACTGAGTGGCTGTGTGATAGTTCTCACTGCCAGCTGGTTTGAACCACAACATTCACCCTGGAAAACACCTCAGTCCTTTCCAACACCCTCAGATTCATCCTGGCAGAGTGCTGCATCTGACCACTGGCCATGAGGCTGGTCTGTCTTTTTTGGAAAGGGTACATATTACGCACACTAATAGGGCAGGTGGAAGGGCAAATCTCTGCAGTCACTTTATTAAAAGCAACTTTCCAAAGATGCAAACAATGGTGGAGCATCTTCTGGATCTTCCCAAATCAGGATCTCTTATCACAGAAAAGGCACTTCTGACATGCCCAAAAGAGTCTCTCAAAGTTCAGATGGTAATGTGAGGCTTGTGGCCTGGAGTGTTTGCTCCACCTCACAGCCCTGAGTGCCTTGAAGATTTTCCTGCCAGCCCTGATGGCATCGTATTTACATTACTAGTCCTAATTAACATAGGTGAAAATGAAAAAGGTTTTGCTTTACTAAGCAGAAGAGAACAAAGATTGAGCCTGACTTGTGAATACATCTTCTCTTTCAAGACTAAAACATAGAACTGTTCAGTACATCAGATGAAATTATCAGCCATCTGTGAACTGAGCATCAAAGACACAATTAAAATACCAACATGAATTCTCTTCAAATAATTTATAACAATGCTTTGTGCACACATCTCTGTTCTTTCCTGAGCTCCAGACCTCTCTGTAGTGATATTTTAATTTGCATCCAGAATATCAAAAAAATCCCCAATAATAATAGTAAGAAGGCGAAAAAGAAGAAGGAAGACAAAGGTTGATGACAGGATACAGGGGTATTGGTTTTCATTTCAGCATATTAGAGAGTTGAAAGCTCAGCTGCAAGGTTACAGAACTGTGCCTATCATCAAAAATAGCTGCGAGAGCAACAAGGACAAGGGCATAGACAGGTGTCCCAGAATTTTTCTATTACCAAGAGATATTGGCAATGATGTTGACTCAAAGTAAAAACTTTCTTCCTTTCTTCCTCTCTTCATCTTGCACCACAAGAAGTGAGAATGTAAGAAAATTATTTCAGAAAAAAAAAAAAGAAAAAAGAAAAGATGAAGAAGAAGGGGTTGCTGGCACAACTTGCTAGTTACGCTGAGACTGAAATCAGAAGCAGGAAAGAGGGGAAACAAGCAAATGCATAAAGATGCTGCTTTCAGCCATGTTGTTGGGTAACCGTGGGTTTATCAAATATTGACAAACATGAAATGATTGTAATCAGTCACTGTCAGAAGGGAACAGGTACCCTCCTCTCTTTTACAAATGATCCAATTAAAGGAAACATGTTGGCTATAAAAGTCAAAATCAACAATGCACTGTACGCTGACAGCCCATCCAACATATAAAATCAATAGTGCATTCTTCTTCTAGCCAGCACAAAGCAACAGTAGCAACTTTCCCACCTCTTTAGTCAAATATGACACCGTATCAATCGATCAAAACTTAGTATTTATTGAACACTGGCTTCTGAAGAATGCAAAATGTATTGTTCTTTCCTTATTTTATTTCAATAAAGTTTAACTTAAAGGCATAACACTTGAGAGAGCTCAACTGTTTTATTGTGGTTAGATATAGCTATAGCTTGCAGGATAGATAGATCTGAATGTATATTAATACATGCTTCTTGGGAAACAGACCGCATATACATTCTTTGTCTGAGTGCTCTCAGAATAATATTGTTGACTGTCATAGAAATGTAGGCTGGAGATGAGAAAAACTCAGTTTATGGGACTAAAACTCTTTCTGCTGCAGGATTGCAAATATATTCTTTTTCTTCCTTAGTCTTCTATTCACATTGAAATTTAGCTGTCTTTTGCAGTGATGTTTGTATAGAATAAAACTTTCTTATACCTAATGGATTTCATCAATACAGGAAGACATGATTATTCTGCTGAAATTGAATATATGTTTGTCATTCTCCACTGTCCTTGATCCAGGGGAAGAGTATTAAACATGACTGCATGTCAGCACGTGGTCAAAACAAAGCCTATGTTTAAGTGTGGTCCTGATAAGAAATACCTTGAGTATGTGTTAATTGCTTTCGATGAGCCTGAGTAATTAGCCTTAGTTATAGATGTTACCTAAACAATTTCTCTGCCTTCTCACTGTTTACTCTCACTGGTGGTTGTGATGGCTCTGTGTATTTTTGTAGCTATTTTCCCTTTGGTTTTCATTGGGGATTAGGAATTCCAAAAGACGTGATTCAGTTAAAATGTTTGACCAATTAAATGAGCAAACAAACAAACCAAAAAAACTCTCCAAAGCTTTGTTTATGTAGATGTAGTTGTAATTACTTATTTGAACAAAAAGGGTTTGATCTGCAAGCTACCAATATCATTGGAAAACCACTTCAGCTAGGTTCAATCAGACCCTAAGACAACAATCAGACTTTTTATTTTCATTGCTGAAATTCAGAGTTCATAAATTATGCACATCTCTGATATAATGGACATTGGCTAATTTCTCACATTGGCTGCTTGATTGTCATTTTACTTTTAAATCACTCGCTTTCCCAATTACAAGGCAAACCAGTTCATAAAATATTGACGTCTCAAAGAGACCTGCTTGTACCAGTTGAAGAAATGTGTGTCTAATTTTAATATGCCATTTTCCCCTTTCCTAAGAGCATGGACAGTGCCAACAGAGGCAAGTGAATGGTTTTTTTCCATCCTTTGTTCTCATAAAGGGAAGTATGAAGTTGTATCTGTGTCTGTATTAACTTTATATATTATAAATTAAAATTGAAGTTTTACTGGGCACTGTTACACTGGGCAATATTAAAGACAATGTTTCATAAATCAATGTTAGGCTGTAGAACTCAAGTAAGATCAAGGTTTCATATGGTAGTTTCTTCATTTAATAGATTTTAAATAGAAGTAGTTTATAACATAGGCATTTTTTTATAAAAAAAAACCAAAAAAACCACAAAAAAAGGAATCTACTTCAAAGGACAAGCAAAAGACATGGTTCTTTGTAGGGCATGAAATTTAGCAATGGGTTTCCTTGGAATAAAATCCCCAATTTTCCATAGATTCAAAGGAAAACTGGGCAAGTTTCCAGCAGATAAATCTGTTAGAGTTTAAAAAACATGTAGAAACTATCTATGGGTCAGGAAGTCCCCATGCCACAAGTTCTTCATTGCTGTGAGAATTGTGAGTGGCAATACCACATCTGCTTGCTTAATTTTTATACCCTACTCTTAGGTACCTGATTTGGTTGGGATCACAGCTTACTTACAAAGGTAGATAAACTTCCTACTGGCTCAGTACACTAACTGACATGTTTCTACAGCAGAGGTAAGCAAGTTTTAAGTACAGAAAGATAAGTATTGCTACTCTCAATTTATTAAAACTGATAATAATGCAGGTAGACACTGACAGTCAATCAAACGTTAAAGTTTTGCTGTAGTTTTCTTGTTTTGAGATAAAGGCAATAGGTATGTTAGAATATAGCTGACATCTCCTATGTGTTTGATTTCATAGTATTCATCTACTTCTCTAAAGTCTGCAATAGATAAGATTTCCAGGGAATATATAGGACAGAGCAAACTCTGGGTTTTGCTTCTTAGGAGATCTTGCAAAGCAGAGGGTTCAATGAGTACAGTTGTTTTTGATATGCTCCTGCGAGATTTGATTCTTCACCCTGTGACAATTAAGTTTGTTTCATTGTTTATTTTTAATATCATTCTAAACAGTGATTATAAATCTTCACTCATAAAATTTATAAATGAAATGAAGCTGTAAAACAAACTGTTTAAAGTAAGAATTTTAAAGCTTTAATATCAACATTTAGAAAATGCAGCATCAACATGTTTAACAATAAGTAAATAGTTTATTTTCGAGTTTCACTCTTGTGGAAAGTGCAGTCATATCTCCTGAAGTATAGAACCATATTTCAGCATTTAGTCTTACGTTTTAACCACTGCTAGCTACTTTTCAGACACTATAATTTTAAATTATCACAATGCAATTTATGTGTTTTAATGCACTTCAATTAAAAATTTTTTGTTAGGAAGTAGACCATACCTCTAAGACCAAAGACTTATTTTATAAAACAGGGAACCCACAAGGAAGTTTTAGGGTCCTGGGAAATAATCACTTCAATAAATGTCTCCTTGTGATAAAGTCAGACGTATCCAACACTAAATAAGAAGTTAGATAAGAATTCTTTATTTCCATGTGAACAAAACAAAAATTTCTGTGCAATACAGGAAACATAGTGGCCTATCTTTTCTGTATAGGATTTTTTAAAGGTTGACATTAGAATATGATGTCTACTTTTAGTGTTCATGGTTCAGGGATGCTGAAACATCAAAAATAGTTCAGAAGTACATTTATACACACAAAATAAGAACTGCTAACAGATGAAATCTCCAGTATGACTAACAAGAAATCAACTTATTCAATGGGCTGAAAGAAGAGCAAGGGGGTGACTTACAGTAGTTTCACACAGGTACTTAAAGCTGGAAAATATATGTGATTTAGTCAAGGGTAAGAGCAGCAAGCAGAGTCTGGCTATTTCTAATATGGGTAATATTGTCTTCAGGTCTAAAAAGACCCAGAGGAGTGTACTAATGCTTGCCCTGGGGTCCTCATGTCATTGTAGAGATCAGAAAACTGCTGGACTATGTTAGGACTTTCATCTGACCTTTATTTGGAAACCACTGTGTGTGAAGGAGCTACTATACTCCTGAGTGTCTCTCTCTGGGATGGAATGAGGATGCAGACAGGATGTGCATCTGGATGCAGGGACTCAGAATTATAAAGCTGGTCCGGCAAGTAAATGCCAGAAACTTTAAAATAATGTCACATTTAAAACAGTTAATATGTTGTCACTGATGGTGACAATGAACTGGTGTTTTTTTTTTTTATATTTATATTCCTCCCCTTCCCTCCCCCCTCCCTGTTCCCTCCCCACCCCCACCCCTCAGGAGTAAATGCCTTGATCACAGTTTTGAGCTAAACATTTTATTTGCGGAGATGAGTGGGGTCCCATATTTATCCACTGTTTTCATCAGTACTTGGAAGGACAAAATAAAAAATATGCACTGTTTTTGCTTGGCTTTTAATACTAGGATTTCTGCACATGATACTGTTTATAAGCAAAGACCCACAATATGAACAAATCCTTTGATGGTCAGAAGGTCTTTTCTCCTCCAGTGTATCATGTAATCAAAAAGCATGTATGTCAATAAAAATAGACAAAGCTACCTTGGTCTGAGATTGGCCATGACTGAAACTACAGTATTCAGTGGTACACAGTGCCAGAGAAAGCATTTGCCTAGCTTGTGCTGTGGCTAAAACAAGAATAGTAGTCCTCATGTTACAGACATTCATATAAAAATGTTTTTTCAGTCTCTCCTACCCTTTACCTCTCATGTAAGCTTCCTTATGAGGCTGATGTATTCACCCTCATTGTAATTTTTTTTTTGAGGGAAACTAAAATTTAAAACAAACATGCAAGGAAACTTGATGATTTTTGATATGTAGAAAATGAGAGTGAAATCAAATAGTTTCCTTCTTTTTTGAGACCTGTAGTTGTGTAAGAGAGAAATTATCTTTAACATATTTGTCTAAAGTAGACATATTCCATCAGATTAAGTATATCTGTGTCCTATTGTACAAAGGGAAGGGAAGGGAAGGGAAGGGAAGGGAAGGGAAGGGAAGGGAAGGGAAGGGAAGGGAAGGGAAGGGAAGGGAAGGGAAGGGAAGGGAAGGGAAGGGAAGGGAAGGGAAGGGAAGGGAAGGGAAGGGAAGGGAAGGGAAGGGAAGGGAAGGGAAGGGAAGGGAAGGGAAGGGAAGGGAAGGGAAGGGAAGGGAAGGGAAGGGAAGGGAAGGGAAGGGAAGGGAAGGGAAGGGAAGGGAAGGGAAGGGAAGGGAAGGGAAGGGAAGGGAAGGGAAGGGAAGGGAAGGGAAGGGAAAGGTCACAGAGAGGCAAGGTGAGATCTGGTTTTCTTCCATCCAGTGCATGTATAAGCACATTAAAGAATATTATCGTGCCCCATAGTTATAGAAAAAGATCATAATTTGGCTTTGTCTGTTTCTACATCAGGTAGTTAAGTGTGGTTAATAATGGTAATTTTAATGTCAGAATTCTGTTTAATAATGACAACTCTCCAGCTGCAGAGAGGCTGTGAAGTCTGTGTCCCTGGATATTTTTAAGATCCAATTTTAAATAAGCCCTGAGCAGCCTCCTAAATCCCCAGACCTGACCCTGCTTTGGGTAGGAGGTTGGTGTACTTTCTGAGGTCACTTCCACACTCATGGACCTGTGATTATGTGAATGCACAATTACATGCCTAAATTAATAAAGGATTGCTATTTGGAGGCTATTTTTACGCATCTCAATTATTTAAGGAAGTAAATATTTTGGACAAACATCTACATGAAGCACATAGAGTTAAAACATTAATTTAGAATACAGAACCTGTAGTGACCAGACCTCAGGTATCCTCAACAAAACAAATATTCATTGTTCTTTCTTAGTGTATTTAAAACTTCTATATGTTTTCTCCAGAAAACTTTCATCAAACTCAGTGAAAATCCAGATACTGATACATGGACTGTAGGTCTCCTGACTTCAGCATTAAAATAACTTTGATTGTGCATATTAACAATTTAGCATTACTTTGATCACAATTGTCAGACAGCAGCATCAGCTTCAATATTAACTTAAATGCTTTTCTATGTCATTCACATTTTCTAGGGTTCCATCGATATATAACTACGTAATATCTTGGTATGATATCTTCTAGATTTTAAGTGTAGAAATTTCAAGAACATGTTTGACTTGTTTGGCAAACTCTGCCAAATCATGCTTCCACATCTGGAAAAGCAATAAATGCATGATTAAAGCCTAATCCTAGAATTTAGATGAAAAGCAGAGATAGAATTCAGACTCCATAGATTACAGAATCTCAGCCCATTACTCTGATGAAGGATGTAGCACATTTTTAAGGTTCATTTATTTCCTTATGTACTGTTATATTCAATCTCTGCATCAGTCTGAAAAATTCACTACCTTTGGTGTTTCCTACTTTCAGTTTGTTTATAAATAGCTGTTTGATGTTTTGCTTTTTCTTTTTTCTCATGATTACATATATAAAAAAAAGTTTTCTCAACAATAAGAAAAATTAAACTCTGAAACAGATTGTCAAATGACATTGCGATGTCTCTACCACATTTTTTGAAGAAGTTAAATAGACACCTGTTTAGATCAGCAATGAGTTAATCCTTACATTAGGATAGAGGGATATACCTTATGTTCCCTGAAATTGTTTAGCTGGTTTTTTTTCTCCAGCAGCACAGGCCTCACATGGTGACTGCTGTACTAATCTAATACAAACTAAAGAGCAGGGAAAAATTTGGTTCAATTCTTTTTCTTTTGTATCACTCTGTATTTCATCGTGATGCTTCTTTTCTCTTCACACTTCTTTTCTTCTGCTGATTGAATGTTATCTTCTCTGGGATTAATAAAGATACACTCCAAAGCTTATCTTTAATAGAAATCATATTTATAATAATAATTTAAGAGTTTTCTTCTGGGAAAAGAAAAGAACTAGAAAGCAGGGAAAGAAGGAACTTTAAATAATAAATAGGAGAGTAGGAAAGTGCTGATATTTCACTTTAACCTCTAACCTGGAAACAGTGATTCAATGAACTGCTTAATTAGTTATTATTTGTACAACGTTCTGTAATTGGAGAAGTAATGCAATTGTAAGGAAAAAAAGTAAGATGATCAGGAGTAACAGAATACATTTTCACTGGTCTATCTGCAAGGCTGATTTGGTATTGGAGCCAAGACTATGAGGAAGAGTAAGTAATAGCAATTGCTGTTCTGGGTTTAGAAATGTCAGTGGTTGTCTATTAACTGGTTGGCCTATAACTGGGAAGAAAGCTTTCGGTTTGTCTAGATTTAACCTAGTGCTAATAAAGAAGCAGATTTTAAATTTCAAAGGCAAATGTGTAAATACCTGAACACAAGGGTTAATTCTGAAGACACTCCTCTGAGGAAAGTGATTGCCAGGCTTTTTAAAATGTATTTCAAAATGAAAGCACCTAATTTCACCAATTCCCCTTTTGAAAGGTAGTTTTTAGAGTTGGTAGAACGAAGCAGGATGTAAACTCTGAACAGCTATTTAGTTGATGGCTACAATTGCAAACCAAGCCTTTTTTCCTTGTTATCTTCACAAATTTCATTAAGGTTTACTAATTTTAGTGGGAAATCTTGCTGTATAGCACCTAAGGAGTTGAACAGTCTGCTTTGAATACGTAAGTCTTTCCTGCCCATTGAATTTGAGCTTGACATTAAGTTTTAGCTAAGATACAGCAAAGGTTAGAAAAGACTGTGAGTAGCTAGGAAAGGACTTGAAGAATCAAATCAGGAAAAAACCCCAACATAATAGAAAAGGTAAGAAAAATCATAGGTGAATTTAGGACCTAGCTGCTTGTTTAAGCCATTTCTGCTCATCATTTAACCAGATAGGGCTCTCAATTAATTGTTTCCTCATAGGGCAATGAAACTCTGAAATGAACCTTACTAGCTTTAAACTCTTTTACTTAAACTAACTTTTATTTGGTGACTCTGAGGATAGAGTATTGGCCACTGTGATGACTCAGCTATTGCATAATAGATCCTCCCACTTGGAGCAAGAGTATAATTAGGGAACAAAGAGTGTGTGTGTGCATGTGTGTGTGTGCGTGTGTGTGTGCATGTGTGCCTGCACATGTGCGTACTTGTGCGAGTGCACACACACACCTAGCACTAAGACCACACATGAACTCATATCAGTAAACGAGAACAGCTGGATGGCTCTAAGTATGTGGTTTGTTTTAATGTGCAAGTCAAGGGAACATTTGTTCAGTTGCTTACACATATTCACAGTTAATTGCAGGTAATAAAGAAGTGGGCTTGTTTTTCCGGGGGTACAAATTTTACCCCAAGCATGTGGCTGGGGCTGCTTTAGTTTGGTTAGGAGATGTTTGCACACATTTTGCGTGGTTTAGACTACAGAAAAGTTTACACTGATCTCAGGGTCCTTCCTAGAGAGACCAAAAAAAAAAAAAGGCTTTTCTAACCTGTTCAAGAACAAACTTGCGGGACCAGCTGCTGTAGTTGCCTTTGTTTATTTTGTCTGCACATTAATTACCTTACACTAAGAGAAAAGTTTCTTCACCTCTTAGACTCTGGTTATTTGGTTGGTTAAATCAATGTTCTTCTCTTTGATACTTGTCTCTCTGGAGAGCAGCTTTTTATTTTCAATTGTACTTACCATTACTGTTAGGGTTGGGTTCATAGCAGAGTTACATTGCTGAAGGAAGATACATACCCACATACATAGATACGAGTTTTTCTTTCCTTACTCTCATTCTTTGTAATAAATTCATAGAATCACAGAATGGTTTGGGTTGCAAGGGACATTAAAGATCATCTAGTTCCAACCCCCTGCCATGGGCAGGAACACTCTCCACTACACTGGGCTCTCCAAAGACACATCCACCCCTACCTAAATGAATTGCTTAGGAATTAATTTCTTACTTGACTTATCTTGTGGGCTTTTAAATAGAGTGGCTGCATTGGTGGAAGGGTTTGGTCTGTTCATACTAAAGTTGCAGCCATTCTGCAATTCAAGCCTATAGAAATTTCATCTATTGGTCATAACATTGCGGTGATAACTTATGTGGTCTGCACTTGAGAAATACTGAGAATATCTGGGTTAGCACTCAGTCTGAAGAATATGCATTTGATTTTTTGTGTGTGAAAGCAGATGAGGTAAATAGTCAAACCTGTTTTTAACATCATTGAAATCATTGCAGGATCTTTCTTTTGCCTTTGGGTCACCTACAGTTCTACAGGCATGGCTTGTTACAATGAAATGTGAAGCATACATGCTCTTCTTTAATTTTTTTGATATTTGAAGTGACTAATATAGGCTCTACCTCAGAATCTATTATTCTAATACTGAAGAAAACCAGTACGTAACAATAGCCATACTGCATAAAAAAAAGAGGCCAGAAAAGCCAGTAGCTTCTCCACCATAATGACTGGTCAGGAATGCATGGGAAAGAACATAATAAAACATATATGAGCACATGCACACCTTCATTTATTTTCCAAATCAGCAGTTTATGAGCTGCCTTTAATCAAGTTTGATTTTCAGTTGTCATAATGTGTGTTGATGGAATTCTTTTTCAGGAATAATCTCATTACAAATAATGAGAATACTTTTGCATACCTGTTGGAAACCAGGGTAGAATTGTAGTAAGCAATAGTTTAGGGTTAAAAAAAGAAATCTTTAATTTCTTTTCCATTGCTGGCTGGATACAAGTCTATTTAAAAGCCATGGACTAAACCCTAAACTGCTGTTAGTCCATTGGTCTAACATGCATGTGTTTCTGCCTGCCCCATGCAGTTTTTCCTCTCTTTGGAGCTCTGGAAGTTTGTTAGAATCCCTCTATGGCAATCAGATCTCACACAGTTAGGCAATGAGCTTGGCTTGTTCACTTTGCTGCTCAAATGCATTTCTCTCTCCATGCCACAGGGAAAGGAAATGTGTTTTTCATAAAGGGGCAAATATGTTAGTTAAAAGCAGAAGGGTTTTGGGGGCGGAATACAGAGGAACCTCTTTCTCTAGTATTATTTTAAAAGGGCTTTGAAATCAACACAGTAGCTTATAAAAACCAAAAATGCTGAATTGTTACAGGGATTTCAGAAATGCAGCAGATACAGTTGCATGGGGATATCTCAGGTCCTAGACCTCCTGCCTGTTGTTTGGAAAAGTAAAGAGGACAAGTATACTGGACAACAGGCTTCTATATACCAACGGGCTTCTATATATCACTGTAAAAGTGCAATCTTATTGACAAGATATGTGAGGAAATATCAAATACATATGCATCCATTTTTTGAGTAGTCAAATAATCATATGGGATAGACAACCATATTGCTTTACAATTGTATTTTCTGCAAGAAATGGTAGCAAAGGGGAGAAAGAAAAACAAAACAAAACAAAACAAAAACCCCTAAAAGATGAACTGAGGGAACAGACTGAAATTATTTTAAGTGCTTACCTGAGCACATTACTATAGTCTTATGGTATCAAACCAACAGTTAAATGTGGGCAGGCACTTCTTTTAGCAGCCCAGATAAACCCTCATGCACATTGACCATGGCTAGTTGATTTCATATCAGTACTTAAATTTGCTATACAGATTTTAAAATATGATTTATATTTTTACATGCAGTTATTAAAAATAAATATATGGTAATCTCCTCAGATTCTTTTTTTCTCTACATACCATTTTCTGAGGAGAGGGAGGAGGTTGCAGGTAGTGTCCTAAAGTAATCCTGTCATAAATACAGTGCTTTGACTGCACAGCCACTGCTTTGGCTAAGTAGAAATGCTTTCTAATGCTGGGTGAGGCACGTTGTCTGGTGGTTTATGTAGTATTTTAATGTATTTACATATTTACTGATGAGGAAATAGTTGAAGCCATAAATACAAATATATTCACAGACACAAACCAATATGGAATAAAAAGAACAACAAAAAAGCTTAAGGATACCACATGAATGCACCTCATACACAGTATGGCATACCAGTAAAATATATTCCACAGCAGGGAAACTGGACCAGTGCAGGCCATTTATTTTTCATTTTCCCATTAATTTTAATTATGGAATTCAAATGTATTATACTTGCTTTAAAATTTTATGTCATGAATGCATGCCGAGAGCTTTTCAAAAGCACATTTCAAACAATTCAATTTCCAAGATCTGTGCCTAACGAGCTACAGAGGAACTGGGACCATATCCTACCCACATTTAAATTATTAATATATTTTTGATAATTCTCCATTATCCTCTTGGAAAACAGCACATTTCAACCATTCTCAAGTGATGAAGGATTTTTTTCCCTTCCATATTCTGTTTTTACTTCCAAATCTTATGTTTTTCTGTTTCAGAATTCTCTTTGCTGCTGACATTGACTGAGGACATTATTCACATATTTGTATATTGAAAGTGGAATATCTTTCTGAAGATGAGAATGACCTTGTTTTTCCTTTTCTCACTTCTACACACACACACAAACAGAAGCGGACAAAAATCAAAAATGTGCGTTTACCTACCCACACGTGAAAACCAAGGGTGAGACAACATACCCAACCCACACCTGGGGATGCACCAACACACTAATTCACATTTACAGAAACATGCTAGAAAGCTTCAACCCATGCAATGGCATGCCTACATGTTCCTGAGCACCCAGCTCTGTTACATTGGCTTTAATAGTATAAACAGAAAATGCAAATTCATACATACCCTTAATCACACAGACGAAGGGCCTCATTTGCATACCCTTCATAATTCAATTTAATTTTTTTTTTTTTGTCAAGAGTTGTGAATGCTTCATGTTTGCTTTAATCAGAATGTTGACATTTACACTGAAGCCAATTTCTCTTTTTCTATTCCATGTTTTGTTTAACCGCGACAAGTGACAGCAAACTGGAGGGAACAGACTTTTTAAATTGGCTCTTTGCCCGGAATGCATCATTTCTCTTGTAGTTGTTTCCCCACCACCCACCCCCTCCCTGCTAGGCACTGCAAAAAGAAATGTGAAAACATACTCTGCGAACACAGGACTGAGGTGTTAGTGCTTTTAGATAAAGATTTGTGTTGTGTTTTAAAACTAGATTGCTGTACAGTTTCAAGCTATTAGCAGGAACCTATTACACCATCGCTTTGGGTCCTTGGAGAGATGTGCTTAGTGTATTTCAGTAATTCAAGGCAAATAGAAAACCTACATGTGAAAATATTTAATGGCAAAAGCACCAACTGCTCAAGGCTGCTGGAGGAAGGAGGCATGCATTTTGTTAACTCTTTCCTTGGGTTTTTCAATGCAACAGCTTCTGCTGCTCTCAACAAAACTCTCAATAGGGCTCCAGTCCTTTGTGGATGCCGGAGACTACTGATGCTGAGCAAATATTCTCTGACTTCTGCTGTGGCCTGTATGCACACAGTCATCACCTACTTGTAGCTCTTTGGTCTCCTGTTAATATTGTTCAGCACTGAGACGTGTCAAGTCTAATCCTGAAAGGAAGAAAACAAAACTTGCATTTGTCTGAAAAATGAAAGACAAAGAAATTAAATAACTTTACAGCCACCACACCCATCTGCACCAATCTAATCATAAATTCAAGACTGGAATCCAAGTTTCCTAGTTCTATCGGCTATTGGTTTACACATCACCCAAGATTTTAAGTTGTCTTTGGTGTTAAGATACATTTAAAAAATACCCCGGGCAATCCAAAGTCTGTTATACACTGGGTTTTGGTTTGGGATTTTTTTGACCACATGACAATAGTCTTGATATTAGTAGGATAATTTCCAGAAGATAAACAGAATTCACCAAAACCAGTTTTGATTCTCTTTTTTCTTTTTTTCCAGATTGAAAATGGATCAAATAGCTAGATCCATGTAGGAAGTTTTCCCCAAATTAGGGTTTGTTGAAAGATTTTCCTTAGACCTTGCAGAGACCATGCCCTGGACTGACTTGCATAAGCCATTATGCATGGAGGATTCCACATTACTGCTATAGCAGTGGTAAAACATTTGTGAATGGACCATATCCAAGTTAATAAATTCCCTGTTTCAGGGTGAGATCAGATCCTGCCATGAACCACACCAAAAGCCTCAGTCCTGAGTCACTGTTTCTGGTCACTGCCTATGGTAATGGGAACCCAGTATACCACATACAAAACAGGAATATAGCACGTTGGGGACATCTGAGATGGTTGAAAGAAGGGCTAAGATATAAGGTAGAATCTTCTCCATAATGTGGCTAAACAATTGATGGAAGAGTTCTCAGTGCTGTGAACATCACTTCCCATTTACTGTGAGTATAAAGGTATTGAGCATATATAGCCCTCTGTATCACAATTGTCTGAGTGTCAGATATATCTGTTTTCCCTTGCTAAAACATATATATGTATTTAGATTAAAAATATCCATATGTTTTTTTTAAAAAAATCTGCTTATTGAATTTTTCTGTAACAACCTTTACATATATAAGATAATGTACCTGACAGATTATGACAAAGCTTGTAGAAAAAAACAGACTAGGGGAAAACATGTTGTGTGTTAATCAAAGGAAACACCTGAAACTGACAAAATAATAAGAGCTAAAACAACAAAATAAATATGAACCAAAACTTAACAACAGCTAGTGAACAAGGGACCAAAGTGATCCCGCATACATTAGGTATGAGTCGGGAGAACACACAGCAATTATTCAATATCTATCCATTATATTTGTTTGCATTTGTAATATATCCATCTGTGAGCTATGTACAATAAACCTAACATTCACTTCTGAGCCAGGATTTTGCATGTGCTTAAGCAGAGCTGTGAGAGTTTAGATAGCTCAGGAGTTGAGACAGAAGGAATTAAAATCCTAATCAGTTTGTCTGTCTTCCTATCTGTCTGCCTACCTGTCAGCCTAACTCTTGTATGCTGAGTAACATTCTGCTCTAAAAAAAGAGTACTGTCTGATCCTGAAAGTGAGCCTAAATTCAGGATTGGGACTAATGTTCCATAATCATTATCAGGGGCACATATAACCTAGAAAGATGTGGGTGCATACATTTATGTACTTAACTCCTTTCCTTGGACCTGGTGCACAGGGTCAAACTGTGAGTGAGGAGGAATTATACTGTGTGACCAATGTAATTAACCAGCATCAAGCACTGATAATGAATCATTCATAAGGTCTTTCAGACTAATAACTGAATTGCTTGTGTTTTTATTTTTGGTAGAAAAAAATAAATTAAAACATTTATAATCTGATCACACACTTGTCACAGAGGTGAAGAAAACCTACAATTAAATAAAGAAGTGTTTCTAGACAAACTGAATTGTGAAGTGGTTGAAGATGGAAGGCATCTCTGGAGGTTACCTAGTACAGCAGACTGCTCTGGACCATGTCTAGATGCTTTTGAATGTCTTTAAGGAGAGGGACTCCATCACCTCCCTGGGTAGCCTGAGAGGCTACCTCTCAATCACCCTTAAAGTAAAGAAGCACTTCAGAGTTCAGAGGGAACCTCCTGTATTGTGCCCATTACCTTTTGCCCTCTCACTGGGTGCCACTGGCTCCGTCCACTTTATACTTTCTCTTCAGGTATTTATATACATTAATCAGATCCCTTCTCCAGACTAAACAGTCCAAGCTTTCTCTGAGAGACACTTCAGTCCCTTGGTGATCTCTGTGACAACTTGTTGGACTCTTTTCATTATGTCCATGTCTTTCTTGTACTGGGGAGTTCAGAACTGATTGCAGCACTCCAGGTGTGGCCTCACAGGTGCTGGGCAGAGGGGCAGGATCTCTTCCCTCAACCTGCTGGAAATATCTTGTGTAATGCAACCCAGGATATCACTAGCCTTCTTAGCAGCAAGCACACATTGCTGATTCACATTCAATTTGGTGTCCACCAGGACCCTTGGGTCCTTTTCTGCAAGGCTGCTTTCCAGACATTTTGCCCCCAGATTATACTGGTGGCTGTGGTTGTTCCTCCCCAAGTACAGGACTTTGCATCTCTCCTTCTGGAACCTGTCTCGTTCCCTCCGGATGGCAGCACAACCTTCTGGTGTATCAGCTGCTCATCCCAGCTTTGTCTTCAGCAAACTTTTCTGAGGGTACACCCTGCACCAGCATGCAGACACATGGATGATCACATTGCTTTGACCAAGAGTGGAAGAAATCTGTACAGTGGTTTCCACGGCTGAATGCTCACTGTAAAACTCAGTGAACATCGTCAAGATCTTTCTTTTTTTCTTTCTGTTCAAATGTCATAAATATTAGGCTGCAGTTCATACCCAAGATTTCCTGGGCTCAGTGGATAATTTTCTATGTAATGCAAAATATGATAGTTTGAACAGGAAGGATGGATCCAGGGTTAAAACAGTTTTTAAATTATAATGAAAAATCAAAAATCGTGTAAATGTTATTTTACTTCATAAACACAGAGGCAGGCACACACAGTTTTTAGCCATTCTGGACAGAACGGTGGAAAGCAAATAAACTGTACCTCCCAGATTAGAAATAGATGTGCACCATTCATTTATCAGACTTTATTGACAAGCATATATCTGGCCATACTCCAAGAAAGACAAGTTTAAGTACTTTTAGGCAAAAGGAAAGCTGAATACTTTGTCATTTCGGGTAAGATTTGGAGCTGCCATGCTATTACAGAGAAAAAGAGACCTCTGTTCTGAAATAAAGTAATCTTTGAGTTTTTGAAAGAATAGCCTAAATCCAGGAAAGGCATTAAGCCACTTGGGACCCCAGAATAATGTCCTGTATGCCTCAGGGTGACACGGGCCTTATCCTTTCTTCTTCGCATCGCCTATGAGATTCAGGGTGCTACTAGTCAGCACTGAATGCACTGAGTTTCCTAACTGACCCATTGAGTGTAGGCAGCACTTCAATCTTGCCAGCCACACAAATGAGGATGGACATCTAATGCCCCATGTAGACTTGGTCTGAAATAAATAATTTTAAACTGAGGAACTCTATTGAGAAAGACATGAAAAGTTATAAATTTCATCAAGAGAATGGTTTAACAAACTAAAAAAAAAAAAAGTCTTAAAAGGACTCACTCTTTTGTCCCTTATTTTTGTTTAAAAGGTGCAGTTTCCTTCATGTAATTAATTACTGAAATGGTTGACCATTAAATAAATAGATATATAGATATATATTGGGAAATACTTCTTTCCCTTAGTTACCATTGCAGCTCTCAAGAACAGCAATACTGTTTATGAGAAAATGGAGACGATGGGATATATATATTCTTTTCATTTGTTGTCATTAATTCCATATGGTTTTTCATGAGAGATGCTAGCAGTTTACCCCAATTGCTTGTGTAAACATGTACTGACATGCCCATGGAATACAGCATGGACTTACTCACAGACAGGCAAACATGCCTGGTTTATTAGATGTCCAGAATTCCAGATGGGAAAATATTTTTCCTGGAAACATGACTCTCTTGGATATATGAAACTTCTACAAGCCAAAAAAATGCTTTTGTTGTCAGTTCTGCCCCACCTGGCCAATCCCTGCATATGTTTAGGAAGAAGAGTTAGAAAATCCTCCAGCCAGGGTCAAACCACCACATCCTTGAATCTCTCACTTGGTACCTAGTCATCTTATGCTGATAGAAGCTTTCCAAAAGGATTGTAGCAGCAGTTTTCAATAAATGAGAAAGCTTTTGTTCCATAGGCACACATGAGTGTTTGCACAGAATGGTCGGTTTAGCAACATACCATCCCATTGAATGAACTTTTGTATCTCACCATGTATGTATTCTAGTCCTGTCATGACTATACTATGAAGCATATGAGCTTAAGCTTATTTCACTGAAATTCCAATGAAATTTTGGCTAAAATATTGTGTCTAGAAATTGGAGCACATTGAGAACATACACAGTATGCTATAGCAGCTCAACTAATGGAGATAATTTGTGAAGTTGTCATACTTTTAATATGTTTGGTGCTTATCTTCAGAGATGAGAAATTGTCCTTATCCATGAGTTTTGCAAAGCATGTGGGGCTGCAGTTACTTATTCCAATGTAAAAGAGCAATGGGTTTCATATACAGGAGGCTGCATGAAATACAAAGTCTTGGTGACATTATTTTCCAGCCTTTCAGAGACTGCCCAGCTCTTCACATTTACTTGTGACCTAAAAATTAGCAGAAAGCACAACTGAATAAGTGGTGTCATTTTTCAACCTGTTCCCACTGTAGCCTGGGGTTATTTCTAGAATGTCAAGGCCTCATACCCCCTGGCCCTGCAATTTGTGCCATCAGTGACATCCATGCAAAGGGAAATCCATCAATCTCTTAGTGAACAACTCAGAACCGTCACCAAGATATTTCAACTTAATTCTCTGATATCATTTTCTTGCTGGCATCCTAAGAAAAAGTAAATGTGGAGATTTAGCCAAAACCATAGACAGATTGATACCCACTCCCTCTACCTATATAGGGCACAGGCTGTCTTTCACAATTTGTCAAACTTTCCCTTCTAGAATTTTCCAGTCACTAATAGCAGTAGCTAAAGAAACACAGGTTTATTTGCTCTCATTTTGCATGCTTCTTGATGCACTCACGTCAGGCCTCTGTAGTGCTCTCTAGCTAGAAATGTAAGTTGAAGAGAGTAAAAGAGAAGAAGTTATAAATAACTTTTTATTATCTTAAGTTCTGTGTGTGGGCGTGATTCTTCAACCCTGACCTTGGTTTAAATAAAAATAAAATTAAAAAGAATCAGTTCTTTCTTTACAGCAGAGACTTATTATGTACCATGTATAATGCTTATACAGTGCATGAAAGTAAATTTGAAAGGGAGTGAAGAAGAATTTAACAATGCAGAGCAGCTGAACAAATATATAACAATTCCTTGAATGAATGATTGAATGATACCTAATAGCAGGGAGTTTGCAATAGTACAAGATTATCCTCTGATAATTCTTCAGTTCTGACTGTGGCTGCCTGATAATCCCCGAAGCTTCTAATCTGCAGGATCTGAATCCATAAAGAATGACAAAAAAAAACCCAACTTTGCAATCAATTATAGTTACTGCCAAAGAGCCATTAGTGAGCAGGTGAAACAAGTATGACCTTTTTAACTTCAAAGTCATGTAAGAAGGAAAAAAAAATCCAATTTCTCAATCCTCTTGGAATTTAATACTGTGGCACTTTTTAATATAAAATTTATTGCTTTTCAAATTCAGCATAGTTGTGGGTATTTTCTTTGTTTGTTTTTTGTTTGCTTGTTTTTTCTCTGGCTTTAATTTGTTTCTTTTTGTCAGACAATCATATTAACTCCAAGCCTGCAACCAGAATCTATTCATTTAATTGAAAGATGGATGTATGAATGAATTCTAGTAAGATGGTGGGTGGTAAGGGGAGAGACAGTCTTTGTCCCATGTTTTCAAGCCCCATCTAAAATAATTTGCCTCAATTATTTTTCCTGAACTCAAATATAATCTTGCAAACCTTTCATTGAGATGTTTTTCAGAATATTCATTTTTTTCTTTCTTTCTTCTCCATGAAATGATTTTTTTTTCTTACTTTTACTTTCATGATCTATGTTTGACCATATCAAGGCAGCATGCTTCTCATGAGGCTCTGACCCTAAAGAATTTTTATAAATGCAGATAACTGCTATATGCAAGAAAATTTCACTAAGTTTCATGAGTGACAATGGAAGACACTGTGAATGACCAACTTAAGTAAAGGAATTATATTGTAAGCACAAGGGACTGTACTGTGGAAAACAACTGTGGAAAAAAAAATGTGAGGAGAAAACATCCATACAGACTGGGTGACATCAGGTCCTTCTGATATAAATATAAAGACAAGTGTGAGATGTAGATTTAGATAAAAATGTGATGAGCAGACTGGTCACACATACTTTACAGATTTCATGGACTCTAGCTTTTGCTGTCTTGCAAGCAAGTGGATGTAGTCTGAGGTTATAGTCCTGAGTTACCTATTTGGAGGGAACAGGCTTGTATTTTGTAGTTGGAAGTATTTTCCATTTCAGTTCTGCACCACTGAAAATGATGGAAAGGACCTTCCCTTCAGAAAACACATCTAGACTCTGTAAACTGCAATTACTCTACAGCTACTGCTTTCTGACTCACTTTTCCACTTACATAGGACACAGACATGCAAAACCCTGGAGATGTGAGTTTGGAATGAATGATTTTTAGTTTCATGGTGGAATCTGAGGCTTCAGAATCCAAAAACTTAGGTAGAAGTAAGATCTGTGGTAGCCTCAAAATTAAGGCCACACAACTCTATGGTAAATTTAACTTGGTTAGTGTTTTGTTATCTACCTTTGCTATATATATATTGATCACAAATGTCTGAATATCAATTTAAGTAACATATAGTTGAATAGTAATACCATTTGCACGTGTAGAACTGGACCATAATAAAGGCCAGACCTAAGATTCTAAAATCACTGGGAGACAGACATTTACATGCAGCAACTGGACCTTGATGATTTGCTTGAAGTCAAACAAGACCTACAGCAAGCAAATGAAAATCCTAATTTTTGAGATTTTAGATGAACATCCCAAGAATCTTGACTTTATACCTTGCAACTATAACTAAGCACAGCAGACCAGTATCTGGTTACAAACTCTTTTCTGTGGAACATTTAATTTTAGGTGTTACCTATCAAAGTGGAAAGGTTCCTTTTTATTTTTTTGTTTCTCTACTCTTATTGTGAGAAATGAGATCTCATAAACTAACCTTTATACTGAAACAGATTGCCCAGAGAAAAAATGGATATCCCCTCCCTGGAAGTGTTCAAGGCCTCTCTGGATGGGGCTTTGAGCAACCTGGTCTAGTGAAGGCTGTTCCTGCCCATGGCAGGGGGGTCAGAAATAAATGATCTCTGAAGTCCCTTCCAACCCAACAATTCCGTGATTCTGTGATTCTGTCATTCACTATCATCACAGTTAGATTGTGATACTACATTGTCTTTACTTTTTCAAAGGACTCTGATTTACTGTAGCTGGATAGAGATGCACACCAGAAAGATGATGGACATTTTGTCCAACACACATCATTGCCTTGATTTGTATTCTGGCAGAGAATGAGCAAGAAACAAGCTGGAGGAAAAAGGACAAAGATAGAACAAAAGCTAACCCCTGGCCACCTCCCTGACAAGATGAGATAATCATGCTGTCCACAAGAAAAGCCCTTCAAATGAACAATAAGTTAAGTGCATTTCCTCCTTGAAGTCACCTTGGCATACTGAAATATTTAACTTTAAGAAGAACAAGACATCAAAGGACACTCATTAGAAAATGTGACTCTTGATGGATAATTTAAGTGACATACTAAAGTCAAGTGTTTGAAGCAGAGAGGTCTTGTCAACATAATGTTTTTCACAGCTGCAATAACACTGGAGACTGTATTTTCTAGTCATTGCAGAAACTTGTTTGCCAACAATTGCAAATTCAATTGACCAAATTCATTGCAGAACTGTTGCTTGTTAGGAAAATATTGTGTCCTTCAGTCCAAGAGGATCAGCACCCATTTGCAGGTTTACTGTACAGAAGGATGTGAGCTAAGAAAATGATAAAAAGCCGTCAGTGAGCTAAAGCTGTGTTTTCATGATGGGATGTTCTATGGCATGTAGACTGGGTCAAAAGGGAAAGAGTTATTCTTCTCAGCTTGCTGGTGCTCATAACATTTGATAATCTGTTTAGTGTGAATGGGATAAAAGGGCTCTTTCAATAAGAAAATTGAAATAAAACTAAATTTTATGGTGGATAACATGTTTTTGTATAATAATGCTGTTTAGTCTGTCTTTTATGGCAATCATTTTGGTTCTATCTGTAGACGTTGAAAGAAAATACCAATTTTATAATAGATTTTTCTAGGTACTTGCAATGCCACTTAGAGAATGGATGTGGGAATTTACAGAAGTGCTCATTACTTACGATGCTAGAAAGATTCAAGAATTTTATCTAGAAATTTACAATTGAATGTAAATTGATTTTATCAACCTATACTCATGCATTTTCCCTTTTATGTTGTGTTTAATTTCATTGAACATTGGTTTAGGTCATTGGTGTCTTGAAGTACTGTTCATTTATCAAAGTTTATGTGTGAGAAGTGGAAATTGAAGTGACCTACTGACAGAAACTGAAATTCACACAGCATTTCTTTCTTGTCTGTTTGCACTTAAGAAGCGTGCTGGTAGCACACTGCAGAAGACAGTGATGTTCCCTCCATTGCTGTTTCTAGAGGATCCCATCCCTGATTTTGCTGACTCAAATCACAATGCACTGACTTTGAAACAGAGCTGCCCACCGATGGCAAAAGACCCTAGACCAGACTTGAGAGTCAGTAAAATCCTTCAGAGGACTGCTCAGACTTCTTTCTTCTCCACCAGTTTTATCTGGCTCTTTCCATTTAGAGAACTCTCTGATAGCAAATAACCTATGCTAAGCTCTGCTCTCAAGAAACTAATATACAAGTTAGAATAAAACAAGCTCAAAAAATTAAACAAATCTTTCTACTTTTACTAAGTGTAAGTGAAAAAAAATGAGGTTCATAGATGATGTTCATATTAATAAGTGAAAGAAAAATGGATTTATTTATGAGTATCCAGTGACTCTTTAAATGGTGACAATAACATCACAAAATCAGATTGCATTGCAGATTAATTGAGCTCAGAAAATTGCTATCCATCATTCTGAGAATACTTTAATATGTTGAACTCCAAAGCTTTTAAAAATAACACACAAGTTTAGAAAAAATAAAAAGGCTGTAAAAATATAGGAGACAACTGAACAACAACATAAAGGTTAAGAAATGAAGTTGGAATTATAAAAATAAATACTGGCAGCTAGATTAATTTAATAAATCTTAAGTCAAAGAAAGATTCAGAGATACTTCTGGAGTGGGGAACCAACCCAAAAATCCTGCAACTTGCCAGACATCCCAATAACAAACAAATGAACCTGCTCCCAAATTACATTTAAACTTCCCAAGCGTTATCTAGCATAGATACACAAAGAGCTAAGTTTAACATGTCAGCTGAACTGGAGAAAAGGGAAGTCAAAAAAGCCCCTCTATACCTTAGAAGAAAAATCTGAAGCAGTAAGCTGAGAATTTTCTCTTGAGTTCTTATTGCTTTGAAATAAAAAGCAATAAATCCCAGGATTAAAAAAGAAGATGAGAACACTAGTGCCAATAAAATTTACAAACTCAAATAAAGGATTTCTCCATCCCTCTAAATATTCTACAATAAACTCATAAAAAGCTAGTTTCTTAAAGAAGAAGAAAGTGCTTTCATTTATCATACTCACTATGTAAAAGTCATTGTTTCAGAAGCTACAGTCTTTGCTTCTGATAAGGTTATACTATTACTTTGCAGCTCAAGTCTTACCTGAGGCCCACAGTAATGCTTATTACATATACAATAGAGCCAAGGAATGAGTGAATTGGCTCAGTGAATGCCTGAATGAACTAGCTCAAGCCCTTTAGACAGACTTTTAGATACATTGGGAGTCACTGCTCTTTCTCCTTACTGAAACTTTCACACTTCCAAGTTCCAGAAAGCAGAAAATATTTAAAGGTGTCCTGTTATCCTAGCTTGAAAACTTGATCAACCATATTTACTGCACTATCTTGATTTTTTCATGTAAGTATCTGTAAGAAAAAATGCCAAAGGGCTTTATAATCTAGCCAAAAAGACTAAATAAACCAAATTTTAAAGGTAAAGTCAGGTGAATTTAAATAAAAAATAAACATACACTTTCAATTAATAAAGAAAGGTATCTAAAAAAAAAAAGTGTTTATTCATCACTTTTTCAACCTCAGATCAATACTGAATGCTTTTCTGGAAAAGATGCTTTAATCGCAGGCAAATTATCATGCTCAACACTGGAGTGAAGGGTGAAATTTTCTGGCTGGTGTTTCACAGAATGTTAAGCTAAACTGCTGTAAGTATTTTTTGTTGCAGATGCTGAACAAACCAACTCAAACTGATATTATACTGGATACACTATTTGGATAGAGCAGAACTTTTCTGGAACCAATAGTTGCAGCCTCAGCTGTCATGACTATGAGATCGCATCAAGAGAACCAAGGAAGGTAATAGCAATGTAAAGATCCTGTGTTTCAGGAGAGAAGATTTTGAATTTTTTTGGGAATCAGTAGGTACAAAAGCTAGGAACCTTCCCTCAAAGATAAAATTTTAAAGGGCAGCCTCTTCAAAGCACTGGAATGATCCATCTTGATCTATGCAAAAACAGGCAGGCATGGCCAGATGCCAGCTTAGCTTGATGTGGGACTATGAGTGCTAATACAGAAGCATTGTCCAGGCATCCAAGGATTGAATAAAGAAGGCCAGATCCCAGCTGGAGTTAAAACTTATTAGGGATGTCAAGGCCAATGCTGTCAGGAAGAGAAAGGAATACTGTCATCAACAGGAAGTCCAACAAATGTGTGGGCCTACTGCTGAACAGAATAGGAATCCTTGTGCTGAAGACTACAGAAAAAAGCTTTGATACTCAAATTTTGCCCTAGTTATTACTGGCAAAGACTACTCACATGTTTCCAATGTGCCTGTTAGCTAAGTACTAATGTAGAACTGAGACAGAAGTAAATTAAATAAATGGGCTACATAGAAGTCCGTGAATTATAACTGATCACATTCAAATGGGCTGAAGGGATCTGACTGATGCTTTTATAAAGCTTCTCTCTAGTGTCTTTGAAAGAATATGGCTATGACTGGAAAAAGGCAAATGTCATATCTTTGAAAAAGATAAGAAAGAGGATTCTGGGAAACTACAGCTTCACCTTCGCCACAGGGAAAATTATGGACCAAAACCCTCACAGAAGCTACTGCCAGTCATTTGAAGGACAAGAAGATGATTGGGAACAGCTAGCACATATCTACAATGGGAAAATCGTGCTTGACCAACTTGATTGCTTTTTATGATGAAATGACTGTCTCCCTGGTCAAGAGGAGAGCAGTGAATGCTGTTTACCTTATAGAGAGGCTTTTGAAATACTTTCCCAAAGTTTCTCTTTGTAAGTGTTTGCTTTTAGCCAAATTACAGAAATATCTGTTGGCTTGGTTATAAAATGGAGAAAAACTGGCAGAATTATGCAAGACAAAGACTAGCAGTTAGTAGTCTAAAGTCCAACAGTCAGTGATGAGCGTCCTCAAGGATTGGTACTGTCTGTTTAACGTTTGTCAGCTGTCTAAACTATATGATAAACTGTGCCCCATCAAAACAAAATAACTACATGCAGAGTATAGGCTGGGGAGTGGCTTGGTAGGAAGCAGCTCTGTAGAGAAGGACTGGTATTCTTGCTAGTGAAAGTTATTGGTGTGCCCTCTTGGCAACCCAGGCTAACCACATAATAATCTCGTTAACAAAAGCATAATCAGCAAGTTTTAGGTAGTGACTATTACACTCTACCTGGCACTCACATTGTGCCATCTAGACTCTTGTCTTAAATTTTGGCCTTAAGTACAACCAAGGACTTGAATTCATAAGAGAATATCAAAACCAGAAGTCTGGAGTATATTACTTATATATTAGTCTGGAAAAGAGAAGGATAGGGAGGACTATTTCAGTCTTCAGCTGCAGCCATGATAGAGATGACAGAACCAGAGCACTCTCAGAGATATATAGAGAAAAGACAAAAGGGAACTTTTCATTAATATAAGGAAAAAATATATTTATCAAATTAAAATTTATTAAGCACTAAAACAAGATAGGTGAGAAGGCACTTCATTCTTCACCATCTTCAAAACTTCAGACTCTCTAAGAGAAACTGAACAATTTGATCTAGCTTTGCAGTTCTGTGTTCAGCAGATGGTTGGGTGATCTTCAAAGGTTACGTCAAACCTAATATTTTGTATGATTCTGTGAGTTCTTTTGACCTTAAACATCCATGAATCTACATATCTTTCTGATGGAATAGTGAAAAGTTTAAGGCATGCTGGACTACTTTTATGGATGGAGGGGTGGAAAGGAAAACCAAAAGCAGACCTCATGGTTTGGGGTAAGGAGAGTTTACTGGGACAGAGAGAAATAAAAATAACAGGGATCTATAGCAAATTATATGAAACACAATACAGTTTCTTACCAAACTGCACAACTCAGGCTGTACAGCCCAGAGCCATCTCAAAGTTGGACTGTCATCAAACCATGTTTCCTGGAGCTGTGTGCTCCTTCACCATCAGCCTTCTTTATGCTGACCATGATGCCATGGTATGGAATAGCCCTTTTTCCCTGTTCGGGGCACCTGTTCCGGCTGTGTCCTCTCCCAGCTTCCTGGGTGCCCTCAGCCCTCTGATTAGCAGGGCAGTGTGAGAAGCTGTGAAGACCCTGACTGCTTGGCATCAGTGTGTTATTGGCACTGCTCTCATTCTAACTCCCCAACACAGCATTGTACCAGTTGCTAGGAAGAAAATTAATTCTAACTGAACCCAGAATGCATACCCACTGCACTTTACAAACATCATTCTTTAGAAGTGCCTGTATCCATGAACTGTTTAGGATATGTAAGACTAGTTGTTTCCCACTGTAAAGAATCTCAATTAAGTAGGAATTTCAGTTACAACTTTAAGGTTAGTTGGGATAAATCAGAATGAGATTGAGAAGCAGACTAAATTAAAGGGGGTAAATTAGTTTCAGAATAATTATTTTAGCACATGTATTTGATTAAAAGAATGGAGCTAGTACAATTAAAGTAAAATAAAATAAACAATCCCCTGTTATGAATAGTAGCTGATTTTTCTACGGCATCTTTCATTCAGACTTTTTTTGAGATGAGATGCAGTAGGAATTTTATAATGTCTATGTTCTGAGTAGCTGTAGTAACTTGTTAGAACAGCTTCTGACATGGAATCTACAATCCTAAATCAGATGTTTATGCTCCTAAGAAACGCCTTGTGAAAAGTGTATGTCAACATAACACTTACAGAAAGAGAGATAAGTGACTTCCTTGAATATTATTTCTTGACATGATTTGTGAACCTTATTCATTATATTTAAAGGATATCTTCCTTGATGCAGTGTGGTGTCTTAGGCATCTCTGTAGAAGTTGAAGAATGGTCACTCAAAGTTGGGTGTAAATAGCAGTTCACTTATTTGAGCAGCTTTGAAGAATAAAGCACAGACAGGTTACTCCAGATAAGGTGCAAAGTTACAGCTTTTCTGTCTTCAGACAATATTCAACTTTTAAGATATAGACAAGTGTGAAGCATTTCTTTCCACTTCTTCCAAATTTACCTGTATCAATATAATTCATAATTAATTAGGAAATGTGATAGGAAAAATACTTTAAAAAAATGTTAAGTATATGCATATATAAAGCAGGAGTCTCTAGTCTGGATGTCAGGAAGAGTTCTGAGTTCTTCAAGGACTTCTTACATGGGAGTGATATATTTTTAATGTTTCTGCTGAAAAGCTTCTCAGAAAGAAGCTTCCTTCTAGTAATGAATCTGGAGTGATCCTTATTCTCCTTTGTCTTTGTTTTCATGCTTTAGTCTTGAATTCTTTCATAAAAGAGAAAATACAAAAAGGCAAGTGCATGAGTCTCCTTGTGTATAAGTAAAAAGGTGAGAGTACACGACTCTCCTTGTGTTTTGCTTTGTTTTGATTTTGTTTGGGGGGTTTTGGGTGGGGGTTTTTTTTGGTTTTGGTTGGTTGGTTTGTTGGATTTTTTTTTGTTCTTACCAGAAATATTTACTGTATCTCGGAAAAGCAAAAGGATGTGTATCACAAATATTCAGTAAATATAAATCACAGGATACATCTTGTTGATCTTATTGACATTTTTGAGTTTGAGTGATCTCCTTTACAGTTTGTAGAGATCTAGTCACTACAGCCACAGAAGTTCAGGGAACTGCTCAACAAACTGACTGTTTCTGCTCTCCCAATGACATTTGGTGCCACTTTGTACTGGCATAATCTTAATTCATTTGCCTACACTGAATAAAGGTCATCTGACATTTAATATCAAATTTGTCCAGAGAGGAACAAATTCCCTTTGTAAATTTCTCAGAAATAAAAAATAAAAAAATCTCTTAAATCATTAGGTATGTACATTCAGGCACTACCTTCAGACCACTACTTAGAATGTAGTGGTCATCTATTTAATTTTCCTATATACAGAAATAATAAGTATGGATCAGTTATTGCCATTACTGTTTTAGCAGAACAACACCATGCAATCAGTTTATAGTAGAGGTATTCAACCACTTTTTAGGCAGTGATACACTTTGGATGCAAATGACAGAACAGTGGAATGGGAGTTAGGAGATCTGAATTATATTTATGGCTCTGCTATAACCTGCTATATGACCTGTACTAAATCACAACACCTTTTGTTATTCTATTTCCTTACCCAGATTTAGCTGCCTACTTCATTCAGAAAACAAGCTTCTTATGCAAGGTGTCTTCCTTGTCAATATTCCTCAATGAATATTTAAATAATTAATTATTTTAGTTATGGTAATGTAAGAAATAATACCTGTGAACAAAGTGTTGTTACGCTATGAATAACCTATACAAATCTGGGGCAGATACAGGATTGTGTTTAAGTTAGGAGCTGTATGAATACAGAGAAAATTGAGAATAAAAGGGTATATTGTACCTTCAGCTAAAACCCACCACACACACTCAGGAATCACTAATAAATCCATTAATTTTAGAAAATGCTACAGTGACTGTTGTGAGATGATAACTTAATAGTCAGGTCAGGAGAAAGGAGATAATTTCACTTTGAATACAGTTTACTGAAGGAGCCATAGCCACTTAGGGGATTTTAGCTGTATCTGAATTTCAAATGTCTCTAAATTTCAGCTCTGATTCTACACAACATAAGCTTCAGCATGACCCCACCCTTAGTTTTATTGTATCAGGCATTCTTTTGATCTGATTCTTCATCCTCATTTTGTTATAGGTTTTTATAGCAAGTATACAGTGAATGAAAATCATGACCTAAGCATAAACAGCATAGTTTATATCTGAAACCATATTTGTTTTGCTGTAGGGCAAATGGCATCCCAAGATACAAAGAAAGGGAAAAAGATAAATATGGGACTAGATCTAAAAAGGCCAGTGAAGTAAGTAAAAGCAAGGCTCATTTAAAAAATATGAAAAGTTTGCCTAATTTTATCAACCCAAGTTTTAGTTCAATTCTAGGTAACATATTAGGTTTTCACTTCTGGAGATACAAGGTCTGTTCCACACTAGGTAGATCCCACATTAAATGTAATTCATGAATCTTTCATCCTTTCTATTCTGTTCATCATAAAACCAGCAGTACTCAGTCCAGTCTGTAAATGAAAACTATAATTCAAAAATAGCAGTGAGTAGAGGGGCTGCAGATCATGATTGATTTAAATGGATTGATGTAAATGGACCTTCATCAGGTCCTGATTCAGCAAAGCACTTGAACATATGCATAGCATTTAGTACTTGATCAGTCCCATTGCTTTCCTGAAGTAGAGCTTTAGATGTATTATAGCTAGCACAGACCAGTTATGTTAGACTCTTACTAGCAAGGAAAGAGCCATTCATAAACATTAGCTGAGGTTTGCTCTTGTGCAGAAATTGGACAGCAACTTTTGAAGTGCAAAGCCAGACTGTAGACTATAAATATATAACAGCTGATGTTGAGAGGCTGTGGATAGGCTGTTTTGTAAAAGGGGGAAAATTGCAACATGTCAGACAGTGCACTCTGCTAATCTGTCTGGCACTAGAGGTTTTCAAAAAATGATTCTACAAATAAGAAATTCTCATAATACAAGTGGGAGGAAAGAAAAAAAATATTAACACCACACATTTGGGAGATTAGAATGAAATTGAAACAGAACAATGTTTGTCTAAGGTTTTTTTAGGGATATGATTTTTTGGATGGTTTGGGGGGTTTTTGGTTGGATGTTGTTCTTTCTCCAGAAACTAATTAAATTATTTTTTCATCATGTTCCACGTGCCTGGTGCCACAAGACTTTTGATACTTTTCAAACAAATGATGGAGTGGTAAAATGTATAGTCAGTTCAAATTTTTGATCAACATAGTATTAAAGTGTACCTGAAATTTGGATGATCTACATACATTTATGCAATAAAAAGAAATTAAGATACTATTTTTGGTACTGAGAGATACTCCTGCATCACATTGTTAGGATTAATAAATTGGTTGAAACAAGATTAGTGGAAAGTAGTTCAGCATTGCTGTTTCTAAGGTTGTAAGTACCTTGCTCACATAGAAATTGATCATCTGGAGTTAGGCAGCTTTGATAGCTACATAACACAACCAGTGAGTGACCTACAAGCTGCAAAAAACTTTTTAAAAAAATCTTCTTAAGTTGTTTCTCTATAAACTGTTAATCCATATACTACTTTTATTCATAGGTTCTGAGAATGATTCCATGTTTGTTGCCTACAATAGTATTTTTTTTTAAGTTTATAGCAAAACAGACAAAAAAAAAAAACCCTTATCTCTGTGTTTCCATCCAGTTCCACTGAATGATAATTAAAACCAAAACAAAACCAACCCAAACCAACCAAAAACCCCCAAAAAACCAAAAGAAAAGAAAACAAACACAAAAAAGCCAACAAAAAAAGACCAAAAGCAAAAAAAAAAATTGTCTGTTGTGCTCTTAATGTAAAAACTGACAATGAATTTGGTCTTCCTGTGTTCTAAATAACTGTTGCAAACATTGGTATACAAAAGTAAAAACATTCCCAACTACCAATGTGCCTACACTGCACGGAGACCGAGCTCAGTGGATGCTCCAAGTTCCTTGTCCCCTTATCATGCAGGTTGAGGAAACAGAGAATCACATGGAATCACAGAATCACAAGGTTGGAAAAGATCTGTTAAGATCATCGAGTCCAACCATTCCTGTCCTATGCTAAACCATAACTCTTAAGTACCTCATCCACCCTTTTTTAAAATACATCCAGAGATGGTGACTCAACCACCTTCCTGGGCAGCCTGCTCCATGTCCTGACAACTCTTTCAGGGGCAATACCGTCTCCCATCTCACCCTGTGCACCAAAGTGACCAGAATGCATCATCTTCCACATGGCTGTCATGGGCATCAGAGATCCCCGACCACCAGGGGCAGGGAAGTGAAGACATATATACACAGTTTAGCACTGTGCTGAACCCAACCAGAAGCAAGTTCTAAGAATTTTTGAAGGAACAGTCTCTGCAGGTAACACAAGCAATTAAACTCTTCAGCTCTAAATACTAACAGACGATAAGTACTGACATATGTTGGACAGTTGTGCAACAGACCTCAGCAGTTATCTGGGATGTGTAAACACATTGGCTAATCTCGAGCTAATTCTGGTACATCTGATCAGTGCTGCACCAGATGAAAAACTGGAAATTTTGTAGGCTTTGGTAGACACAGCAGTAATTTTAGTGCATCTAGGATCATGCATTAAGTTTGAAGCCAAATGTCATGGAATGAAGTTTGTTTGTACTCCTAAAAAATCTTAAAATAGAGATAAAGGACATATCCAGACTACCTACTGGAATCCGTTTCTTGCTTGTTATCTTCCCATTGTCTTGGAAAATTATAATTGAGGTACAACAAATCCATGCCATGTAGCAGGCTAACAGTTTAACAGTACAGAAAATAGAGATTTTATGCCTGGGAACATCATCTGGCACTGTTTTATTTACTAGTACAGATGTAATCAAAGTGGGTGTATATAGAAACCTTAAAGTTTGGACTGCTAAAATTTCAAAACTATTGTTCTTCAGTCTCCCATCTGTACACATGGATCATGCTGGATTCCATACCTACCTCATGTTGACCCATAGTTTTTGTGAAAAATGAGATGTGATCACATCAGGAGAAGAAAAAATGTCCTGTACTAACTTTACTCTAAGCTCAAATGCATATTCATCCTTAATATGGACAAGGTGGACACAGTGGTTGGGAGATTTTTTCTCACTGACTTTATCTAGATAAATGTAGGTGTTTAGCTACCTATCAGAATGTGTGCTAAAATTGCCTGCTTCCAGTGAAAGGTTAAGATGATGAAATTGCACATCTAAATTATTCTAAGTTAGGTGAAGAGAATTCAAACTTTCATGCTTAATTGGCAACTTTTTTTTAACCTCCTTTACTGCTTGGACAATGTTTTTATTATGACTGGAGAAATTCTTTAAAGTGGACCCCAGCATTGCTTGCTGTCAAGTAGGATTTGTAAAGGTAGAGCTTCAGGATCTGAATGACAGACACTGTACAGGCAGGAAAAGGTCTATGTACTGGGTCTGGCTGGAATGCAGTTAACCATTTGCATACCTTTGGGACAAAAATTATGCTGATAATGCCTTAATGTTTTAGCTAGCCTGGAACAGTATTTACAGAATTTAAAGATCTTTGTTCCTCACTCTGCCCCAAATTAAATAGATTGGGGGTACAAGGAAGGCTGGGAAGGGACACAGCCAGGCAGCTGACTTGAACTGACCAGAGAGGTATTCTGTGCTGTAGATATAACATCTTGCTCAGCAATAAAAGAGACAGGTAAGAGGTTTGGGTAGGCCATCTTTTGCTGCAGAACCAGCTGGGCTTTGGTCTATAAATAGGAGATAATGAGTGATTTTGCATCAGTTGTTTTCCTTTATCTCTCTTTTTCCACTTCTCTTATTAAACTACTTTTATCTCGGCCCATGTGCTTTCTTTACCTTACCCTCTTTCCTTCTTACTGGGGGTAGGACAGAGAAGAGAAGGACTGGTTGGTTGTGAGGTCCTTAGCTGCCTGCTAAGGTTAACCCACACAACCTGAAAGATAATAAACATCTTGAGCAGTATGGACATTCCCTCTTACCAGCTATACCCCATATTACACAACTATGCCTTATCCTCAACTTAACGGCACACTGTGCACTTACAGGCTTCTGATTCTCCCACAGTGTTTGGTTACATATTCCTTTCCTGCATTTAACCTTTTCTACTGAAAGACAAAATATTGAAATTCACTATTCATCCACATTTTTTGCCCAAATGTGGATACTCTATTTTAATAAAGTACCAAAAAATAAAGTATTTATCTTACATTCAAAATAAGAACACCATCACTTCCTCTTCTGCTATTGCAAACCACAGTGCAAGGACTCATGTTACTTCACATATTCATGCCCATAATAACTAACAAGAAATGGAAGAAAAAGTTATATTAATTTATTTGCACTCTAATGAACATACTGGATCATTATGTTCCCTTTTCTCCGTGCTTGCTTTCTTTCTTTTTCTTGTCAGAGTTTTTCTCCTGATTCTCTCTCCTTTTTTTTTCCTTCCTTCCTTTTTTTTTTATTTTTTTTTTTTTTTTTTTGTTTCTTCCTAAAGGGACGCTTGAATAGAACTATCTGGTTTAGAAGATGAGGCTGACTGATTACTGTAATTCATAGGGCCTTAATTAGCTGCACAAACCATTAGCTACAATTAGACTATTATAAAACACTTGATGCGCTGTGTCAACCATGGGGGCTCATTTATTCTTGTGGCAGGGAAGGGAGGGGGGAAGGGGAAAAGAGAGCACTGTACAGCCGAGCATGCTAATAAAGAATGATTTTTGATTTAAGATGTTGCCGATAGTGCCTCAAAATTAATCTCAATAGCTGTCTAATTTGTGTCGGTGGATGGTATATTTATTGTAAAATGACACCAAAGCTAAATGAGTTACCTGAAGCAGGACTGCTAATGTCAGCGCCTGGAGACGCAACTCCATATGCCGTAATACAGCAAGGCACTGGGGCTGAATACTCCCAGCGGAGCACTTTGCTTCATCTGTCTCTGAAAATGCAGCAACCTGACTTCCACTTTATGATCCTTAAATAATAATAATAAAAAAAAAAATAGATATGAGAAACAAATTCCAGAACAGCTTTCAAAGGTTAGGGGGTTTACAAGGGCATGGTGCAGCAGAAAGCCTTATTGAAATCAGGTTGGGTGTTAGCATATGTAAAAGTGAAAATGATGAGATCCATCTTTACAGTGAAAAGAGAGAGGAAATAATACAGATGAGGATGATTTTTTTCTAATATGCTTAACACAGTGAGAATGTGAGAATGACACTCCTTAACTTAGAGATGCCTTTTTTGTTTGTTTTCCCATTGCATTTTCTAATTCATATTGTATTGATCCAGCTTTCTTGTTGTAAATTGCTGGAAATACATTTATAGATTCCTTTAATTTTTGTTTTTACCCTTCATTAATTTCCTGCTTAGCCCCTTTGCAACAGAAAGTCGGGAACTTTAAAAAGGAGAGACTGGTTCAATAATATATGGCACTTGGTCTTTTCTGTACCATGTATGAAAGAATAAAAGCACAGAGGGGAAGAAAGCAGAATCTGTAGTTAATATGTTAGATTGGGACTCAGAGACCTGAATTCTGTTCCTGTTGTGCCCTACATGACCTTGGGCAAATCCATTTCTCTGTGCTTTTGTGCAACACAGGGACAGTTGTACTTTCTTTCCTATTATATTTTGTTTCTTTCAACTCTGGGGCCTAGATTCATGAAGGTAAATCAAGGTAATTTATCTTGATGGACTGGAAAGTAAGAGCTGAATTACCTCTGTGGATCAGGGTCTGAGCTGTTTGGGGCAAGGAATGCCTATTTATTTGGGAAAATACAGCACTTAGCATCCGGGACAAAATGTCATTTAGAAACATTAAATCTTCTGGGGGAAAAAAAAAAAACTGCTAATAGTAAGGAGTTGTTACACTGCATACACTGTGATTAACTAACTGATGATCTTCATTGATGCTGCAGCTGCCAATACACTTTGTACTATCCTCAGTCATTAATATCTCCACAGAAACTGAGTTCAGATTGTCCAGCTCCAAAATTACAAGCCTGTGCTGATGGAGGCAAAGGAAGGTGAGTCACTGATAATTTCAGTTTAGTATCCTGTTTCTTACTTAGGATGCTAAGCACTATTTCTCCTCCAGGAATCAGAAATAAAGAATTGGGGCATGACCCTCTTCTCTCTACATATGGAGTGAAATGCAAATGTGAGGTGTGAGATAAGCCTTTCTTTCCTCAGATATAGAGGTAGCAGCCACCATTTCCCATGTGTGGAAGTCCCCTAGAGCAGTCTGACATATTGGCTCTTTCTGTGTCTGGCCTAACTGTTCAAGGGCTGAGCAGGTATCAGTGTATGTGTACTGGAAGACTGGCAACCTCTCGCCCTTTAGCGCAGTCATGAAAACCAAGTATATCAAAGTGCCTAACAACAATATTGAAATAGATTTAAAATTACAATTTAAATGAATGTGTATGTTGTATATAGTCATCAACACGGAAATTTTGCATTTTATCCTACATGCATATGTAAGTGCATGCACATATGCATGCATGCATGCATATACTATATATATGTGTGTGTGTATATATATATATACATATATATATGCATATATATGTGTTGATACAGGCATTTACAAAGTTTATACACTTAATAAATTATTTCCCATCCAAAAATCTGAAAAAATCCTAAACCAAAAGAAACAAACAAAAAAATCCTGTTACACTTTTCAGTCAGTCTATTTAAAATCCAATAATTTATTTTACAATTAATAATGGAGCCTGGTAAAGTTTGGTGTCAGAGAGAATTCAGTAATTAGTAGTTAATTTTAAAAAGGAACTTATTTAGATAGGGTTGCCATATTATAATTATGGGGGAAGATGAAAAAGGATTTTCTGGATGATGAAGGAAGGATCAGTCAAGGATGACCAAAAGCTCAGTTCAATCTAGTAGCATGATTGCAATTAACAATCAGATTCATAAATAGCACTCCACTGGGATTTGAGGAAATACCCTGGCCTTATAGGGGAGGAAAGAAAAAAAAAAAAAAAAAAAAAAAAGGTTAAGTCCTGCTGTAGATTGATGAGGAGGGACAGCTGGTATTTGCAAAAGGAAGAAATTAAGTCTTTTGCTTTAGGACTAATTATCAACATCTCTTCAAAAGAATCCATGGTCTACAGAAATGACTTCGGGGATATTCTAAATAAATTGACTTCAACTTCTTTAATAGACAACATCAGGAAACAGCCTGGAGGAAATAGGTGTGGTGGGTGGCTTCTCTGACAGAAAAGTAACTCCCATAAGATGGAAAAGTATATTCAAAGTCTGTGGTCTTATGAAATTTATTAAACATTCATTGAGTGATTATTGAACAATCACTTCTCAAGCAGCAGTTTGTTCAGTTTCCAGGCAGTCACCTTCCAATAACGATGACAGACGAGTTGTCTGCCTCTGGGAATGTCTTTCAAGAAGCTTTTCTTAAGCCCCCCAAAACTGGATATTTAGGCAGCAGAGAGAATGCCAGCCCCAGGGGGTGGAGGTGGGGTGGGGCTGGCATTTTGCTCATAACACTAACAGAGCAGCAGAGAAATCAGAAACAATCCTAACCTACTCTTCTTCATTCCCACATTAAATGACCAAATGACTTAATTGCTTCTCCAAATATTTAGACTCCTCTCCATGATTCCTCCGGTTTTGAATTTCCATTTTTAAAGTAGGGCTTGTTTGGCTTGAACAACACCTTCAACACAGCTATTTATGTTTCCCCTCCCTACTTCGTTTCATGTCAAAGGGTGTGACTTTGTTATGGCTATAGTACATTTACATGAAAAGGAGATGAAGGATTTCAGGAGAATGTTTTTCAAAAGCTCAAATGGAAGGCAGAAGTGAGATGTGCTGAGGGCCTTCAAAAATCTTGCCATCAATTTCCTGGCATCTGGAGTCAGCATCCACCTTGCTTTCCATTTTCTTTCTTTTTTTCTCTTAACATTCCATTCATTTGTTTAAACTTCCAATATTAATTTTAGTAGTGATTTTTCTCATGGAGCTTGGTTTGGTTTGGTTTGGGTTGGGTTTTTCTTTGGGGTTTTTTGTTTTATTTGTTTTGGGGTTGGTTAGTTTTTGGGTTGTTTTCTTTTTACTACCCCTGGGTTGTCAAACCTTTATTGTAGACAGTATTGCTCAGTGATTCCTCTACAGTTCCTTCTTCAACCAATTCCTGCTTGTCGCTTAAGACTTACAGATATTTTGTACAGATACTGTGAAAAGCAAAGAGTTCTCAGCCTTCAACTGTACAGATTTTAAAGTCATAAACCCTCCAGCTTCTGAGCAAAGAATGAATCACTCACACAAAGAAAGCAGGTGGGAGGGGGAAAGATTAAGAGGAAGCAAAATGCCACCTTTTTTATTTACTAGGTTTTCCTTAGATCTCATAAGTTTCCTTTAATGTAATGTTATATTTTTTTTCTTGTTCCAAAGGAAAAAAAATGGTTTCTCAGATCAAAATTTATCACAGTCAAAATAAAAAATGTAACAGACCAGCATAAAACATTTAACAGCAACAGTTAATAATGTATACAATAAAATATTGCACTAATATATTGACAAATACAGCAATAAAGTATTAATGTGATTATGCTTCATCAGTGCAACAGCCATTCCTCCTTGCCTTTCAAACAGTCTGAATAAAGCCTCTCCCCCAATCAACAATTTCACCATAATCCTTTAAAAGCAAACAAACAAACAAAATGGAATTTAAAATGAGGATACCCAAACTGATTTTCGTATGACATCTTATATATATAAAACTAAGGTAGCAGGAATTTATTTTTGGTTTACACCAGGGTAAGTGAAATGAGAACTTACTCTGTAACAGCTTAATTACAAAGACACTGCAACTGTAGCTCTTTTATATTTATTTTCATCTTTCCTGGGAAAAAGGCAAGTGTTGTTCTCACCATTTTTCAGATGCTGACTGAAGTATGGGGAGACAAAGGGTCTAATCTAAAAATGAGACCTACTCTCAATTTGGCAATGCCCAACTGAAGGCAGCCAGGCAGGCACCTGAAGTGGTTGTAGTCTCTTGAGTACACATTGGGTAAGAGTGAGGCACCTAAAACTACAATTCATAACAGTATTTAGAAATCTCCTCAAAGTCATCTCAGAGACAGAATCTGCCTCTGGGCTGCTGGGGGCCCCTCTCAGCTACAAATTCTCTCCTGTAATTAAACAAGCCAGGTCAGGTCTTCTTCATATCAACAAGAAATAGTTCATAAGGCTAAAGCACTCTCATAGTCTGTGTCTGCTCATGATTCAAGGCTCCTTTTTCTCTGAACATATAAGAAACCATGAATATAAGACATTCTATTTAATGGATGGAACATAAAGTCTAAAGCAGATAGCAGAGTGAGAACCCTTTCTTTCAAGCATTTTAGTTATTATTTTCATATAAGCTCTGCATCATCTGATCTTATCAGCAACCACTTCTTTCTGTCCTAGCTGTCTCATGGAATTGAAATGTTCAGAGAGAATAAGCTCCCTTAAAAGTATTGTTCCTTCATCATACTTCCAGTTAAAGACTGAGAAGAACCCGATAGGTTGTTTCAAAAGCAACTGGAATCTGGTGCCACAATTGCAAGTATATGTATGTTCCAGTGCACGTAGCATACTCACACTCGTGTCATTGTTAAAGCTAGATTTGGCTTTCCACTACAGAAGACCAGTTTTCAACCGATATTATATTTATATGTAGAAAAATATTTCATCACCTCGTGATTTGTGAAAAGGATGCCACAGATATCTCTCCTGTAAACATATATAAGAATGTAAATTTGCTTCTAGGATGTCAGAGGCTGTTCAAGCAATAGAAACATTTAATGTATCAAAAACTGTTTAGGTTTGTGAAAGAGGCCCTGATAATGCTGTTAACAGCTTTCAGATGTGTTTGGAATTAATCCCTTGCATCTGTTTGTCATCTTTTCAAGATTTAATGACTTGATGCTTTCCTGGGTAAATGAAAAGGTTACATGGCACGGTACTTTCTACTTAGAGCAGCATGCATAGCTCTAAAATGTACAGGTGGTTAGACTGAATCTGTATTTGCTATGACTTAGTTATGACTTTCCTTTTTTTTTTCCCAGGCCGAATTCCAGTTCAAGATGAGTCATAGCAGCCTGATGCACAGAGTTGTAGCTATTGAGTCTGCTCCTCAAAGGGCAGCCCAGGAAAGAAACAGGAATCTTTCTAGTTAAATCTAGACATCAATGGTATAGAAACCTGTATCTTAGCTACTCGTCTTCCTTTGTATTCAGTGAAGACCAACAGACACTTCCAGGTCACAATTCATCCAATTTCCTTTAGATGTCTACTTTGGTATAAGATAAATTGCATCATAGAAATGCCTATTGAATAGGAAGAAACCCTAAGGTGATAGTTACATTGTACACATCTACAATTAGTTGTGTGAATTCCTCTGTAGGTTTAAAAATGGTGAAAAGTAAAAGTTACTATTGCAAGTCCCTCTCCTTTCGTTATGTTAAAGTCCTACTGCTCCATAAGTAAGAAAGCCTTCCCAGATAATTACAGCTGAGAACAACTTATATGTAAGTAGAGAAGACCGTTTATATATATATAGTATATATATTTAAAAAAAAGATATTGTGAGAGTAAAACAAATGCAGGAAATAAAACAGAATAAATTGATACTGATTGGTATTGACTCTATTCTGGTTTTTTATTGTTGTTGTTGGGTGGTTTTGTATGTTTGTTTGTTTGTTTCCTACTTGATACTGGCTGCTGAAAAATTATGTGTGACACCGGACCTTTGGCCAAAATAGTCAGAACTGGAAATGTCTCAAATGTTTTCTATATTGCTTGCTTGCATAACACAGGAGATTTGTTCTGCTTCTGTCTTTCACTGAAATCTTCAGAGTGACGGAGGCAGGTTCATAAAACACTATATTTTCTAGCTCTGCCACCTACAGAAACCAGCTGTCGATGAATACTAGCAGCCATTGAGCTGAATGTCTTTAGCGGCTCCTGCTGTTGTGTGGGCAGGTCTCATGCATGCCATACATACAGCTATATTTGTGTGTTGTTGCCTTTTTAGGTTCAGCATGAAGATCTGGGTCAGTCTCTCTGCAATACTGTGGACATCAGCCTGGAATTCTGCTATTAATTTCCAATCTGGAAACTTCACAGGCTATTCAAATAACTTATACCTTATTTTCTCAGCCTATATTCTCACTGTTCTCTCCTCTGGGTCTGAAAACCAACTAGCATACAAAATCAAACTGAAAGGATATCTATACGTAACAGAAAACATGTCAGTGAAGAAAATGAGAATATTCATTTGCGAGTGTAAAACCAGAAGGTTTTGACAATTCTGAATATCCCATCCCTACTCCCAAACATCAAAATGTCAAAATTGCCATTAAAAAATAATGCTGTCTTCAGAATGCTTTTGGTTTTAGTGAATCAACACTTTAACTATCTGTTTTTATTTATTTTTTGTTTGTTTGTTTATTTTGTTCTGCCAGAACATCTATGCCTCAGATTTAAAGGCTGTCCCTTAGGACAAGTTTACAAAATTATGAGTACCATATTGGCTCATGTCCTTGCAGAAATAATTTTTTATGTATTCCAAACACGATAAAAAATATTGGCTATATTTGTTCCAGTATATCAGGTAAATATGTATACATGCAGTTTCTTTAAAACATATAATTATTTACTCAGGAGACCAGAACAGCTGTTCTGCCAGGTAAATATATTTTGAGGAACCTTTTAAAAACGTGTATTATGTTAGATCTATTTCCACTTAAATGCCTTTTTTTATAATGCAAATTCTTTTAAAAGGAAAAATCTATTACCTTCAGAGCCATTCTGATAGAAGTCAGGTAAACATAGATTTTGGGGTCATGCTTTACATAATAAAATCACACCAGGAATAATTTGACTCTTCTTCAGAAGAGTTAGATTATGAGGCAAGTTGGTATGTTTTGTTTTTGAAAGTGTTTTTTCTCTTAATCATTTTGTGACGATCCATTTTAAAATTTAACTTTTCAAAGTTATTTTTCTCTTCATTTTCCTGGAAAGTAGCAGAGCAATATCACTATTCCTATCAGTATTAAATGCATTACAACATGTTTAAGAGCAACAGTATTCTTATACTTGTGGAGTGTCACAGTTTTGCGTAGCTGGGTGCTGGGACAGAATGTGGGGCTGCAGAAAATGGCTGCTGTAAGGAGTAGCTAGAAGCTCTCTGCAGACTGTAAACATCAGCCAGTTCAAGGCCAAAGTTGCTACTGACCAAGGCCGAGCCAATTAGCAATGGTCACAGCACCTCTGTGAATCACAACTGCATTTTGCCACCGGAGAAGTGAGTGACATGATGTAAGGATCTGTGCAGACACCAACGCCAGACATGAGAGGGAGGAGGTGCCCTAGGTGCCAGGGACAGTAGTGCCCCTGCAGCCCTTGGAGAAACCCATGGTGGAGCAGGTGTTCTCCCAGCAGTCCATGGAAAAAGCCTGAGATCCCACCTGCAGCCTGTGGAGAGGTCCCCGCTGGATGGAGCAGGTGGAGACATGCAGGAGATGCTGTGACCCACGTTGGAGCAAGCTGCTGCCAGCACTTGCAGCCCATGGAGAGAGACAGAGACACGGAGATGAGCAAGAGAGAGATTTGCACTGGAACAGGTTTGCTGGGGCGAGGCTTGTGACCCTGTGGAGTACTGGGACTTAGAAACATTGTGATTTTTTACTGCCCACCATAGCAGTGACCCACAGCAGGACAGCTGGTGTAGAGCTAGAGCCCTGTGGGAAAGGACTCATGTTGGAGAAGTTTGTGAAGGACTCTCTCCCATGGGTGGGACCCCACAGTGCAGCAGATGAAAGGTGTGTGAAATGAATACCCTCCCCCCGGCCAAGAAGGAAACCAACTTGCAAGGAACTGACCAAAGCCCCCATTTCCCCAGTCCCTTCCCCTCCCTGTACCACAATGTGAGGAAACAAGGGAGTGAAATCATGACTAGAGTGAAGTCTGCTTAGAATGGAGGGGTGGGGGGAGGTGCTTTAAGATCTGGTCACGCTTGTCATTATCTGACTCTGGTTTCAGTCTGTGTGTGTGTAGTGTAGTGTAATAAATTAGATGATAGTTTTCTTTCCTTCACTCTGTGTTGAGTGTGTTTTGCCCAAGTTGTTTATTGCAGGATGATCTCTCCTTGTCCTTATCTTGACTCCTAAGCCTCTCGATATATATTTTGTTCCCTGTCCAACTAAAAAAGGAGTGATAGATGGACTTTGGTGGGCATCTGGCCTCCAGCCAGGCCTAAACCACCACATGGAATCAAGGGTAAAGACTTGCATTGAAAGCAATCAGCTTCCTTATATCAACCCTCCAGATCTCATGTGCTAAAAAGCTTGCTCATTTTTTTCTTTTTTTCTTATTTTTTCCAATAAAAATATTTGGTTGACATTCTTTTCTTACATATCTCTCCCTTCTAGTATGAGTAAATTTGATGTTATACCTTACTTCATTAGAGGTTATCCAGGAATGCATACTGGGACCAGTGTTGTTTAATATCTTCATCAACGACATAGACAGTGGGATCAAGTACACATTCAGCAAGTTGCAGATGATACAAATCTGGTGCAGTTGATATGCCAGAGCAACCTGGACAAGCTGGAGAGGTCGGACTGTGAAAACCTCATTAAGTTCAATAAGGACAAGTGCTAAGTTCTGCACTTAGGTTGGGACAATCCTTGTTATAAGTACAGGCTGGGAGGTGATGTTTTAAGACAGCAGCCCCATAGAAAAAGATTTGGGGGTATTGATAGATAAAAAGCTGGACATAAGCCAACAATGTGCACTTGCAGCAGAGAAGGCCAATTGCATCTTGAGTTGCATCACAAAAAGTGTGGCCAGCAGATTGAGAGGTGATTCTCTCCATCTACTCTGTCCTGGTAAGGCCCCACCTGGATAATTGCATCCAGCTCTGGAGCCCTCAACACAAGAAGGACATGAAGCTTTTGGAGACGGTCCAGAGGGCTACAAGCATGATCAGAGGGCTGGAACACCTCTGCTATGAACACAGCCTGAGAGAGTTAGGCTTCTTCAGTCTGAAGAAGAGAATCTTCAGGGGAGACCTTACAGCAGCCTTCCTGAAAGGGTCTTACAGAAAAGCTGGGGAAGGACTGTTTGTAAGGGTATGTAGGGCCTATGTAGGACCCATGTAGGATGAGGGGCAATGGTTTTAAACTAGAACAGGGTAGGTTTAGATTAGACATTAGGAAGAAGTTCTTCACTGTGGGGGTGGTGAGACACTGGAACATGTTTCCCAGAGAGGTGGTAGAGGTTCTATTCCTAGAGGATTGATGAATCTTTGAGTAGCCTGATCTAGTTAAAGGTGTCCCTACTTACTGCAGGGGGATTGGACTAGATCAGCTTTAAAGGTCTTTTCCAACCTAATGCATTCTATGATTCTATGATTCTAGGTTATGCAAAGGGATTCCAAAAAGAGGAGTCCAAAAGAGATTCATCTTGGAAGTACTGGTCACCTGATGCTGATTTTATTTATTCATTAACTGATCAATCTCACTTTTGCAAGCTCTTTGAGCTGTCAATCATTTTACACTAATGTAAATTTTAAAGGAACTTCTGTGTGGTATAAGGATAAGGATACTTATTTTTGTTGCAAGTGATTGCTGAAGAGAGATCTTTGATAGTTGACATGGGAAGAAGCCTTGAAAGCTTTTTAATTTCAAAAATACAACCTTTCCAAAGGTTCTTGTTTTGACTAAATTAGAAGTACTTTATAGATGGATGATAAAGGTGGTAAAGCTACAGTGATGTTAGTGATGGTATCTGACATTTATCATTTGATTGATGTAAGCATGTGTTTGACTGTAAGCAAGTAGGTGGATGGGATGTCAATAGATAAATAAATTAAAATTGCTGGATTTATAGTTAACAATGTATAAAAAATAAAATAAAAACCTTCCCTTCAATCCTGTTCCACATTTTCTAATTTCAACCAGAAGGTTCTGTCTGAAAACTAAACAATGCCTGAGACATTCCTGCTTCCTTTTGACGTGCCTTGCTCATCCGTCTGAACAACTTCAATAATAACTCAGCATCATGTCTTTTACCATTCTCCTTCTACTTTTTCTCTTTTTTCTCTTGGGCTACTATGAGAAGTTAAATGATCCAACAACTTTGTCTTTTTGTCACCAGGGACTACTGCAAATTTTATTTGGTGGAATCAAGGCATTGGAAAGATACTATAAGTGAAACACCAGGATAAATTGGTACTCCCCAAATATGTTATGTTCAAGTTGGTTTTCCCAAACTATCAGTCTTTCCTCAAATAACAGGTATCTGATCAACAAATCATTGTTCATCTACAGTAGGCACAGTTTAAAACTTTCTGTTTTCACCTATGTTCTCCTAAACTATTTAATGCAAGACTTCTTTCCACAGTTAGAAGAGACTTTCAAACTGAAAAAGATTAAATTGTTTTTATATGTAAGTGGAATGACATCTCTTTCACTGGCCTGAAATTGACGCTTTAAGAATATATTAATAGTTTGATCATGTGCTGTGGTTCAAGCTGGTTTACAGTTATGTAAACCAAACCATCATTCTAGATCACAAAATTGGACTTTGTTTTCCAGGCTTCTATCTTTGACATTAGACAGGGTTTGATGCTTTAGTATAAAATTAAGAAGTCAGTAACTGTTTAAATTTATAACATTATACCTCTCTATTTCTTCTTAATCTCATAACGGAATCAGAGTCAGAGAATCACAGAATGATTTGGCTTCGAAAGGACCTCAAAGATCATCTAGTTCCAATCTGTTGCTGTGGTCAGGAACACCCCCCACCAAGCTGCCCAATGGACTATATGCAGGAGCTTGCACTTGTCCTTGTTGATCTTCAGGCAGTCCACCCAACCCCACCACTCAAACCTGTCAAGGTCCCTCTGGATGGCATCCCTTCCCTCCAGTGTGTGGACTGCACCTCACAGCTTGGTGTTGTTGGCAAACGTCGTAAGTGTGCACTTGATCCCATTGTCCATGTTTAAAACAAAGATGATTTATTACTGCCCACCATGGCAGTGACCCACAATAGCAAATTGGTATTCTGCTGGTCCCAATAGCAATCCCTGAGGAACGCCATTGTCACTGATCTCCAGTTGGATATAGCATCAGACAACACCACCTTATCCATTGGAGCATTTTAGTCAACCTATTATATTTGTAAATACATTTAGCTGCCTAAAGTTCCATTAATTTAAATGGAAGGTTTAGTATCAAAATAAATGTTATGTGTGCAAAATCCGTTGTGAAATCTGTATTCCCACCACATTCCTGCCCCATTTAAGTTTGCAAAATCCCTTCATATATAGCATATCTGAAGACTTTGCTAGATCTTTTTTCAGTGGTTTAAGATAGTATTTTCTCTAGCTGTCTTCCCACCTCCTAGATCTATAGCAATGCTGGTAAAAAGCTACATATGTCTTGAGTTCAGCTGCACCATCATGAAGCTGAGCATCTTCATTTAAATTAGAAGTAAAATTTCCAATCCGGAACACCTCAGGGAAGAATGCTTTTATCTTTTACTGACTGCTTTGGGGTGCTGTGACTTGCAGAGTAGGGGCAAAGTAACTTCCAAACAGGAACCATAAACACTGAGATCATTTGTCAGCATCCTAAGCCTTTCCTGAAGTTTGCTTCCCAAGTTATCTTGAGGTAATGAGGTCCACAGAAGAGTTAGTGTTAGTTTTAAAACATACAGGTATATAGATGTATGTTTATATAGATATTTCTTCAATATTCTTTCCTGGATAGATGTAGAAATCATAACAGCACACTTGACGTATTATTTTTATGTCTACAGAGTTGAGTATAAAGTATGCTGTTTACCTTGTAAGAAAAAGAACAAGAATTTATGGACTTGAATGAATAAAAGGAGTTGAAAAATAAGAGCAGAATGTTGTTGGATTTTTGTTAGGTATTTTTTGTTTGTTGTTTTAAAAGGAGTGAATACAGTTCTGTTCAATATTCATTTTAAATATTCATGTTGCATTGTTTCTTATTTCTAGAGTTTAAAAAATGGCTGTCATAAATTGTTATATTCCTGTCCTTTAAAATGTTATGATTTAAAAATAAATCAGTCAGGAGTGTTAAGACACAGTCTTTTAATTTGGGTAAGAATTGATTTTGTAGAAACAGTCTTTTTTTATCATACTGAAAAATTCAGGATTAGAGACAAGCACAAGTTAAAAATAATTTTTAAGTTCGTCTACAGAAAGCCTAAGTGATTCACACAGTTTCAATTCTTCCTGTGAATTTGTCCTTTGCTTTCAGTTGTTCTTATTTACATATAGCCTAGTTTCAGAGCAGAGTCCTTTTAAACACATCAATAGGTCAATAAATCTATGCTTTTAATAGGGATGTACTTTTGTCCATTCTTTATTTTGGAGCGTTTCATTGTACATTGTCCTGCATGACTATACACTGCTGAACATGAAATGTTTACATCCAATTGATTGGTTCTTTCAACACGCTTGATTATCAGAAAGTGCAAAAAGGATATTTTCAAGGTTTATAAAGGCATATGTTGACCTTTCTTTAAGAGTATAAACACCTAATTTAATTGCCATGATTTCTTCTGCAGAAGGGACACAGTGTAATTCCTGGGAACATATAAACTCTCACAGCAGAAGAGAGAAGCAACATTTCCAAGGACACATGACCTAAGGACATGCTTCTATTATAAATACAGACTTTTCTTCTTTTTGATGCTTTCTTCCAGATGTCTTTGGAACTCATATGTACAACTACACAGTCTGAAGACTCTTATCTAATAATATCAACCTCTACTTAAACACAGGAGACATACTACCTATGGGCATGTCCCTCCTTGCAAGCTGCCTTGTTGCCTGTACCATTATCTTGCAAACATGTATCACAGTAGTGTACACATCAGCTATGTCTGCCAAGGCTAACAGGTTTCCTAATGTGCTGGGAATCCTGTTCCTCTTCAATCTGGACTGCTTTTCAGGGACGTCATTTGTGAATCTAATGAGCTTGGTGGAGCTGCATGGTGTCAACCAGCTTAAAATCTTTCAGGACTGGACTCTGATACATTAAGGGACCAGCTCCTGCTGACATAAAAAAAAAAAAAATCTTAAAGGTTAATCTTAAATCTCTTTTAGGAAATTAATTTCCAATGGTATCTTAGAGATGGTATAAATTACTCCTCTGATTATTGACCTTCCCTATACATATAGGAAATACACATTATGACATAACTTGAGACCAACAGCAGAAATCTTTCCAAGATGTAAGAAATGGCATCTAAGCACCCTGGTAATGGAACAAACTGGCTGAGGAAGAGATGAATCTCCAGTTTTTAACTCCACAAGTGAAAGGGTAGCAGGGTCAGCAAACAAAATGGAGAACTGATTGTCCTTATCGCGATGCTCTTCATCCTGCCTTGTAGTTACATCTAAAGGAAGATTCACAGTAGCTGTTAATTGGCTCTTCATTAAAATACTGTGGCCATGGCATGGTTCTTCCAAGGGACACTGTGACTACACCTGCCTTTGCCTGTGCTGTCTGTAATCAGTTCTCAGAGTCCATAATGTACCAGGGTGCACTTACTTTATATGCATGAATTACTATGATGGGTGATGGAAAGATCTCTGTGTTTCTCTTCTGCTTAGTCATACTTCCATCATACAGGTAATGGTAAGCTTCTGATTTTCTGCAGGGGAAGATGAGGTTAAAATACTTATCTTTTAAGTAATGTATCAAAGCAAAAGTACAACCTCATGAAAAGTGATTCTGAACCACCTTACAGCTTCCATGTCTACAGACAACAGCATCTCTGTTGTTTGCAGAGAAAGTCTTGTGGATTGGAGGCTGTTCTGACCATAGTGATCATGAAATGACAGAATTTTTGGTTCTCAGAGAAGTAAGGAGAGGATGCCAGCAGAACTGCTGCCTTGGACTTCTGGAGGGCAGACTTTCACTTTTTAGGAGTCTGTTTGACAAAGTTTCTTGGGAGGCAGTCCAGAGGGACAAAGATGTTGAGGAAGGGTGGGTATTCTTCAGAAAGGAAATCTTAAAAGCATAGCAGCAGGCCCTCTCCATGTGGCAAACAATGAGCTGTTGGGAAAGAAGACTGCCATAACTCAACAGTATTGAATGGAACTCAGGAAAAAAGTGAGAGTTTATGATCTTTAGTAGAGGGAGCAGACAACTCAGGAGGACTGGTTGGATGCTGTGAGGTTATGCAGGGAGAAAATTAGAAGGACAAAAATCTGAATAAAACTTAATCTGATTACTACTATAAAAGACAAAAAAATTTTCTATAAATACACTAGAAACAAAAGGAGGGTTAAGGAAAATCTCCACCCTTTATTGGATGCGGTGGGAAACAGTGAAATAGGATGAGGAAAATGCTTAGGTACTTAATGCTTTCTTTGCCTCAGTCTTTAATAGGACTACAATTGTGCTCCAGGTACCCAGCCCCCTGAGTGAGGGAGATGACCTTGGACAGGGATGGGGAGAAGAATGAAGCCCTTACAATTCAAAGGAAAATAGTGACCTCTTACCTTAGACACACACACAAGTCAATGGGGCAGGATGGGATCCACCAAAGGGTACTCAGGCAGCTTATGGAAGAGCTCACTAAGCCAGTCACCAAGCCACTCTCCATCATTTTTCAGCAGTGATGGATAACTGGGGAGGTCTCAGTTGACTGAATGTTAGGGAATGTGATGCCTATCCACAGGAAGGGCCAGAAGGAGGATCTGGGCAACTACAGGCCTGTCATTCTGACCTCAGTGCTGGACAAGATTATGGAGCATTTTGACTGCCATCCATCAAATGGCAATTATAGGACAAACGGGTGATCAGGCCCAGTTAGCATGGGTTTATGAAAGATAGATCCTGCTTGGCTAACTGGATCTTCTTCTGTGACAAGGTAACATACTTAGTAAATGAGGGAAAGGCTGTGCATTTTTTCTGCCCGGACTTTGGTAAAGCCTGTGACACAAATTACCAGAGAATTCTCCCAGAAAAACAGGTTGCTTATGGGATGAACAGGCATACAATTTACATAGCCTTTGGGTAAAAAACTGCCCAGATGACAGGGCTGAAAGAGTTGTTGTGAATGGAGTTTAATGCAATTGGTAGCTGGTCACAAGTGGTGTTCCCCAGCGCTCAGTACGGGGACCGATTCTCTTTAAGATCTTTATCAATGATCTGGACAATGGAACTGTCAATCTGCCTGAAGGGTGGGAAGGCTGTACAGAGGATGCTGGACAGAGTGGATGGATGAGTTAAGATCAACTGCATTGATGTTCAACAAAGCCAAATGTTGGGTCCTGCACTTGTGTCACAACAATCCCAGGAAATGCTGCATGCTTGGGGCAGAGTGGCTGGAAAGCTCCCTGGCAGAAAAGGACCTGTTGGTCCACAGTTGAATAAGATGTCACAGTGTGCCCAGGTGGCCAAGAAGGCCAACAGCATCCTGGCCTTTATCAGAAATGGTGTAACCAGCAGGACTAGGGCACTAACCTTTCCCCTGTACTCACCACTGGTGAAGCCACACATCCAGTACTGCATTCAGTTTGGGGCACCTCACTACAGAAAAGACATTGAGGTTTTGTAGCATATCCAGATAAAGGGAACAAATCTGGTGTAGGATCTTGAGCACAGCTCTTAGGAGGAGAAGTTGAGGGAACTGGGCTGTTTAGCCTAAGGAAAAGATTTCTACAATGTTCCATTTTAGAAAAAACCCCAGAAAATTAAGATCCTGTACTTTGGAGCTGTACAAGCTTTAATCCCTTGTTAATTAGGGACAAGCCAATAGTCAAGTTCTCTTTCCCTAGTTTGGGACGTAATTTTTTTTTTCCTTCTGCATTGCAGATCTTCTTAGTTAGTCTGTGTTCCTCTCCATACTTTCACTTTTTAGACTCTTTGTACTACAAGAAGCTGGACAATTAAAAGGTGAGCGGGGTTCTGCTGTAGCACAGTAGAACTTTGGCAGGTCAAAGGAGTTATGGTGTCTTTCGTATTATCATTGTCCAATTTCTCTCACAAGTGTTATATTGTGTATTCTGGGATACTGTTCCTCAGTCAATCTATACTTCTAGGTTTATTTTTATATCAGATCATCATCAAGTGAGCTCCATTGTAGAAAGCACTATTCTCAAAAGTTGCTATTATAGTTCAGCATACAGTGATGAACACAATTACCCTTAGGTTCATTTAAAAAAAAAAAAGATGAAAAAAAGAAGAAAAAATAAAAAATGTATGTGACCAAAAGAAGTCTTTGTAGATAGGTCAATTGAGTAAAGGGACAGTTGTTTAAAAAAGAAAGATACATTCATCTAAGCTTCAGAAATAGTAAAAATATATAAATAATTGATAGCTCAGACTCACACATACATGGTGACAGAGAAATTAATTTACTGATTTTTTTAAGTCTAATACAGTATTAGTGAGTAATACCACTCACAGATCATTATCTGATGCCTATGAAAGAGTAAAACAAGATGGGGAATGACACCCTTCTGAGTGACTGAATCTGTATTTGGGTGCAAATGGGATATTAAAGAGAATTTCTCAACAAGCAAAAAGTTGGACATTTCTTCAGCCCACTTATTAGGTTGTATTTCCACATTTGGTACTGAAATGCCAGTACCTCCATTTCACAGAGAAGGAACAGAGACACAAGGTATATGGACTATCCACAAAATGTTGCAGAGAGGTGTATTTATACCAAATCAGTTCTCAGAGCAATGGAACACATTTTTTTCTCTCCTGAGGGAGGTCAAACAGGATGGAACTACACTTCTTATTTATTTTCTTAAAGGGGAAGGTTCAAATTTCAAAATAATCTTTGGAAATATGTACAGTACTTTTCCTACTATATGAAGAAATCTGTACTGTGATCTAACAAATCTAACTGACAAACTATCCACATTATCACACAGGCCAGAAAACTCACTGCTTTTAAATTTTGACTGTGGTGCTAAAAGGTATCTGTCTCTGTTTACTAATTCAGTATCAGCCATTTCATTCTCAGAAAAACTTACATGGTGTAAGGGGGTGACTTATTTTGGAGCATTGGACTGAAGTTGACATACAGGATCAGCTTCATATTCAACCCTCTGGGAAAGGGAAGGGAAGAGAATGAGGGAGAGGGGTAGGCAGGGAGGGAGGGAAAGGAGGAGGAAGGAAGGAAGGAAGGAAGGAAGGAAGGAAGGAAGGAAGGAAGGAAGGAAGGAAGGAAGGAAGGAAGGAAGGAAGGAAGGAAGGAAGGAAGGAAGGAAGGAAGGAAGGAAGGAAGGAAGGAAGGAAGGAAGGAAGGAAGGAAGGAAGGAAGGAAGGAAGGAAGGAAGGAAGGAAGGAAGGAAGGAAGGAAGGAAGGAAGGAAGGAAGGAAGGAAGGAAGGAAGGAAGGAAGGAAGGAAGGAAGGAAGGAAGGAAGGAAGGAAGGAAGGAAGGAAGGAAGGAAGGAAGGAAGGAAGGAAGGAAGGAAGGAAGGAAGGAAGGAAGGAAGGAAGGAAAGAAAGAAAAAAAGAAAGAAAGAAAGAAAAAGAAAGAAGAAAAAGAAAGAAAGAAAGAAAGGAAGAAAGAAAGAAAGAAAGAAAGAAAGAAAGAAAGAAAGAAAGAAAGAAAGAAAGAAAGAAAGAAAGAAAGAAAGAAAGAAAGAAAGAAAGAAAGAAAGAAAGAAAGAAAGAAAGAAAGAAAGAAAGAAAGAAAGAAAGAAAGAAAGAAAGAAAGAAAGAAAGAAAGAAAGAAAGAAAGAAAGAAAGAAAGAAAGAAAGAAAGGAAGAAAGGAAGAAAGGAAGAAAGGAAGAAAGGAAGAAAGAAAGAAAGAAAGAAAGAAAGAAAGAAAGAAAGAAAGAAAGAAAGAAAGAAAGAAAGAAAGAAAGAAAGAAAGAAAGAAAGAAAGAAAGAAAGAAAGAAAGAAAGAAAGAAAGAAAGAAAGAAAGAAAGAAAGAAAGAAAGAAAGAAAGAAAGAAAGAAAGAAAGAAAGAAAGAAAGAAAGAAAGAAAGAAAGAAAGAAAGAAAGAAAGAAAGAAAGAAAGAAAGAAAGAAAGAAAGAAAGAAAGAAAGAAAGAAAGAAAGAAAGAAAGAAAGAGAAAGAAAACCACGAATTCTACCCACACAATGGGAACCTATTTTATGGTGCCTAGTGACTCATAATACCTTGTGCTCCTGATTTTTCAGTCACTAGTGGCTTTTCTTGGGATTTAACAGAACTCTTTGAGTGAGGGGAAATTACTGCAGGTAGAAAAAAAATGATAGCAGGCTCTGCTTTTGCCACAAAATTATCTTGAAACAGAATTTTAATCAATTTCATCAGATCATAGAAAAATCTGGAAGCCCATAAAACCTGCTCTGTAGGATCTGTTTATTTGCTATCAACACATAATGTCAGCCCAAATGAGTGAGTAAAAAAGGATGTTTCTATAATTACTGGAAGAAAATTGTAGAAAATTTTTTCCGAGTTGAATTGGTAAAGTTCAACAAATCCTGGGGATCCAGAAAAGGCTGATACTCCATCTGACCCACAAGTTTTTAAGTAGTGGAGCTCAATGAAATCTCATTTTTTAAACAAATGCAGCTTCGCGGGAAAATTCTGGCCTGCTCTATCCTGTTACTCTTATCTCTGCATTCTCATTCAAAGCAGAAAAGCACAGTGCATTCTGTTTTGCAGAAATCTTAGACTAGAAGTAGGGGGTGTCTGTTCCTGTGGTTTTTATCTTCCCTTATTTTTATTGGTAAACTATCAAGCAGGATGTTCCCCCCTCCTGGTTTTAAACAGCTTAATCTGATTGTATTTCAAAAAAATGCAGATGCCTATATCTTTTATAGGAGGAAAGTCATTAAATTTTGTAAATGTTAGAAAAAAAGAAACTGTGAATGATATTCTGAAAAGTGACGGCATCGTAAAATATGCACAATCTGGTCAAGTTCCAATTAAAAAAAATGTGTGAGCATAAACAACCTTTAAAAATAGCAATGCAAAATTTACGAGTACAGAGTGGATTTGGAAGTTAAAGCCACGCCCAACCACATTTTCTGTTCTCATCAACCTGGTTTCTAATTCTGCATGCATTTTGCATTTCCTGACATTTTTATATACAAAGAAACTTTCTGCAGTTGAAGTGGAGAAACATTGAGGCCTACACAGCACAAAAAAAGGGATTCTTTCCTTGTGGAAGAAGGTTGTGTTGACACTTCCAACTTGATCTGGCAAATGTTTCCTTTCACTGTTCTTACTACTTTCTGCTATATATTATCGGCTATTTAGGATGGACTATTAGAGAGTGGTTAATGATTCATGTTTAAATACCTAACAAAGAGAAGCTAGGTGAACAATCTACTATACCCAAAGCTTTGTATCAACACATACTGGCTGCACCAATATGAAGAGCAAAAGATGGCAAAACCTTTAGGAGCTGGTGGATTTGTTTTTAGTCCTCATAGATGTTGTGAAAGTTCCCATGACTTCAACTCAAACCCTCAAAATAATGTCTTTCATTATAACTAAATTTAACTGAACTTTGATTTTTTTTTCATTCTTAACATCCAACTGCTGAGTATCCCTAAAGTTCTGTAGAGCATACAGATTACCATCTTACTAGCACTTATATTTCTCTGGCACCTGAAGTTTTAATTCTGGGTGTCTGTGTGCAGCGAAGTGTAAACAATATTTCAATTGCCAGCCATCAGAAAGTTCCTGCATTACTGAGATATTTCAGAAAGTCTTTCACGTCCTAAGATGTGAGACACATAGGGCTATCAAAACTTTAGCTAGGCAAAATTAAGCCATCACTTAAATTCATTCAGCCTAATGTGGAGAGACAAAAGCTGCTCTGTGTGTTATGGAAAAATCAGTTATTTAGTAAGGAAGTATAAATATGAAATCTATGACAACATGCCTCCCAATGGATAGACCACTCATCTGAGAGGGCAAAATCCCTGAGCCCTGAACTAAAAAACCATTTGAATTTTACATGAAGCTGTCACTGGAAAAAAAACCTGTTAGTCATTGAAGTGCAGACTTGAATCCATGACCCTGTTTCCCAAATGAGTGTACTAACCACTAGGCAGTCTTCTCTCTCATATTTTGACTCTAATGAACTATTAAAAAAATGTTAGCAAAACTATACTTCTTCACATGAAATGCTGATTCTGCTCATCTTTCTCCTGAGAGATGAGTTTCAATGCTTTTGCATATTTCTCTCCACGTCTGTGTAAGTACAAGAACAGCTGGACTACTTTTACCTCCTCCTTGTTACTGAATGAAGAGCTTCAGGTGCTTAGTTTAAAAAAGATCTGCAGCCTATCAGTAGCTACTGAAGGGAAAGAGGAGGATGAACGCTCCTTTCTTCACACATTGTCCTCCTCATTGGATTGTACAACCCCAGCAATACTCAGGAGATATTTGGACCAGAAAAAAAAACAACCAACCAAAAAAAAAACCCGTAAGAGAACCCCCATACAAAACCCTAACAAATATTTTTCTTCAAAGATCTTGAGATTGGATTTCTTTCACCTGCTGTTTCCCATGCAGTCAGGTATATAATGGTGAAGAATGAACACATATAAGCATGCTTTATTTTCATAAATAAAAACATGTACCTAAAAGGGGCCTGCAGGAAAGCTCGAGAGAGACTTTTAAAAAGGGCATGGAGTGACAGGACAAGGGCTGACGGGTTGTAACAAAACCCGGTAGATTTATATTAGCTATGAGGAAGAAATTCTTCCCTTTGAAGGGGGTGAGGCAGTGGCACAGGCTACTCAGAGAAGCTGTGGCTGCCCCCTCCCTGGCAGTGTTCAAGGCCATGTTGAATGGGTCTCTGGGAAACCTGGGTTGGTGGAGGGTGTTCTTGACAGTGGCAGAAGGGTTTGAATGAGATGATCTTCAAGGTCTCTTCCAACCCAAACCATTCTGTGATTCTATAATTAGTCCTACATGAAAAGGGTATTTCATAAAGTCCTTTTTATATTGTAACATTTAACTCCATTCAAGTGTGGTTTACATATTTCCTCAGTTTCTTGGTTTAACAGCGACACTAAAAAATAAATATTCGCATTTCAGAATATGACAAAAATCCAATTAAGTAGCTTGGTAAATGAGAGTCTGCTCAGCATTTCAGTCGGTACACAAGCGATGGTAATCAGAGTTTGGACTATAAATGGCCATTGATTTCTTTCCAAAATGTCTCAGTTCCTCACCTCTTAAGCCAAAATATACTGATTTGTTAACTCAACACATGTTTATGTACTGTTTTGGCTGACCCAGATTTTTATGTTCTGGTAAATCAGCTATTAATTAGAAAAATGTTGGACTTGTCTCTTTCCAAATGAAGTCAGTACCTACCTAGCCTTTGCTATCCATAGTGGATGAGAAAGACAAAAAGGGAAACAAAGACATATTGACTGCTGAATAGAATCTGTTCTTCTAAAGATGCAAGGTTATATCTTTTCTGCTGCATAATTATGCCCTATCTTCACCCCTAGATCCTACTTTTTTTTGTGTGTTCACATTTACCTCATTACTTAATATACCATTTTATCTTTCTTTACTTACTGAAAGGATAAAAAAAATCAAAGAACACTGCTAACCAAGACTTCTGTGTTTATAACTAAATAAATGAAAGTTGCAAAGAGAGACTGCTAGGAAACACTGCAGCTCTCAGTGGTGCAATGTTTTGCTGCCTCCTCACTTGATGAGAGAAATCACATTTTGAAGAATACTTTCTACGCAAGACATTTTTCTTCCTATCCTCTTCATTCGCACCACCTGCTTCAGGAAATATATATTTTCCACATACTGCTCAAATGAACTAATCTATTTTCACTATGTGTCCTTTTTGGCAAAATATCTACAGTATTTTCTTTCATAAAGACAAATTCTGTTCTTTTGGTATTTTTCCCCTTCCTTTTTCTTTTTTATTAATAAAAAAATATGATCCTTTATTTCCTCCTCAGGAAAAAAAAAAAAGAAAGAAAAAAGACTGTAAAAGAAAGAGCAAGGGAAAATGTAAACAAAAAAGAAACCACATTGAAGCTAGGAGAAATGAAAAATTTAGGGACAGAACCCCAACTATCTTAAAATAACATAGCTTTATTAAAAATCTGTCTGTGAATATTTAATTGTTTAGTGCTTTTGCAGTGACATTTCTGTAGATAGCAAGTGGCATGAAGAAAAAACTGACATTTTTTTTATCATTTGGACAGAAACTGCCAATACTGTCTCAGCTAGGAAAGATTAATTATTCCATTCAGCTTCTACTGAAGCTGCTTAAGTGGAGCTGGGTCCATTGGAGATACAGCAGCCCAAACAAAACTACATTTCTTACCAATTTAAAAGCTATTTTGCAGCAAGACTTCTACTGTAACTTGTCTATCAGTGTGTGGACTTATCTATCCATCTTTCCAAGCATTTTTTGTCTTTTTTTTTTGTTTTATCTCAGAAATTCTTCAAGATTTTTTTGTTTTTCTTTGTTGTGCGGGTCTTTTATTATTATTAGTTTTAATTTGAATCTCCCTCCTTTAACCAGGTTCTAGATGTCTTTCTGCCTATTCTTGGCCTTGAGTGACAGAGCAACACATTAGTTCGGTGACCCTTCTCTGATTTTCAGCTCTTCCATGTACTCTATGAGTTTAATCTGAATACTCAAACTAAATCTGTTAAAGTCATTAGTAAAAAAACTTTATCTATGAAGATGGTTTTGTGCTTGTGAGATTTTTTGAGTGTGGCTGGGGTGTTTTTTGGGATGCTGGTGTTAGGTATTTTGCCTTTTTTTTTCCTTTGGCTATCCTAGTTCTAAAAAAAGGAGACTAAGGCCTTGGTACTCCAGCTCTTTAGTTTTGTCTCATACAGTTGTCCCAAGGTACAGGAAGATAGCCTCTGAGTTACTACAGTTACTGTGTTCTGTTTGACTCATGACCTCTCTCTGAACATTTCAAAATTCCCCAAACCCATGCCAGGTATTAAAAGATCTCTGTATAATGTCCTGGGTTGTTTCATTTGTTTTCTTAGTAATCTGTGGGTATTTGCTATTTATTTTCAAAGGCTGACCCCTGATACATTCTGCGTCAATATAGAGAAGACAACAAAAATGGAATTCATAGTGGTCTGAAAATATGCTTCCAAAGGACAAAAAGGCATAAGCTTTCCATCACTCAAGGAGAAATTGCATGCCATAATTACATTAATCACATAATCTGACATTAAAACATCACATATATTAGTAGAGAATCCAAAGAGGGAACTTTGATTAAGTGCTGAATTCATGATTTTGTCTTTCAAGGACTAAATTGCTGTATACTTTGGATTGTCATGGACCATTTCTTTATTCTCCAGATTTCTACTGGTATCAGAATTGTTCTTGCTCAGTTTAAGAAGCAGAGACTAATATTTCATCTTACTAAAATTAATTTCTGCTAACTTTATTTTTATTTAAGTCCTTAATTTCCTTTCAGTTTTTTTTTCTCTTTGTCTTCAGATTATCAACAGAAAGAAGATACAGATTGTAAATGCTGCTTGATTTTCTTACAAAATAGCCATGATCCCGTAAGGTGTTTCTGTAAAACAGAAGCAGGTTAGAGCGACGATAGTCTAGAAGGTGAAATAGCCCAAAGGAGTAGCTTTCTGTAGGGAAAGTCTAGTCATCACAAGCATGGATCTGTGATTTTTTTACATTTGAGTTGTGTCTCTTTTTGAAAAGGACTGGCAATAGTTAATGTCTGAGCTGGATCCAGTTTAATACCTTGCAGACACCTTTTCAGACAGCATCTGTCTTCCCCTGCAGGATGCCAGTAAAACAGGTAGACAGTCTCACTTCTGAAGCAAAACGAGCACCTCAGTATTTTTACTATTGCCTTCAGAAAGACAGATCTTCTGATGCTAGAATTAACCCAGAAAAAAAGGGTATGAAAAAATGGTGCTTTTTGCCAGCACTGAGTTCAATGCTATTGGTCATTACCAATGTTTGAGCACTTTCCATGGAAGAACATTTGGAATAAGGAGGCCAAGGCAATTTAAGAATGCTAATATTTCTCTTGTACAATGACCAGTACTGTGCCTCTCAAACATTTTTGAGTTCAAGATTAGAGTTGATTTGGGTTGTGGCTACAAATAGAGATTCATATTTACACCACTGATTTTTACTGGTTTGGTTTTGTCTGTGGGTTTTTTTGGCCAAAGGACACAGTGTTGTATGCCAATGATGATGCTGTAGTGCAAGTCTGTGAAGGTTACAGTTAGGATCATGTGTACTTCTGTCTTTCAATGTTGATGTGTTCAAGAGAAGACACAGGATTCTGCATCTGATAGCTTCCAAAAAAACAGAGAAACACAAAGGAAAGTGTGACTGAGGGCTAGGAAGCATTCTTAATATGTTTGTGTAATTTCACATACAGACAGCTCCTTTCTTTTTGAACACAGGTCTCAGGTAAAGCAAACTAAAAGCACTTCTATTGGCTTCTGAGTTCTTGAGGCCATGCCTTCAAATATTACTAAAATTGTGAATGGGCCTAAGGATGCATGAAGGAGTACCAGGAAAATGTAAGGTTTATCTATATAAAGCATACTTTCAACATTTCCATATACTAATGTCTTCCTCCACTCTACTTCCCACCTCACCTTCTTTCTTCCAAAATCATATAGGAAAAAATAAAAAAAAAAAAAAAAGACCAATAGAAAAGGAGAAAGATCTCTAAACCATTACAATGGGTAGGAGTTCATGAACACAACTCTGCTGGTCAGTAAGTTTTATGCGTTATTACACCTTTGCCCCAGCCAAAGGCAGGGAAGAACATCAGATTTTATGCTAAAACAAGGCAGGACAAAAGCTTGGCAATGAAGATGCAGCTCATAGGAAGACCAAGGATGAGACAGTCTTGGATCAATCTCAACAAAGCAGATGTGCCCGATTGCTGTATTTGGTTGAGAAACAGCACAAATGGCTTTAGGAAAAAATGGTTATCCTTCCTAGTTCTAAAGGAGAAAAAGCTGCCAGTAATTATTTTAGAAATGGTATTCTCGAAGGGGCAAAATAGAGATAATTTCTGTCAGCTGATTTTAATTTTATGAGGTATGTATTATATATTATTACCTATTTTGTATTTTCCCAATTATGGCACAGTATTAAAAAAAAATTAAAGTTCAGAAAGTCCAATCTTTAAATACTTATTAAAGAGGAAAATCTTTCTTGTAAATTAAGGGTGATGAAAACAGAAATAAGATCATAAGAAAAAGGAGTTCTGAAAAATCTGGGATTGTCCATGTCCTTTCTGAGAAAGTGCAATCTGTGAATGATCCCACAAAAGATATCTAACACATTTGGCAGGGATTATAGGCAATGTATACACTCCATTATCCAATGTGAGTCATACCAGACATGAATGTGACATGATTTGAGTTTTTCTGAATGGGCCAAGATCTCCCACAAAATACTCAATTGTGATTTGCTGTTGCTCATTTTTTCAAAGGGAATGGAAAGCTCATTTTAAACAAGTTTAGGAGTAAAAGGGGAAAATGCAGATGCAGGGGCATTAACTGGCTGTGGATAACTTATGTGTCTCAAGGTCCATATTTTAAGTAAATGTTCACTGCATCATTAAACTTGGGCATTTACAGTATGCATCAAAAGTAGAAACTTTGTTCCATAGAGAAGGTAAAGATTTGAAAGGCAGGGTGTAAAAAATGGCAAAATTCCATTGATTTCTATGGAGATGGAGCAATTTACATCATCTGGGAGTATGACCCACAATCTCCTCAAGAAAAAATAAAGTCAAACTGTAAATAATGGAAAAGCAGGAATCTGCCTAACTTCTTTTGACTTTGAGAAGGTTACAGACAAGGTTGACAGTGTCAATGCATACAGCATGATTTATCTGGAGTTTCAGAAAGCCCTCAATAAAGTTCCACATGACAGGCATCTGTTTAAGTTAAAAGCTACAGGGATCCAGAATAAACCAGGGAAGTGAATAAAGAAATAGTTAAAAAAACAGAACAGGCTACCTGCATGATGAGCTTCCCCGACAAGGTTGATAACGGCAATGTTTTTGACGTAATTGTGTTAGTTCTTGTAGTTGCAGTAGGCATCTGAAAATGTTTATTGCAAAAGCATAAAGAAGAGAAAAAAAAAGGGGGGGAGGAGCGGGGGGCGCAGGGACAGGGTGGTGGGGGGAAGGGAAGAAAAGAAAGAAAAGGAAAGGGAGAAGTTGCTAAATAACCTGAGCAAGATTAATTTCTATTTAAACTGACCCTAGACTTGCTATTGTTTTACAGATTGTTGCAGTATATGATCAGGAAGGGCAATAGGAAAAAAAAAAACAACCCACATTTGCAATGAAGCAGGAAACCAGTTCTCCAGCAGCTGAGTGGAATGCAGCTGTTTAAATACAGCCAAGCTACAATCAGCTCCAAGTTGAGAGCTTGTTATAGTAGAGGGAGTGGGATACAATCAGGCTGGATCAGTAGGGAGAGCAGACTCCCCTTTGATCTTCTTTCAGCTTTCATGCATGTATAAAAAATGCAAATAAAATAGACCCACCATTTTCTGTAAATTAAAGGAATTTCCCCCCCTCAAATTATTGAGACATATTTTTTCCATGTGCTTTCAAACAAATTAAAACAGCTTGAAAAAAGGGACTTAAATATATTGAATGCATAAAAGTGGGAGTTCTGCATAATCAGCTTCCAAGAGTTCTTAAATCTCTGTATATAAACTGTTTAAAAGTAAATTAAAATTATTCCTTAATGAAATACAAATCTGAAGTCACTTGAATAACTAATCGTTTTATGACCCATGCAGTGAATATTTAATGCCTGCCTCTACCTGATTATTTTAGATATGTCTGTGTTGTAAATTAAAAGCTACATAAATCATTAATGTGTTGATACAGATCAGTGAGCTGACTACAGTGTATCTGATTCCTCAGGACATACAATGTCTGATTCACTGCACTCCTCTTTTATGGAGTCCAGATTTATTCCATATTTGTTCTTGGTTAAAACCTTATTTGAAGAATTTGAGTGAACTTTGGATAGGATTTACAGCACCGAGGTTACCAACATCTTATAGAGCTGCAGTTTGGAAAAATCTACCACAGGTAAAGAGGCTATTATTTCTATAACAATTACGTGTGCTTGTAGAAGGCATTTTATCCATGGTACTCAAATTGCTTTGCAACCATTAATTAAGTCTTACAGTTCACAAAGCCCCTCTGAGGTAAGTAACTATTAGGGTTTCTATCTGCAGCCTGGTAAACAAGAACAGAACCACTGACCACTTGAAATGGGAATAGATTTAGGAATAGAAGCCAAGTGTCCTGTTTTTTAGTTGCATACTTTTATGGCTAGGAAATTAAAAAACACAAACCAAAAACTAACACTTCCCATATGAATAAAAAAGCACATTTTAAAAGTATGAGCTGAGTCCCTGCAGTAAAAGAGGAAAAAAATGAGTCCTGTAAAATATTTAAAACTCATGGACAATTGAAGTTGTCACATATTTTTATGGGAGAATTTACTGAAATGAGAAAAACAATCCCAGTGGAATAGAATTTTACCCTTACCTGGACCAGGAACAGGGATTTGCCCTGTCTTTTTGGGTCCCATGATTCTCTCGTATTAATGAGCAATCAGAGGTGTCCACTACCACTGCAGTGAAAATGATGTTGCTGTTGTTTTGCTCTAACTGCTGCCATGATCAGTTGCCTTGAACTATAAAAGCATAGCTTCTGAATCATACTTGCTTGTTTTGTTTTCTCTGATCTCTCCTTCCAGCTTCCATAAATGAGCTTTGTTTCTTGACAAAAGCACTCCATTTACTGAGTACAGTTGAACAGGCACAATTTAACTGAAAATCTGATGTTGGTATTCAGGTGCATTTTTGCTTTTTATCAGCATGTGCCTCCAGGCTAAATTAGAGCCCAATATAATGAATGCTTCTGATGGAATATGGCGTGCTATCGAACAATCCCATTGACGTCTGGGAGAGCATTTATGTGTGATCTTACTGCCAGATGAAGTTTTCACAAAACCAACTCCTTTGCCATTGAAATACATTCTGGTTTTACCACAGAATAAACAAAAATAATTTGTTCTACACCCTGTGAAGGTATAACTCATGAATACTAAAAGATGCAGTCATACAGAAAACCACACTCACAAGACCTTTTGGCCTTTTCTGTGTTGATAATATAAAAATAAGGAGGGTGTTTGTACTAGAGAAGATACCATAGATATTTTAGAATGGATGAAAGGATGAAAATGGCAATTAGGTAAAAATATATTTTCTCTCACACCTCTGTGAATCCAGAATGACTTCACTGGAGTCAACAGAGTTACCCTTGGATTTTAAGAGACTTATTGAGACCCAAATCTGTTTCATTCTATTATTATCAATATGTAAACCTGCAATTACTTCTCTAAAAGATAACAAAGAGTCTGTCAATCCTCTTTATCCTTGTTTGATCTGGATTGCTGATGTGCTGTTCTTTGCAGCATCTGATGTATGTTAATTTAAAGACTATATTTGTGACTTCCATTGATACGGACTAATTTATTTTTGTTTGGTTACTTGCAAAATGACCAAGGATTGGGGGAAGAGTGGAGGGAGGTGGAACATCTTTAAACCATTTTATGCATATATTTCATATGGTGTTAAAGGTGGCATTGAACTAAAAAAAAAAAGTCATAAACACTTGCAGGCAAAAGAAAAGTCCATTATTTGTGTGAAGTGTACAGTTCATGGCTTGTTATCAGTGCTCTACCAACATTTTTAGGTTCATATGGTGAAATCTGTACATATCAGGTTATTACACTGAAGCCCATAATACAAGTGCTTACTGATTTCCACAGAAGAATGAATTCACCACTTTTAAAACCGTAAGGGATAGTTATATGTTCTGCTTTCACCTCTTGCATAAAGTCAACTGTAGATTTTTACCCAGTGATCCTTGCCATAGGGAAAGCATGTTCAGTTTGTATTTATAAGTGAGCTCAGTCAAGCTGAGCAACACGTGGTGCAACCAAGGCCTGTCTCAGCAAGAGCTCTTAACAAGAACAATATTAATTGTTCTGGCAGTCAATGGCTAGTGGAGCTCATTTATTCAGTAAATACCAGTAGAAAAAAATCATCTACACTTCAGAATTTAAATACAAACAGACAAAGGTTATTCTGAGTCTTATTATAAGCTGCCCTGAAACTAATATTCTGAACACATATATATGCTATCAAAATAACCCTCAAAGCTATACTTTATTTTTCCTGGCATTCATTTTTCATTTGCTCGTTTTGTTTGTTATTATAAATATTGGTGTTATGTCTTGTTGGTCCAGAACATCACAACCTACCTTACAGTTCACCTCAAGACCCCAAATTTATTTATTTATTTATTTTGTTTTGTATTGTTTTTTTGTTTTGTTACAATATGTTTGGTTCATTGTTTTGTTTTACATTTTTTTGTTAGTCATAGTTATCATGTTGCTGTTCTTCCTAGTAATCTTTTTCAGGTGACAAGAAATTCTTTTCAAGCACAGAGGAGAGTGGAGCAAATGATGGTTTGTTTTCTGTGAATTTTTCTCTAGCATTTCATTGACATTACCACCTAAAAGTCATGGATTGAACTTAAAATTCTTATTCTGTTTGTGGCATCTCTAATATATCTCATCTAGATTTCCTGAAGTGTTTTTCTTGCTGGGACTATTCTGCTACTTCTTTCTAACTAACCTTATCCCTCATAATCCTCTCTTTGCAGATTATCTCTCCATTGATTATGAAAGAAGCCTATGATGAGTAGGGACTTGAGTTAACCATTTAAAGCTAGGTAGATGAATCCAGGTAGATGACGCAGTGCTTCTCTGGGGCTCCAATAAGTGTGATGAGGATGTGAGTTAAGGGACAGAACTAGAGCAGGACTGACAATGTCTTTATTTATTTTATTGTTCTGTCACCTGTATTGCTAGTGAAACCATCTCCAAAACTAAAGTGACTTTCTTGTTCCCCAACCTGAATAAGACCAATAGAAGGAGAAATTTCCTCAAAAACTTGGAAGTCATATCCATAGTCATTATTCCCTGAGAAAGTATAATTTTGGAGCATCATATTTACACACCTTACATACCTTATCCTGGTATATATGTGCTATTATTATATTTATTTATTTTAAATATGAAAAGAAAGACAGTAAACTTTTCAAATATTCTCAGTAATATCAGTTTCTAATTTATTTCTTCTATGGCAATTTACAGTGACTCCAAGAAAGCTTCACTCAGATTTATCTTATCATTGTAACAATAATGATTTTTTAAGGATTTGTATTTTTTCATTTTTCTAAAGAATCTGGATGTCCCTAAGGACTTTCTCTCCCTTTCCACTTACACACATACAGTCTCCTCAGCACCAAGTACTTCTTCATTCAGAACATTTTGTACAGCTATCTTCTACGGCGTAGTACTGGCACAGCTATTAAAAGCAGCATCACACAATGTTCTCTCACACAAGAAGGTGGCATAGAGGATCTTACAAAAGCAGAGTTGTGAGCTTAAATGAGAGTTCGAACAAAGCAACAGTGACAGTAATACATATTTCATGGTACTGAAACCTTGAAATTTTTGGTGTCAAAACTGCAAATGGCATGAAATGCTGGTAACATGTTATTAATTCCCTGTAAGCTAGACTCTTTCTGTGAACAAGTCCAGTACAAATTTCTACTTGAATTCAATACTTCAAGGGTCTTTCTTTATTGTAATTTCAGGCATGGTTTGTTCCTAGTGATATCACAGAATTAAAGATTGTTGACATTGGAAGGGATCTCTGGAGATCATCTAGTCCAACCACCTTGCTAAAGCAGCTTCATGTAGAGAAAGATGTACAGCATTGTGTCCAGGCAAGTCTTGAGTATCTCCAGAGAAGTAGAGTCCACAGCTTCTCTGAACAGCCTGTCACAGTGCTCTGTCACCCACAAAGTCAAGAAGATTTTTCTCATGTTGAGATGGACCCTCATGTGTTCCAGTATGTGTCTGTTGCCCCTTGTCCTGCCACTGGGAACCACTGAAAAGAGACTGGCATCATACTCTTGACACTTGTCTTTTAGGTATTTCTATGTGCTGATAGAAAACTCTCTTGCTCTTCTCTTATCCAGGCTGAACAGACCCAGCTCTCTCAGCCTTTCCTCATGTAACAAATAGTCCCATCCCCTCATCAGCTCTGTAGCTCTCCACTGTACTCTCTCCAGCAGTTTCTTGTCAAACTGGGGAGCCCAGAACTAGACATAGAACTCAAGATGTAGCCTCACCAGGACAGAACAGAGGGGAAGAAGAGCCTCCATTCAGTTGCTGGCTCCACTCTGGCACACTGTTGGCTCATGGAGAGCTTGTTGTCCACTAGGACCTCCAGGCCCTTCTCTGCAGAGCTGCTTCCTAATAAGTCAGCCCATAACGTGTACTAGTGCTCGGGATTGTTCCTCCCTAGGTTCATTTGCCCTTGTTGAATCTCATTTGGTTCCTTTCCACACAATTTTCTCATCTGTCCAGGTATTGCTGAAAAGCAGTACAGCCTTCTGGTGTGTCAGCCACTTCTCCCACTTTTGTATCATCAGCAAACATTCTGATGGTACACTCTGTCCCCTCTTTCAGGTCATTGATGAATATGTTGAATAAGATTAGAACAAGTACTGACCCTTGGAGAACACCACTGGCTACAGGCTTCCAACTAGACACTGTACTGCTTATCACAACTCTCTTGGCACGGTCATTCAGTCATTTCTCAACCCACCTCACTGTCCACTCATCAAATCCCCACTACCTAAGCTTGCTTATGATGATGTTAAGGGAGGCAGTGTGAAAAGCCTTGCTCGTAGTCAAGCTAGACACTGCTGTCCTTCATCTTTCCAGCCAGTAATGCCATCTTAGATAGCACCTGCTTGGCACGTTAAGGCCTTGAACCTTAGCTGACAGAAATCAGTGTAGTTCCATTAAAACAATTTTACTTCAGCTATAGAGCTGACATCCAGTTGATAGTACACTTGAAAGGTTCTGGTGAATATTGGTGAAGTCTTTTATGGAACATTTTGAGATAAGTCGCTATTGGGAGAAATTTCTGAAAGGTAAATTTAAACCCTAATTCCCCTTGACTTTTACTGAATGTCAATGAGACTTTGAGTCATACATTCAGAAATAATTAGATGCTGAAATAAAAGAATAAGTAGACAGTGATATTGTGGAGAGGAAAGGAAAGGAAAGGAAAGGAAAGGAAAGGAAAGGAAAGGAAAGGAAAGGAAAGGAAAGGAAAGGAAAGGAAAGGAAAGGAAAGGAAAGGAAAGGAAAGGAAAGGAAAGGAAAGGAAAGGAAAGGAAAGGAAAGGAAAGGAAAGGAAAGGAAAGGAAAGGAAAGGAAAGGAAAGGAAAGGAAAGGAAAGGAAAGGAAAGGAAAGGAAAGGAAAGGAAAGGAAAGGAAAGGAAAGGAAAGGAAAGGAAAGGAAAGGAAAGGAAAGGAAAGGAAAGGAAAGGAAAGGAAAGGAAAGGAAAGGAAAGGAAAGGAAAGGAAAGGAAAGGAAAAAAATCTTTTATCTCAACTAAGTTTCCTGTTTGTGATGCTTTCTCAGACTGCAATATTGTGGAAGGTACAGATGTCTATTTTGGATGATTCACTTATGGCATTTCAGCTCTAAGATATTCAGTCATAGATATACTCAGGTATACCTATTCAAGACATTCCAGGGAAATAAATAATTTCTTATTAATTGAAGCACATTTTTACAAGATTATGGATTAGTTGGTTGATATGAGTGCCCTCTCAAAAAAAAAAAAAAAAAAAAAATCCCAAACAGAAAATAACTACAGCCATTCACTCATTTCTGCAATTGGTCTGACGTGCAGGTTTTCCTTTTGTCCCAATTAGCATCTGAAGTGAAGTTAAGCTGTCAAAACAATGATGCCCAAACTGACTGGTGGACCCTGTGTCCTACTGAATACTGCAGTATGTTGTAAGAAACACACGTCTGTTGTATGTTTCCAAATGCCAGGACAGTACTCCTGATACAGCTGATGTAGACAGAGGAAGCTGAGAAGTTCTTTCCTTGATCAGAATCCAGAGTGCCTGTTCTGGGACCTGTGTAAAGGGAACATGAAATGAGTTTTGGGTCAAGACCACATGTAATAGCAGGTCTCTAGGTGCGAACTCCCACATCACCCTGTAAAGGAAACAGAGAACAGCACACTGTAGGGTAGCATTCCCTGGCAGATGTGGTGAACCTCTCATTTGAGTAGATGAAATCTTCCAGTGTGGCCCGAGCTGTAGCAAGATAACCTTTGTCACAATATTTCAATCTGTGCTGAGGAGTAACACAGTATTGCCTCCAGCATCACACTTTTCACTCAAAGGGTTCAGGCAGTAGCACCCCATGCAGGATTGACAGTGTGAGAAGAGGTGGCCTTTTCATCAGAACGACCTTCCCATTCATCACACAGAGACCTGATCAGTATTCCCTCCAAGGACCCAGTCTCAACGTACACCAGGCCCTTCTTGGCTGGCTGTAAGGAGTGGACAGATCTAAACACCTAAGTGGGCTAGTTTGGAAGCACTGTAGAAGAAAGGTAGACAGATGTAAGCAATACTGTAGTTGGTAGTACAGAATGCAGTTACTGCCTGGTGTTGAAGAGCCTTGGTGATGGGTTGTGAGGACTGTTGTGGTGCAACTCTTCTTCTATGTCTGTTCTTGGAGACAGAATACTGGTCAGATAGGCTGGTCTGATGCAGAAAGTTATTTATATACTTATTGGTAGTTTACAAATATTAATCCTGTCATAGTTATATTTATATTGATTATTTTATATAATTTTTGAAATGCTTGCAAATCACTTAGAAAAAACTGTGTGATGTGGCCACTGAAATCTAATAGAGCTTCTAGAAATTTCACAGGTTTGTTTTTTTTCCTTGAGTTGAATACTTCCCTTTCAAGAAAACATTTAATGTGTAGAATACTATTTAATTAATATCAGTGGTTATAAACAGACCTATTTCTTTCTGATATGACTCAGAAGCTTTCATGTACAACATTTCTTAAACAAATTCTGTCAAGGTGAGAGAATATTTATTATGTTTATACCATATGAATGATCTCTTAACAATTGTAAGCAATCAGGAGGATGAATTTCAGTTAAATCTTATAAAAAGTAGCATTGTTCTAATTCATGTGTCTTCCTGAAGAAATTTAAATTATAATTAATCAGGATTAGTAACAAAGAAACTGTGAACAAAATTTGAATTCTAAAGGAACTAGAAGTAATAATAATAAGATAAACTACTGATACAAAGACTGACATTTAAGAAGTAATCCTTACCATTGAATGTTCGACACTGAGATAATTAAATGTAACATCAGTTATATAGTTTAAATGAAAACCAAGGTGTACAATGGCAACACATCTTTTTCACAATATTGCAGTTACATAAAGTATAATAGAAAGTGTTTTGCTTTTTTTTGTGATTTTTTAAAACTTATTTACATTATGTGTGCCTGCCGATCCTCTTTTTTTCAAAGCCCTTCAAGAAAGGGAAAAGGTTGAATGGTTTTAATAAGCTCTAGAATAAGCTTTGTTTAGTGTGAGGGTCAAATTTATCTGCATAGTCTCAGTAAGTGAATGTGGTATGTTACAAAGTTGAAGTGAGAAGATTTTGCAAGTGATTTAATCATTTTGATGAGAAATCTTTTGAGGTTTATTCTAAGGTAAGGTAACCAGCAGAAAACATACTAAGTAGCAATTGCCTACAATGATCTCTAACATTGAAAGAATTGGGTTAATGGCACAATAAATAGATGTATTAGATAGGTAGATACACAGACAGACAGATAGATAAACGGCCTGGTAAAATATACAAAAATGCTCAGATTACTGGAACATTCAATCTTTTATCTTGGGGTGTGTGTGTGGGGGTGAAATCCAGAAATGCAGTTAGGTTTATGTTCTTAAATATTAAATTTTAAAACCTTTAATCACACTTAGAGTTACTTCTCAGACAAGCAATAACCCCAGAAATAGAAAAATTACTTGTGTGTATAAGTGTTTTCCAGTGCAAATAAGGAATTCACAGTTTGGCCCTGTGGCCATTTCATAGAATTATTACCTCTGAGTCTTAGATATGATTCCTCATAATAATTATAAGATGTATATACAACGGTCCAGATGACTAAAATAGCAAAGCTGCATCTTTAAGCTTCTATTTAAAATTCAGCAACAGTAGTAAGTGTAAAAACTATGAAATATATTTGAGGCTAACATACAAATACTCTGAATTCACCTCGTGTCAGTGCTGTGCATGCCATACTTTACATCAATGCCATTTTTCTTATAGACACATATAGAAATGTTTGTCACCTTTGAATGTAGGTTTTGTTACTTATTTCCATATCTATTGGGTCTAAAACATATGCCATGAGGAACAGTAAAAGCTGATTTGACTTGGGTCCTCAAGGGAAGCAGGTGGATTTTGTATCTTTCATTCATCAGAGAACAGTAAGAATATGTCCCATTTTCTTAGTGCCTTACCTTTGTGATGTACTTAGTGACCACACCAAAAATGGCATGGTAGTAATGATTGATTTCTATGAGATGGGAGACATGGGTGCTGTCCTGATCTTTAGGATTATAGAACCTAAAACTACTAGCTAGTTGGTTTTCCAGAAGCATTTTTCAGTTTCCAGTTTCACAGAATCACAGAATCACAAGGCTGCAAAAGACTTTTAAGATAATCAAGTCCAACCATTCCCATTCTATGCTAAACCATATCCCTAAGTACCTCGTCTAACCTTTTTTTAAACACATCCAGGGGTGCACATCCCTGCACAGCCTGTTCCAGGCCCTGACAATTCTTTCAGTAAAGATTTTTTTTCTAATGTCCAATCTAAACTTGCCCTGACACAACTTCATGCCATTTCCTGTCCTAACTCCTGTCACCTGCCTGAAGAGACCCTGGTTGCCCTTCTCTGGACTCGCTCCGGGACCTCAATGTCTTTTTTATGGTGGGGAGCCCAGAATTGGACACAGTACTCAAGGTGCAGCCTCACCAATGCCGAGTACAGGGGCACAATTGCCTCCCTAGACCTACTGGCCACACTGTTTTTGATACAAGCCAGGATGCCATTGGCCTTCTTGGCCACCCAGGCACACTTCTGGCTCATATTCAGCTTGCAGTCAACTAACACCCCCAGATCCTTCTCTGCCTGACAGCTCTCCAGCCAGTCTCCCCCAAGCCTGTAGCGCTGCAGGGGGTTGTTCTCTCCCATGTGCAGCACTCTGCACTTGGCCTTGTTAAACTTCATCCCATTGGTCTCAGCCTATTGGTCCAGTCTGTTCAGATACCTTTGAAGAACCTCCCTACCCTTAGGCAGATCAACACTTCTTCCCAGCTTAGTGTCATCTGCAAACTTACTGGGGGAACATTCAATCCCTTCATCAAAGTCATTGATAAAGATGTTGAATAAGACTGGACCCAGGACTGAGCCCTGGGGGACGCCACTCGTGACCGGCCTCCAGCTGGATTTAGTTCCATTCACCACCACCCTTTGGGCCTGGCCATCCAGCCTTCCCCTTGTCCATTAAGCAGGTCAGCTGTCATAGAAGGGGATCAGGTTAGTTTGACAGGATCTACCTTTTGTAAACCCATGTTGACTAGGCCTTATCCCCTGGCCATCACGCATGTGCTGCATGATAGCAGCCAAGATGACCCTCTCCATGATCTTCCCTGGGACTGAGGTCAGACTGACAAGCCTGTAGTTCCCCAGATCCTCCTTCCGACCCTTCATTTATATGGGTGTTTGAACATTAGGTACTGCTTAAAATCTAAACCCCTGTGTTGAGAGAGCTGCAAAGGTGTGTTAATGCTGTGCAGACATAATAAGTATTGTGTATGTTCCTCAGTTAAAAAATACATTCAAGAGTTTATGCATTTAACATCATGTCTTCCAAGAAATTAATAGCAAGAGGCTGGATATTCTTCAAAAGGTTCTGGCATCATTACTTGATAGTAGAGGGCCAAGTAACACCTGAGAAAAATTGTGATTTGGAGCTGGGGGGGAGGGAAGGGAGGATAAAAAAAAACCAACAACAACAAAAAAAAAAAACAACAACTGCTATGCCCTCTTTTAAAGCATTAATAGTGCTAAAATTATTTTAGGTGTTTTTCTTAGTTAGACTGCTCTGCTTTTTTTTGTTTTGTTTTGTTTTTAATAATTATACAACTTAAAGGGAAAATATTTTATGTTTTAGCAAAGCCTTTGCTTTATAAACAATATTTCAAAGAAAAGAAAAATCTTGTTTGAAATGAAACTGCCAATTTAAAAAATAGATTTTTAAAGATGATGTTTTTTTTTCCACAGATCTACTTTAGCAAACTAATAATATATATATATATTTTGCTTTGCTTCCTGTTTGAAAACCTGAGAAGGGTATCATTGGCATTTGTCCATCCATGTGATAAGATCTAGTTCTTCATGTCCTTATGTGTTGTTATTGTCATTTATGGACCTAAGCCACAGCTTTTATAGCCTTTCATTTTTACCACAGGAGAAAAGTCTGTGTGTGAGTTGGAGACTGGAAAGGGATAGAAAATAATGACAATATTTATTACTAGTCAGGAAAATGTCTAAACTTTTTAAGAAGCAGAAAACAGACTTCATCTTTCAAATGTGTAAAGAAGTCACAGTTTGGTCTACCTCTTTCAAAATCTACCACTTTTAAAATCTCCAGAAGACTCTTGTAGGCATTAGACTCCTTAATCCATTGAAAGGTAGAAGACCTTTAGAGGAAAGTTCTTTGCTGGACTAGGATCATCAGAAACACTGAGTGGAAACAGGAGCAAGCAAATAATTACTCAATGGAATTGGAAATGGGACAAAGATGTTAGATGTTTGCTGGGTAAATTGGAACTGAATTTCAAAGACGTGGAAACAAATTTTTGGGGTCATTCCATATTTCATCTAGGAAAATAATTTTTATCTCTTGATTTCTCAAAAAAGTGTACAGGATTCTGGTACATCAGAGATTAAAAAAAAAAAAAAAAAAAGTACGTCATGTACTTTTTTGAGCCAATGCTAGTACCTAATTAGAAACCCTTTTGGTTTTGAAGTGCTGTGAGCCCCAAATTTTTAGACATATTCAGTAGATTTTTTTTTATTAATTGAAAAAAATGTTCATTTCCATTATGTGAGTTCATGGGTTTAACTCACAGTAATCTAAGTCACTAAATAAAAAAAATCCAAAACCGAAACAAACCAACAGGATTTGGGACGACAACTTTTCTGCAAGTTAGAAGTCTGAAAATTGGGGAAAAAAAAATTAGACCCTCCCAAGAGGACTTTAAGGCACACTACTCTGTAGGCTAGATTAAATATCTAAATGTCATTTACCTAGACTTACTGCATAGTCAGTGGAGAGAAACTGGGATGTCTCAATATTGATTTCTCCTACCTATCATCTAAAGTGTCATTTTGAATTTTTTAACTCTTAATGCCCACAGCTGAGGATACATACAAAAATTATGTTCTTAACTTAATCGTCTGTTAACTGTCTAATGTTGTATCAGGTGAATCTGAGTTCATTTCTACCATTCACCCCCTTATTCATATGACATTACCTGACTATTTGAGAAGGTGGGCATGGGAATATATTTCAGGAAGTTTTTCCTGTTTTATTTGTTCTGCATAGAAATAACAAGACACCAATTTGGGGCATGAATGAGTTCATATGTTCTAACAGAATCAAATGCGCTTAAAAAAAAAAACAAACAAAAAATTTTATTGTAACATATTTTATAGATGCAGATAATTTTAATATGTACTTTACCGTCTGAGATGTCTCATCTTGTACAATGATGTTATACAAGTTTTACTACAGTTCTTTTTCTTTAAAGGTAGAGATAGTGAAATGTCAGCCATTTGATTATACAGAACTTGTTCTGGCTTCTCTTCCAACTTTTGACTAATATTAGATAAAACACATGACATCTTCAGATAGTGGCACAGTGTATTATGGTAGGATGTTATACTGAAAAAATGTTATTTCCTATTACCTGGCCAATCTTGAAAGAACTGTGGTTTGGGGAATAGACTTTGCTTTTTAAAAAAAAAAAGGGGGGGGGCGTGGGGGTGGAAAGAAGGGGTTGGTGGGAGAAATTGCATGGTCCACTTTAAAATCTAATTCAAAAAAGGTCCCAGTGATTCATCCGTTCCAGCTCCAAGGCAAACAGTGAGATTGGTAGCACATTCATAATTCAACATGGTTAAATGCCAAGGGCCGAACAGAGAGCACCCTCCCGGCCAGTACGAACAGAATGACATTCATGGTTGATTCAGCTCCTTGCAGCAAGCTGTGTAATTGGAAAAACCAAGGGAAATGACCCCAGACTCTGTGTCCTGCTGATGTCAAAATACATTCGTATCACTCTGACAAGTGGCCAGTTTGGAGGCTTCCTTAGAATAGGAAGCTGAGAGGAAAGGTAAGAGCTTGTGAGTAGTCTGAAATAGCTACAGAATAGGTAGGCTACAGACTATACAGTAGATGTTTTGTAAGATTCGTGCCTGGGTTTTGAAAAGGATTGAGCAAAACAGGCTCAGAAGAGGACACCTGTTTGCACAATTTGGTGTCTTAATTACACTGCATGATAGAAACCAATGTGCTTAATGACACGCTGTAATTACTGAACATGTAGACACTGCTGTAAAACTGATCAGCATGATCAATAAAAATGGATGGAGTATTTGAAGATGCTGACACATATCATGTAAAGATTATGATCTGTAGTTTATCTGGACAAGGAGAAAGGGAAAATTATAATCTAGGACATGCGTGTTTGGAGAGATCTGAAGCTCTAATTTCATTTGGGGTATTCACATTCCTTCAAAGGGGAGAAAAATGGCTCTGAGTTAAGACCATCTATGACATGTACTTTTCCTGTCATATCACTGATACAAAATATAATTTAGCTAAACAGTGTCCATTGAGGGCTTTAAAAGTAAGTAGTACTAACTGCGTAGTAAAAATGTATTATTAATAATACATTGTAATTAATAATAATCAATATAATAATATATTATTATTATTAATACATGCACACAATCTTACTCAGTTGGATTTTTCTATTTGTTAAAAGAAGAAAATGAACAGCATTAAACAAATGAACAAATTGGTTTCCATTCATTTCTTCTGAGCTATGGACTGTCACTTCCACAGTGAACTGTGGAATGAGGGTCAGCTGCATTTATACACCATTTAAACTGTTCAGATTTTTGGGGGAGTAGAGGGGACCCAGAAAATTATGTCCTTTGGTATGTCTCTAGCACTTAGTATCCGTTATTTCAGAAATTTATTATAAAACAGTTCCAGATAGTAAAGAATGTACTTTCATTTTACTAAGCTAGGCTAGCTCTTGGTACATTTAGGATAGGTTTGTTTTTTTTTTTTCCCTGGGTGTTGTGGTTAATTTATTAGAAGTTTTACTACGTCCAGAGCATGCAGGCACTATCATCTGAGTATAATAATTGAAGACAGGTGGTCTTCTGCTTCATTTATTTATATCAGTTGTAATGCTGATTGTAAAGGTGAAATGCTTAATGTTTGTTCAGATTATTTTTCATCAATATTATATTAATTCAGGTGTATTATTTTTGTTTGTACCATTTCTCAGAAATATAGTTCTTAAAAAAAGTTCCACATTCTCTCAAATCCTTAATTAAAAATAATTTCCCTAAATAACTAATTTAAGTGGGTTCCATATTGAGCCTCAGATCCATAACAAAGCACACATCATTCCTGACAAAGCTCACTTTTTTTCTCTCTCACATAAATATTTAAGATCAAATTTGTATACACTTAAACATTACTGCTAAGCCTCACTTCTCAATAATACTTGATCTGAAGTGTTTGTGGTTTTCTACTGTTAGCATGTCTTTACAGATCTTCACCTCTGCCTATGCTTGAAGAGACATCTGAAAGCAACATTTTTTAGTGTTTTTTGGCTAGTGGTTTATTTTCCTGATATTTGTCCAGTATTAGGCAAAAAATTTGGTGATTAATTAATGTCATGAGCCTGGCCTGTGCTTTTCTTACAGACATGTCACATATGCATTACTGTTGTTACCTGTATCAACATGACCTAAGGACATTGCAACTGAGATGACAGCTATTATCTGTACAGTATTACAGTAAAGGATTGACCCTGTTCCAGAAATGTTACAAGATGCAAAGATGAAACTCTTAATTTTTTTTGTTGTTGTTGTTGTTGTGCCTTTTCCTTTACAGTAGTTCAGAGTTAAGATGTCTCTTCAGTTTAGAAATAAATGAATTCTGCTCCCCAAGATTGAAGTCTGAGACCTGTCCAGGGACAGGATGCTTCAAAAAAGTTACAGTTGATTAGAGTTGGGATGGGGAGCAGGGGAGACTTCTGCAGAGTAAAATAAACTTAATGACTGCTCTTAGTGTCTTGACCTTGACCTTGACATTTGTGGTGTAGGTTAACTGGTGTAAATTGACTCAGTTTTAGCAGAGGTATGTGTATACATCTGCTGAACTGATCTTATGATTTTACACATTTTTATTAAAGATTAGGCAAGGATACATTTTTGTGACATTTAATTCTGCAATATAACATATGAATCAGTGAAACTCCAAGCCAGTTAAAATGAAGTGGATCAAGAACTGAAGTGGCAGAAATGGGCACCCTGTGAACTTGTTATACCAACTGCCACGTCTAAGAAACATATATACTCTCTAATATTTTTTAATCTCCTTGCATTGTTGTGTGTGTGTGCATGGCTGCCTGAACATACACCCATATGTGCAAACACACACAAATATGTGTATGCATACATTTGAATGTTTTTATCTAATAAAATATTTCTGATGGGAGCCGCAAGAGTGTCTAGAGAAATGTAGCACGTAAGTTTGTATGAATCACCCATCTGTTGGGCATCTAATTCCCATAGGTACCTTTAAAAATCCAATTCTTAACTAGTTGAATGTATAATTCACTACAAATTATTTGCTCAGCTCTACTCTTAATGATGATACTTAGCTGTAGCTGAATATCATTTTTCATCTTCACAGTGCTTTTCATTCATTAACTAATTCATTAGTCTTCTAGATGTCACTTGTAAGATTTTCCTGATATGCAGCTTACATTTTCTTTTTGCTCCAATTCTTCCCATGGATTTCACAGTTATATTCCATTAGACTTTCCTTTACAGCATTTAATTTTCTCTTGCTCTCTTTCGCATGGTCAAATTTAGTTCTGAAGTAACACTACTGTAGTTGACTTAAGTGAAATGACATGATTGTTATACCTGGCCCTTGGAGATGACGACATTCTTCAAATATAGTCCTTGTAGATATTTCTCCTGCTCTCAACAACCAGCTATCATTAGGCCAAGCTATACATATTTACTGACATTTTTTTCAACTTTCCTCATAAATCAATTCCTCCAGCCCCTCAATCATGTTGGTTGATCTTGTCTTTATTACCACCGATTTGCTCCCAGTTATGAAGTGCTTAATAGTTTTTCTGAATAAATTTAAGTCAAGAACTGACACACGGCAGGGGAACTGCATTAGTTGTTAAATAATTGCAAGTTCTGTTGGTGTTCTGGAGAGGGGGGAAATTTTGCTCTTGTCAATTATGTTGCCTCCTCAGTTCTGCGTAGATAGTAAAAAACAGAAGGCAAATATTTTCATTTAAAGGAAAACAGAAATAAACCATGATTTTGCCCTAAAAAACCCCAAACACAAAACAAACCACGCCCTATTTTTAATTTACTTATGAAAATCAGTTAAATATATCCTATAAAAACATACATTTTCTAAGTTTGTAGAGGTAGGAAATACAAAATGTCTTTTGTCAGAGACATCAGTTTCTGATTTATTCTTTTCTTAATGGAAATACAGATAAATAAATTACATTTTAAATGACACTTGTTTACATTTCTCTGTATTCTCCTTATTTCATACCATAGTTACTTGCCACCTCCTCACCCTCAGATCTGTTCTATTATTTTTGCCTCTATTAATCCAATCAAAACAATTCTAAAGGCTGATTACTTGCCTTATGTGACACCGCTTCCAAGTTTTTTAAAAAGACCCCACATTTCACTATGCTTCCTAACAGTGCTTTTCCTACCTCATTTTTATCTTTTTCTCCAAAGCTTTACCCTATCCTACTTCACTGGATCTCATATCTTCTTTCCCTGATAACTCCATAACCTGTAACAATGATCTGAGTTTGTTACTCCGTGTTGACTTCTCAGGACCTGAACTGAGGCAAACTATATCCCACCAAACTCAAGTCACCTTAGTGGGAGGACAATGTTCTATTACTACACTGTAACAAGATAAAGCACCTCCTTTAACTAGTCTATGCCAAGATGTCAATTGCCCCAACTACGATAACTTATGGTTCATGTAGATTTCTGAACTTTTATATCTTACGTAGGAAAGTGTAATACAGATTTGGCGAGATTGAGAACATCTATAAGAAGAAACCCTAAGAATAGTGAATCAACTGTATCTTGATGTTTACGTTATAACATAAATGTTTTAGTTACAAATGAAGACAAATCCAGGGTATAAATTTCAGCTCTCCTTTTTTAGGGGAGGTGGGGGTGTTGTTTTTTGCAATGAGCATATCTCTTTCTGTATGTGTATACATGTTTCTGTATGTAGGGCTGAGGGTGGTGTGGGGTCCATTATATTGTTAAAAAAGTGTGTGAGTTTGAGAGAATTGATTTCTTATACAAAGAATGCTGACTAAGTTGAAAAATACTTTTCTCCAAAGAAACCCAAGAGGACTGGCTGGTCTATCATATTGATAAATATGATACATGAACAATGTTTTATTTACATACTGAAGTATTTCTTTGAAATGGAATCCATATGCTTAGGCTGCAACATCTCCTCATCTGTAATCCTGAATTGTCTGAAGAGAGCTTTAATTATTTGAAAAGCAGTGTGTTTGCAATAGCAACTGGTATGATATTATTTATGCATGAGAAAATTCAGTCATGACTCAACTTGTTTAGGCTGTTAATAAAGTCTAAGTTAAAAATCCCACCAGGGTCAGTTAGAAAACCTAAAAAGAAACTCATATTAATGTTATTATTAATATTATTAAGCAGAAAGTTGAAAGGCAAAGCAGAAAGTATTATACATGCATACATGTAAAAAAGATATTCCTCTGCAATATTTTATATTGACAGATATGTCTATACAGCGCTTACACAGGGGGAATGGTAGTAGGGGGAACTTTAATTGAATCTGAGCTGCAACAAACTTCTGAAGATTTTGATAAAAAGCCATTTCAGTCAATTAATTCTGAAGCAACTGAATTGAATGTAACAATCAGGATATAAACACAGTAACACTGGAGTTCTGGATCTTCACTTAGGAGCATGACCTTAAATTCAGTTTTCCAAAGTTTAAAGGTGCTCACATTGGGACTGGCAGTGTTACCAGAAGGTTTGGATGCTTTCATAGATGATGTTTTAAACAAGACTTATTTCTGCAACCTGCACACTACCTTTATCTCTGAAGATCTCTATACTACTAAACAAAGGTACACTAAGAAGATAGCAATCAACAACTTCCTTGCCTTCTATACACTTTCATTGAGCATTAACTATTGATGACAACTGGAAATAGGATAATAGGCTTTTGTTACATGATGTTCCCTAAAAAGTCACTTCCAAAAGCCTTATTTGAATATGTGACATTTCCAAAGTATCACAAGGTAGAAAAAATCTGTGGCATGTTTTTTTTACCATGGTGTGGCTGTTGCAAATCCAGAAAGAGTGGAATAAGCCAGTGCTTTCATTAATTGGCTGTAACTAAAAACCACTGAAGGCCTGAAGAGAAGGAAAGGCTGTATCTGGAAGAAACATGCTTTGCTACTTTGATTTGTTGGCCAAGCTGCAGCAGATGCTATTGAAACTGGTGCCTGCAACTTGGAAATTAAAAGAGAAAGAAAGAAATGGAAGAGAGGGTAGGGCTCCAAGACTGATTACTGCTGCATAAGCATTTTGTCATAAGCAAAAAAGGAAGGCAGACCAGATAGGGGCCTCTAACAGTGACAGAGATAAAGAGGCTAAAGTTTAAAAGCACAGAAGTTTAACTGCCAGTGTTTATTTATAGCTTCGTACATACAAAGGCACTGCTATTTCAGGGAAACGGCACTATTTTTTATATGTGTCAGTTTTGAATAGTCCAGACACAGTAAAAGTAAAATAAAGTGAACCGCATGTGTTAAGGAACAAATTTAAATAGCAATGGCTCTGAGAATAAAGTGTACATTAAAATAAGGGAAGAGGCTATAGCTCATTTAATTTGCAGAATAAATCTCTGACAAAGATCCCTGTCTTGGGTACAGAGATGATATTAGGAGTTGAGAAAAAGATATAAGCTACAGTCCAATATAATATGTGTGTTTGCATATATGTATCCCACTATCTATCCATCAGTAATACATACACACTCAGAAACATACATGTTTATATTATTCATTAATATACAAAGGCTGCCTATTAGCCGTATGGATAACTTAGTTGGCAATAAATTCCTTGAGACAAGAGTTTTCCTTCTTTTTATATATTGCACATATCCAGCCTGGCAAGATAATTGGTTCTATAAGGATAAAGAAGTTATGCTTTCTTGTCACCTTATTTCCTACTGACAGTATCAGAACTGTTCAATAAATGCAAGTTGTTCACCCTTTGATACACCAGTCTTACTCATTATATGCCACATGGTCTAAAGAAAAAAAAAAAGTGGATCATGTGAAAACTATTTTAGTATTTTCTAGAACTTCACTGGACTGTATTTTCATTTTCTCTATAGAGATTATAGCTAACAAACTAACTCTTTAAACAATTTCAGCTGGATGAACTCCCATCTTCAATTTCCTTTAAGTGAAAGATACAGTATATGTTATTAATACATATATGTTATTAACTAAGTGCTGAATTTATATTTCCCCATTGTTTATAGAGGCCTAAAACAGCTTCACTGCTGGCTTTTGACTTGGACATTTTTCCATTCCCATGTCTTCGTCAAGGGAAACTTAAAATACTACAATTTTATATCTCTCATCCATGGAAATTGCCCTTCTCTGAGATATCATAAAGACAAAAACCTTGGGTTTTGTAGTCTGCTGTTGCAGCTACCCTTAGAATGATTGAGACCTGAACTCAGAGCCCAGCCACACCTCTGCTTACAAGAAGTGCACCACAGCCTTGTTGGGTATCCCACAGGAGATAACTAAAGGGAAGAGAGGGCAGTAGAGAACCATGTCATAAAGGGGATGTATCCAGCACATTACTGAGCATAAAATTAGCTCTAAGAGGTTTAGTCATTACTACAAAGGTCTACCAAAATTAGTGTACTTTACTTCCCATAGTTAACAGGGCAAGTGTGCTACTGGAATTTGGCCCAGTGCTGTCTAGGTCCCACCCCTATGGGAGGTGAGATCTGCTTTTTTCCCCATATACCTTCTTTAAGGCTCATATCTTTTTATTGTTTTTAAAATTCAAAACATTTAATGCTGGGGAAAATTACAATCTACTTTGATTTAAAAACAAGATCTTTTTAGTTAAAGTTGGCATAGCTTTCTTCTAAATGGGAAATGAGATTTCCCACTGGAAGTAGTGAACTGCCTCAAAAGTGCCTCAGAAAAGCTTTGCTTTTTTTTTTTTTTCTCCTTTCCTTTAGTGCAGCTGCTGCTGGAAAAAAAGCAAAACCAAACCAAACTTGTGTTCTTGATTTACCTATTTTTTATTTTATTTTCCTAATTTTTACATATTATTTGGTAAACCTCTGACATTACCTTCTGGAAAGAAAAAACAGTAAAATTTTCTCATTTGAAAAACATTTACTATTTTTTTTTCTCTTAGTAAAACAGCCTATTGTTAATCACTGATTTCTGCGTCTTCTTTGTTTCCTTTCTCTCCATTTCTTTATTATGATTTCTTTTTTTAAATTCTGAATTTTAAATTATTTCAATAGAATATGAAAGCAACATGAAAGTCTGGAAAAACTAATCTGAACTGATACTTGTAACCATCTTTATGTTTCTGTTTTCACATTCTCCTCCTAATGACTTTCTGACAAAAAAAAAAAAAAGGCCAAACCTCTAAGATTTTAATGAACAGTTGAATTTTTCCTTATCTAGTAATTGGTCCCTTTGATTTCAGTGCTTCTGCTCATAAAGTAAGATACAACCAGGTATTATCAAGGGTATATTAATCATTAACAATTATCTAAATGACTTAGGATCTTTATTTTACATAGAGTAGATTAGATTGTTTCTAAGATTAGATGCTTATGAAGAAGCCAACAACATTGTAAGAACTCCCAAGGCTAATCTATTTAAATCTTGGATCTTTCACTTAGTACTGATGGGGGCTAATCAGTGGCTTTCTACCTTCTTAGTGAGAGCAGGTGAACGTTTATTTGGTTACTCCCTCATTTTCCATCAGATGATATTATATGGATAGTAATTTGCTACATGTATGAAGCATAACTCCTCTCTCCCAGGAACAAATGGAAAGAAATTAAATCAGAGCTATTCAGTGAGACTTCAACGCTTCTGGGTTATTTCTGCAGTAGTTCACTGTGCATCCATCTTCCAGTTTGCTCAGGGCTCATTCCAAAATCAATCTGTAGCCTTATACGTGTTTATATAGCATTGTATTGGCACATTTAAAGTATATAACAGCACCTTTTTCCCCACATTGTGACTTCCAGTATCTTGTTGCAAAAGATATTTTAGGGATGAGATTTTGCTTGCCCATAATTCCGGGGTGACTTTGTAAAGGTGAATTAAATTACTCTGTTTGTTCTAGTCAAAATCTGACACACCCATGTGGGGGCAAATAAAATCTGTGGGGATTATAATATTATAATAGTGATTTGTTTGTTTATTTATATATAAATAGTGGTGGGGGTGGGGGTGTGTCCGGGTGTGTATTTCTCTCCCCCTCATCACTCTTAGACTCTCACTGCAGTCTCTGTCATAACTGAAGGGAGTAGACAGTTATCTCATGACCTAAAGGCATTAGCCAAATTATCATGGATCAGACATCCGCAAAATACAAAATGAGGTTTCATTTGACATAGACATTTACATCAAACATATACAGAATAATTATTTCCACTGGAGCATTGATGAATCAACCAATGGCAATTTAATGAGAATACTGTCTGTCCTTGTAAGTTATATTCCCCTTCAGTTGCAAAGGTGCTAGCCAAGCGCACTGTATCACTCAGTCTTGTCAGAGTAGATGTTCTGTCACTGATTAAAGAGCTGGATGTCCTCTTTAGTCACAAAAACATTTCATGGAATAACCTTGTTTCTGTCTTAATGGATTCTTGCAATGTAATGAAAGGCTCCAAACTGGACTTGAAGAAACCCTCAGAGAGACAGAGTGTCACTTCTCACTTAGTCACCGCTGGCAATTGCTGCCACTCTGACCATAGCACACCTGAGAAGAGATGTACAAGTCATTTAAAAGGCACATTCCGTCAAATGCATAATGGGCAAGAAAAGCATCAGAAGAGTTTTTACTTGCTTCCCCCTCCCCAGCCTCCTCAACTTTCAGATTTCTCAGATTTGTCGCAGCCAAACGAAGGGGTCAGGCATAAGAACGAAAATTTATACCGTTCTGTGAGCTGTGTGTGACATGCTGATGGCACCTTGGTAATCTCTGCCAGGCAAATAATTTCCCAGGGTTTGTGGGGAGGAAAGGGGGAAAAGGAAAAGAGAACTGACGTTGCAGTTTCAGTCCATATCTGCTGCCAATTTTAAGGAGCCACTAATTCACAAACTATATGGTAAGCACATTTAACTGTTCTAGCATTTTTCTCATGCTTCATGAAAACAGAGATAATAACTGGTAAACCAACTGTAAAATTAAAAGAACTAGATGTTGCCAATAAAGACCATCATTTCAGGAAAATAAATTTGTTTCTTGGAAGCTGCTCTCTAACGTATGCTTTAGGTGCCCACAAGAAAAGCAATTCAACCAGAGAGTAAATTGATCTTGCTCCACTGGTTTATATGAACAGAGCAAAAATATACACCAACAGGTTATCACTTAATAACTCTTTGTTTCCCTAATATTGAATCAATAGCAGGATCACTTGGAGTCATCAAATCTTGAAGTGCAATGTAAAAAGTAATTCAAGGACACACACCCGTAGACACACAAACACACATGCGCACACAAGCACTGCTGGAGGAATAAACACTTCCAAGACAAAATGTGCCATCACTCTTAAAACAATATTTGTCTTCTGAAGATAAGAAAGAGTAGCTTAATATCTCCTCATAGAACTCATGGTCCAAAGCACCTGCTAGTACAACTCCTCTCACTTCTGCAGAGGAACTGGTTGTATAAACAGATAGAACTCTTTTAATGATCACTGTAGGTCCCTTACAACAGAAAATATTCTGTTCTGTTCTTTTCCATTCTATTCTACTACTGACAGACAGTTACAAAGGCTGGAGGGTTTGTGGTTGGGCTTAAAACCAGATCCATTTTGCCAACAATCACAATGTTAATGTTGCTTCTGCTATTTTTGTATCTCGAATTAAGGGAATGATGCCTCTTTGAGATCTTCACCCCTAGAAGAGAATAGAGACAAGCTTCTGGGGTGGTCACTTACTAAACTGCAATGTATAGAACCATCCTTAGCCTGAAATTTTCTCCATCAATGGACCAGATTTCAGGACCTGTATACATTTCTTTTACTATCAGTAAAGAGAAACAGGCAGGTCTAGGGCAATTCTCACATGATCTAATTTCAATGACTACATTAGGATAAGGTAAATAGCATCTGAAATGATCTTATTTTTTCCTTTAGGCAATAAAATGCACCTAAGATGCTTAACACAAAGTCAACTGTCTACATTAAATTGATGCATCTTATAAAGGACTGGTACAAGCCACAGACTTGGTCATACACATATGGTCTATTAGAATGGGCAAAGTACATTTTCTATCAACAACAGTACATAAGAAGGAAATGTGTCTAGAAGAAAATCAAACCACTTTATTCCCTTAGTTGAAAGACTAACTTTCATGGGGAAGAGCCTCTCACTTAAAATGAAAAATAACTCAGGACAAGCTGTGAAGCATTAAAATTCCCTCTTTTCCATGAAAACAGTCTGTGAATCTCTCTTAGGATTCCCTCCTGTATACATAAAGAAAAAAAATTTAATAAACTCTCTTATATCTGAGCACTAGCTTCGTCAGTGCTAGCAATATAGGGAATAATGGTATTTTCACTGCAAAAGTCTAATCTAGACAAATGAATAAGATTACTTTTTCTATGGCTGACTTCCAAAAAAGCACATCAGTGTGAGATGCAGATGCCGTCCTGTTGGTTACTGTTGCATATGATAGGCCCTAAGACAATAACCTTGTTTGATGTTTGTAATACTAACCACAGCATTAGCTGCGCCATCATACCAGTGGTCAAATTTCCACTCATAGTGGGTGAAAATAAGAAAAAGAAACAGAAAAAAAATTATATTTCAGGGGCATGAATTAATTGGAAAGCTGCATTTCCACTACAGTTGATATTAAGCTTTTCCACTGACACTGGAGCTGTGAAATATAGCTGACTCAAGGGGTAGGAAAATAGAGGAATATGTTTTCCTGACAACTGACACATGGCCTGCTGTCTCCTTAAAAGGCTGCTGGCCATCCGCTCTGCTTCCTGGCTCCCGCAGGCCACCCTGGGTCTCAGCAGCAACGGGCAAATTTCAGCAAAGTTTGGCTGCTCAAATACAGTGCACTGCAGCCAGGAAACTGGACTGGAAATCACAGACGATTGATTCCTCTCGCTGGGTTTCCAGCATCACCTGGTTTGGAGATATAAATCAAGGCCTCTATTTCTCTTAGTCTAGAAAGAAGTAAAAAGGACTGCAGCCCATTTATTTTAAATTAAATGAAACTATCTTTCTTTTTTTTTTTTTTCCTTTCAAATTTTGAGTAAGGTTCAGTGCTAGTCCTGATCCACACTGGTGAGAAAAGATGTCGGTTCTCATTTTTCATCAGAACTAGTTGCTTTATTAGCTCAGACTTTATTTTAGATTTGAGGAGCAAAATAAATGTCTAATAATGATAAAAGGATTGCATTTATGTTATGGATTATATATTCAGAGTACTGTAAATATCAATAAATCAGTCTTTTTCAACTGCCATGACTCTGTATTAATAATCCATTCAGAGAAGAAACTGTGGCCAAAATGTCACTTTACAACAGCTATACACAGAAACAAATGTGCACTGAACTTTCAGATGTCCTGATCAGGATCATTCCTCCATAAAAAAAAGATTTCTTAATTACCTCATCCACTTATATGGTGAATTGGAAACAATGTGTGTCTGTGCATACATGTGTAAGAAGCTTCTGGAGTCTTAAAATAGAGGTGACGTTGCTCTAGTCCGTAAAGGCAACAGAAAGGATATGTGATAAACACGTGTACCTATGAGGGTATCCCTGGACAAGAGCGTCGTAGAAAACCGGTTCTTACTCTGAAAACTTCATTGGCTGATTCTCAAAAGCACAAATGTGTGGTTACATTCCTAATTTGTGTGTGCCGTCACCATTCTCAGGGCTGCCAATAAAGCAGCAGTGAATGGGCAGCTGTATGTGCACCAGCAGGCATTTTAACAGGCAGTTATGAGATTTCCTGGTGCAACTGATGAGAGGCACATAGGGAGTTCTGTACCATGGGTCCAAAACACCAACAGTGAAACAGTTAAATGGATGCTTTACTGAGGCAAGAAGCTTAAGCACAGACCTAGCAGCTGTTTGCACAGAAAACAGCTATACCCCTTTTTCATGAGCTCCATGCTCTCACCTGGTTCTACAGTTTTACTTATATGGCTCAGGCTCACTTGATTTGGTCTGAAGAAGGCAGTGGGAGCTGCCCACTCAGGAGAGGGACATGTGGAACTGATTTTTGCAGGATTTAAGGTTACACTCTTAGAAAGCACTGCAGAATTCTTCCATACAGTTTGGTTTGGTACAATTCCCCTAGCTCTCTCTGAGGAATGGGAGCACACAGCCTAACACATCAGGGTTAAGAAATAATACACAGACTTTCTACCAAGTTGGCATTTTGCTTCTTGACAGAGTCCATGTTGTCAGTACTGAGCAAAACAACTAATAAGCAGTTCAGAAATTTCCCCCACCTATACCAGCTCTGTGTGTTTAGAATATTTTCACCTTAAATAATTTCACCTGCATACGTGTGAGAGCTATTGCTGATTCACTCAGCCTTTGCACATCATACAACTTAATGCTCGTCCTCTGGTGCTGCCAAGAAGTTACTTTGAGATAAAATAAAATAATAAAAAAAAAAACAAAACCAAAAAACCAACAAAAATCCAAACCTAAGATCCCAAGTTGCAAAGTATACTTTAAAGAAATATGCACAATAATTTTCATTGTTTGTGCCCAGTCCTGTTTATTACCAAATGTTTAACAGGATGAAGTTCAACAGATTGAACAGCTAATAGTGGTAGGTATTGAATTTACAATTGAGCACAAAGTGGATGAGTCTATTATAAAGCTTGTCCAGGGAATGCATTTATGAGACATCCTCTAATCAGGCAAAGAGAGGGGGCATGTTTGTCCTTTCTTTGTTGCATTGTGAGTTAGTGTTACATTGAAAGACTGGCTCGTATCCAGGAAACAGCAGATGTGAGCGGATAGATGTTTTTTTCCTTGTCTTTCACTTAAAATAGGTCAGCTTCAAAAATTTAATTATAAAAAGATCATCAGAATTGTTTCTTTGACAATTAAAATAATTATGAATATAAGCTCAGAAGACTTCCCCTCCATCTCACTATATGTTTTCTGACTCTGGCTCATTGCCACCACTTTTAAATGTGATTTTTGCATGCATTGCAAAGCTCCAAATGTTTCAGAGAGCTTTGAATATTTGATTTATTGAGTTGTTTTAATGCAGTTTAATTCGTCTTGTACCTACCTTCTCTGGATACTGGAGGAACTGTGGTGGTGGTTTATATTATAAAAAGGAAACATTTATCTTGTTGTGATATTGATGTTATCCTGATACGTTGCAATACTTAACTATTCTTAGTGCCACTGAGGAGGACTGATACCAACAAAGTAACATCAATGCTTCCATTTTGTTTCAAAGAAAAGTTCATGAAAATAAAAATACCATGCTCCCTCCTGGATTGCATTTTCTTTCCTCTCCATGGATGTCCTATTCAGATGAGAATGAAGATAATGGGCTATTTTGCTCTTTTTCTGTCTAGATTGACAAATCATTATCTGTGTATTCTCACCTATTCATAGTATAGAAGAATTATCTCTTAATACTATTACATTTTCAATAACTATAAAATAGTAATATATTAGCAATCTTTTTATCCATTCTTTATAAAGAATGTAAATATTATCACTTTCTTTTTTCATATACACACAGGCTACGACATGCCTTTGGCAGATACAGAAACTTGGAGAACAATGAAAAGAGTTTCCCAAGAAGGCAGAACATGTTTTATGTTCTCAGCTACTTTCTTGGGAAAATATTTGCAACGTATAGAGATCTATGCATGTGGTGGCCTTAAAAACAGTGTCCAAAATTGCACCAGAATATAATAAATACTGTTAACTAGAAAATTGAAATAGCCATAACTTTAATCCAAAGGAAGATCAGTCTGCTTAAATCCTCCTATGTTGAACAGTGATGTGCTATTTGGTAATCTGCTTTGTGCAATAAGAAGGATAATTACTTCATAAGAATAAATGTAGCCATTTATTTAAGTTGATTAATAAAAAAATGTTTACTTGTGTCGTTTGGATTTTTTTCTGTCATGTTGAATAACATAGATTTTTTTCCTCACTGAAGTAACTATATTCCTATATTTCTTATTTTCAGCGTTCACAAGTTTTTTGCTAGTCTCCACCTCTTGTAACAGAGTGCTGCTCATTCCCTGTGTTTGGCTGATGTTCTAGCACCTTCTTGACTAGCAAAACTGCTACATCATTTCAGTCCCAAACTCAGCACAGAAGCAGGAACTTCAGGGATTAACTATGAGAAAGCAAAAGTGGAGAGAAGGATCTGTATTACTTAGATAAGGTCCTCATAACTTTTTTTTTCCTCACTTACTGGCCTACTTGTGTCTAAACTGATAAATCTCAGCCTCTGAATGGAATTACACAACTCATTATTGTAGTAATCACTCTTAATATAGTTCCTATAAACTTCAAGTAATTAGACTGGGATCTTTTAAGAACATATTCATAGTATGCTGTAGCTAAGAACAAACTATGCCTCAATTCTTTATCCATCTTCCATGAGTAGGTACTTCAAAGCACAATCAATTCCTTGCAGCAACAAATATGCTATAAAACCATGTCTCATATATAAATTGCAGAGAGTAAAGCATAGATGCATTCAGTTCAAGACAGAATTAAATAGGTTAATGTTTGGGATTCAGATTAAAATGTTTGTGGAAAAAGTCTTGGAAGCATAAAAAGTGTTCTTGGTAATATTTTAATTTATACAGGTTTATCGTGCTACTTAATTATTTATCTATTCATAATAGATTAAAAAAGCCCCAAACAAACAAACAAAACTACCTTCTTTTTTGTGGGTTTTTGATGGAATATATGTTATCACAAATGGATCTCTACAGGGCCTTCAATGATTAGAAAATCCACATTTAAGGGAATACATTAAAATTTCTCCTTTACAGAAAATTTGTCATTCATGTAGTTAAAAATACTTAATAAAATTTAAAAAATAGTTAGAAGATGCTTAAAATAGGACTGAGAGAATTTGCTTTTGGAAAACATCTGGAAGTTTGCCTGTCTTCTATTCCACTGAAATTCCAAAATCAATATCCTGTCCAGTTTTAACTAATTCCTTCCTTCCTTCCTTCCTTCCTTCCTTCCTTCCTTCCTTCCTTCCTTCCTTCCTTCCTTCCTTCCTTCCTTCCTTCCTTCCTTCCTTCCTTCCTTCCTTCCTTCCTTCCTTCCTTCCTTCCTTCCTTCCTTCCTTCCTTCCTTCCTTCCTTCCGCCCTCCCCACTTCCCCATTCCCCCTTCCCTCCCCTCCCCCTTCCACCTTCTGCCTTCCCTCCCCTCCCCCTTCCACCTTCCACCTTCTGCCTTCCCTTCCCTTCCCTTCCCTTCCCTTCCCTTCCCTTCCCTTCCCTTCCCTTCCCTTCCCTTCCCTTCCCTTCCCTTCCCTTCCCTTCCCTTCCCTTCCCTTCCCTTCCCTTCCCTTCCCTTCCCTTCCCTTCCCTTCCCTTCCCTTCCCTTCCCTTCCCTTCCCTTCCCTTCCCTTCCCTTCCCTTCCCTTCCCTTCCCTTCTCCAATTTGTCTGTCTTTTCTCTTTCTTCCCCATCCCCCAACCTTGCAGATGTCACAAGTCAAAGTCATCTGTGTATATTTAGGACTAGAATACTCATGTCCAATAATTGATTAACATCTGTGTTCTCTCCCTGCCATCTCTCCTGAAAAAAAGTATTCTGCCCTTTTATTAGAAACATGTTGTTCATTGATAGCAACAAAATGGATGAACAGTGTGCTGAGAACACCTGCAATAGCCTCAGTCATGGCTATGCTCCTGAAATGAAACACCCTGAACACTAATTCAGAGGTGTTAAAGCAGGGATCTTCTTCAATGGGTTCTTCTGTTTCTCAGGCTGTTTTCACTGCTATTTGCCCATTGTGCCCTTCAGTCCTTCTCCTCCTATGCTCACAGAGCCTTGTAGTACTTTGTTAAAAGCACTGTTGTAGTCAAGTTGAGAGAAAGAGAAATATCTTATAAAGAATATGATCACAATTTTCAATCAGTTATTGCACTCGTAAGATGAATAAAAAAAATTCTCAGACAGATGAAGAGGCAGACCAAATTTGACTGCCATGTTATGGGCCTGATATGTGAAATTAAAGGTGGGTGACACTCTAGGGTATTATTTTTCCAGTTGCCATTGGTGTAAGAACAAATTTCTGCCAGATTTTAATAATCATTTAGCTGTTCATCTTGAATTGGAGATTGATAAGTTAGTTGTTATTTGCTACTAAACTAAATAAAAGTGAGTAAAATCATCCAACATAGCTCAATTAATTTGTTGTCTAGGTCGGTGAGAGACCATAGCCAATTAACAATATAAAATATATTGCCAATATGTTGTCCGTTGTGGTTTTGAGGTAGTCAATAAGAAGGTCAGCTCAGCATGCCTTTTCAAGTTTCCTTCATATTCTATTTCTTTAAAACATATAGTTTTACAGAATTTAATAAAAACCATCTGCTTATCTTTAGAGCAAATGTACCAAAAAATATCAGCATATACCAGACACACAAATTATTATTACTGGTATCCGTTTGACAATTGTAAAAAAAGAAACATAAAAGTGACTGAAAAGCATCTAAGCCTAGTAGAAGGAAGAAAGTCTTCATATTTATAAAACAGAACCAAAGGTTATATGAAGTTTAATAGGTCTCTTGATGTGGGTGTTGGAGGTCCAGTTCAGTGTTTAATACGTTGCAGAAAGGACCTTCATAAACACATTTTAAAATATCCCCTTGAAAATGTAGCTAAAATAAACCAGATTGTAAAGTTGTAAGGCCCATTAATGGATCAACTTCTTCCCTTCCCTTCCCTTCCCTTCCCTTCCCTTCCCTTCCCTTCCCTTCCCTTCCCTTCCCTTCCCTTCCCTTCCCTTCCCTTCCCTTCCCTTCCCTTCCCTTCCCTTCCCTTCCCTTCCCTTCCCTTCCCTTCCCTTCCCTTCCCTTCCCTTCCCTTCCCTTCCCTTCCCTTCCCTTCCCTTCCCTTCCCTTCCCTTCCCTTCCCTTCCCTTCCCTTCCCTTCCCTTCCCTTCCCTTCCCTTCCCTTCCCTTCCCTTCCCTTCCCTTCCCTTCCCTTCCCTTCCCTTCCCTTCCCTTCCCTTCCCTTCCCTTCCCTTCCCTTCCCTTCCCCATATTGCAGTTGTAATAGATTTCTCCATCTTAAGTATTATAGAAAGCACACCTGTTGCCAGATCTCTTCAAAGTCAAAAGCAGTAACATAAGTTTGTTTCTTTCTCTTTTTTTTTTCTCTCTGACTTAATGTTTTATTTCCATTTTGGTAAACACAAGTTTTCAGTAATTCCCAATTTCCTCTTCTGTCTTATTTTTGTATTGGAAAACTGTTGTGTGTCACTTCATAAAATGTTTGTGTCATTTGCTGTGACAAATCTTGTCCTTTGGGAGCTGATGGGATCCATTATTCAGTGAAAAGGAAGAGCATCTTTGGCAACAAACTTTCCAACCTAGTCAGCAGGGTTTTAAAGTTGCTGGGGGAGGGTATCCTCAATCAAAAGTCAAGTTTTACAGAGACAAGCCAGGTCCTCCTGTGGTAGTCAGACTCAACAGGGAAAAAAATGTGAAACACCTCAAGGGGGGTTGCTCTAAGAAGGTGAGGGACCAAAGTGCCTGTACACTAATGCACATGGCAGGGACAAAACCAGGGGGAGCTGAAAGCTATTGCACATCAGGAAAGCTATGTTGTAGTCACCATCACAGAAGCATGGTGGTATGACTGTCATGACTGGAGTACAACCTTGGATGGATATGGACTCCTCAGGAGGGACAGGCAAGCAGGGCGAGGTGGTGGGCTGGCCTTGTATGTCAGGGAGTGTTATGAATGCTTAGAGCATAACAAGAATGGCAGTAGGGATGAGTGTTTATGGGCAAGAGTCAAGGGAAGGGCTGAGTGTTTATGGGCAAGAGTCAAGGGAAGGGCCAACAAGGCAGATATCATGGTGGGAGTCTGTTATAGGCCTTCCAGTCAGGATGAGGAGGCAGACAGGCAGACAATATATTCTTGGAGAAGTCTCAAAATCCCAAGCCCTTGTCCTTGTAGGGGAATTCCACCTGCCAGATATCTGCTGCCAATACAACACAACAGAGAAGGAACAGTTTAGGAGGTTTCTGGAGTGTGTTGAGGATAACTTTCTGACACAGCTGGTGAGTGAGGCACCTATGGAAGGAGCCCTGTTGGATCTGGGTTTTTGCAAGCAAAGAAAGGCTGGAGATAGCCTTGGGCACAGTGACCTTGAAATGATGCTGAGAGAAGCAAGAAGGACACTCAGAAGAACTGCTACATCTGACTTCAGGAGGACCAACACTGGTCTTTTCAGGGGCCTGGTTGACAAAGGCCCTTGGGACACAGTCCTCAAGGGCAAAGGAGTCCAGGAATCCTGCATGTTTTCCAAGAAGTAGTCTTAAAGGCATAGTAGCGGGCTGTCCCCATGTGCAGGAAGACCAGCTGTTGGAGAAGACAACTGGGATGAACAGAGAGCTGGAGCTGCAATTTAGGTAGAAAAAGAGGATTTATGGCATTTAGAAGAAAGGGCAGGCGACTTATGAAGGTTACAAAAAGATAGTGAGGCTATGCAGGGAAAAAATTAGAAGGGCAAAAGTATAACTAGAACTTATCCTGGCCTCCGATGTTAAGGACAACAAAAATAAGTTTCTATAAATACATAAATAATAAAAAGGGAACTAAGGACAACCTCTGTCTTCTAATAGATGGGGCCAGTAGCATAGTGGCAAAGGCTAAGGAAAAGGCTGAGGTGCTGAATGACACCTTCACCTCATTCTTTAATGGCAAGACCAGTTCCCTGAATATCCAAGCCCCCCGAGACAGAAGACAGGGATTGAGGGCATAATGCAGCCCCTGCAATGCAAGGGGAAATGGTTCCTGCATAGGAACCTAGGCCAGATGAGATCCACTGTGTCCAGTTGTGGGATCCTCACCATAAGAAGGACATTGAGGTCCTTGAGAAAGTCCGGAGAAGGGCAACCAGGCTGGGGAAGGGGCTGGAAGACAAATCCTATAAAGAGCGTCTGAAGGAGCTGGGGATGTTTAGCCTTGAGTAGAACAGACTGAGGGGAGACCTTATCACTCCCTACAACTACCTGAAAGGAGGTTGTAAAGAGGTGGTGATGGTCTCTTCAGACAAGTGAGAGGAGATAGGACAAGGGGAAATGGCACAAAGCTGCACCAGGGCAGGGTCAGATCAGATGTTAGGAAAAAAATTTTTACTAAAAGAATTGTTGGGATGTGGAACAGGCTGCCCAGGGAGGGTGTTGAGTCACCACCTCTGGATGTGTTTTAAAAAAGGGTAGATCATGCACTTAGGGATATGGTTTAGTAGAGGACGCTAACGGTTGGACTTGATGATCTTAAAGGTCTTTTCCAACCTTGTGATTCTGTGATTCTGTGATTCACTCAAAGGTACTGAAGAAGTTGGCAGAAGTGCTCACCAGGCCACCTTCCATCATTTATGAGCAGTCCTGGCTGACTGAGGAGGTCCCACTTGACTGGAGATTAGCAAATGTGACACCCATCGACAAGAAAGGCCAGAAGGAAGACCTAGGGAACTACAGGCCTATTAGTCTGACCTCAGTGCCTGGGAATACTGTGAAGCAAATCATCCTGACTGTCATTATGAATCACATACAGGAAAAAAAAGCGATCCAGCCCAGTGAGCATGGGTTTATGAAGGGCAGGTCCTGCTTGACCAACCTGCTCTCCATATATGATAAGATGACCTGCTTAGTGGATGAGGGTAAGGTTGAAGATGTTTTCTATCCAGACTTGAGCAAAGCTTTTGACACCATTTCCCACAACATTCTTCTACAGAAACCAGCTGCTTTTGGCTTGGACAGGTGTACTCTTTGCTCAGTAAAAAACTGGATGGATGGATGAGCCCAGAGAGCAGTGGTGAATGGAGTTAAATTCAGTTTGCAGCCAGTCACAAGTGGTGTTCCTCAGGGCTCTGTGCTGGGCCTAGTTCTCTTTAATATCTTTATTAATGAACTGGGTGAGGGATGCACCCTCTGTAAACTCACAGATAACACTATGTTAGACAGGACTTTTCATTTGCTTGACAGTAGGAAGGCCCTGTGGAGGGATCTGGAAAAGCTGGATCGATGGGCCAAGGCCAATAGCATGAAGTTCAACAAAGCCAAGTGCCAGGTCTTTTATTTGGGTCACAATATCCCCAAGCACTGGTACAGGCTTGGGAGAGAGTGTCTGGAAAGCTGTCTGGCAGAGAAGGACCTGGGGGTGTTGGTTAACGCTGGCTGAATGTGTGCCAATAGCATGACCAAGTGGTTAAAAAGCCAATGGCATCCCAGCTTGCGTTAAGAATAGTGTGGTGAGAAGGACTAGGGCAGTAATTGTCCCCCTGTGTTCAGCATTGGTGAGGCCCTACCTCGAGTACTCTGTTCACTTTTGGGCCCTTTGCTAATGAAAATACATTGAGGGGCCAGAGCATGTCCAGAGAAGAGCAACAAGGCTAGTGGGAAAATAAATTTTATGAGGAGCAGCTGAAATAACTGGGATTTGTTTAGTCTGGAGAAGAGGAAGTTGAGGGGAAGTCTAATTACTAATCTAATTTAATAGTTGTAACTACCTGAAAGAAGGTTGTGGAGAGGTGAGGGATGACATTTTCTCCCTAATGGCAAATGATAGGACAAGAGGAAATGGTGTAAAATTATGCTGGGAGAGGTTTAGATTGGATATTAGGAAAATCTTCTTCCTAGAGAGGAATGTTAGGTATTGAAATGGGCTTCCCAGGGAGGTGGTGGGGTCTCCATCCCTGGAAGTATTTAAAAGATGGTTAGACGTGTTTTAGTAGTGGATAGCAGGTTAGGGTGATGGTTGGACTTGATCTAAAGGGTCCCTTCAAACCAAGACAATTCTAATATTCTGAATCTATAGTTGCTGCTACCATTGCAAGGAGGTAGATATTGGTCTACACCATAATAAAAATAGGCCCAGTCCCCGTTCTGGTTAGCAAACACAAGTATTATTTGGTGAGAAAAAATTAAAACTTTGGATTTCACTTTCAAAGAAAACAAGATGAAAGGGAGGAAAGAAGTAAGGAAAAAGACGGAGAAAGAAAGAAGGAAAGAAAGAGGAAGGGAAGGGATGATGACAGGAAGGGAGGGAGGAACATGTGCATGTGTAACCTTACAAAAGCTAGTTTTGGCCTACCTCAAAAGAAAGAAACATACATTCATCTAAACATCCCTGACAATGTTTCTCTACTGTCAGGCTTCTTTTGTTACTGGATATAGTTACCACAAAGCAGAGAAAATGCAAACATCACAGACAGATCCCCCCCAAATCTAGTTTTCATAAACTCTTTATATGGCTATACATCAAGGATAAAAACTATGTTTATTAACAACCAAGCTTCTCTATTCCCATTTAAAATTTTCAATTTTGAGTCCTCTAGCCATGATCTTAACATGCAAGGCACACACAAACTTGACAAAGGAAATTATTTGAGACAATGTCCCACTGTAATTAAAACAGTGGAAGGGCAGAATGTAGAAACTCTCCCACCCACCATTCACTCTTCCCATCCTAACGCAAGTAGAAATACATGCTTTGTAGACCACAAATACCCAGGCTGATTAATTACACAGCTATGCAATATTACTCATGCATTCCTCCTGAAATGTCAAAAGGATTAGGAGTGCCACATCTTTCCTCACAAACTCTAATCTTAAGGAGCCCTGCTGCAATGAAAACACTGCAATTACTTTCGTACACTGTCAATTTTACAATTGGGGGAAAAAAGAGCTTTACTAACAGCAAATAATTATACCACCACTTAATGATTGATTTAACATAGAAAACCCATCTAATTCCTTTTGTCATTACAATCTACAGTACTAACACTCTAACAATGCTGCCTTAGTGACTTGACATTACATTAGCATTAAGAATAATGCTAATATAAAACATAGCTTAACTTTTTATATTGTTAATCTGCATCAATGCACTATACAACCGGTGTATTATGAGGTCTATTAGTGTAGCAAACGTTTGGGTGATACAATCTAGTCTAGTAGCATATTTTCAAGAAAGGCACTAGTGCATTATATTACACATTTGAAAAATTAACCTCCTACATGGTACACAGGGGCAGGGGGTCATATAGTTTCTTTCTTACTGCAAATAACAGTTGCAGACCAAAGGAATAATACACCAGAACATGACTGCATGGTTTCAAGCCATGCCTACCTTTAAACAGGTCTCTTACAGATTACTAGTACCCCATCTTGAGGCTTTGAGATGAGGATGGACCTGTTGCTGATGTTGTTTATATATGTCAAGGTTCAGTCATGCACTGGGCTCGGAAGATCTTTTAATAGAATATGGGAAAGCCTTATTTTATCTTACAGGACTTTGGAATAGTTGTTTATTTCCATTTCAATCCACAGCATTAGTTTTATAAACACTGTAAGAAACAGCACTTGCCTTGAAGAGCTACGTATATAAATAAAATATAGGGATGAGCAAAAAAGAAAGGAAACATTTTTACCTTCATCATGTAGTTTCCATTGTACTTCGAGTGCTCAATTAAATTTGTAGACCCCAAATTTTTCAGAAGACTAAATTCTTTTTAAACTAGAGGAAATCTAAAAGGTTTGTGGATGTTTGGTGAATTCAAGGTTTGAGGTGGAACAGATTAATTTAAGAATGTAATCTAAAACATGGACATATTTCATATCTGGTTTAGCAGAATGAACAGGTAGAGCTGGTCATGTATTTGTCTGATTTCAAAACTCAGGAAACCTGACTGTCTTGCCTGTTCACAAACTTGATGTAGGGTCAGCAAGGGGTTTAGCTTTTCATTCATCTCTAATAAGAATGAAATGAACATAACAAGCATTGCAACAGAGTGAAAAGAACTGCAGTATGAAAATGTACGCTCTAATATCCCATCAGAGAGGGCTGTAAATTCTGCACTATCCATTACTCGGTCAGAGTGCTATTCCACATGTGGACTAAGAATGAAGGTGTGAAATCATTAGAGTTTATATCTCAGGCTGGCTGTAAGCTTTGGCCTATTTCTTTAGAAGTGTCACTACTTCCTGTTTAACATATCGACCTGCCTATTTGGCATTTGACAGCACTATTGAATTTTTGCTGAATTTTATGCTTCAGGAAGGACATAAAGTAACAAGTTTTCCCCTGGGCTCCCCCCTCCATAGCCTCAAATTTACTATGAACTTCAGAAACACTTTGTAATCTAATGTAAATATGTAATGTCCTTTTTTTTTCTGTTGTAGGCAGCTTTTTAATTTTTCTTTTTTTTTTTAAGGGGGCAGTGGAGTACTGGGGGGGTAAGTCTTCTTTTGAATGTAAAGAAATAGTTTAGAAACAACAAAGCACATTTCCAAAACACAAGTAAATAAATGTCCCCTTTGTCTTTTCTCCCCTTACTTTATTGTTTGGTTTAGGTGGATCTCAGAAATTTGTCTCTCTATGAAGTCCTTTGGTACATTGTTCTTCCTTTATAATTTCACAAAAGTTATTCTCTAGGCCAGGGCTTCAGGTTCCATTAGGTGCCAAAAGGTCTGAAAGTTTAATATTGCAACACTGAGAAAGCAAGCATCATATTTTTGAATATTCAAAGACAGACTTAAAAACAAACAAACAAACACAACAACAACAACAACAAAAAAAAAAACAACCCAAATTTTGTCTCTTATTTCCCAGAACATCATGAATTATAGGTGAAAACAAGATGCCCTCCCAAAACAGGTATTGTGACACTTAGCACTACAGTAACGAAAAATTAAGTGTCTGGAGTTCACAGAAATTATATTGTCATCTAAATACTGCATACAGCTAATAGGAAAACATAGGGAGGATTCTTAACAGTCAACAAACCAAGCCAGAGCTAGTTAAAAGGCAAGTCTGATAAAAAGCCTAATTGGGATTTACACTATGATTCAGGTGTGCAGGATGTAGCAATGTCTTCAATATGCCTAGGGAACATTTGGGAGAAAAAAAAATGCTATCCACTGAAATGAACTGTAATTCTGATTGTCCTCACTGGCCATATGACAGAGAAGGTTGAGAGAAGACATGTCTTAAAGGCTTCTTTGGAGTCTCAAAAGAGCATTGTTTATAGGCTATGGATGCAATTCTTTTCCATCCTGCTACTATGCTTCATAGCTTTAAGATATAGTAATTCTAGGTTCCACTTCACAGGAGACAATTAGATTTACCAATATTTAATTTTAAAGCACAGAGTGTTCATGACTGCAATAACTTCAGTGAAAAGACAGGGACACCCAAAGCTCATAATTCAACTAGAATTTAACATTCTAAAACTTTCCTGTTGCTGAGCCCATTCTTTCAAACTGTGTTTCATTTTTTCTCTTTGTCACTGCTCTGCCAGCATTCAGTGTTACTATTTTTTTCAATTACTCTTTGATTTTCATCCATCATACTACAAATGCCTTTAAAGTTTCTTTCCTATTTTATTTTCTTGCTTAATAAGTCTTTCTTTTTCTCTTCCTTCCTTTCTTCCTTCCTTTCTTCCTTCCTTTCTTTCTTCCTTTCTTTCTTCCTTTCTTTCTTCCTTCCTTTCTTCCTTCCTTTCTTCCTTTCTTTCTTTCTTTCTTTCTTTCTTTCTTTCTTTCTTTCTTTCTTTCTTTCTTTCTTTCTTTCTTTCTTTCTTTCTTTCTTTCTTTCTTTCTTTCTTTCTTTCTTTCTTTCTTTCTTTCTTTCTTTCTTTCTTTCTTTCTTTCTTTCTTTCTTTCTTTCTTTCTTTCTTTCTTTCTTTCTTTCTTTCTTTCTTTCTTTCTTTCTTTCTTTCTTTCTTTCTTTCTTTCTTTCTTTCTTTCTTTCTTTCTTTCTTTCTTTCTTTCTTTCTTTCTTTCTTTCTTTCTTTCTTTCTTTCTTTCTTTCTTTCTTTCTTTCTTTCTTTCTTTCTTTCTTTCTTTCTTTCTTTCTTTCTCTTTCTCTCTTTCTCTCTCTCTCTTTTTCTTTCTCTTTCTTTCTCTCTTTCTTTCTCTCTTTCTCTCTTTGGTTGATTTTCTGCAGAATTAGTGAGCTGAAGTCACCTATTGAATAGTTAGTGGTAAACACCAGAGATGACACATAGAGAATGGAAGAAATGTGGTGATGGAAAAGAAGCTAAAGCATAACCAAACCAGTTTGGCAACTCTAAGTGAGGATGCATCAATTAGCATTATCTGAGCACACCTTTAAATGCCAGGCAGTTGACTACAGTCAACTCAAATTCTGGTAGTCCAGGCAAACCCCGCAAAAAGCTAAACAGATGGCTGTCACTCAGACTACAATCCTTGTGTTTGCGTCTATACAGATTTGAAAAGGTGAGTTACTTGCATTAACATTGCCTGGTCCACGGGGACAGATAATTTTGATTAAATATACATGGTTTGTATTTTTTTTACATATTAATCAAATAAGGGACTACTCAGATGACCCAAAGCAGCTTTATTGAACTGGTTCTTTCCTGGATTTAAAAGAAAGTATCAAGCAGCAAGAACAGCAAAATTCCTCAACAGGTCTGAGTCTCTGCAAAGGGAAGTCATAGAGTACATTGAGATGGTTCCATTCATTTTCAAAATCTCTATGAACAGATTCACCAGGGAACTTAAGACTGCTCTGTAAAATGCACATATTCCTGTATCTTACAGCATGATTGTTGTCCTGGTTTTGGTCAGGATGGAGTTAACTTCATCTGTAGCAGCGGATGGAATGCTGTGTTTGAGAGTTAAAATGGGAGTAGTGCTGATAACACCCTGATGTTATTAATTGCTGTCAGACAGTCAAGGACTTTCTCAGCTCTTCATGAGAAAGGAGGGGTGAAGCCAGGACAGGTGACCCAACTGACCAAAAAGAGTATTCCACGCCAATTACGTCCTACCCAGGATATTGGGCGCTGGCAGGAGGAAGGCCGAGGGCAGCTCCGGGACGCGCGGTTCTTGGGGGATGGTCGGGTTCTGGGACAGCTCTGGGTGGCACGGCCTGAGCTGTGGGTTTGGTGAGAAACTGCATTGTGTATCAACAGCTTCATATATTTTTGCTCTGAAGTCCTGTTAGCATTGTTACATTGTATCTTTCTGTTGTCTTAGTAAACTATCCTTATCCCAACCCACGGGCCTCTTAGTTTCTTGTTTTTGGGGTTATTCACCCCTTCCTTTTCCCTTCCCTTACCTCTCACCATCTCCCCCCCCCCCCCCCCCCCCCCCTCCCCTCCCCCCCAGCTCTTTTCCTTTAAGGAGCAGGCAGCTGCATGGATCTCAGCTCTCAGCCGGGGTAGAACCATGACAATGGTCCATCTGTGCATAGTCTCTCCTGCTGCCATAAGGACTCCATCAATCTTTGGTCTCATCTCCAACTGCATGCATTTCCTCTGCTACTGCTGTCAAATATGGAAAGAAGAAAATGTATAGGAGTAAGGTTTAGCTGACAGGGTCCAACTTCCACACCACAAAATGTGTTTTAGATCATAAGACACTCCAGATTTTATTTAAATTTTCTCTCTATAAGCCTTGTATGAGGATGCCAATTTTTAGTGAAGTTAAGAGTTATATTCATACAACAGCTAGGACTCCCTATGTCCATCCATACCAGTAAATTAAAAGATTCCCAAGACAGTTCTCTGTCATTGAGGCTGTAGTATTAAACTTGATTTAGGTAGAGAATCAGGAAAGAATGACAGTTGACCTAGGGCAATGTCCTGCAGGGAAGAGTCCTGCTCTTCAGAAGTGTAGATTATGTTTTTCCACAGTCCAGGCACATCCTTTAATTTAGTGGTGTAAGCAGGAAGTACAGTATTCACTGGGCCTACCAATGTGTAAATGGGAAGAAGATCTATGATGAGGAAATCATCTTCGATTTGCCCTCCAACACTACTTAATTCTCTCAGGTATAGGCTTCATTTTAAATTAGCTCCTTATAATCATCAGTGTAAATAATTTTATCTTCATAGTAGTTCACTAATAGAAATAGCAATACCTCTACAAGGGAAACTGAAAAGTACTTTCTTAAAGCAAAAAATCAGTGTCGGTGCTGAAGATAAATGTGGGAAAAATGAGATTATTTATATTATATAAAATTTTATGGAGTGTTGTAAGTCTAAATTAAATAATGTTTATGAGGGCATTAATGAAATCTGGTATTAACACAAATTATCATTATCCTGTGATAGCAGTACATCTCTACCACACCATCAAGAAAAGGCATCAAAAGTTGGAATAAGCTTTGATGAAAACCACTCATAATTCTCAGACAAAGTTGATGCAGTGATGTGTTACTAAAGCTGGGTGATTTTTCTTGGATTTTTTTTAATGCTCATTAGTAATTAATTTTTCTCCTTTAAAGAAGATGAGGTTTTCTTTGCATAAAAATGAACCATGGACAATTTCCAAGGGACTGAATAAGTCTTTCTCTTAGCATGCTTCAATAAATAACCTGGGCTAGAATATTCAAAAGAGACTTGATCAGAAAGAAAATCCAGTGACTATGGTTAGTTAATTTCTTATGTGAATTTGGGTTAGTTATTTGTTGGGGAGAGAGAGAGAATTTTGTACCATTTCTAGCTACAGTTAGGAGCACAGAAATGCCCTGGGGCCAATAAAGAAAAATGTTTAACCTAGGGGCATATCAGTACAGCAGTTAGTCAGTAGTAAGGCTCTGTACTTAGGTATTCTGTTTTGACAAGCTCATTACCCACACGAAAAGGTTGTCTTTGAGATCCTGGAGGAGTAGGTAGAAAAGTTTGGAATGAGGAAGATAGAATCCCTCTATTGCCTCTGAAATTAGTACATTGCATCTGCATATGGTGATTTTTTCACAAATTAACTGAGAACAACTGGGATTTTGATTTGTCCTATTTAGGAAAAAATAAATAAATGCATATACATGTAAGTATACATAATATGCATTATATACATTTACAATTGGTATCAGCTTTCACAAGATGGTTGTGAAAAGCATGAAAAAGTGATAAAGGTCTCTGTCAAAAATGCATCAGTTCTTGTAGTAAAACAGAGAATTTGGGGCAATTTTGGCAATCCAATTTAGAAAAGCTGGGGTAGCCTTACCAAAATTAGTCTATCCTACAGTATGTGCCACTACTTCTCATAACTTCTGCCCTGAACAGCTTTCCCACCAGTCAAGTTCACCTAAAGGACTTGATATGTATCCTGATATTAGGGAATACCTGGTGATATTGACAAATGCCCACTGGTGTCCAGAATGAGGTGGAACCACCCAACTCATTTTCATCGATGACCTGCTGGTATAGTAAGCATTCATTTGAATGGAAGTCTTGGAAATACAGTAGCTTGCTCATTACTTTCTCTTCTCTGTCACATCTATTCTGTGACCTACTGCCTCCATTCCTCTGTTTTACTCTCAGACCAGCTGCTTCTAACTATTATTTTTTTCCCTTTACAGCTTTTCAGTCGAAGCTATAATAGGCAGTTATTCAGAGCTCAGTATGATCTACGGAAGTCTTGGGAAGGAGACACACACACACACACATATGTGTGTGTAGTGTTGAGGGAGGTTACATAGTGGAAAATAAGGTAATATCTGCATTCTCTGGTATGCTCCCAATTTGATTTGATGCAGAATTATCAAGCAAAGTTATCTGACCTGTGCTATGCAGGAGGAGTTACACAAGGTCCCTTTTGGATTTAAAATCTATGAATCTATATCAGCAATGGAAAGTACATATGAGGTGACCTTCTGAGATTCACAGTACACTTCAGTCAAGAGTGTCTTATCTGACTACTCATTTAACAAGAAAAGGGTTGTAACCAACAATCTCAAAAACACCTTACTGTATTTTAAAGGCAGACAAGGTCATTTGCAATGATTCACTAATTTTCAGAAAGTATTTAAGTTTTTCAGTGTGGGTTTTCTGTTGCGATTTTTCTTTTTAATGCTGATTAAAATGTGTTTTGGGAGGGATGATTTTTGAAATCTACTGGGAAAGATAACCTTTAATTCCTAGGTAAGGGGCCTTGTCAAGGAGTGTCCCCTCAAACTTCTCTGTTTTTTTAATGTGCTGAGAGAACATTAGTACATAAAGAAAAAATTGCTAAGACACCATTCCCTTGCTTTTACTCTTTTGCTAAGCAATGTCGGTAATTTATTTGAAAGAGTACAAATAATGGCTGGACTGAGAAATGTGTCCTTCAGACATAACCGTACTAGATATTTAATTCTTACAGTTTGTTGACCAAAGCAGGGTGGGTTAAATGCCCTCATCTAGTCTAAACTAGCAAAAAAGATGTCTAAACTGTTCCAGTAGTGTGAACCATGATGATTTGGAACAGAGAAACCTAAGGTCTCTGGGTGGCTAAAGGAAGCATTTCTGGAGGTGCTGTGAGGAAGTATTGCACTGGAGAAAAGCAGAGGGAAAAGCATGGTGTCCTTCATTTCTTGACTTCTGAGCACAGAGTGCAAGTGAGAAAAGGGGATGGAGGGAGTCCTTATCCCCCATGAGTAATATAAGACCTTTTGTTGTGGTTTGTTGTTTTTTTTTTTTTTTTTTTTTCCCCCAGGCAATGAATGCTTCAAGACTGAGCTGCACAGACAGACTCACAACTCTCCTTAGCTTTTATTTTTCCTTTCTCATTTTCAGTCCCACTCTATACTAGTTCAGCCTCCATTTCCTGCTACCACATGGTACTGTATTGCTTTTGATAAAAAAAAAGAGGGTAAACAAAGGGCAGATCAGGCAATCTCAAGTCCTTTTTCTTACATTCTTCCATATAGTGATATCCCTTTTACATAATGTGTCCTCCAGATATAAGGTATGTGCGTATGTGTGTTTGCAGAAAGCAGTTAGGTAGCTAGTTTAGTCAAGATGACAACAGGGCATGCGTTGAAGAAGGTCTACTTTTGACCATAGAGCCTAATGGATCTCAAGTTTCAAACCAGGACTGCTGCCCTATACATGCATTACTTTGTTTCAAGGTTTCAGTGAAGGTTAAGGAATCTAGCTGTGCCTAGGAAAAACAAACCAAACCAACCAACCAACAAAACAAACGAAAAACCACAGCACACACACACACAAAGAAGAAAGTGAGGGCTGTTTGCTTTATCTTCCAGTGACAGTGAAAATGCGAATTTGCCCCCTGCAGCTGGCCAGGGACGAGGGCTCCCTCCCTGACATAGGTCACTAAGTCAGTAAAAGAATATTCTTTATCCCTTTGTTTGTCTTGTTCAAGGCCATGAGTTTGTTGCTTTTATCAATCTTCTGCCTTTCACACCTACCTGTTTTGCTTGCAGTTAAAGTTACGTTCTGTTTCCCCACATAAAAGATAGTTCCTGACATGTATAGGAAATATTCTTCTATAGTGGAATGATGTATTATGGGTATATATATTAGAGAATTCTATAGTATAATATATTATTCTTGGAATGCTAGTCATATCTTTAAACCTGGACTGTAGCTAGATTGTCAGTGACCCAAACATAGCAGAATGCTTGAATATCCAGCTTCCCATATTAATGTCCTATAATCCTACCTGGTTTTGTTTTTTTTTTCTTTTGATCAGTCTCAAGAAAGTCTCTTAATAATGATAGAAAGTCAATATTTAAGATAGGGATTTTGTGCAGCTGGAAAACCTAGTTTTTAATTGAAAAGATATTGATGTATCTAAGGTATTGAATGGAAGAAAATATCAAGGGTCTCCTCAGGCATCCCATTGGCAATCTCTATGCCTCTGATGCTTTGGAAATACATTAGGAATTCTGCCTATTATATGCAGAGTTATGGAGACAGCCTATTCCCCTCTCTTGTTGCTCTCAGAAAAAAAGGAGAACCTATTGTCTTACTTCTTAGGCAAGCTATTAATTTGAAAAGGACTCAAGACTAAACATAAGTAGGCTGATGATACAAAAATCCCTTGTACTCCTTCCTTATTATAATCACATCTTATTTCTTTTTTCTCTGCTGAATCACACAGATACACACAGGTACATACAGATTTGTTTAAAATAAGGGAAAAGAGAGCTGTATGTCTGTATTTGCTCTTTTCAAATGTCTCCAATATGTTCCTATCAGCATCTGTCTCAGAGTCAGATTCCCGATCCACACATTAAAACTTGTATTCTTAATGTATTGCCAATATAACTTATGCTGCAGTCAGAAATGTTTTTCTAACTGCAATTAAATTAAGCTCAAAAGTGACGTATTAAGAAAAGCTCATTGGTGACACCAATCGCATCAATCTTTATTCATCCCAGCAAAACCAGAGTGGAAGGTGATCATACACTGGGCATGACCATAGTCAGAACCTCCAGGAATATTCCCTTTCCTGTATGTCACTTCATCATTCCTAAAATCGTGCTGGTGCACAAAATAGTTTAGTCTTTCCCTGTCTCCCTTTCAGTATTTTTGTAAAGGACCATTTTGGTTTTTGGGTTTTTTTTTTTTTTTTTTAGTTTCAATTCATAGGGAGATAGAAAATCAAGATATAGAAGATGAAGCAGGACATGGAAATGCAATCTTTAATTTCCTACTGGGATAAAAAAAGAGACTTCACTATAAATGAGGCAGTGATTTCTGAGATCAAAGTTTCTCTATACCAAGATCCTCCAGAGTAGGATCCTCTCTCCAAAAGAGAGCAGTAGAAAGAATAAGACAGACAAAATAACTATTGAGCCATTTCTTACTGATGTATTCTCTGGGCTCCTGGCAGCTCATGTTGTTAACACTTCCCGAACTGAAACTAAGACTCATTGCACAGCATCTAATGGACCTGCACTTTCTGGATTTGCCTACTGCCTTTTCTGATTCACTAAGAGCCTCCAAAACATTCTGTGGTGATGAGTAGCACAGTTTGTGTGTTGCATGAAAATCGGTATGACTTGCTTCTATTTTTTTTTTTTGTCCAAGTATTTCTGATTTCTGTATTTTAAGGACAGTGTTCCATTTCCCTCTAACATTCTGTACATGACTTCACAGGCCTCTGTGAGAAACTCGACACAGTCAGAATTTTCCTAAGCTTCAGAGTTTGACTATTGAGTCTTTTCCTGTACAATACCCTTCCACAAAACCAGATAATACTTGTCACTTTTTCCTGCATTTTTTTCTTCCTCTGCTATATCCCCTTTCTAGAAGCTCTGAGAACTGCAAGCATTATTCAAAATATGGCTATACCTCACACTTCTACCAAGACTGCTACTTTACCCCTCTGTTTTCCCAGTTTCACTCAGGAGCTCCTAAATTCATGGGAACATACTATTACTGAAGACATGAGGATTTAAACCGCCTCATTCTCCATTGATAGGCCCAGAATCTATTTGTTTTCATTTGTACAGGGGATGTTTTAGTGGTCTGAGCAGTGGAACAAACCATAAGATAAGTAACTGAGGCAGCTGCTTGAAGTGGATCCATCATTATCACTCGAATACGCTCTGTGGATAAACAGAGGTCTCCAGTCCCTGGGGCTGTTAATGTGACACCTATCACGAAGCACTAAAAGAATTCACTTAAAATTAAAAACAATGCACAGCTGTTTTAATGGATAAGTCAAGCCATTTGCATGAGGATAATGGATAATCAATATACAATGGTGACACAAATTAAATGTGGATTAAACAGTCATTGTTTCACAGCTATGCTCTGAGTGATTTTTCCAGATATCATGTGATGGTTCTGTATTTTCTATTATTGCTTTGAGAAAAAAAACACATTTTATTCTTTTGGAAGATGCTACTTCTTTATCAGCCACACTAGAACAAAATAAACAAATAGAAGTGTTAATTTCCCCCACTCATCTACCTCATAAGAAGTCATCTTTTGAAAAGTGATAGAGATTAGAGAGGAAGAGTATTTCTTTTGGCAGTCTTCAGATATTCTTGGTGTAAGAGATTTTGGGGATGGGCCAATAATGGTAGGGCAAGACAAGTTTACTTAACTTTAAAATTCTAAAAGCTACCTTGTTTCAGATAGGCTTTCTCTGCAGTTAGTAGGGAGATACAGATACATCCTAAGAATAGGACATAAGGCATACAAAATGAGTCATTCTCCAGAGACATCTGTCTCTCTCTCCTCAGTACTGAGGGAGCCAAACCAAAGTGCTTAGTTTAAGTGTCAAAATTCTGGGTGACTACAATTATATGAAATGAATATTATTCCTATTTTTTCTATGAGACTTGGCTAGTTATATTCAGATTTAAAATAATTAAAAAATGCAGTTTTTAGTTTACCCATACAATGATAATTAAATAATTCAGCATTATTAATGTATTTTAAAATTGCAATATTTAGCCAAAACTAAGAAACACAATTACCTCCAACGTAGAAAAGTAACTTGAGTGATTTATCCAAAGTTACACAGAAATTCGGGGCAGAAAATTTGGACTCTTGAAATCTTAGAATATTCTTCTCTTTTAACTTCAGTTGAATTTAGGCATTGAATTAGGATATTTTCCTTTGAAAGAATTATATTGCAATGACAAAAATTTCACCTAAGCCTCAGTGACAGAGAACATCTGAAAGAAGCAACTGAAGGAAAAGATATGCACTGGATCAAAGGTGGAATTTAGACTCTGAATATGGCTCTTAATCATTTCAGATGTCAACCGAAATCCATAATTAATAACAAAAATAATAATGAACTTCTTTTTAACATACAGTACTTAACTAACCTTAATTTAAATCACTGACCTAGAAGAATTAAACTCCTTTTTCTATTACTAATCAGTTGAGAGAAACATCCAGTGCCCAGAGAAATAATATTTTTTTCTATTTATTTCACTGGGACAAATTAAGCACTTTTCAGTCTGTGAGACATTTTTTTCACAGGCAGAGTGGATGACAAAAAAAAGTCCACTTTTTATTTGTCAAAACATTTGTCAAGAGAAAAAACAGGTGGAGTGTGTTAAAGATCACATTTATTTTAACTATAGTCCTTGAATTCTTAAGAAATTTTCATCTATTTCTCAGAATTTTTTATTTCCTCAGGCTCAGGACTGGAGTCAGATCTCTTCCGTATTTTTATCAATCTGGATGAGGGGATAGTGTACCCTCGGTAACTTTGCAATGGCACCAAGTAGCTTGGGAGTGCTGATCTGCTTGCAGGTAGGAAGACTCTATTGAGGACTCTGGACATGCTGGATCAATGGTCCAAGACCAACTGATGAGGTTCAGCGAGACCAAGTACCAGGTCCTGCACTTGGGTCACAACAACCCCAGGCAGTGCTGCAGGCTTGGGTCAGGGTGGCTGGAAAGCTCCCTGGCAGAAAAGAAATTGGGGCTGTTCACTGACAACCAGATGAATATAATATTGAAGCATGCCCAGGTGGTGAAGAAGGCTTTTGTCAGAAATGGTGAGGTCAGCAGGACCAGGAATTGATCATCTCCCTGTACTCAGCACTGATGAAGCTCCACCTTGAGTACTGCACTCAGTTTTGGGCCACTCTTCACAAGAAAGACATTGAGAAGCTGGAGTATGTCCAAAGAATGGCAGCAAAGGGGTGAAGGTTCTACAGCACAGGTGTGATAAAAAGCAGCTGAAGAAACTGGTGGTGTTTAGCCTGGAAAAAATGAGGCTGAAGGGATACATGATCACTCTCTGTAACTCCCTAAAGGAGGTTACATCCAGGTGGCTGTTGGTGTCCCCTCCTAATTAACAGATGATAGAATGAAAGGAACTGTCCTCAAGGTGTAACAGGAGAGTGCTGGGGAAAATTTCTTCATCAAATGTGTTGTCAATCACTGGAACAGGCTGCCCAGGGAAGTGGTGGTGTCACCGTTCCTGAAGGTGTTATAAAGTACCAGTACCTGAAGGTGGACTACTAGAAAGCTGGGGAGGGACTTCTTAGAAGGGTACAGAGTGACAGGACAAGGGGGAATGGTTTTAAATTAGAAGGGGTTAAATTTAGATTGGACTTGGTGATATTAAAGGTCTTTTCCAGTACGGATGATTGTATGATTTTATGATCTTGGAACAGAAAATATTGGAAAGTTCCATTCTCTTTCCATTTAAATTTCTTGGTTTTCTTTTAAAATTAATGATTTCTAGCAAATGAAAAATGAGCAATGTATTATGTTTGTAGGTCTGTATGTTCAGAGCTGCCCTTCAGCCAGGTTGAAGTGTTTTGCTCACTCTTGCTATGCATGAGTTCTTGAATATTAGAATTTTCAATTAAAAAAGCAGCCATAAACTCAGGCAAACCAGACAGATTTGACATTAAATTTTAGAAACTGGTCAGTTTTTTATTAACACTGCTTTTTCTTAGTCAGTAGTGAAATTTGCACCAAACTCATGGGGAATAGCGGAAGGCCTACATTGTGTACTTCCAAATAGTTCACCAGAAGTTTTTAAAATAAATGCCCTTGCTTGCGTCTGCTGTTTGCCTGTTTGATCTATGCTGTAATGGGTATGGTTTCATCTGCTCTGCCACTAGCCATCTGAGCTGTTCACTATTCCCAAAGAATTTTCCTTTCAAGCTGGCTGCAAGCTGACATTGCCTTTTTGTAATACATTTATCTGGGTTTTGCTGGCAGGGGTGGAGAGAAATGCCAGTTATATAAGTGAGAAAACCTGTTTTACAAGTGAAAATAATGTCTACAATCTGGAAGATTTAAATGAGTCAGACGTTAGGATACACATTTAAACCCAAACTCTGATGATATATTTGAATCCAGCAAATGCTTGCACATGCACGTATTCCTTGGGTAATCAGTGAAGAAATACTCACATGACTTAAACTATTCACAGGTATAAGACTTTGCATGACTGCTCCCTCAAGTGGGAATATTAAAATTTCTGCAAATGAAGTAGTAAGCACAGATTCTTACTAAGGGTCACTTACTATCAACTGCAAAACCAATTGTATAACATCTCCTCTATGGCACACACTACCAGTTAAAGCAAAAGTGCACTGTGATAGAAGTGGCCAAATAGGAAAGGCTTATGCTAAGTATCAGTCAGAATTTCAGCTGTTTGGAAAAATCAGAGTTCAGATCAACACCCATTTATTAATATACAGTTTAAAAAAAATAAGCAGGAAAGATTTAAATTTTATTTATTTTTAATGATGTCTGGCTGTAACAGCAGCTAATTAGAGATATTTAATTCAGGAAAACATCTGCAAGTTAAAATTGTTTTCAGCTTAAATCTTACCATTTGCCATACAGAAATGATATGTTAGGCATGTTGCACTCTCTCTCAGTATGATAGCAACTAAAGTGGCTTAAAATTGGATTCATTTATAAAGCTGGACACCATTAATATCACCCCCTGCATGACAGTAATTCATTTCATTCTGGTTTGTCTGCACAGCAGTAGGGACTCTGGTCCTTGTATTCAGATCACAGTCCTAATTAAGTATTCATTATAGAATACATATTTTTTCATTTAAGACAGAATATCAAACATTCATGCCTGGTATTAAACTTGTTTACCATTGGACTATTGTTTTATTAATAAACACTGCCACACATGTCAGCACTAACTTCAGGGTCAAAAATAAAACTGGTTTGAAGCTCAATCCTCACATACAAATTTCTTCGGACTTTCTGGAAAAAAAGGCTTCAAACTTTACATTAGTATCAGCCTCTGTGATTTCAAAGGGAGTAATGAAACATTGCAAAATTCTTCACATACCTGAAATTCCATGAGAAAAAGCCAAAAATGATGGCAGATATTTAAATTTAGTTCTATTTCAATCTTGTATTCATATATACAAAGCTATGATTCCAGTTGCCTAGAGAAAAGGAGACTGAGGGGAGACCTTATCACTCTCTACAAGTACCTGATAGGATTGTGTAGCCAGGTGGGCGTCAGTCATTTTTTCCCAAGTAACAAATGATAAGAGGAGAAGAAAATGCCTCAAATTGTGCTGGGAGAGGTTTACATTGGATGATAAGACAAAATTCTTTACCAGGATGGTTGTCAATCGATGGTTGTCGATGGTTGTCAATAGAACAGGCTGACCAGGGAAGTGGTAGAGTCACCATCCCTGGAGGTATTTAAAAGACCTGTAGATATGGTGCTTAGGGATATGGTTTAGTGATAGGCTTGGTAATACCAGGTTAACACTTGGACTTAGTGACCTTAAAGGTATTTTCCAACAAAACTGATTCTGTGATTCCAATAAATACTTCATATCAAGAAGTCTAAGGAAAATTTCTTAATTCAGAGTCAGAACATTAAAGAATGAGCACCGTGTAACAAGAGATGGATACCTGTCCTGCTCAAACCAGTTTGCATTTACAGTCACAAATTTTATCAATCTTCTCTTTCCCTTTCATGCCTTTCTGAACCAAAGTCCACAGCAGTTCCTCATCCCAGCTCCAGAGATGTCAGAGTCCAGGAGAATCTTGTCAGACCCCTGTCCACTGTGCTTGACTTCTACAGCTGTTGTGGTCTTCATATCCCCTTAGCTTGGGCAAGCAGCAAAAGTCTGTCTCACTTTAACCTTTCCAGCATGGAAGGCATTCCTTTCCTGTTGGCCCTTTCTACTGAAACAAGGCTATATGAATTGTGAGTCTGTACCTTGAAAATTTCTTTTAGTCTTGCTGGAAGAGCTTTCCCAAAGGTATGAAAAAAGAAGCCATGGATACAATTAAACTTACCTAAAGTATATTCATACTCCTCTGTTACTTACTCAAAGCTTTTTCAAGAGACAGTAGAAAGAAAGAAAAAAAGAAAAAAAAAAAAGAAGTACCCTTCTATAGGAAGATGCAGTTGATCTGTTTTATATACATAACAGCATAAAATGAATGAAGGAATAATTCAGTTACTCTAATATAGGTTTATAATCTAATCAAGGGTGCTGTTTGGTGTCTCAGATATTATGAGAAGGTATTGCTCTTAGATACCAGAATCCAGCCCCTGGTTTCTTTAATCTACCTTTGGGAATTCCTTGGGAGCTCCAGGAGACAAGGCAGGTTTCCCATATGGTTCACTCATTCTCTTGGCAGTTCTGAGTGGAATGAGACCTATTAAGGCTAACATGATTTAGTTTTTAGTGTTGTGTCAATGCTTTCTGCGTTTTTGGTTCAAAATAAGAGTCGAAAGACAATAGAGATGGTAAATAACTTTACAGTCACCCTAGGTTTAGAGTATGCTGAAGAAATCTGGACAAATTCCAGTATTTCCATCTTTGCTATTGCCACAAAAATACACTCCCAAAAGTCTCAAACAATAAATACGAAGTCATCTTTGTGTATGTGTGTGTGTGTGTGTGCATGAGTATGGAATACTCAGGAATAATGGCATAAATTGATTATTTGAACAAAAACTATAGATTGACAACATATTTTTAATAGAGAAGAAATACATTTGGATTCTTCTCCTTCAGAAAAATAAAAACTAAAAAAACCCAAATCAACAAACCCTCAAAACAAAAAAACTAAACAAACACCAAAACCAAAAGAACTTTGAGGGTTTTTTTTTCCCTGTATTTGAAGAATTTTTTTTAGCAATAATTTCAAGAAACCAAGGGAAAGGATTTAGTAAGTGTTCCTCTGGACAAGTTTTTGAGAGTCCTAGAAGACTGTCCATGGAAATATTTTGAAGTCTATTGCTTGGATTATTTAAATTCTATCTGGAAAAAAATACCAATACGAGAAATAATCGTAATGGGAGAGAAGACAGAAAATATAAAGTACAGTACATTTTTCCCTGATCAAAGTTGTGGTTTGACAGAAAAAAAATAACTTAAAAGAGGAAAACTTTATCAATGAAAAAATAATCAAACGATAGAATGCTACTTCTCAGAAATTTTCAGTTTATTTGAAAGCTCTATTTACCACCTAGATGGGGGTTTTGATGACTGAACTATTTTCATGATTGCTTCACGACACATTTCAGTCAAAAAAGAAACACATTAGCACAGACGTCCTATTACATTGTTTAAGTTAACCTAGTTCATTTTGGATCAAGCAGGCTGGGAAGCACAGATGAGCTGTATCAACTGGGAAAGGGACATTAATCGATGTCTAGTGGTCAGAAAAGGAGGATCTGACCTCTTAATCTGGATAATATGTGGTTACACCTGAACTACAGTCAGACCCTATGGGAGACATTGATTTGAATGAGTACAGATATCCATCATATCGACACCTCTGACCTAGTTACCTGACAGTCTCTTTATAGTCAAGAGGATTGTTCTTTCCACCATAAAATACATATGTAAAAGAGATGGAATAAATTGCATCCTGAAAGCTCCCACCAGTCTCTGTGGAGTAAAAGAGTTCATGATGATGTGTTCAGAAGGATATGATGCTGTAAATGTCTCCCATATACAGTTAGGGAAGATGAATCCAAGATGTGCATGTTACTCAGTTCTCTAGAGTGACAACTAGAAAAGCATGTATGTATTTACATATTTTAATATAACTTAAGGACTAGGTTCAGCTGTAGTTAACAAAGCTAGAAAGAAAATAAGTTAATAGCAATAGTAATAGTAATAGAAAAGTCTTTATATTACAGCAAATGCAATATACAGAACATGCAGTGTTGTTTGCTGTAAGTTCGGTGACCTCACCTGGAATACTGTCCCCAGATTTGGAGCCCTCAGCACAAGAAGGACATGGACCTGTTTGAGCACTTCCAGAAAGGGCCAAAAAAAATGATCCAGGGGTTGTAGACAAGTTGAAAGTGTTGGGCTTGTTCAGCCTGGAGAAAAGAAGACTCTAGGGGGACCTTAAAGCAGCCTTCCAGTACATGAAAAGTGCTTAGAAGAAAGCTGATAAAGAACTGCTTACAAGGGCATGGAGCAACAAGACAAGGGGTAACAGTTTTAAACTAGAAAAAGGTAGACTTAGGTTGGATATTAGGAAATAGTTCTTCAATATGAGGGTGGTAGATCACTGTAACAGGTTGCCCAGAGAGGTGGTGAAGGCCCCATCCCTGGAGATATTCAAGGTCAGGCTTGATGGGGCTCTGAGCGACCTGATCTAGTGAAAATGTCCCTGCTTACTGCAGGGCCTTTAAAGGTCTCTTCCATCCAAATGCATTCTATGATTCTATAAGCACGACATGAGTGTACAGCTGGGTTAAAATTCAAGGGAGAATTTACTACGGTACAGGAATAAGAGGATTCAAACATCTGGTGAGGACACCACCGATAATGCTTTCTTTCTTCCGGGGAGATGAGATGTGGTCCATGAATGGAATGAACTGATGTCTAACTATATTCAAGATTATGCTATTGAAATCTTTGTCAATGGCAGGGGTTTAACGTTTTATTTCCTCAGTTTCCTCATGTGTAAAGGTGAGTTCTGAATAGTTCTGTGAATCTTATTGGAGATGCAATTTTATTTTATTTTATTTTTTTAATCCATTGTTATTTGAGGTGAAAAAAGGAAACTAGGAAAAGACTTGTCAAAATCCCAACTGTAATGTGATAGAAAATATTATAAAATTAAGTTAAATCCAGGAAATAATTTTGAACAGCATTAAGAAGAAACAAGAACATCAAATATTTTTCTGCTTTTCAAGGCAGAGTCACAAGATATCACAGATAAAAGCTATGAAAATCAGCAAAAACTTTCATCTTATACTGTAAGTATTTTAAAATCATGTAATTTTTACTTGGAATTAATTCTTTTTCTGGCTTAAATGGGATTCATATTTGTATATCTTTCATCTGAAAGGAAATGCCAATCAGCTGAGGACTACATTCTGAAGTGGTCTTCTCTCAATGTCAAGACAAAATGACAGCTATTGCATACTAATTTCACATTACATTAGGTAATACATTTACAAATATTCTACTTAAATATCTGTCCAAAATTTCCAGAACTTGATATTTTGGGATTATTAACTCCCTTTGTGAAAAAAGCAAGCAATTTGAAATTTTCTTCACTGGAAATACTTAAAGTCTTTAAAGTACTTGGTTGAAGCACTTGGTTGGTTGGGTTTTGTTTTGTTCTGTTTTGTTTCTTTATTAGCCACTATTAATCTATTGTGATTTTTGATTGAACTCAATTAGAAACAAAGGTTTGGGGTTTTTGGTTTTGTTTTTTTTTTTTTTTGTTTGTTTGTTTGTTTGATTGGGTTTTTTAAAGCCACTTCAATAGGAATAATATAAATGTGCAAAGTGCATTTTACCACTATATACAGATTTTTGCTAGTTTGTGATAATAGGCATAAATGTCCAAGTATTAAGTGTATATATATGTATATATTTATACAGGATTTCATCATTTCCCTCTCTGAATTGAAAAAAGGTAATAGGAGCATATAAACAGGAGGAGAATCCTTTTTAAAAGGGTAGACAATGGCAGGAAAAAGGGGAATGGATTGAAGCTAAAAGAGGGAAGGTTTTGATGAGATATCAGGGGAGGTTCTTTACAGAGAGAGTGGTGAGGTGCTGGAATTGGCTGCCCAGAGAGGTGGTGGATGCCACATCCCTGGAAGTGTTCAAGGCCAGGTTGGATGGGGCCCTGGGCATCCCTGTGTAGATCCAGGCCTGGAGGTCGGTGGCCCTGACTGTGGCAAGGGGGTTGGAGCTCTATGATCCTTGGGGTCCCTTTCAACCCAGACCATCCTATGATTCTATGATTTTAATATTTTTACCAATGAAATGTTCAGGGGAGGAGAACAGTTCGGCTTTTGTTGGGTTGAAATATTACAGTTTGTTTTGATGTATCCTAATCTGTCAAAAAATATTCAAAACCAAACACTTGAGAAATGAAAATGAAAAAGTATTTTTTGAAACTTTTAAAATATGATGTTTCAAGTCTAAAAATGTTTAGAGATTAATTACACATTTTTAGTCTAAAAAGAAAAATAGGCGTGATTTTGAGAAGTACGTGGACTTTGTTTTAAGTGCATTGTTTGTTAGAAAACCATTCTGTCAGGAGAAAGTGAGTAGAAATACCTTCTACCCAGTGCTGTTCAGAGAGCATTTCTCAGCAGTTTTACTGGTCGTGGCAAATCCAAGATGTAGTCTGTATTATCTGCTCTCTGCAGACAAAAGAAGATGCAGTAAAGTCTTGTGACATTTTCAAAAGCAGCTGCCCGTGATCCAGGAAAGAGTAACATGTAGAATGGATTGACCTTCTAGAAAGTATTTATTGAAGTTTTTTTCTTTTTTAAAAAATATATATATAATCAGGTACAAATCTCACAGGTTATAGTAAAAGAGGACCAGAAAGAAAAGGTTATTTGAAATCAACAGTTACAAATGGCAAAATCTTCACAGAGTATGTAGAAAAACAGCATAAACTTCCTCTATCAGTCAAATGTGTTCCTTTGATCAGGTGTTTTGGAACCTTATTTCTTCCTCGGACAGTCTTAGATGTGCAGTTCAGGTTTTAGCTCACTCTGGATTGCCCAGTTTATCTGAGCTTATTGGAGTTGAAGAAGAGTTCTTTCAGACCCTGATGACTACATGTTTCAGCCTCAATGCTGACTGGAATAGCAACCAGTGTCAACTTTGCTCTCTCCACTATGCTTTACATGTCTCTCCTCACTTTCCAGGCCTTTGTGGCAATGTGCTGCAAAGTCACTACACTCTGCTAGATAATGCTCAGGCACAGAATGTGCCATAGAGATTGTCAGTGATAGTAGAAGCCCTCTTGTACAATGGCAGCAGATTTTTTTTTTGTTTTTTGAGTTTTTTTGTTGTTCACCTGTGCCTTTAAACATTGGAGTAAGAAGGAAATTTTCAAGGCTATTCATTTATAACAGACAGAATGAGCTAGAAAAATGTCCTAGTTATTGCAAACCTGTGAGAATAGGATATGGTTTGAATATGACTGAATAAAAATGAGGGCACACAAACTCAGTGAAGAGAAGAGATGTTACAGTGCTTAGCAATAATGGTTACAGTCTCATTTTCTGACAAACTGGTATAGAATATAATCACAATGTGAGCTCCATAATTAAAGCAAAGATAGCAGTGACATTTTTATTGTATATTTCAACTACTGAATAAGTTCCCTTTTCTTTTTCTTTTTTTTTTTTAAAAAAAAAAAAAAGAACACCCTCATACAGAAACTATTCATTTTTTTAGGCAGGAACAACCCAGCTAGTGGAACTCTTAATTGCATGCAGCTCTATGCCAAGAAAAACTCCAATCCAGCGAGTCGGTTTTGTTAAGTGGCAATGGTGAAAATCGGAGGTTTGGTTTTGAGGTATGAATGTTCAGCTACAAACAAACAAACAAACAAAAATCTTTCAAAATGCATTCAGAAAATCAGACTCTGTCCGTTCTTCTGAATGGGATTTGCATCAGTTTAATTCTTAGCCAAAACATGTTGTGTTTTACTGTCTTGCTGAAACAAAATTAAAGGTCCAATTTTGATTATGGTGGAATCATTAAAGATAAAATTATATGGAGACATCATTTAATCAGAAGTCAAAGTGAGAATAACTAAAATTCAGTCATCAGCTGTTCTAAATATTGAATTTAGGCTCCTGATCTGTCATTGTTTCTTATCCTGTATGCAGTGGACCTGCAAAATACTTAGTTCGTTTTTGTGGATTTTTTTTTTTTTTTTGTAAACTTGATTATATTCTATGTGTTGCATTTCTAGACTATCAACCATAGTCAGCCATAGTCCTTTTACTTGTTTTTCTCAGCCTACCTTATTGAGATGGTTGTTCATACAACCATATCCCTTCTGGAGTCTTTAGAGAAAAAGAGGTTCTTTGAGTGAAAACATCCTTCCTTTGAGATAACAGTCCCTGCACAAAAAAACCCCAAACAATTAAAACCCACCCAAATATACCCCCAAAAACCAAACCAGCCAACAAAGGGAAAAAAAAGTCAATCTGAAAGTCAATTCTGAAAGTTAGGACATCCTTCCAGGTATATCAGATGAAACATTGCACTTAGGAGGGAATGAAGAAGCACAACCAAAGATAGATTAAATGACCTGCATGACATTATATGGAAAAGATGTAACAGAAGTGGAGAAAAGAAACCTGGGCTTCTAAATATCAAGCTTTCATAACAATGATTCATGTAAAGTTTTCACTAACTGGTCACACACAGCTGAAACTTGATGAAGAGATATCCAGTTTTTCTTAGCTCTAGTGGATTTGAAACATCCTGAATATAGCTAAAATACCTTTTTTTCTGATATATTCTGCCCATTCTTTCTGAAATCTGAAATCATCTACAAGTTGAAAAATATAATACATACAAATAAAAGTTGAGATTGTCATTTCAACTAACAGTGAAGACAAATAAATTATTCTAAAAAAAAAATTAACAAATTTTTTGAGCTTCCAAAAAGTCTTTTTTTTGTAGGAGATTTTTTTTGTTTGTTTCTGATATTTCACTTAGTTGCTATTTCTGTTTTTCCCTTTCTTAAAACCCCTTGAGAACGTTCCCAATGAAAGATCTGTCATATGAATTGATTAACTGCACAGCAAGATCATGCTTTTAAAGATGTCTTTATTATAGAAAAATTAATTTCTCAAGCTACTTAACCCAGTTCTAGTAAAAGCCTTCCACCCAGGGAGTGCAATGAGCAACAGTACCTGTGCAGACACAGTTGGAAGTTTATCAATCTGTGTGGTGTTTACTTTTTCCAGGGAACATCTTTGGGTTGCATAACGAAAAACCTCCTCTGAATTTCTTTACAAACTTCTCAGAACTGTACCACCTACAAATCCACTGTTCCTATTGTCCAAACAATAAATACATAAGTAATTTAGTAAACTAAAAATACTAAATTTAATAAATAAATAAATATTATCTGCCAAATATTCTGGCCTTTTCATGACTCAGAACACAAGGGTGAGTTGACACCACAGTTGAATGATATGTTCCAATCCCTAAATTGACTACAATCTTATATATAAAATATCCAAATCTTTTTTTTTTTCTTTTTTACCATGTTCTACAGACTTTCTGTATCAGAGGATACCACAGTAAAAACATTATCACAGATTCATAAAATCATTTGTTGGAGAGAACCTCTAGGGGTTACCTAATCTATGATTTAAGCCAGGTTCTACTAGTCATCATTCAGTCATAGCAAATGGGGCTATGAATAGCGTCATCTGGAAAGTATCCAAGGGTGAAGACATGTGACATATTTCGGTTCTACACCCCTGGTCTGATGAGAATGTTTTTTACTAACGTCCAGTCTGAACAATTCAAAGCACAAGTCTCTATCACAGAATCACAGAGCAGTATGGGTTGGAAGGCACCATCTAGTCCAACCCCACTGCTAAAGCAGGATTACCCAAAGCAGGTTGCACAAGATCACATCCAGGTGGGTTTCTGCAATCTCCATAGAAGACTCCACAACCTCACTGGGCAGTCTGTGCCAGTGCTCTGCCACCTTCAGAGTGAAGACTTTTTTACTTGTTGAAGTGGAACTTTCTATGTTCTTGTTTGTGTCTGTTGCATCTTGTCCAGCCACTGGGCACAACTGAAAAGAGTCTGGCCCCACGGTCATGACACCCACCTTTTAGATATTTATAGGTGTTGATCAGACACCCTCACATGCTTCCCCAGGCTAAAAAGACCCAGCTTTCAGCCTTTCCTCATATGAATGTTTCACCAGTACCCTCATCATCCCTGTAGCCCTTCACTGGGCTCTTTCCAGTAGTTCCTTGTCTGTCTTGAACTGTGGAGCCCAGAATGAGACAGAGTACTCCAGATGCAGCCACCCTAGGGCAGAGTAGATGGGGAGGAGAACCTCCCTTTACCTTCGGGCCAGGATCTTCTTAATATGCCCTGGGTACCATTGGTCTTCTTGGCCACAAGGACACACTGCTGATGCATGGATAACTTCTCCATCAGGACTCCCAGGTCCTTCTCTGCAGAGCTACTTCTGAGCAGGCCAGTTCCTAACCTGTACTGGTGCTTGGTGTTATTCCTTCCTAGGTGCTGTATTCCACAGTTGACCTTGCTGAACTTCATTTGGTTCCTCTCCACCCAATTCTCTTGTCCCTCCGGGCCTTGGTGAGCGGTAGTATGTTGGCTGCTTCTCCCAGTTTTGTATCATCAGCATGTCTGCTGAGAGTACACTCTGTCCCCTCATCCAGGTTGTTGGTATGTTGAAACAGCCTCAACCCTGGGGAGCAGCACTAGCAACCGACCTCAAACTAGACTCTATGGTGCTTATCACAACACTGTGAGCTCTGTCATTCAGCAAGTTCCCAACATACTTCACTGTCCACTCATTTAAGCCACGCTTCCTAAGCTTGTTTATGAGGATATTATGGATGATGTGAAAAGCCTTACTTGAAGTCCAGGCAGACTTCATCTACTGTTATCTTCCCATCTACCCTGGCAATCATGACATCATAAAAGGTTACCCTTTGACATGCCAACTGTTGCAAAAAGTTTGGCCTTTTAATCTTTATTGCTGCCCATCAAGCACTTGTAGAGTGTAGTTAGGTCAACTCTTACTTATGTCTTCAGCGGAGAAGTTGTGCAATGGGACAATAAATCTTCATTCAATACAAACCACATTTTTTTTTTCTTAAAAGCTTGAAACATCTGTTGTGAAAAGAATTAGATCATAGCTATCAGAAAGTCAGTTCAATTGCAACTGATCTTCATGAAGTTATGCTGTCTTCTCTTAACCCTTGTACATGTTTACATGTTCCATCTGAGTAAACTGTCTCCTTTTCTCAAAGATGCAAGCAGAAACTTGAGCAGAAACTTATTCAAAACTTTTTCCAGATCTTTTCTAGTTGAGATAGTACAAACATAATTATGAATCATGGTAACTTCATAAATATTTTTGTCAGTGTACAGCTTTTCATATAATTTAATTTGTAATTAAGATTTTCCAGTTCTGCAGTCCAAAATTGTTGGGGTTATTTTTTTTGGGTTTTGGTGGGGTTTTTTTAAAGATTTGTGAACTTTTGCCTTGAAAAGAGTCTGAAACCTTCAGTAATGGCTTTCAGTAATGGGAAGTTCTGTGTTCTATGCGTGTGTATTCAGCATGTAGAATAAACTGACAGACCTTCATTTCAGTGACATGTTTAAATAATAATGGTAGCATCAATAGCCAGTACTATCAGCATTGCTACTGATCCAGCCCCACTCAGTTCTCATAGCTGTGCCACAGATTAAACAAAACAATTTTTTCTAAGGTATTAGCATTCAGAAGAGATCTATTGTTGTTGGTTAGTGAGAACCTTTTCTCCAGAATGTCAACAACATGCTTTGTATATGATTTTAAAACACTATCATTCCCTTTTTGCTGTATGTTAATCCTTATAAAATTAATAAAGTATGTTTCCACTGCTGTTAAATTAGTGGTGCATTTTGCCTAATAAAATATGTTTTGCTGTCTTGGTTTTATGGACAAAGTAATAAACTAAAGTTTTCAAAAGCAGCTTGATACAGCACAAGAAAAATGTTTAAAAGATTCTACTTAGATATGAGGAAAAATAATAAAGCAGAGATTATTTTTAGATTAAAGGCCATATGTTAGACAATAGACATTTTGAAAAACACTGTGATTTTCATAATTGCATTCAGGTGCTATTTTCAGGTTCTGTGTTACAAGTGGAAGATACTCACTTGTCAGTTATGGGTGGGGAGAAAGAATGTAGATATACATGTGCCAAAAAAATTCCCCAAACCAAACAACGCACCCAGAGTGCTGTTAATCTGATGTGATTTATTTTTTTAAATAGTTTTTATATGGTCTTTTCTCCCCACACTCCTAAAACAGAAAAGTAAATTTCCTCTTGCTTATGATTTTTGTTGATTTTTTTGACTTATACAGTTAACTTTTTCAAACAAAATCAGAGAATCACAGAATCACCAGGTTGGAAAGGACCTTTGAGAATCATCAAGTCCAGCCATACCCGTCTTCTACTAAACCATATACCTAAGCACCTTATATTCCTGTATTTTGAATACATCCAGGGTTGGTGACTCAACCACCTCCCTGGGCAGCCTGTTCTAATGCCCGACAACCCTTTTGGTGAAGAATTTTTTCCTAATGTCTAATCTAGACCTGCCCTGATGCAGCTTGAATCCATTCCCCCTCATTGTATCACCTGTCACTTGGGTGGTAGGAGACCAACATGCACCTCTCTGCATCCACCTTTCAGGTGTATGCAGGGATAAATTCCCTCCTCAGCCTCCTCTTCTCTGGACTAAACAACCCCAGTTCTCTCAGCTGCTTCCTGTAAGATTTGTTCTCCAGCCCTGTCACTAGCCTGGCTGTCCTTCTCTAGACACACTCCAGGATGTCTTTCTTGTAATGAGGGCCTCAAAACTGAACACAATACTTGAGGTGCGGCCTCAACAATGCTGAGTACAGGGGCATAATCACTTCCCTGGACCTGCTGGCCATGCTATTTCTGATACCTGGGCACACTGTTGGTTCATATTCAGTTGGCAGTCAACCAACACCCCCAGGTCCTTCTCTCCTAGCCAGCTATCTTGACACTCTTCTCCAAGCCAGTATCGCTGAGATGGGTTGTCATGTCTCAAGTGCAGGACTCTGCACTTGACCTTAATGAATCTTATCCTGTGTGTCTCAGCCTATCATTTCAGCCTGGTCAGATCCCTTTGAAGAGCCTCCCTACCCTCAAGCAGATTCATCCTTCACCAACTCATGAGGAACTGACTGAAACCCCCATTCCCCGCCCCTCCCTGTGCCACAAATGGGGCGGAAGAAGGGAGGGAAATCATGACTAAAAGTCTGCTAAGAAGGGAGGGGTGAGGGGAGGTGCACTTCTGGTCACGCCTCTCATTATCTGATTCTGGTGTCACTGGGTGTGCAGTGTAGTGTAATAAATTAGAGAGTTTTGCTTCCTTTATTCTGTGTTGAGTCTGACACGACACTAACTGTGGAATGATCTCTCCCTGTCCTTATCTCAACTCCTAAGCCTCTCGATATGTATTTTCTCCCATATCCAGCTAAAAAGGAGAGTGATAGAACAACTTTGGTGGGCGTCTGGCCTCCAGCCAAGGTCAAACCACCACATTTTGTTATGATTAAAAAAGAAGAGGGAAAATAAACAAATCTAACATTCTTTTTCACAACCAGCACTCCCCCCCATAAAAAAAAAAAAAACAAAACAACAAAACAAACCTAAAAATCTTGTCAAAAACAGATTTTTTACAAAACTGAGATTTCTTTGTAAAAGAAATCTCAAAAAAAAAAAAAAATCGTATCTACCTGTGAGTCTAACTATTCTTAATAAAGTTAATAGGAAAGGTAATTTAAAAGAAATGGTGGCTGAATCTTGACAGACTCCTGACCTTGATCATGACTGAGACTAAATCACTCAATTTTTCACATCTAGGTTCTCAGTTAGTCTCCTAAAAGTGTATTTAAGAACATGAATGAAATATTTTAAATTTTTGGTGATGTAAACACAGGCAGCTTTCACACCCAGAATCAAAAAATACCAATGTGGACATAACGTTATGTATCTGCCAGTTAGGAAGAATCTCTATGTTCACAGTCTTATATCTTTTCCTGATCAATGAAGAGAAACAGCCCTCCATGGGGTAGTTTATCACCTTCAGAGATAAATGCTTATGGTACATGATATAAACCACGTTCTTTAGCACATCACCATTTTGTTTAGCTTTGAGATGATTAACTTGGAGATTCTGAAGGTTAGGTAAAAATATATATATACCCTCTATAAGGATTTTAAAGCAGACTTTATTGTGCTCTCCTAGGGGATTTAAACAGGTTTCTGTGGAATCATTTATTTCAATTGCAGTTAATCAACTCCTTTAACTAGTTTAGTGAAAATAATCTGAGTGTTTTTTTCCCTTGTTTGCTTGGGTATCTTAGGTAACCATATTTCACCCAATGGATCTTTTTGATCTTTCTCCAAAATTTCTTTGAAAAATTGTATCATCATCTCAAAATTGGTGCAGAAATCTTCCAAGACCCTGAAAAAGGCGTTTATTTTAGCTTGTAAGTGGTTTGTATTTTTATTATTTTTTTCCTAAAGTTATGACGTATGGGATCATCTGCCAAAATGAAAAGTTTCATGGTAAAGAGAAATAAGTTTAAAATGAGAACTTTCTGTTCAGGCTGAAAATGGACAACATAAGGACAATCTACTTGATCTTTTTTGACTGCTCATTCACCTTTATACCTTATTCCTCATTCAGAATTTTGTGTAGATGAGAAATGAAATTTATCTTGAATTGGTTTGGTGATTTAAGATGCTTTCCTTAAGATAGGAGCCTCATTGCAGTCTGGCTTTTCCCAGGCTTCACAGCTTAGAAACAACCTCTATATGGTGATAAAATCAAAAGTGTTCCCTGTCCACAAGAACATAGAGTACCTTGTTGTAATGATTTCTAAATTTCTACAGCAGCTTAAATAGACTTGTTCTTCATAAGAAAATTATTTAGCCTACTGTACAGGAAATACCTTCTATGAAATACAGAAGGTATGAGGACACAACTTTTTAGAAAAAAAAAAAAAGGTTTCGAGCTTCATTCAACGTGTTGTACATGCTTTTTAATCATTAGATTATTAGACAGAACAGAACAAAGATTTTCTTCATATCTTTCAGGTCTTTAATATGGGCTACCTGATGAACTAGATTTTTGTGAGTTTGGACATCACAGAGGCAAACATTTAGCTCTATAATAGATATTAGTCAGTGAAGGAGAAGACAAGTTTTTCGGCTAATGTAAGAAATTAGGGCACTTATTCTCTTCAAGCATGGCAGTGCTGTTTAAAATTAATAGTATTACCCAGGCTAACAATATAATTCTAAATTCAATTTTTAATCCTATGAGACTTAAATCTCTGCAATACTGAGAACAAAACAATTATGGTAATGTTAATATGGTTTATGATTACTATTTCTTCAGGTAAAGGATCCACAGAATACTGAGATGTATACAAAATAGCTGTCTATACCAGAAACTCGGTAAAATAGGAAATCACCAATCCATCAGGATGTACTTTTCATACAGCTTTTCAGTGGTGCTAAATCTGCCACTAAACAACACCAAAACAGAACCAATATGAACATCAACCAACAGTATTTCCTGGCCAAAACATCCCTGTTTCAGGTAAGCTTACATGCACGATAGGTATGTGATGAAAAGACTCAATTAAGTGCCAGGAAACAAGATCTTTACAAGTTTAATTACTGCCTGAATTATGCGTTTTGAATTAGTAAAGCAGAGGTAAAAGTTTAGGTCTTTTTCTGCAGAGATCAGTTTTCAGAAAGAATATTCCAAGTAAGGCTGTATCATCCAACAACTCAAATCCTGAGGAAGGAAGAAAATGTATGGATTTTAATGAGACCTGGGTTGATTTACAAGACCTTACAAGTATCTTACTGTTTCTTTCCTTCATAGGTTTTGTTCCAGTTTTGTAGAGATCTCTTACCCTGACCGTTCCTAAAGTAAGCTGGACTTACTATTCTTACTAAATCTTTTAAGTAATAAATACTGGTCTCAAATTTATACAAAAAGTATTGAGAATTCTTTTTCTTAGGGATGAAGTGTGTCTTTGGACATTTCTGTCCTTTTGTATGTGTTATCAAAGTTTTATTTGGAAAGAATAAGAAAGTGAGAAGAAAATCACAGAATCACAGAATCACAGAATCTTAGGGGTTGGAAGGGACCTCAAGAGATCATCGGGTCCAACCCCCCTGCCAAAGCAGGCTCCCTATCTCATATTACACAGATAGGCATCCAGACGAGACTTGAATATCTCCAGAGAAGGAGACTCAACCACCTCCCTGGGCAGCCTATTCCACTGCTCCGTCACCCTCACTGTGAAAAAGTTCTTCCGCATGTTGGTGCGGAACTTCCTATGCTCCAGCTTACAGCCATTGCCCCTAGTCCTGTCCCCACAGACCACTGAAAAGGGGCTGGCCAAATCCCCCTGCGTCCCAAGTCTAAGATATTTATAAACACTAATTAGGTCTCCCCTAAGCCTTCTTTTCTCCAGGCTGAACAGACCCAGCTTACTCAGCCTTTCCTCATATGGGAGATGTTCCAGGCCCTTAATCATCTTCGTGGCCCTTCTCTGGACTCTCTCCAGGAGATCCCTGTCTTTTTTATACCATGGAGCCCAGAACTGGACACAGTACTCCAGGTGGGGCCTGACCAATGCAGAGTAGAGGGGGAGGATCACTTCCTTCGACCTGCTGGACATACTCTTCCTGATGCATCCCAGGATCCCATTGGCTCTCTTCGCCACCAGTGCGCACTGCTGGCTCATAGCCAACCTGTCATCAACCAGGACCCCCAGGTCCTTCTCCACAGAGCTCCTTTCCAGCAGGTCATCCCCCAGCCTGTACTGATACAGTCGGTTGTTCCTCCCCAGGTGCAAGACTTTACACTTGCTCTTGTTGAACCTCATCTGGTTTCTCCCAGCCCAGCTCTCCAGCCTGTCAAGGTCTCGCTGGATGGCAGCGCAGTGTTCCTGCGTGTCAGCCAATCCTCCCAGCTTTGTATCATCGGCGTACTTGCTGAGGGTGGATGCTATACCCTCATCAAGATCGTCAATGAAGATATTAAACAGGACTGGACCCAACACCGAGCCCTGGGGAACACCGCTAGTCACAGGCCTCCATTCAGATTCTACTCCACTGATCACAACCCTCTGAGCCCGGTCCGACAGCCAGTTCTCGACCCACCTCACTGTCCACTCATCTAACCCTTGTTCCCTCAGCTTGTCTATCAGGATGTCGTGGGCGACAGTGTCGAAAGCTTTGCTAAAGTCAAGGTAGACGACATCCACTGCTCTCCCTCCGTCCACCCAGTTGGTGATGACATCATAGAAGGCTATGAGATTGGTCGAGCACGATTTCCCCTTGGTGAATCCATGCTGACTACTCCTCATAACCTTCTTCTCTTCCAGTTGTTTGGAGATGGCATCCAAAACAAACTGTTCCATCACCTTTCCAGGGACAGAAGTGAGGCTGACTGGCCTGTAGTTACTGGGATCCTCCTTCTTGCCTTTTTTAAAGACTGGAGTCACATTGGCTATTCTCCAATCTTCAGGCACTTCTCCTGTAGTCCAGGACCTATTGAAGATGATAGAGAGTGGCTCCGCAATCACCTCCGCCAGTTCTCTCAGCACACGTGGGTGTATCCCATCTGGACCCATGGATTTGTGTGCATCCAATCCTTTGAGTCGCTCCTGGACTACCCCTACCTCAACTAGAGGTGAGCCGTTCATTCCCCAACCACTGCTACTTTCGTCTAGTATCTGTGGGTCCCGAGAAGCCTTCGGAGTAAAGACCGAGGCAAAGAAGGCATTCAGTATCTCCACCTTCTCATCATCTCCCGTTACCAAGATACCCGCCTCATTTAACAAGGGACCTACATTATCCCTGGTTATCCTTTTACTATTCACATACCTGAAAAAACTCTTTTTATTATCTTTTATGTCCCTTGCCAGCTTAATTTCTAAGCAGGCTTTAGCCCTCCTAGTTGCATCCCTGCAGGCCCTGGCAACATCCTTATATTCATCCCATGATCCCAGACCCTGTTTCCACAGTTTATAGGTCTTCTGCTTCCCTTTGAGTTTACTTAAAAGCTCCCTGCTTATCCACGCAGGTCTTCTACCTCTCCTTCCCAAATTAGAACCTGATAACAGTTACATATATTATAACTATGAAGAGGACTTATTGCTGGGTTTGGTTCTCTGTAGAAAAGTAAAGCTGACATTTGTTTTATGTTTTCCCTTTGAAACTTAGATCTATCAAGGAGATTTTAATTGATTTCATTTTCTTTGCACTTTACCACCATCAGTTGTATTGACAGAACAGCTGTGTATAGCTCCAAATAACTCCTGCAATAGAGCAAAAGAAGAAATACATTTTGCTTCATCTAAAGCTTTTCTCCCTAGTTATGCTTCTCAAAAGGTAAACCTAGCTTCTATAAAGTGATCTTGGTGTCTTTAAGGGGAAATTCCAATTATCAGGCAGGCTATGAGTAGATGCTGGAATAAAGGAAGAGGTGTCTTAGTGAGATAATACACTGCTTCATTCCTGAATAAAACAGTTCAAACAGTAAGAGATTCATTCCTTCTTGTGAATGCAAGCACTGGACTCATTTCATTTAAGTTACTGATTACAAATTCCAAATTTCTTCATGGTTTGCCTGCAATTGAATGTAGCATTGGAGCTGGAGGCACAGAGGGGAAGCTGGAGAGCACGCTGTAGATGTAGCAATCACATTTCCCAATTTCACAAGAGCAGCTCAGGTCTGAGAGCACTAGTATAGTTATAACACATATAGAATCCAGACCCAGGTTAATGAAGACTCAGTGGACTTACTGCTTCGAAGCTTACTAAATCACAATATCCACATTGTGCTATATTTTGTTGTGTGGACATGCATTGCATAAAACTCCACTGGATAGTGAGGAAGTCATCTGAGGTTTCATAATTTCCATAATGAAGATACAAAAGAAGTAGCTCAGTTACATTCCTTGAAAATTATTCCAATGTTGTACAAGCAGGGTATAGATTGCAATATATTTAAACCCTGTCCTTGAGAAAACAGTCTACTTCCTGGGACGCTCTAGGATGCAGATGTGACTTGGGAAAAGTTCTTGGCTCTGAATATAATGTCAAGTTCTCCTGGGTAAGCTGCATGTTTATGAGGACACACGTTTATGTATTTGTTGATACAGAAATCCTGAGTTTATAACTCTAAGACTTAATCAGCAGAAGGGTAAGAAAGTAACCCTGAATTTCACACTGAAGCAATGCCTGAAGACCTTTAAGAACCTCTCTTACATGACTTCAGAAAGGTGTGCCTTTTGCTTTTCATGGTAAGTTTTATTATCTCACAGATATATTTTGCTGATTGTTAAAATAAGTGAACTGAGTTTCTGAAGTTTTAAGAATAGTATAGCTCTCGCTCTAATTGATGGTAGCTCTTGGCCACCCTTCAGTAAATGTGTCATTTAGGATCCCATGCACAGGTTTAGTAGACTACTGTCATGGTTTTACCCCAGCTGAGAGCCGAGATCCATGCAGCTGCCTGCTCTACAAAGGAAAAGAGGAGGGCGAGAAGTGGGGGGGATAAGGGAAGGGAAAAGGAAGGGGAAAATAACAACCTGAAACCAAGAAACCAAAAACCTGTAGGTTGGGATAAGGATAGTTTACTAAAATAGCAGAAAGATAAAATATAACAATGCTAACAGGACTTCAGAGGAAAAAAATATATGAAACTGCTGATACACAATGCAGTTTCTCACCGAACCCACAGCTCAGGCTGTGCCACCCATAGCCGTCCTGGAACCCGACTGTCCCACAAAACCCCCGTGTCCTGGAGCCGCCCCCTCCTCCTCCCATCAGCCCCCCTTTATACTGAGCATGACGTAATTGGCATGGAATACTCTCTTTGGCCAGTTTGGGTCACCTGTCCTGGCTTCGTCCCCTCCTTTCTCATTAATAGGGAAATGTGAAGAACTGAAAAAGTCCTTGACTGCTTGACAACAATTAAAAACATCAGGGTGTTACCAGCACTGCTTTCATTTTAACACCCAAACACGGCATTCCATCCGCTGCTACAAAAGAAGTTAACTCCATCCTGACCAAAACCAGGACAACTACTTTTAGCACCACAATAAAAATAGAAAATGATTAGTCAAAATTGTTTAGTTTTCTATTAACTGTTGCCTGTGCCTTTGTGAAGAACTCCCAGATACCTCCAAATTTCACAAAATAACACAAATTTCAGAACAAATACTGATATGCCTGACATCTTGTAAAGTCAATACACAGCTAGCTTACTATTCATGAGCTCATTTCTTTTTTAATGATAAGGGTTCAGTTGTCAAATTAATGAACAATATTTCACCACATGACTTAGACAAATGCTACACAATATGAATAGCAAATCACTGAAGTGAACTGTTCATATGCAAAGCCTAAACGAAAAAAAAAGCATCTAATTACTCATTGTAATAATTATAATTATAGTACTGACTTGGATGCATGATTGATTTGTCACTTGTTCACACACACAAAATCTTTAAATTATAATACAGACATTCAAGTGCTCAGATTCTATATGACTATATAGATTAAATACAGAGATGAATAAAGAGAATATGAAAAAATCATCAAAATGTTATCTGTCGAATACTTCAACAAACTCCATTGCTTTCTCAGTGTCATTTATGAATAAAGACAATTTGAACCACCTATTCCACTCAAAATGTTCTAGTCAGCATGATTTGTGAAAAAATGTCTAGAAAAGAGCAGAAAAAGATATGTTATAGCTACACTGCCAAACACATATTTTCTTTTCCTCAAGGAAATGCAATAATAGGTATCACATTTAGCATGAAAGCGATCATGCTAATGAGATGATGTCATGTTTGTTATAAGATCATTATTCCAAGGACTATGTTAATTCATTCAATAAGTCTCCTGTGAACAGTGTGTGGTGGCCGCCCTCTTGATTGGTACAGCAGTGACTGAACCAGGCACAGCCAAAGCAAAATGCCTGATTTGTTACTTTGTGACCTAGAGTTACACCGCTGGGGGTATAACAAGGAAAGTCCTATGTAGGTCACCAGAGAGTGGGGTCTGTAACTAGAACTAGATGAACACTTAGTTTATCCATCTAGTAAGGACTTCTAACATTAGGAAAAGAAATTTGTACCAAGCATCAGGAGAAACCAAAATCTAAAAAAGAAAAAGAAAAAAAAAAGCGTGAAAATAAATAATAAAAAAAAAACCTGAAACAGTTTTTTGGATAGCTTTTATTTCAATGGCTTTTTAACCTCTTCATAAATATATATTAATATGTTTTTATATATATATATAAAAGGCATATATTTACTCCTAAACAAAGGAATATGTTTAAATGAAAATACACTTCTTTTTAAAAATATATTGAAATATGTTCTCCTTGCAATTTCAGTTCCATTTTTTCCAACATGCTCTAGGAAAAAGTCCCAAGAAAGCAAGAAACTGATTTCTTCTGAAAATAATCATAATTCATAATTAAGTAAAATGATTTCTTTAAAAGCTACCTCACTCAAACTGTAAAACACACTCTTGAGTGAGTTACTTATCTAACAAAAATTTGGTGCTGAAAAAATAATTAGATATTTTCTGAATCTCAGTTTGAGTAGAGCAGTCATGCAGGTAATCAATATATGTTTCTTCTCTAATCAATCTGTGTCTGGAGTACATTAGTAGATATTATAGATGAGTTTCTTTTCCCCTTAAAATCTTCTAAACAGGAGGACAAAGAAGTTATGATGAGAAAGTACAATGGTTGCAGGATATTTTTCTCAAATATGATTCCCACTTTATCAATTTAAAAAAATAAATCAGGATTCTTGCATGCACATCAGTGTTTGGGATGCAACAGAATTATTCTGTGTTTGAATCAAAGTGAATGAGAATTAAACTGAACTCTTAGTCTTTATATTCAGCTATAAAAATGCCAACCTTACAGAACGTACAGAATGATTTGCTATTACTACTGAATAGTAATTTCTTCCAACACTTATGCAGTGCATTTCTCCCTAGCTATTGGAGAAGAATATTATTAAGAAGGGGAAAGAAATAAAAAAAAAACAAAACAAACCCCAATACACTCTTCACCTCCCCACCTCCTCATTAGTGGTTAATGGGATTCATTCCATTGTGCCAATGTGTTAACTCTGCACTTTTCTTTCACAGTTTCCTGTGCTATTTTGTATTTTCAGGTTTGAGATGGACAGCAAAACCATTCAATCTCAGAGGCAAAGTGTAAGGACTTATGTAGATAACATAAGTATTTTGACACATTGGCCCTTCAGGCTTAGGGGTGGACGACTCTAGCAAGGAGAAGGAAAAAACACCCTACCAGTTACTTAAAGCGATATTGTGAGGATTGATATCTCATTCCCTCGCTTTGGCATAGTCTGTGCCATTGAAAGAGAGTGCTGAGCCAGGCTTGGCACCACCAATCATGCATCCCAGAGGCAGGACTGCCTCTTCTGCCTCTTTATGCAAGGTTGTTATCCTTCTAATTGAACTGTGGTTCTTCCCTGTACCACCAATCTGCAAAGATGAGCAGAGTCCAAACCCTGCTGAGTAGGTTGTCTTGTGAAAGCACACACCAAGTTTAGATACTTAAGTTTGTGCTTAGTTATCCAATGATACATTGAACTGAACTGCTGAATTTAGGAGTGTAACTGTCCTCCTCTTTAGCTGTTGAGGAGAGAGAAATTCCTTCAGAAGTCACCATACTGCATACCCTCAGCACAGGTTATGGGATGCAGTGAACAGCCCATGGAAGTATTTATCACTTACTCTTAAGGCAGAGAATCCTTTAATGTTTTTTTCTCTATGATTTTACTCTCTGAGTTTTTGGTTTTGAGTTTTTGTTCCCCCCATCCTCCCCATCTTCCACTCTATTTAATTATGACTCTGTTTCTTGCTTTCAAACACAATGAAAGCACAAAACTGTATTTCTCACTTGGCTGGAATCAGAGTGAAATAAATCTTAAAAGAGGTGTACTTGTGTGGATAGAAACTATCAAGATATATTGAATAGACTGAAATCTAAATCCTCAGATCATAAGTCTCCAACCTCAAAGCTGAAGAACAAACAGCCTTTTAAACTTTTACACACTTATTCAAATTGAACATACTATCATGAACTTGAGGCCTTCCAATATCAAATACATGTCAATGTCTCTGAAAACATATCACACTCCAGAGGATGCCTGGTATTCCATTATTCTACTACATGATTTTATTCCCTTCTATGAAAAAATTATTAGTGAACCTTAATGTGAAAGGTAGAAATCAAGAACTTCTGAGTGAAGACAATAGAAATGATTTTAAGAAAAGCTCAGTGTCTCTTTTGACTGAAAACAGGATGAATCAGCTGCCCTCTTTGCTTTGCCCAGGTGGCCAAGAAGGTTAATGGTATCTTTGCTTGTTTCAGAAATAACATGGACAGCAGGTCCAGAGAAATGATTATGCCCCTGTACTCTGCATTGGTGAGGCCACACTTCGAGTTCTGTGTACAGTTTTGAGAAGGACATTAAGGTACCTCACTATAAGAAGCACATTGAGGTCCTGGACCATGTCCAGAGAAGGGCAACCAGAGCAAATGTTTATGAGGGGAGGCTGAGGGAACTGAGGTTGTTTAGCCTGGCTGAGGGGAGACCTTATCACCACCTACAACTTCCTGAAAGGTGTATGTAGAGAGGTGCGTGTTGGTCTCCTATCACCCAAGTGACAGGTGAGAGGATGAGGGGGAATGGATTCAAGCTGCATCAGGGCAGGTTTAGATTAGACATTAGGAAAAAGTTCTTCACTGAAAGGTGTTTTGGGCATTGGAACAGGCTGCCCAGGGAGGTGGTTGAGTCACCAACCCTGGATGTATCTGAAGATGGGTACAAGAGGTGCTCAGATATATGGTTTAGTAGAAGATGGGAATGGTTGGACTTGTTGATCTCAAAGGTCATTATCAATCTGGTGATTCTGTGCTTTGAAAAAAAAACACCTTATTTTAAATGAAAGGAAAAGCTCCCTCCGAAGGATAAGAGTAAAACAACGTTTGGGAGGTTCACTGCACAAGACAGGCATTACCAGAAAGTGCAAGGCCACAAATACTGAAGCGTATACAGTGATAAAAGGCGAGTATATAAATAAAGTGCAGGCAGCTAAAGACAAAAGCTATGGACTGATAAAAACCACTCAATAAAATTAGTAACTGTCCTTGATAACAGAGGGAAGTAAAGATTACACTCGTTTTGCAAGTATGAGTTACTCTTTATTGGCTGTGTTTAACAATAAATTTCTTGTCCCAATTATATACTTTAAAAATTAATTGTGCACACCTAATTCCCCGTCCCGCCGCTGTCACTGCATCACTGTTGCGTGAGGTACCTGTTTATAACTGAATGTCCATCTTACCAAGGGCTTTAGGGTAACATGGTTATAAATTTTAATAGAAGTTCTGAGAAGAATACGAAAAAAATGAAACTCCAGCCCCGTTTCTTCTCTCTTTTTGGTTTTCCTTGGGGTTTTGTTTTTTTTGTTTGTTTGTTTTAGCAATGTCTCTGTTTTAGTAAAAAAGCATCTACATTTAAAATAGAGGTTTGGCAGTTTGCAGCTAAATGAACAGAATCAAATATTTTTTTGGGAGAAAATTAACTGATGAAAATTTCTGTGGCAAAGTGTATAAGGCAATAGCACTGAAGACATAGATTCTGGGCTCTGTGTTGTGTTTCTATTAAATTTACTGCTGTAAATGCTTGAGGGAAGACATGAGTTCGTCCAGCCATGTTCAGCAGGGCTCATTAGTTCTTCTACGAAAATATAAATTCATGACTATACAGCTCCAGGGGGGGGAGCTGCCTATAATCTAACCATACATCTGGGGTGGCTTATATGGTCTCTGTTTAATAAGTCCACATATATCCACCCCTGTAGACATAGTCATCTATGTGGACATTTTGGGTGGAATTCAGCTCCAGATGAAGACAGAATTTTAGGTACCTGTGTGAATAGTTTCCAAGCTCCATGATATTCACCAAACTCTCAGTTTGTTTGATGACATATAGGGCTATAACACATTTGAAATGCCCTTTGGTTTCCCACCTAGTCTCCCATGAGTGTGTTAAGGGGACACATAAAATTAATTTATGGATGGACCACCAGCAATGGGACTCATCATCTTATGACTCTGTGATGTAGATACCTATGAATCCCATTCCTGCATCACGGTGCTATTAAGATAAGGTATCTTATACATATGTCCTGTTCAAGTTGACCATTGGGCTTACTTGTGTCTACACAGCTAATGAATTTTGGTTGTTGACATGAACTCTTCTGTGTAGACAAATGTTTACTAAGACACAGTTTACTAGCACTGACAGTTTATGTGTGGTGATTATATGTCATTTCACCTTCCAGCCTGTAATAGTAGGATTGTATTTAGATACTGGACAGACTTATTTCCCTGAGTTGCCCAAATATGAAAGTATCCAAGAAAAAAATGGAAGGGAAAGGGGTTTATTCTTGAGTAATATGCATGTCTGTGTCCAATGGTTATCAGGTAGATGTAAAAGATGTTATTAGATAAACTCTCCTATAGATTCGAAATACTTCAGATTCCAGACTTCTCATCAGTGTCCTCTGTGATGGTTCTTGCTAGGAAAATGAATTAGAAATTACTAAACCACTTCAAATAGAAAAATAGGAGATTAAAGTTGTAGTATAGCTTGAGAGGGTGAGTTCTATGAAAAAATGTGCCTTGCTCCCTAACTACACAGAACACATTAAAATCATAATATTCTGTGTTTTTCTGGGCTTTCTAAGCAGATTGTCCCTTGAATAGCAGAATAAATGTAGCCTGGTTTCCTATGTTTGTTCTGCTTGAGATTAAGTACTCTAATATCTAATAGTGTGCAAATTCTGACCAATAACTTTTGTCACTTCACATTCACTCCCAAACTTTCCTGTTATAGATATTTTTTGAGGTCCAATAAAAACCATATATACAAAATACATGAAAGCACTGCTGTTTTGTTAAACTAAGCTAAAATCCAAATATTGGTTTAAAGGTACTGGAGAGGAGAAGTAGGGAGACAGACATACAAACGCAGATACACAGACATAAAAACGTGATTGCAAATGCCTTATTTCCTTAGGGAATCAGCCTCACATTGCAGATATGAGTCAGAGATTTTTTCCCTTCCCCTGATCAGATTTGCTCACATCTTTTCAATTTGTATGGTATTGCTGGCCCCAGAAACAAAACACAGTTTTAGCTGAATTGAGAGACACAAGCTAGTGCAAAGTTTAAATAAAGATATCTAATATTACTTGGGGTCCTTTCTTGAAATGAGTTTGTATGATGAATCCAATGAGGTTTGTGTGCCTGGACTGCCTAGAATCATCCTATTTCTCTGATCACAAATTTAAATTGCCTAAATTTGTTGAATTTAATTTTCAATTATGCTTTCTTCAATTTTTTGCTGCAAATTGTTCACTGAACAAGCCTAAGATTTCCAGAAACCCTGCTGTCATGAAGAAACACCATATTTTTTGAGAAAATGAGAACATATATTGCTTTTCTATGTTGTTTTAAAGACAGCATACATCATTTAAGGTTTGAAATAACATAACTGCCAAATATATCTCCTTACTTCATCACAGATAGCAGATCAAGGGGTTAAATAGAATTACAGACAGCAGAAGAAAATCCTGCTTCTTCAGAAGATACCAGCTTTTGTTTCTTTCAAACAGATGTGTATGTACAAACTTGGTATGTCTTCAAAAATCCATCAACACTGTGAAAGCCAAGGAATTGGACATCTTGTCTTGGTCAGTGTTGGAGATACTATATTTATGTACTTCAGCTGAAGTCAGTGGTCTGAAGTGTCTGGTTTCTTCAGCTGAAGGAGAAGAAAGGAAGGGAGGGTAGGGAATGGCAGGGAGGAGGTGGGAAGGAGAAGGATGGAGCAAAGGAGCAATAACCAACTGGTTATTGGATCATCTGTTTTATTAAACACATATTGGTCTATTGAGTCACTTAGTGCAAGTGGGTTTATGGTATGAATAAAGATGCATACAAATCATAGAAAGATTAATATAAAACAATCCCTTCTCCAGATGAATCAGAAGTTAAAGACTTTTTTTTTTTCTCAATACTTATAAATATATAGGGAAAAAATACAGTACATTTTTGCACTGTAAAAAAATCTGATTCTGTGTGTGAACTTGTTCAGATGTCAAGAGACAATGGAAAGGGAGGGGTGTATCTTCAGGAATCAGATGGGTTATATAAGAAGATATCCTCAGACAAATGCTAGGAGGGAGAAAAAAAAATCAACCCAGAAAGTGAAAAGAACCATAATTTAGCACAGGTTGCTAGACTGAGCAAAGGGAAAAGAGGCTGTGTTTAGTGTCACTGAATTCAGTAAGTGATTACATGGCACAGGATTCATTCAGGACCCAGTGAGTGATCTACAGCTTGTGTTCTGCAGGAGGTCAGAATGGAGATTAAAGTGACCTTTTCTAGCCTCAAATTCTATGAATCCAGGTCTGAACCCAGAGTCCCAATGGAAACTAAGTGACGATACAGAGTCTTTGGGGTAAGCTAACCTATCGTTGATGGATGGTTTTACTTCTTTATTTCCATAGAGTCCCCCACCACATTACTCACACAAAACAACTTTCTCACTTGTGACATTCAAAACTTTTACAGGCAAAGGACCAATGGGTATACATTATCACAAGTACCTCCAGGCTGGAAATGAGAAAAGGGTTTGAAACTGCAGTGGGGATACAGTTTCTGTAGCAACTTTCCAACCAAAACAATGGGACAGAAAAGTATTTAAAGACAGACCTCTACATATGTTCATGGACAAGACTAAATAAGTTAAAAAATTATCATCTGCAATAGCAGGAATTTGAATAAGGTGATAGAGAAAATTTGTTCAAGCTTTGTTCTTTTGTTCCTAAGTCCTTAGAAATGTCTGTACAGATTTTCCAGTGTCACTTAATGACAGAGACCAGTGAAACTGTTCTAAGATGAGCTGAATTCTGCAAGCACAGCCTTAATAACTTCATATCAGGGTAAAAAGGGAGAGCTACATGAGTTGTTTGGAAAGGAAATCCCCACTTCAATCACTGTGTCCATTTTCATAACTCTCTTTTCAATTTAGGTGGCTTCATGGCCCTTTATTTAGATAGCAAGCACTCACCTGAGTAGGTACATCAGTCTCAATTTCTGCACTGAAGCTGCTTGTATATGTGTACATTGGGGGGGGATAGAGACAATATTGGAATAAAGAGGGTTAATCCTAAAAGACTACAAGGGAAAGGAAAAAAAAAGAAAAACCCACCAAAAAAAAAACCAAAAACCTGTGTAGAGTGGGAAATTAGTCAGCAGAGACCTGACAAAGTGCTTCCTACACATGCTGTTCTGTCAGGCTGCACAGCTTCTTCTGCTTCAGAGGTAATTACATAGATTTTCTGTCTTGTACTTGCAAAAACACAGCACAGCACTCCACCACTGCTTGTAGCTCAGTGCTTCAGGGCTCCAGCTGCATGGGGCTGGAAAATGTTTACACAATTTCTTTTAAGATTTTTAAACCATGATAAGGGATGTGGCTAACTTTTAATCTGAGGGGGGAATGGAAGCATGCCCTCTGAAGGTGGACATGGGTGGAGGAAAGGACTTCCTTGTAAGGGAATATAATTATCTCTTTTCAATGAAATGGCTTCTGCCATAATGTAAACATGTGTTGGGTTTTGTTTGTTTGGGTTTTTTTTCTCAATGTCTTAACTAGAAAGGAACTCAGAAGAATTTGGACATTGATTTGGATTCCAAATTCTTACTGTTTCATATCCAGAATCCTGATTTTAAACATCGCCAGTTTCATTTAGTAGTTTTCTAGGTCACATTTAGAAATATATATGTTCTTTCTGGTTTGACAAATAAACAAATATACATATGCAACATATAAGTAATGTTTTTATCAGTAAAAAGACTACATGTAAATACATATATTTCTCCTCTTATTACATTGATGCACTTGATTAATTGCTTGGTTAATGCATTCTACAAGAGACATTTCAAATCATACATAAATTCAAATTTAAGTATTCAAGCCAGTATGTACAGCATGCCCTTTATCACCACCTACATCTACCAGAAGGGAGGTTTTAGAGTGGTGGGTGATGCTCTCTTCAGCCAGGTGACAGGAGATAGGACAAGGGGAAATGGCATGAAGCTGCATCAGGGCAGGTTTAGATTGGATATTAGAAAAAAAAAAAATTATTGAAAGAGTTGTCAGGGCCTGGAACAGCCTGCCCAGGGATGTGGTTGAGTCACCTTCCCTGGATGTGGTCAAAAAAAAGGGGTTGATGAGGTTCTTAGGGATATGGTTTAGCAGAGGATGGGAATACTTGAACTTGATGATCTTCAAAAGTCTTTTCCAACCTTGTGATTCTGTGATTCATTAGGTTTTGTGACAAATAGAATATCTGAATTGTTTTAAAATGAGATTTCTATATTTAAGTATAAATTTAATGTCTTTTTCTGAAATGGACCTGACTCTGGTATGGTAACCTTCACTGGCAAAAATGATACAGCACCTTTAAATAGGTTCATCTCTGTATGATGACAACAATGGAAACTATAGAAATTAAAAAAAAAAAAAACAAAACCAACCACCACTCCCAACAACAGCAACAATCAAAAAACACAAACCAAACCAAACCAAAAAAACCCCACGACAATAAAACATAACACCCCCCTCCAAGATTCAGAGTAAAAGAGACTTAGACAGTCTACCTAATCACTGTATCTTGAGATGGGAATAAAATTATCTTCTCTTCCTTATGACACATGGTTGTCCAACCTCTTCATAAAAACTTGAAGGCAGTCCCAGCCTACTCATTAAAACCTTGTTTTTTCTATATTTTCTTGCAGTTATTAGACACAATTGCCCTTACTCATAATGCAGAATTATCATTGCCCTCGTAATGGCTGAAACAGTCCTCATTCTTCCTTCATCATTTTTTCTTTGACTAAACATTCTTTGTATTTTTCAAATCAAGATGCTTGTCAAGCTTTCCAGAATGCTGACCTTCAGATCCTTAGGAACCCTATCAAAACATGTTTCTGTGCTACAATCCTTAAATTAAACTAAGAAATTGAAGTGTATATTTAAAATAATTAAGACCAGAGGGAATTTTAATATATTTTACTGGTAAAAAGAAAAATTCTCATCATTTTGCAGTAACAGAGACATGATTCATTTTCTAAATATTTCTTCAGTAAACAGTGTACAATTCACTAATTTGAGTCACACCTTCACTATGAACACAGAAGTAGATTATCACAGTTTTTGTCTACATTGATGTTTAACTTTCAACTCTAGAGAAAGATGTGTAATTAAGTGCATTACAAAAGTCTGAAATAATGAAACCATCATATTTTATTCAAATAGGACCTTGATTTTAGATTTGAGTAGTGAGAATATTTTCTTTCCTTTTAATTTCTATCATCTTTTTCTCCATACCTATCACTATTCTGTATAGTTCTATCAGTTTCTTTTCCTTGATTGTAGATATTTGGCTCCTAAACAACTTCTATTGTGACCATGTACAGGCTGGGATAAGAAAGCGAGGGCAGAGAAAAAACAAAACTAAACAAAAAAACCCAGACAAAACTAAAGGAAAAGCAGAAAAGACAAAGAAAATGGAAAGGGACAAAAAGAAGCACTACTGAGGGAGAAAGGTGAGGTCAGACTCCAGTCCTTTAGAAAATGTCATCTGATTTGAACAGGAACAGTACAAGACATAAGGAAGTACCAAAGCAAGGTTTAAACATTCCATTTCAGATTGGGTTTGTTTTTATTTAGGGTTTAGCATTTTCAGGAGCTGTTTCTCACCTTTTTTTTAGGTACACAGATTTTTCTGTGTGGGCAGAATGTGAGAAGCTGACAGCTTAACTTCATCACTGGTAAAAAGTAAAGATTTTCTTTAAAGCAAAACCTAGGAATTTATGTACTCATTAGATAATCTCAGTGAAATTACACTGTTTAGAAATAAAGGCAACTCTATTAGATAAAGGAATTTTCATTCCGAGTGGTTAAAAGTAATTCTCACTAAATTGGGGGTAGGGATTATTTTCTCTGGTCCCTTCCCTTCCCTTCCCTTCCCTTCCCTTCCCTTCCCTTCCCTTCCCTTCCCTTCCCTTCCCTTCCCTTCCCTTCCCTTCCCTTCCCTTCCCTTCCCTTCCCTTCCCTTCCCTTCCCTTCCCTTCCCTTCCCTTCCCTTCCCTTCCCTTCCCTTCCCTTCCCTTCCCTTCCCTTCCCTTCCCTTCCCTTCCCTTCCCTTTTCATATTTATTTTCAAGATTAGAAGTTTAGGTATCAAATAGTAGAAATTATATAATTGCAGGGACAGAAAAAAAGAGGAAAACCAAGATGTACCCACTTTCACTATGGATGGAGATGGTAAGTGTACGAATTCAGTTCCTACAACAGTTGAAGCAGTCATAGGTCATAACAAATAACAGATCGCTAAGAAGGATGTGTTACCTCAGTAACTGAAAAAATCAAGAAAACAGGAGACAGAAAACAGCTGTTTAATGGAAAAGAAATGTCTTTATCATTCCATTAAAAATGTTAACTTTTTTGGGGGGTGTAGCTCTCTCAAAGTGCAAATATTTTATCAAAATTAAAAAAGAAAATAAGAAAAAAAATAATTCACTGGCATAGCTCCTTTAACTGCCTGTAGAAAAGGTAACTGGCAAACACAGAGTCAGAACGGAAGCAGCTTCCAACAAAAGTTATTATGTCTCCTGCCTTTGTGGGTTTAGGCCTAGATTGGATTGTGCTATGTTTGAAGTTTTGTGTTAGAGGATATTGGACATGTGCTGTTACTCCTTGTCATTAAGGTTACTTTTTACTGCTAGAGTGCAAACCTGCTCTCTCTCTGTTCTGTGGGCCTTTTATATCTACATAGTCCTTTGGTTTCATCATTTTGCTTTCATCAGGATGGTATTCAAATCACTACCTAAGCAATGCATATTTACTTGCTAAAATCATAGTGTCATACAATATCTGTTTAGAAGTGACCAACCCAGCCACCACTGGCAAAATAAAATACAGTTCTTTCTTGAATGAAGTTTTATAATTTACATCATAAATTTTGGACAGGAAGTAGAATACTGAGGCTGTGAAAATGTTATTTACAATATCATAGAGCATACACAGGGCTCAATTTTCACACAAGCTTTGATAGGTTCTCTTCATGAAAGCCAGCATAGCTGATATTAGAAATCAGATTTTATTCACAAACTCAGCTGGGTTTTGTTCTTAAGATCCTTTTCTGCTGGACTTTTACATTAGATTTTTTTTGAACTCTTGAAAAATAGAATTTAGTTTAAGCATGGTCTCAGTGCAGCTCCTAGAAGACAATTAACATCACTCAAGCCATCAACACAATTGTCATTAATTGGCTCCCTTGCCATAGTTCAGAAGTGTAAGGGTCATAAAGATCAGGAGTCTCTTGGAAGATTTATAATCTGGGGGAAAAAAAGACCTTCTTCACTACCAGTCTAAAAACTTCTTCCCTCCTTCTCCCCACACCCATCCCCCCCCCAAACTATGAAGTTATCCAAAACATAATTATCTACTGTCTGGGGGCTTGTTTAGTTGCTTGGTTTTGTTAAAGTATAAGAGAAAGGGGTTAGATAGGAAAAGAGACAAGATTCACCCAATAACCAGTACTGTCTAATCACCTGCTCATTTTTGACTCAAGATTGTAAGGTACTGAGGCATTCCTGGCATGTGTTGAGCATCACTATTATTATTATTAATATTATTATTATTATTGTTTTGTTGATATTTATACTTTGGTTATGGTTGTGGTGGTTGTTGTAGTTGTTACTTTATTCACATTGCTGCTTTGTCTTATATGAAATTTCATCTACTTTACTAAAATAAAGTCTATCTCCTGTTATTTGGAACATGAAAGGCAAATACGAGCCCAGAAAACAACTGCATATATAACAAGGTGACAAGTCTTGTCAAAGCTGACACATCAGATTATTACAGAAGGGGGAAAACAATGCCTTTTCCTAAATTTCACAGTCCACTGTTCTAACTACTGAACAGAGTTCCCCACATTCTTTTCTTTCCAGCCATAAGTTACAGAAGAAAAATAATAGCTGCAAAATGGGAGAAAGCAAAAGAAAAAATAACTGTAGAAAAATATTTGCTTTTCACACTACTGATAAGGGCATCACTCAAAAGGAGTAAGTTTTTATTTTATTTTTTTGTTAACCAGTTGACAGGATCCATTTAAGAGGCTGAATTTTATTGGGATAGCTTGAGCAGCAAGATCTAAGACAAAAGGAAATGTGACACAAAACAGTTATAGGAAGATTCATGGAAATATAAAGGAGGCTCTTTTTTTTTGTTTGTTTTTATTTTTCTGCTAAGATTGCATGCCCTATTACTTCCTCTTGTTACTAAAAAGAAGAAAAAAAGATAACTCATATCTAAAGAAACATTGATTTCAGTATATTTTCTATTCAAATAAACAGTCTACCTTCAACAATGAAATTCACAGAAGAAATAAAAATGGCAGGGCTTTTTCTTCTTTACTTTCCTTTTATTTATATAACCACAATCAGACAAACTATAATGCTATCTAAACAACTATACACATTAAGAAACAAACATAGATCAATAGCTATAATTTGGCACACATACACTCTTCACTGTGAAAACATCAATAGTACAAAAGTTTCATGGGCATAGCCAGTAAAAATCTGTTCAGTAGAGGGTGTTGGCAGAAGATTAAATAACTACATGAGAAAGAAGGAAAAAAAAAATGTTCAGTGGAACTGAGTGCGTACTGGAGATGTGCAAGTACTCTGAGCTAAACTGTTAGGATTAATAATAAGAAAATTATCTTTGTCTTCCAGTCATTCAATTACTTCATGAACAAATATTTTGGCTTGGATCTCTGATATTCAAATATATACTGTCTTTCCTATCTGCCAAATGGCTGCTATTGAAAGACAAGGAAGCAGGAAATGACTTGCACATTGGATGACAATATCTTGAGCTGCTATACGCTATTTCATAAACAGTGCTATAGGTGACTATTCATTTCATTCTGATCCCTAACAGTCCGATGGAGTGATGAGAGAGAAATTGAGCAAGTAATCATTTGGCCAGGAAGAAAAGAAACACCAATTTTATTCACAGAAGCTAATAGAAAATAGGAATCAGTTTCAGAGATATATGACTATGTCCAATATGTGTACGGTGAACTCTTCTGTTGAATCCTATGGTATTACTCTTGAGTTATACACTTAAGTACATACTTAAATCATCCTAGGATTTAACTTTCAATGTCTTAGCTATCCATTATTCATTAAATTATTTCAATGTCATAACAGATTTACAAGAAAATGTAGTTGGAAATTGTCTTGAAGACCAAAATATAATAATTTTTACTACTTAGCCCATCAAATCTCTCTCTCTCCAAAAAAAAAAAAAAAAAAAAAAACCCGAAAACAAACAATCCAAAACAAACCCAATAAGATAAACCAGGTTGGAATTCCACTTTCCAGTGAAGGCATTGTATGAAGGAAGTCCCTCAAATTGAGTTGACACTGTCAACAAAGGGAAATTAAAAAAAAGAAAAAGAAAACTGTTTTGAAGTATGAAATATGCTTCTCACAAAAAGGTATTTCCATATTACTCCTGCCTGGTTTGTCATGGTTTAATCCCAGCCAGAAACTAAGCAACATGCAGCTGCTCACTTATTCCCTGCCAAGACAGGTTGGAGAAGAGAATTGGAAGAATGAAAGTGAGAAAACTCATAGGTTGAGACAAAGACAGTTTAACAGGTAAAGCAAAAGATGTGCACAAATGAGCAAAGCAAGACAAGGAATTTATTCATCAGTTCTGATGAGCAGGCAGGTGCTCAGCCATCTCCAGGAAAGCAGGGCTCCATCATGTGTAACAGTGACTTGGAAAGAAAAATGCCATCACTTCGAATGGCCCCTCTTCCTACTTTTCCTCCCACTGGCATATGCTGAGCATGATGTCATATAGTATATGGAATATGGACTTAATGGATGAGGGGAAGGCTGTGGGTGTAGTCTACTTGGACTTCAGTAAAGCCTTTCACAAAGCATTCTGATTAAGAAACTGGATGCCACTGGCCTGGACAGGTGGATCCTCTGCTGAGTTAAAACCCAGCTGGATGGCCGGACCCAAAGGGTGGTGGTGAATGGAACTAAATCCAGCTGGAGCCTGGTCACCAGTGGTGTTCCCCAGGGTTCAGTCCTGGGTCCAGTCTTGTTCAACATTTTTATCGATGACCTTGATAAAGGGATTGAATATTCCCTCAGTAAGTTTGCAGAGGACACTAAGATGGGAGGAAGTGTTGATCTGCCTGAGGGTAGGGAGGCTCTTCAAAGAGACCTGAACAGACTGGACTGATGGGCTCAGACCAGTGGGGTGAGGTTTAACAATGCGAAGTATAGAGTGCTGCACATAGGACATAACAACCCTATGCAGCACTACAGGCTTGGGGGAGACTGGCTGGAGAGCTGTCAGGCAGAGAAGGACCTGGGGGTGTTAGTTGACTGCAGGCTGAATATGAGCCAGAAGTGTGCCTGGGTGGCCAAGAAGGCCAATGGCATCCTGGTCTGTATCAAAAAATAGTGTGGCCAATACGTCTGGAGAAGCAATTGTGCCATTGTATTCAGCATTGGTGAGGCTGCACATTGAGTACTGAGTCAAGTTCTGGGCTCCCCACCATAAGAAGGACATTGAGGTCCCGGAGTGAGTCCAGAGAAGGGCAACCAGGCTGGTGAAGGGACTGGAGGGCAAATCCTATGAGGAGCAGCTGAGGGTGCTGGGGCTGTTTAGCCTGGAGAAGAGGAGGCTGAAGAGACCTTATCACTGCCGAAAACTAACTGAAAGGAGGTTGTAGAAAGGTGGGTGATGGTCTCTTCAGCCAGGTGAGAGGAGATAGGACGGGGAAGTCTCACAAAGTTGCACCAGGGCAGGATCAGATTAGATGTTAGGAAAATAAAAAAAAAAAAAATCACTGAAAGAGTTGTTTGGGCCTGGAACAAGTTGCCCAGGGAGGGGGTTGAGGCTCCTGTATGTGTTTAAAAGATGAGTAGATGAGGTATTAGAGATATGGTTTAGCGCGTGGCAGGAATGGTTGGACTTGGTGATCTTAAAGGTCTTTTCCAAACTTGTGATTCTGTGATATCCCTTTGGTCGGTTGGGATCTGTTGTGTCTCCTCCCAGCTCCTTGTGCACTCTTAACTGCTCACTGGTGGCACGGGGTGAGGATAAGGCCTTGGGTCCATGTAAACACTGCTCAGCAGTTACTTAACCATCACTGTGTTTTCAGCACTCGTTTCACACAAACCCAAAACCTAGTCCTGTAGTAGCTGCTCTGAAGAAAATTAACACTATTCCTCCCAGTCAAAACCAGCACATTGGTATATATATGACAAATGGGTACTTCCTTACACAATTTACCCTCCTAAAAGCTAGTTGGTATGTGCTTGTGCACCTAGTGAGATTTCTGACTATATACATCTATCTCATGTTTGCTATTCTGCTGCCAATTCTTCATTTCATGATGATATAAGTAATGTGTTTTTTGTTGCTGGTGTTTACATTTTAAAAGACTCAGAGAGTGATTTGATTATATGTAAATTGAATTGTAACTAAATCAACCAAACAAAAAAAGATAAAAGATGTGTTCCAAGCACTTATGGTTAGGAAAAAGTACTGAATTTTTGTAAAAAATATTTTTTTAAAATATTACTTTACAATCTTTTCTTGAAATTATTTTACTATAGCATTTATAATTTTACTGAGGTCTGATCCATGATCTCTTAATGCCTACAGCTAGCAGATAGAAATTTGGGAATGAATTGCTCTCTCCAGTTTAGGTTGCTTAGGTGCTGAACTCAGGAGCTTAATTATTCTAGACGTTTTGAAATTAATGCTAAAGTTTAGGTATCTGCACAGGGCTATTCACCCACCACAGATTATGGTTATGCTATGAAGACCCCAGGGGGAATATTCAGGTTGATAGGACTCTGAGTCTTGATGCCATATTTCTGATACATACGTCACAGTTAACATTTATTACATTTGTTCTATTCAGTTCTACATAAATTTTGGTTTCCAAAGACTGTGGACCTGAGAAACCCAAATTTAAACTTGTTTTTCTGTTCTCTGTATGTGTTGGCAGTTTGCTCAATGTTCCAGCTGCCAAAGTGCTGAGATACATCTCTCTCACCTTCAGCTGATCTGTTCTCAAAGACATTATAAAGCCATATGCAGTCTGAGTGCCAAACATCATGAATCTGACAGCTGAAATCAATGAATGGGTCCTCATTGATATTTCCCAGAGGCAGTCTGTTGGCCTTACCCCTTTTGTGAGTTTCTTATGTTGGGTTCAAGAAAGCGAGGCTTTACTGGCCTACAAGGAGTTCAGTATTTATTGTTTCCTTGTGTTTTTACCCAGGGATGGTGGAGTTAGGTAGTCCATTTTTAACTATACAAGATTACTTTTCTGATGTGAAAAAAGCCATGTGACCTTCAAACATATGGAAATAGAACACCAAAACCAGTCATAATTTCGACATTTATCACGAGTGTGCTACACTTGTAGGGCTGAATACAGTCCATATGCTCAGACAGTTCAGTATGAGAAAGGCAGTTTAAAAGATTCAAGGCTAGAGTTACAATGCTAAAGGCATCCACCCAAGCATGCAGGCCAAATAGTGCAGCAGTACTAGCACACACATTTCACTATAAATGTCTTCTCTTCTGAAATCAGAGTTTTTATGAGTCTTAGGATCTGGTTTGGCTTTCCTAAGGCTTTATTTAGAACTCTTCTGTATTTAAGACCCTTCCTTTTTTCTTTTTTTTTTTTTTTTAATTTTATTTTATTTTTAATTCCACTTAAAGTGCTTAGACTGTTTGTTGCACAGTGGCACATGTGAGTGACTGATATGAGAAACTGAGCTGCTAGGTCAAGGGTCTACATTGCAGTTTTGACTCATGGAGGTAACATGGAACTATTAATGGTGCAAGGCATGCTGGAATAGACTGTGATGCCTGTGGAAATGGCAAAAGGGAAACACAGTACAGCCTTATACTTGAACAGTCCAGAATTTTACGCCAAATAATAACTATTGGCTTACACCTGAAGATCCTGTTAACAAACTAACATTAGGATAATTAAGGAACAAGGACTAAACCAAAGACTTACATTATCTGACAATTTAAATGCATCTCTACAGAACTTCTTCATTAGTATTACTCATGAAAGAGAAGGATAACTTGGAATCAAAACCACCAACCAACTTCTCTTTCAGCAAATGGTATATATAAATTGACAGAAAAGGGAGAGATTGCTATGTCAACCTGGTCATTATCTGGTATTAAAGGACATTGGTACCTTAACTTCCAGATTTGAGATGTTTTACAGCACTAGAAAATCGTGTCTCACCGATTCTCTCAACGTTGATAAGGTTTGAAGATTTTTAATTTAGTGAGAAATGTCTGCAAACTAGGTTAGCAATGCACTTTTTTATATATAAATATTTTTTTTATATATATTGAACCACTGTTTCACATTTTGGTAACTTGTTTTCCAGAGTTCATAGCTTCACCAAAATGATCATTATTTTTTCTGAACTTTGTCAAATAATGCAGAATTTTCTGAATGAAAAAAAAAACTGTGGTGGCATTTTTATTACTCATTTCTTTGATTAATTAATCTTTCTTCAATTTTCTATGCACTTAGGTTTGTATTTAGGAGGAATTGCGGCATATATAATGTATGTGATGACTTAATGAATGACTGTCATAACACACACAAGGTTAATAGTATAAGGATGCAAAGCTAAAAGTCACAGTTGAAGGGGTTATCTCAACTCTGAGAATTTCTAATTTTTCACTCAAATGAATTTAAAGTTTTGAGGGTATATGAAATGATAATTTGAAAAAAGCATAAGGGAGTTGCCTACCTAACTCTGTTAATAGAGTTTAATTATTAATAGGTTGCCTTTGAAAATTGTAACAACAGATAAAGAATAGAATGAATGCTTCCATCATTCTTTCTAGTCTATGCTAGTTTTACTAATTCTACTTTCAGCTGGTTTATTTTACCATGATTAAACATTATTTCATTTTTCTGCCCTTCATTCTAACAATAGCATAAAACTTAATTTTTACTCACTGTTCTTTTTAAGAAGGTCAACATTGCTCTTCCTAATTTGCTCTTGTCATCTTTGTACTTATTTTCATGCTTCAGTTCTTTCATGTGTCTTCATACTACCAACAGTCTTTGTCCTTTTACATCTAACTTCAAACGCTATATGCGAGCTTCACCCTGTTCATATTTCATTGCTGTTATTATTTTTATTAATTTTGAAAAAATAGTATTGCTATGTAAGCACTTTGATTCCCCCTTCCAAAGCTTTACCTTTTTTTTCTGTATTTCTTACTCTATTCTATTTTACCTCTAGAGAATGTATAGCTAAATTTAAATATTAATGGCAAATGGGATTTTTTTTTCCATTGGCCACAGCTTGCTCAAAGCCAAAATAATCTACATATTCATGTCCATTTTGATGCTCCTGGAGTCTCCCAGGCATATTGTAAACAGACCTGCATTCCTGATGTCGAATTTAGCATGTTTATGCTTAACACATTAGAGATTTTTTTTTCTTTCCAGGTTTAGCTTTTTTAAAATAACTTGTAATACTGGCAAGGTCAGGGAATTTGTTGGTTATTTGTTCTGTAGGTGCTGGACAGGCAAGCTGCAACTCCCTAGAGATTCTTTTAACATGCCTAACCAGGTTTTCAGAAACAAATAGACTTTTTTTTTTTCCTTTTTTTTTCTCCTCATAAATCTCTGTGGCTCTGTGGTTCATGGCATTCTGACCCTTTGCCAACTAGCAGCTCCTTGGATGAATAAACTACACTTAGAATTTGTGGGCTTTTTTTTCCCCTTTCTGTATTGTGTATGTTTTTAATGAGAATCATATTTGCGTTTCAGAACTATGTGCCTGTGAGTCTTTAAACAAGAGAAAGTCAAGTATGACATAACCTGAGTGGTTTCTTTTCTGTGCTTCCTATACAGCTTTATCTGAACCTGATACAATAGTACAGATGTCCTCCATTTCCATTTTAAAAGCCAACAGAAATGATCAAGCGCTATTACCAGGCTATTTCTTGCTGGCCATATACCAGGAGCGTTCAGTGACAATCCCAGACACTGAAGGAGAAGCAGCATAATTAATGGGACAGATCTTCAAGCAGATTTGTATCTCCCCATGGTTTTTACTCCTAATCCTCCATCCTTTCTTTTTACATCTTTTCCTTAGTTAAATACAGATTTTAAAGGTTTCCCTGTCACATCACCTTGCTTTCCATGACCAATCCTTGTATTTTCTTCTAACAATAAGTCATGATCAAAATGTTTCCATTTTAGATTAAATATATATACATACATATATATACATATATATACATATATATACATATATATACATACATATACATATACATATACATACATATACATACATACATACATACATACATATATATATATATATATATATATATATATATATAAACAAAAACTCACCATGGAGAGATCTCTTTTCTTCTTTGAGGAAAAGAAAAAAGGACATGGATGATGTTACACAGGTGATACACATCTGGAAAACACTCAGAAATCACAGCAATAAGATTGGGAGAAGAATCTGAAATGGAGCGTCATTGTCATTGTTTAACACCTAGCAGGTTTTAGATGAGCAGACTTATAAATTATTGATGGATAATAAGTGAGATTTTTTTTTAATAAACATTTGAAATGTCTCTCAGAATAAAAGGATGTAAATGATCCAGTTAAACTTTTTAATCTTTAATGTTCTCAGTTGTGTAAAGCCTAAGAGTATTTTGAGTTTTACATCTTTAGGGACAATTTTACATTACTCAGCCCCTGATTAGGAAGTGTGTGACAGTGAGGTAGACATTGGTTCTACACATTTCAAATTTTCTAAATCCTAATTTAAGATAATTATCTAAGCCCTGTTCATAATTGCTGAAGACTTATAAACATGTCCAGAAATCTGTTCAGCCTACCTATGTTGGGCTTAAATTGAAGACAGAAAATTTGCCATTTCCTAGCAGCTCTCTCTTTCTGGTGTCAAAAGAACAATCCTAGGTAGCAAACTCAGATTGTAATCTAGCTGTTAAGAGGATAACAGATTACTTAAATTATTGCTACCTTCTGTGATTGATACAAGATTCACAAAAATTTATTGTAAGACGCCTATTGTCCATAACAGGTCTAGACTTTGCCTGAGATTCTTTTCAGAGTTTGAGTTAAAAAAAGAAGAGAAAGATGATGAAACTTAAAATCACATGTAGACAATTTGACTCATTGGACCATGGAAGTCATTATAATTTTGAGAAGTTGAAAATTTATCAGAAAATCCTTTGGAAATTAAAAGTATAATAAAACCCATTGTATTTCTATGTTAGATATGTAGTTGCCATTAATAACTATCTATGCCTACATCTTTATCTAAGCACACATTTTAAGGCCATAAAGATCACAAATTTATTCAATAATCATAGAATAATTTAGGTTTGAAAAGACCTTTAAGTTCATTGACTCCAAACCTAGCACTGCCAAGCCCATCACTAAACCATGTCCATAAGCACCACTTCTACACATACTATAAATACCTCCAGAGATGGTGACTCCACCACTTCCCTGGGAAGCCTGTTCCAATGATTGACAATCCTTTTAGTGAAAAATTTTTTTCCTGATACCCAATCTAAACCTGCCCTGGAAGAATCTGAAACTGTTTCATCATATAATTTGTTACTTGGGAGGAGAGACAGACACCCACCTTTCAGGTAATTTTAGAGAATGATAAGGTCTCTCCTCATCCTCTTTTTCTCCAGGCTAATCATCGCCAGTTCACTCAGCTACTATCAGTGAAAACCCCCAGGTCCTTTTCCACTACGCAGCTTTCCATCCACTCTTCCCCAGGCCTGTGTCTCTGCATGAGGCTGCTGTGACCCAACTGCAGGAGGACCCAACACTGTGCCTTGTTGAACCTCACACAACTGGCCTAGGCCTAGTCCAGCCTGTCCAGAATACTCCTTCTTACCTATCATCAGATCAACACTCCTGCCCACCTTGGTGTTTTCTGAAAATGTACTGAGGGTGCACTTGATCCCTTCATCCAGATTATAGATAAAGATCTTAAAGAGAACTGGTCCCAGTACTAAGCCCTGGGGAACACCACTTGTGACCAGCCACCAACTGGATTTAATTCCATTCACCATAACTCTTTGGGCCTGGACATCCAGACAAGGTTTTTACCCAATAAAGAGAGTATGTCTGGAAAGTGATGTCCACAAAAGCTTCTTGCTAGAAACAACACAAAACATCAGCTTGTGATTTTTTTTTACATTGAAGACATTTCAACATGTACTATTCTAGAAACAGAAATTTGAAAAGAACATTCTTTTCAAGTGAACTTAAATGTATTTACCTTTGGCACAGGAAAATTCAAATTTAGGAATATAGGAGTTGCATTTCATGAATAAGTCAAAAAATATAACAGATGTATTGCCCTTTAAAATTTATTAGGATCCTACTGGCTTCCAAAGTTCCATATCTGGAAGTAATCAATCACCCATATGATGACTGTATAGCAGCATATGGGAAGTAACTTTCTGGGTTTTAGTTCAGTGTCAAAATGGTAATTCTCCATAACACTGATGAAAGTATCCTGACTGGCAGTGATTGACACTCTTCACTGATTTAGTAGCAAAGGCACAGGCAATGATGATTGAACTAACTAATATTGCAGCAAGAAGTGGTCTCTCAGGAAAAGAGTCATGGTGCAATTGCTGGAAGCAACACACTGCCTGTCTTGTGGATAAATTGGGAAGTTTGGGTACTGGAAATGAAAAAAGAGCGGTTATACAGAAAACTCTGAAATAATGGATTGCTTAGGAGAGAGAGATATATCGTGCTAAAGGTCTTTTTCTAACAAAAGAGGGGGAAATACAGGTGTTCTGTAACAATTTATAAATTTGGAGAATATTTAACTTTTCATAATAATGAATGATAGTATTTCAAAATAGCTCAATCAGATCTATATGAACACATATATGGAAATTTCCTGCTTTTCTATTACTATTGCTTTGGTGACAGATACTTTAAGAGACTTAAGGTGATGCTTAGCTTCACACCATTGTTACTCCCATCATGTGTTCTTTCAGATAAATGATAGAATGGTAGTAATCAGACAAAATGTGTGTATATACTAAACGGGCTATCTAGACTGGTTCTAATATTAATGAAGGGAAATAGGTACTGCCCAATTAATTCACCATGTATTTCTTTAATAGACTAATTTTTCTCCATGTGATATGAAGCAATCAAGATGATTATTAATTTCATTTCATAGATATTTGAAGCAAGGTGAAACAACTCTTATTCAGACAGGTATCATACGTATCAACTTTTAAACAATCAAACCATTCAAAATCTAATCTGTGAGTCATTTACAAGGAGTTTCGGGTAACATTGCTTAACTGTAAAAACCTTTACCTTGCATGAGAATGCCTGAAAACAGAGCTTTCTGTGGTCTCTGAAAATGTACTCCAGTTCACACCAAAATCAAAGAAAACATTTCTGTTGATTTTAATGAAAAGTGACGAAGATTTCTCAGGTACTGCAAAAATAAGCGACAGAATTGCAGGTGTAATCATTTTGGCTTGTTTCTCTATGTCCATTTTGAGGGCTATAGATCACTATATTCTCCATATTAGCTAAGAGAACTCACATTTCTTGATTCGAAGTCATAGGTCTTTTGAGGATGAAGAGTTAGCAGAAGAAACTATGCATGGTTAAAGCTGATAAAAAGAATCTCCCGGAGAAAGCATACTACAGCCATGGATTCTGCCAGAGCTATTGTGTGATGATGAGTTTGAGACCCACAGGCAGCTCATGCCAGATCCTGTCAATAAGATTTGCTATAAGCATTGACTTGCTGAAAATAAGTGACTATAGAAACTGTCAGTCACATTCTAGTATGTGGAAGCAATTTTATCTTTCATGTCTATCCTACAGCTGTCTACAAATTCATGCCCATTTTCATGTTCTTGGAATCTTTTCAGTCCATAGGAAATGAACTGTAAAGAATGGATGATGCTTCCTACATCAAAGGATACTTGGCCAAATACTGGGCACTCCAAAGCTCAATCCACACTCGGTGGGGTTTCTTTTGGCTTTAAAGACAACGTAAAATAGTTACAGAGCTTACATACCCTGAGGCATTGCTTCAGCAGCAATTTTCATTTGTGCACTAAGTTGTAGTATCTCATTTGAGATACAAATCTTTGTGGATACTAGACAAAGGGTAGTAGATCTGACAGTCTGCTTACTGTATTCAGGATATCACTTACTGACTAAGCTGAAGTTTTTTCTGTGGAGTCTGAGGTTCATTATCAAACACTATTCAGTTGGATCAGGTACTTATCTTTTAGAAACTGGTCTTTTTCCAGTGAGTTTTGGAGGAAGGCTGATTTATGCTTGCTGGGATCTAACCCAGGTTCTTCACTATCTGCCAGGGAAAGTAGAGGGGCAGAGCAGCCGTGTGAACTGGCAAAGGGGAATTGCTTCAGACCATCAAAATCACCCACGCAGCAGGCTTAGGCATTCTGTAACTACATGGGAAAGCTGCCCTTTTTTTCACTGACTTGATCAATTCCATTGTACTACAGATTCCTAGGAAACATCGCCATTTCCACAAATTTATTTCAAGCTTCTTATATAATGGAACATGTTTTTGGCACATAGATTTAGAAAATAAATAAGAAAAAATCTGAAATCACAAATGAAATAAGGTTGTTGAGCAGTGGAGGAGAGAAGAGAAGCACATTTATAACAGTTTTTTTGCTGTGAACACTTAGATCTGGAAGAGAGGAAATGGCAGCACTCCGTTTAATTTGAAGAAAAAGTGAGATCATTTGATGAGTACAGCCTAATCCTCAGTGAATGTTCATCAACTTCATAAAACCTAGTTCCAAAGCCTCATGGCCATCCTTCAAGTAGCAATCCTTTCAGTAAGTTTCCACAGAGAATATTACTCTGGTGCCTCAGAGTTTTCTAAAAAACTGCAATGCATCAGTGCACACCTTCAAATGAACCCTGAGAGGTAGAAGGGAAAGCTTGAAGTTGGAAGTCATTTTGTTACTTAAGGAAAAATTTGACCCAGATGGCCCCTTGGAAGTCAGTTAGAGATGCTCACAATGAACAACTTAGTTTTCCCCTGTTACCAACAATGAACAAAAAATTTCCTGTAATTAATATGTTTGAGAAAAGTAATTACCAACTTTCCTTCAGAGGAGTGGAGAAAAAAAAATCCAAAAAACAACAAAACACAAAAAAACCCACCACCACCCCAAAAACCAACAAACCAGACCTACAATTACTCTAAACTAATAAATAAATAGATAGATAGATAGATTGATAGATAAATGAAGTTATTACTGTGGACATTAAGATGAGTTACAACTGCAGGGTTTAAATTAAGTCAGTGGAGCTATGTTTTGAGTCATCTATGGTTTTGCCTTCTCCAGGCGCAGATCTGATACATTTCTATAATCAGACATTTCCTGAGGTGATTGCCAGAATTGGGTTTTGCCAGTAAATCCCTGTTAGATTGCTTTTTATTGTTGATTGGTTTGGGTTATCAAAGTTTCTTGCCTTAAAGTCAGTGAATATTCATCAGGACATTGGTTTCTTACAGACTAACTCTACATCTGAGGACTAGGAAGGTCCCGGGACTGATTTAATGTTTTACCTCTACAGTTTTCCTTCCCATGCAATACTCATCACTATTTGAGTCAAATGACGACTCATACCTCATTATCTTCTGTTCATGTATTTTGTGGCTATTAGACTCACTTTTAGCATTATTGCCATCAGTATCTTTTTATCAATATTACTGTAGCATTAAGGAGCTATAGATAGGTAATGCACAAAATCCAGACACTTTTTTTTTCCTCAGTTATTCATAGTTTTCAAATGTATGACACACCGGAAAAATACAATTAAAACCAAAACCAAATCAACACTTATTAAGTGACTCACTCATATTCAAAGGTGATATCCAAGGATGAGATGGAAGCTTTATCCAGAGGAGAAGCTAGTATCAATTATTTTCCTGAAACACAAAAGCAGAAGTGAAGTCCAGGCCTTATTAAGGCTATTGGCTGCCTAGTGGTTAAAGTGGTTAGGATTCAAACCCACCTTTTTCTTTCTGATCTGATCTTTTTTTTTCCCTTTTCTTTTTTTTTTTTTTTTTTTTTTTAATACTTTGCAACTTTAGTGAACCCATCAGAGCATTTTGGTGCAGATTCACACTCCACACATGAGGATCAAAAAGAAGTCTGTGTGGTACTGAGTAAATCCAATGTGTTCCTTCTGTGAACTACAAAGTCCAGGATTCTATGACAGTTAACTTTGAAAGGGACACAAGGTATGTTTTTGTAACGTAGCTTTCTTAATTAAAACAGCAATGAGAAACATATTGGGGGAAAAAAAAAACAGACTCAAAAAGTCTCATCTTTAGCTGCCAGGTTGGAGTCAACTCAAAACCTTCAAACCAGCCGTACTGAGACAGCTACAGAGAGAATGAGAGCTTTCCAGGCTGGAATCTCTCGAGGGACCTGGAGGTGATGCAGTCTTTTTCTTTTCAGTGTCTCTCTATTTTTTTATTTGCCCTACAGTCTCACAAAGTGGAAACACATGAAGTTAAAAGGAATAAGCTTGTCTAACATCTAATAAGAGAAGAATCTGTCACTGCCAGTGATGTGAATGGGAATACAAAAGCTGTAGGCATGTATATTCCTTCAGCAGCAGAAGCACAACAAGGCAAAAGGTTAGCCTAAGATCTGCTCTCCGTTGCTTTGGAAGCTCTGTTTAATTGTTAGTCACGATGCACTGTGGGCAGAACAATTAGTTGTATCTATATTAGATCTAAGCTGTAATTATTTGTTACATTAATCATGACTAGAGTGAGAATTTAATTAGTCATGAACATTACGTGATTTTTTTTTTTTTTTTTTTTTAAGAGGGGGGAAATGTCCAGTTGTCTTATTAAATACATCTTGTTAAAGTGAGTCCTGGATGTCTGTGAGACGGCATCATGCCCAGGGTCTTCCCACCTGCTGAACTCACAGGATTTCCATCACAACAGCAGAGCGTAGCACTGACTTGCATTTACAAAGCTATGTATCAGAGCTGGGGCCTTAATCCAGACACTGTGGGTCTGAGGAGTGGGGAACTGAATCACGGGGTGCTTGCAATGGCATCTTGTTACATAGAGTCCATTAAAGTGCATTAATGGCAGTGAGCTTCTTCCCTCAACTGTGCTTGCTCCACTCCAGGTAAATTGGTTCCCAAAGAGAACAATTTATGTCCCTCTTTGCATCCAGTGTGGGATAGGCAGATGGTATTTTGTTCCCATTTCCCTGCACTAGCAACATTTATCACAGGGCACTACTGCTGTGAGACCTTCCCCAATGCTAGGGCTCCCCTGTTGCCACGCATGGCAGTATTTTGGCTCCTTCGTTCCTCTGAGCAGCTGCAGATTCAGGGGGAAGCAATGAATGCCGGGGGAACAGCTGGGACTGCTGCCTCGTTTGCTGGAGCTTGGGGCCAGTCAGGACTGAATGGTGGTTTCTTGAACCATTCTTCGAGTCGTGCTATCACTGTCACTGCTAGCAAAGTACCTCCGTTCCCAAAGGCTTGCCAGCCCTCTGCAGTGTGAATTTCTGTCTGAACACAGAGGCAAACTGTCATCACCCATGTCCCAAAGAGATAAGGAGAATGTAAATGATGGCCCCTGCACACAGACAGGGAGAAGAGAGTGTGAGAAAAGAGGATCTTACCATATCCAAGTAGGTGGAAAAATATACGTCCCTGTCTCCGAAACTTTACCAGATGATTTGCAGAATCAGAAGCAGAGAGGAGAACTGACAAAAAGAAAGCTAGATATATTTTTAGGAATTTTTAGGGAGTTTCTTCTCTAGTGCAATGGACTGTATAGGAAAAGTTTGAAGGAGTTATTTTAAAAAGGTTACAGGAGAGGGGAGAAGCAAGACTGGGATAATGTGCTCATTGAAGGAGGAGTTCTTTAGACAGCAAAAGAGAGATGACAGACAGTTTCTGTTCCTGAGACAGCTTGTGTGACTTGTCCTGTGGTTCACTAACCTGCATATGCATGTCCACACCTGTGCTGTGAGTGTGCATCCCTGCACCAATGTCAACAGGGCTTTGAGCTGTTGTCTGAGTCAGATTTCTCTTTGCAGGAATAGGACCTACATTACAAAACCCATTGATTTTGATCCACAGAAACAGTCCCACCGCAGGGGTTGAGACTATTTGTGTGAGTAAGTGCTCTCTCTGACATGACAGAGTTTGCCTGAAGCTGCAGGATAATTTTCAGACATCTGCTCCTTGCAGAAGGGGCTTCTTCTCCCACAGACCACATTTCAACGTTTGGGAGTTCCTTCATTATGCTTTCCAAGGTGAGTTCATGTATTATATTCCAGGCAGCAATTTGCCAAACAGATTTCAGTGTCTGATGGCAATCCAGTAAAATAACAATGTTCATATAATAGTTGATGCCTCTTTCTGTGCCTAAGGTTTTGTTCTTTCTTTCTGTGGATAATTAGAAGTGCAGCTAAAATCTGCGACAATTCTACACCTAAAGTTTTAGGCATTAAAACATGTCTTGTTACTGAGCTGTTTCTATAACCTGTCATCACTATGTAATACTGACCAAATTTGTCAATTTTAGCAATTTATCTCTTTTGTGAGCCATTTTGCTTGTTGTTGTTGATTTTGTGTGAGTCTTATCTCTATTTTCCCCCAGTCTGTAAGAAAAGTAGGTTAGACTAGTTTGGAGTCACTTTGTTATTTTTTTCATTTTTATGTGGATGGCTGGAATACTACTGAAGGGAAGCTAAATTGTCGGTACAAGACTTAGTCCTCAATGTATCTCATAGTGTTACAACAAAGTAACACTTCTGACATCTTAGCAGCACCTTCCCCCCCATAAGAAATACTGAGATATTTCAAAAATCTAGTTCATAATATGCCTACCTAAAACACCTTTTGGGAATAAGAGTTGCTTCTTGCAGCCATTGTGAGCTGATCCCGGCCTTGCTGCATGCACAGGAGAAACACAAAGACACAAGAAGTGCCTCTCAGTTTTTTCTCTGCTTGAGGTCTGACTAACCCATCATGTCCCCATGAAGTGAAATTTGCATCGAAGGAGCAGGCATATCTATTTCAAATGACAACAGTTTCTCAGTGCACTGACAGCTGGTTGAATATTTTCTTCCTATTTATTTATTTAATTACAGAATGTCTGTAATGCAAAAAAAAAAAAAAAAACAGTAAAAAATGATAGATGAAAACTCATGAGTTCTTTTCTACATTTCTATCAGCCCTAAACAAATCCCAGCAACTCAAAGTTGTTTGTCGACTAATTTCCTATTTAGTTATTTAATTCCAAAAGCTTGTGAATGCCTCATTAGCACACCTTTTTTTACACATTTATTAAAATACTTTGCAATGTATGCAAAGAATAATGAGCAAAGGTTTATCCACTGAGAGATGAAGTACTTGCTCCAAATCTAAAGTAATGGACAAATCTCTGAGTATTGCCACCCAAGTTGAGCAGCACCAGCCCTTGGCACTTCCACTCTCTTTTTTCTTTTTCTTTTTTTTTTTTTTTTTTTAACTCTTAGATCTTTATTTGTTTCACCTTGTAGGTACAGTGCCCCTTTTTCTGAGAGGTCAGTGTTCAAATGATACCTTCAGTGCTCAAGAGGAAGGAAGTGGATGTTAGTCTACATAATAGCACCATACTATGAATCAAACCTATGACCTTTTAGTTTGAAAGTTCAAACCTTGAAGGTCTTTTCTAAAGGATTACTACATTTTAGCAAGCAGTAACCTTACCAGCAGAGGGAGATAGGGCTTCAGGCAGTGAATTGCTCTGGTACACAATTTGTCTATTGGAAAATCAAGTTCTGAGTACCCTATACTATGCAGGGTTTAGGCTTGCACAAGGGTAATGTATAGCTGGGACCTCTCCTGAGTAGGTGTATGAATTCTTTCGCACAGGGAATGACACCCAGCCCAATTAGTAGTAGAAATATATTAATGTTACATAAACAATGGAGTGAATTAGGGAATTGTGTTATTAAATACTCATTATAAGATATAACAAAAAAAAAAAAATTGTGCTTTACATTAGTAAGTAACTCTCCAGAGGCTATCACAAAGGCTAAAGAGACTTTGAATTGGAGCAAGTAAATCTGAGACTCTTTAACTCCGTGTACTCCAATAACCCCCAGGATCACATTGTCCGGCTGCCTTCACAGCACTCATAATAAGACTGTAGACCTATATGCCTTGCTGTGTGTATAATCAATTTTAAGGTTAATGACTGCTTAGTTGTCCTTTCCACCTCCCACTGCACCTGTACAAAACATGACATATTCTTCTTCCAGGTTTCAAAGGTCTTCCAGATTTCAATTTCCCTAAAATTCTGTAGACATGGTTCAGAAAGTGAAGCTGGGGTTTCATTTTCTTTGGTCCTCCTGATACTATAATGCATATTTATTGCATTATTGTCCTTTAGATTGTAATGTTTATATTATATGTCCTTATTTACAGTGGATTTCCAGCATATGTCCCTGAATGAAATTCTATTTGGTTGCATTTAGAATATTTTTGAAATATGTTTGATATTAGGGGTAACATTATTGCTGCTTTAGAAACTACAAGAAAATCATCAGACAATTGCTCAGAAAGCAACATCTTAAAAAGCAACAACAACAAAAAGTTCCACTCTTTTAAGCTAGTTTTCCAAGAACAATCTTCATGAAAATGACTCCTAATTTAAAGGAAACTAAAGTATTGCTCTCCCCACCAACAGAGCAAATGGCCCTTTTTGACCAAATCATAGAAATGAGCTTCCTTAAGTACATTGCACCTTAAAGCTGACATTATTGCAGAAAAGCATATACAGCACCTTGTCAGCATGGAATAACTGGGCTCGGCCAAGTTGTCATTTCTGACAAGTCGGTGTAATGAGCAAGAGAGCGCTGAGATGGTCGAAAAGTTTTTTTACTTGTTGTTGATGTGGGGTTTTTTTACCAGAATCAGCAGGGTAGAGCTGTTTGGGGTGATAAGACCATATATATGTGTCTCATTATGAGCTCTACATTATCAAGTTGTTGTCACCCATGCTATCACACTTAGCCACATTTATGTTTGGGATACATTTTGTGCAATTTCTTTACACTCCCAACCCAGGAACAGCAGAAAATCTGATTCTCTGTAGCATCAGACATTAGCTTGCAGGACTGTCCATGCATGTTAAACCTGCCTGCGCTTGCAAAAACGTTAATAATGACAAACACTAATTGGATCAGAATTTTTGTTTTGCATTTTTACTTTCTCAAAAGTTCTTAAAACACATATGCACTGTGAAAAGTGTGAAAAAGAATAAAAAAAAGGCGGGGGAAGGAGTTGCAGCCAATAAATAAGAAAAAGAAGGGAAGATTTCTTATTACAATTCTAATGACTGTGATATTTTTGTTCAAATCCTGCAAGGAAAGTAATAAAATAGACTGAATAGAGAAGATATTCAGGAAAAGCCGGAATTTATTTCCACACTGGTTTTCCTGGGTTATTTTTGCATATGACCCTACACTTCTTCGTGCCTTAGTTCCCTAGCATGTCAAGTAAGAATAGTGTTTGCAGTCTCCTTTGTAAAACATTTTAAGATGTACAGATGAGAAGCACTTTATAAGACCTAGGGATTAGTAAAACCACAACAATAAAAAAAGATGAAAGGGATCAGAGGTTAGAATTTAAAACACTAATAATAATCACACTGGCATGGAATTAAGATAATCAAAAATAAATCCCTTTGAATGCAGCTTGAATAGCCAGGGATGGGGAAGGGACAAGAAGAACAGAGAAATAAAACCTTCTTTTAGTCAGTTGTCAATATCATCAGTACAAAAACACACATACATATTTTGTGATGCAGTTTGAATTATGTAAGAAAATTTGAAATAGGGCAGGAAATAGAAGCTATTCATGTGCAGAAAAAGATCAGATAAGCAAATTAAACTATATGTTGAATTCTGCTGTAAGCAGATATCCCTTAAGGATACAAAAATAATGATTTGATTATCAAAGCTGTAGAATGTGTGGCTCATCTCCCTTTGTGTTACAAGGAGCCTTTCCATTAAATTTGTTGTTAAGAAAAATGTCTACAGGAGACTCATTTTGGATACTGATTATGCACCTCTTAGGAGAGGAACTCATTGCCTTCCTCCTGCACGGTGGAGTTACATTCCAGCAAGGAGCTACAAGGTCAAGCCATCAACCCCATGTCTTCAATATACCTGGAATGAGTATATTCAGCCAGCATATTCAATAAAGCAATTACACTAGCATTAAAGCAAACAACCAATGCATCAGACACATTCTAGGGGTAGAATATGACAGCATTTTAGCATATTCTGCCCCAGATTTTAGAAGCTGCTTTATTTCACATGATAACACATAAAGAATATCAGATTAATGTGTGTCTGAGAGAAGCTGTCCTGTTGAGTCAAGAGGTTCAGAAACTGTTTTCTAAACTCTTTCTTAGAGAGAATCCTAGGTGCACCCAGTTCCAGACTTGGTCAACAGTTTATGTTTGAAGGATTGTATACAACCACATATTAAAGTCTGCTGTCAGAGTTTGCTTGTCAGAGCCCCTTAAAGAACTTTCACTGAGAGAGATTTACATGGTTGAAACAGATAGAAACTTTTTTAAAGTGACAGATATAAAAAAGCCAGAAATGCCATTGATGTGCACTTACTTCACTAGCAGTAATATATGATTATAATTACAGTGCTATCAAACTACTATCCCAGGTATTCCCACCAAAAAGAAGATATTGCCATGCTTGCCAAGAAAGTGTCCTATCTTAGGTGGAGGAGATAGTCTGTCACTTCCCTCTTGAGGTTATTGAATCTCTTCTTTACTCCCCCCAGGTGTAGCTTCTTCAGTATGCTTTATACCTCAGTCTTAGCTGTTACCTCCCCGAGGTGATGCTTAACATGGTTTGGGTGATGAGTCCAGTAATACAATCACACATATTTAGCATCTACTATTTTTAACTCATTACCGTATTTAGGTGTGTCAACTGTAATTTTCATTTCACTGTAATGAAGCAAAAGGTCTCCCTCCAGGCACTGCGTCCTTCAAAATTTTATATAGAAACTCTGTTTATTCTTGCCTCTCTAGCCAAAAACAGGGCTGCCCTGCTGCTGTAGGGATTCCCTCCCTCAGCAGTTCCTCATACCAGCCTGGTCGATCACCATCCACAGTATTAGTTTAAAAGTTAAGCAGACACTGGTGCTTTTAATCTCAAATGTGCAATTATGACACGACTCCACAAGAGTGAAGAACATCTAAAGAGGCAACACATGACACAGGGGAAGAGGTGGCTAGTCCAGGTTATCTTGATTGCTTTGCCTCAGAACTTGAAGGGAATCTCTTTCATTTTCATTAGATTACTGGTGGTGTGGTGTTTAGCACTGCTGCACTGGTGTATAGTGCCAAAACAGAGACAAGTTGCTTTTCACTTCAGTTCTGATGAAAATGATCCCCCTCAATGGGGAAAACAACACACCTTTTTCATATATACGTATGGTAGAAGGGATGGAGAACGCGTGTCAAGGCCACAACATCTGCTTGGTGGATATATTTTTGGGAAAACAGGAGAAACATATGGCAGCTGCAGTGCATCAGGCACCCTCTTGGAAGGTGAAATGAAGTCTGTTGGATGTGAAGAGCAGCAGCCATGTAGAGAAAGGAAAAAAATAAAAAAGAAAGATATCCTTGTGACCAGTCAGATACCAGTATGTATGTGCTGCAATGAGATCTGGACATATGTTACTGCTTCAGAAATGTGGGTGGGCTTGAGACAATTGCTGCTAGAATAACCAGAATGGGAACTGTGGAGGTAGGCTGCTAAGATGGAACATGAAGGCTGATGGTCTTTTAGCCTGAGATGTTCTGCCTTCTATTTCTGTGGCTTTGTCTCCTTTCTGCATCCCAGTCTCTTCCACCACTATTCCATCTAGAGGTAGTGAAATAAACCATATCTCTATTATTTTCCTCTTTGGAAATCACTTTAGGCACCTACATCAACTTTTTACATTGAGATCCTATCTATTACATATTACAGCTCTGATATCTCTTCCTTTTTTTGCCAGTAATGCAATAGTTTCAAGCAGGAAAACATTATTCATTCAGCACCAGTCAAAAAAAGGAACAACTGTTTAAAATGAATAAACATATCTTCTCAAGAGTGTTAGACTGGAGGAACCATTTGGTGATGGGTTTGTTGTGACTTGGCAGGACCTGCAGATACTGCAGAGCATCCCGCAGCTATACTAGTAAGACTTTAAAATTACAAGATTCAGGCTACTCTAAATTTCAAAAGTAGCTCAGCTTGTTGTCTGATTAATTTCTGGAAGGAATGAACTCCAGAGGCAAATCTAACTTGGGTATCCTATATATCTTTATTTGCATGGTTCTGGAGGAGGAGTGAAGTTGGCAGCACAGGACATGTGGTTAGACTTTTTTGATGCTCTGCCAGAAACTAGACAAATCTGACCATAAATATGATATTTCCAGATGCATTATCAATGTTAGCTTATATACTACTCAGTCCCATCCATTGACTTCATGGGGTTCTGTGGACATCTGTGTCCACAGAAAAGAAAAGGAGCAGAAAAGACATCAAGACTGTCCTAGTTTTTTTAGTCTGTATGGGTTTTTCTTCCTCTTCCTGTCCTTCCTTCTTTCTTTCCATTTTTTTCTTCCCTCCAATTCAGTTGACTCAATTTAAAAATTCACAGCACTGTTTTGTGATCATTAAAATAATAGAAATAATATTCCAATAAATATGCAGAAAGATGGAATTTGATCTGGTATAGGCTTGATCAAGGAAAAGATCACACCATAAATAAAAAGTTACATCAGTATGATGCTGTGCAATTTATTAAGGGTCCTGACTACCTTTTCCCCAGAGTTGTGTTGTGATTATCTCAGGACAAATAAGCTTGAGCTGCAATTTGCTGCTTACAGCCTGTTCTTAACTGTGGGACAATTTAGTTAAGTGATTGCCATTAAGTGCCTCTGACTCCTTCCTTTGTCCCACTTCCTTCTTGCAAGAAAACATGTCTAACAAGGAACAATGTGAGGTGAAGTTGTGGCAAAGAACTGCTTCTCCTGACTCACTTCTCCAGGTAGTTGAGTTCACAACTTACCCCAAAGTGATTAGAGACATAAAAATCCCCCATCCCTCCCTCTCTCAACTCTGTGCATTATTGCAATTGCTAATTTAAGCAGGACGTGAGGTGAGTTCTTTCAAAGAGTGAATCTGACCCTTCACCTCTCCAGCACTACCCGTGGCTGTTGCAAAGCAATTGTGCCCGTCAATGGAGAACAGAGAGCAGTAAAAGTAATGAGAAAGGTAATAAGAGTTAAAACAAAGGTAGATGGACCTCAAACGAAAACAGGAAGATTTAGGATACCTGGAGAAAGACAAGTCAGCATTATATAGAGACGAATTAATACTTTGGGATTAAACTGTGTGTGAAGGGTAGGGGCATAGTGCACTAAAAATAGGAACAGGGTAATTTAGAAGCTAATCAAGCTCTGTCACAGACAAAATTAATAAGTAAAAAAAGTTTTAACAAGACATTAGCCATCCGAAGAACATAGAAGGCCTGTGGAGGAGGATATTGTATCAGAAGGTGTTATTAACACTGCTATTATTAGATTTGGTATGATTAACAGGACTTGGTCAGAAAGAAGCAAGGTGAGGTTTAGAAGTGCAGTGGTGGATCACCCAGAATGTCATTACAGAGGTGAAAATTGTAAAAAGGAGCAGGAAATAGAGGAAATAGTTTGGGGAAATGATAGATGAAAAGGCAGTGAAGTGTTCTGAACTCTTCTATACAGCACAAAGACACACTGCGTGAGAACAGGCAGGTGAGGTTGTTTTCTGTCCATCTTTTAATTGCCATAATACGATGGTTAAGGTTTGTAAAAATGACAGTTCCTAGACAGAGGACCCTTATGGGCTTATTATAAGTTTCCATGATCGTGTCTAGGTTTGGGTTTCTGTTGTTGTTGTAATGTTTGGGGGGGGGGGGAGTGGTGGTGGTTTGTAGGCAGGAGGGTTGTTAGTGGTGATTTTTTTCTTCTTTTTTTTTACCTGCATTGATTTACAATTGGGATTTTGTAAGAACTGAGAGCCAGATTTTCAGCTGCTGTAAACTAGTGATAGTCCACTGAAATTGGTGGAAATGAACTGATTTCCACCATTCTTGTGATTCAACTTTCATTTTGAGAGCAGGGTGAAAAAATATGAGAGAGTTTCATAAAGGTGAATTTTTGAAGGACAGGTCTGGTTGTAATCACCAGGTGAAGAAGTAATTTGCTGAGTGTCAAAAGAGATGTGGGCACAATGACAAAAAGATCACTGGCTCCAGGCATTTATTTCAAAGCATCTATTACTGAACACCCCCAGAGGCAAGGTCTTGGTCTTGATGGATACCTGTTATTTTGTTTTGTTCTAATTAAAAGTAAAGAGATATTTGCCCAGAAATGTACTCATTTCTTGGAGTTTTTATTGAGGGATTTGCTGTTTTTCCTAATGTTTTGGCCAGAAATATTTTGAAACAGTGAGTACTTTTTATGAGGATTCTTTGTTGTTACTTCTCAGCAGCACTTATGCCCATAATCAGCTATTCTAAATGATCCCTTTTCCTCACCCTGATCCCTTTTGGTCTGTTACCAATTCTACTTTTTTTTGGTGTGCTTTTGTTAGGAGTAATAGAGCCTTAATTAAATTAAAAGCATCTTAGATCTACACAATGCAGATTGTTATTATTCACAAAGAACTGCATTTCACCTATGAAAGAGGTGATATTTCAGCCCTCTGACACTTCCACATTTCATTTCCACACTTTCAGACAGATTCTTTAAGCTGTGGTGCCAATCAGGAGTGATTTCCCTGAACTAAGTGCTGGTACATGGGGGGTAAGCCTGGCTGTGAGCACTGTTTGCCTGCATCTGCTAGGTTTTAACCATGCACTAATCACCAGGGCATCCAGTCGCCATTAGTCCTGCAGAGACAATTTGACAGGTGACACTGTGACAGTAACATCGCTGCTGACCGCCAGCTAAGTCCCTGGCTCTGGAGTGGCACAACCACTGGAAAGCTCAGCGCATCGCCTCTTCCCTGCCTGCGTACACTCGCCACATTTCAGCTGCGCAAAGGCGTCCTACTCTCCCCACAAATCGCATTACACTGCCTGTCTTCTGATGGAAATCGGTAGTGAACCTGTAGAGCCCTGAAACACATAATATGCATGGCTGCTGTTTTACACTTGTAACATCTTGTATGCACTGAAATGTGCAGCTGTTTACACTTGTAGCTCTGTCAAGTAAACAAGTGGTGATTTCTTATGATAGAGGGGAAATTGGCACGTGGCTGCTGTTCACTTACCTACAGCCTGGCAACTCCTGGTGGTGGAAATCATTCTTTAGGCACCAAACTGGCTTCAGGCGTACAGTAAAACTGCCTTCTCTGAGGTGGAGGGGAGGCAAGAGGAAATCTGTTGGCTGCATCTGTAACTTTAGAAAAGGCGGCCACTGAGCATCTGATGGGTTCTGCCTCCTGCTGCAGCCACCCACGTAAGTGTCTTGAAAACAGTCTGTGCAGTGGCTGTGCCAGGGTGTGCTGGCATGCAAGCCTGTACCAGGAGTTTTCAGGTAGCTCTTCTCCAGAAGCTATAAGGTTTGTTACCCAAACAGCTTTTGAGCCTGCACTGGAAAAGGGTTTAGAGATATCTTTGACCCCTAAAGAAGGCTTCATTGTAACTTTTAGGATTAGTAAAGATGGTTAGAAATTCTGAAATAGCTGAGTCTAGATGGCCTTTTCAGGGATGAACTAGAGAGAACATCCAATGAAGCCAGCAAGTTGTAAGTTCATAGCAAACAAGAAGCTGTTATTTTGCATGGTGTACAGAAGTTTTTGGTAGTGTTATACTACAGAAAGCTAAAGTGTACTAAAAGGTGGTGTGAGTTCATCAAGGAAGCAGGACATACCTTTGGAGATGAAATCATCAAAATATCAGGAAATACAAAGAAATGCATGGGATGGGAAGGGATGGGATGGGACAGGATGGGATGGCTTGGCATGGCATGGCATGGTGGGTGGAATACTTCAGACTACAAAAGACCCTTTAGCTTGTTGAGTCCCACTGCTAATCTAATACTGCCAAGCCACCTCTAAACCATTTCTCTAAGTACCATATCTACATGTCCTTTAAATATTTCCAGGGATGGTGACTCCACTACCTTCCTCTGGGCAGCCTGATCCAATGACTGACAACCCTTTCTGTGAAGATATTTTCCCAATACCTACTCTAAACCTCCCCTGGTGCAACATGATGCTCTTTCGTCTCATCATATCACTTGTTACTTGAGAGAGGATACCAACAACCACCTGGCTACAACCTCCTTTCAGATAGTTGCAAAGAGCAGTAGGGTCTCCCCTCAGCCTCTTTATGTTCAGGATAAACACCTGCAGTTCCCTCAGCCAGTCCTCACCAAACTTGTGCTCTAGACCCTTCATCAGCTTTGTTGCCCTTCTCTGGACATGGTCCAGCACCTTAATGACTTTCTTGTAGTTTGGGGCCCAAAACTCAACACTGTGTTGGATGTGTGGCCTCACCACCGCCCTAGTCATTATAGGCACACTATTTCTGAGATAAGCCAAGATGCTGTTGACTTTCTTGGCCACCTGGACAATCTGCCAGCTCATATGCAGGTGGTTGTTGATCAATACCCACAGGTCCTTTTCAGACAGGTCCTTTTCCAGCCACCCTTCCACAAGTCTGTCGCGTTGCATGGGGTTGTTATGGCCCAAGTGCAGGACCTGGTACTTGCCTGTCGAATCTAAGAGATATTTCTGTCTCAGCAGTTGATCAGCAAACTACTGAAAAGTGGGAGTCCCCAGGGACATGTCTGCTTCCCCTGTTCTTACATGCTTGCCCTTTCTATATGTCTTTATATGCTTGTCCCACTTCTATCCTCATACACAGAATCTGCTTCTAACCATAGCTGCAGACAGGACATGGAACTAAATGGTCTTTTTCTTGACAAAAGTGTTTAAATTCCATTCAGGTCTTCACTGTATTAAAAATCAAATGTCTCGGCATAACATTCTCTCTGTATAACTGTCACGGCTTAACCCACACTGGCAGTTAAGTACCATGCTGCCATTCTCTCACTGCTCCCCACTGATAGGATGGGGGGATAATTGGAAGAATGAAAGTGAGAAAACTTATGTGTGGAGATAAAACCAGTATAATAGGACACAAAAAACAGAAGTTAATAATAATGGTAATAATAAAAATAACAATAATCATATTAAGAAACCCCAAGTGATGAACAGCACAATTTCTCACCACCTGGAGTCTATGCCATGCAAGACCCCCAGCTACTATGTAAGAACTGCCATGCTGCCCAGCCTCCCAGCCCACATGCATGAGTAAAACCTGACAAAGAATTAATTTACCACTTCCAGGCAAGTGTTCAGCCATCTCCAGGAAAGCAGGGCTCCATCACACGTAATGGTTACTTGGGAAGACAAACGCCATCACTCCAAACATGCAAGACCTGCAGGTGCCACTCAAGGTCTCTGGCTGCTGCTGTGCAAGACCTCAAGCCCACCCCTAGTTATAAATGGAACACCATGTCATACGTATAGAACCTCTTTGAGGCCAGTTTGGGTCAATCATCCTGGCTGTGTCCCCTCCCAGCTCCTCATTAGCAGGCGAGTATGAAAACCTGAAATGTCCTTGACGCCTCTGCAAAAACTAAAAACATCAGTGTGTTATCAACATGATTTTCATACTAAATCCAAAACAAAGCACTGCACCAGCTACTAGAAAGAAAATTAACTCTATCCCTGATGAAACCAGGACAACTATATAGTCTTTCACCAGGATAACTTGTAGCCCGGCTTAAAAACTAATAAAAAATAGATTCTTTTCTTCCATCTTGTTATGACCCACAATTTTACTAGCTTACCAAGCAAGCAGATTTGTGTTTGTTCTCAATGACAGCCTTTGATTCAGCTAAAAACAAAGAAAAAACCAAAAAAAACCCTGAAAACATCATCCATACATAATATACACAGATCTACTATCACTAACAGTAGACCAGAAGCACAGCATGTCACAGGTGACATGTGGAGATGTAAAATAAAAGAAAATGGGAAAGATAATCACTGCCAAAGATGTAAGAATGGCGGAAAAGAGACCTACAGGCTCATTCTACCCATCTGAAAGCTGGGCGAGAGGAAAGACAGACATTTATAGCAGTGTTGGGAAATGCTGAGGTGTTCCATCCCTTGAGTCACGTCTCTCAGCTTTACTCGTGAGGAGCGACATCAGATGGTGCTTGTGATGGGAGATCTCATATTGCAGACAACACAGGGGCAATATCTGGGGAGTCCTAGCAGGGTGGAATGCTCCTTTCTTGATACCAAAGAAAAACATCCACAATAACCTATTCATAACCCCACACACACACATACACACACATATACATACCTCTATATATGTGCTGTATTTACAGCTAAATGTTTCTCTCATTTCTCATGGTTCAGAAGAAAGCACTTGAGATTTGCATTTGTGTGACTCAAGTAGAATGAAGCAAATTGGTTTTAAATAAAACCTATTGAGAAAAAAAATAAAATAAAATCACCATTTACATTTCACCCAATATGCATGTTTTTAAAAGTCCTGAAGTATTGATCACAGTAGTTAGGCATAATCAAAAAGCCTCCAACAGGGTCATAAGCACAGCTCTGCCTGTATGTTTTTTTGTTCTCAGCATTAGGTACATCTCCCTTGAGTTTTTTCTGGAACTGTATTAATTGGATGATTAAAGAAAAAGCCAGATCAATTGGAATTTGAAGAGATGGTGAGTGTTATAATAAAACAAAAAATAAAACGTTGTATCTACACGGTTAAAAAAATCAATAAAGTTTAGAGGAATAATGCAAAGAAAGAAAATAAGAAAAGGCTAATTGCTCCATCTTTTTACAGAGTTATTTCCTGAGTCACTTTCCAATCTTTATTCTTTTCTTTTTATGTCTCTGCAGAATGACCCTTGCTCTCCTTTTTCACACATATGCAAAACCACAGCTACATTAACAACTCTGCAGCTTGCTTCCTTGATTCCTTTTCTTTCCTGCTTAAAATTGCCCTTTCTGGCCTTATTACATGCAGTGGCTAATGCACTCAGCTGGGATAGAGGAGATCTGGGCTCAACCCACAGTTCTACCCCTAAATAAGTATATAATTCAGGGCACAATGTTTAATGAGTTCTCCACTTGTGTAATAGGACTGACAGTATTCACTTGTCTATTCTGGCTATTTAAATTGTCAGTCCATCTGGTAGGATCATTTCCTTTTCAGAGTCAGAGATCAGATCCCTTTCTTAGTTTGGGTCTATTGGCACTGCACTAGTAGGGGAAAAAAGTAACATAAGTAAATTCAGTTCTACAGGGGGAAGTGGCAACATTTGCAGTGATATTAAGGATCTGTTTAAACACTCACTTGTCTCAGCAGTGCCCAGCTCTGAGAAAAACCAGGGAGAAGTACAGTGATACTTCTGCTACTAAAAGTGCACATCCATTAATTGGCAGGATGAAGGACAGGCTGTTAACTTTCCTGCTGGTGCTCTGTGTACTGAAAAGATGAATCTTCTAAATAAGACATTGCATCCTGTGGTTCAGTATCATTTACAGACACCAACCCAGCCCCTGTATCTTTTTGAAACTTGGGCAATGATTTGTTTCTCTCTGATAGCCTGAGGAAATCTTTTCAGCCCAAATTTGAATACATAAATAAATGCATTGACTTGAAAAGGTCTTGCCTACCCAGCATATTATTACTGAAGATTAGACTGCTTATTGAGCTCTTAAACATGGACTTCAGCTTCAAACATTTAAGCACCTGACTTGGAAGATCTTGGCTCATACTTTTGCTGTCTCCAGCTACAGCATTGGACATGCTCCCAGAAGTCCAGGACTATCAGAAAGTAAACACTGATCCCCCTACTGAGTATAGTAATTTTCATAATTCCCCACCATGACTTCTCTATATTAGTTACAGGCTTTCCAAATATCTTGCAAGGAGAGCAATTGATGTCAAAGTAGCATAAAACAGCTGAGGTGACTCTGCCTCTGCTGTGATGTCAACTAAACAACATACAGATCACTTCTAAACCTGGGAGTTCGACACAAAATAAAGCATAGACTAAAATAAACCTACTCCTGTACCAAGAAATGGCTTCATGCCCTGGATCTCTCCTGTACAACATGAATAAATGGCATTCCCAGAAATCTCCTGGTGTTTTTGCTTGTTCTAGTGTCTATTATGCTCTTTGCTGTTGAACAGTCTCTGTGTATGCCTGCAGAGATCTTATAATTTAGCTCCTGAAGAACTAATTTATCCTGATACTCAACCTCCTCTGCCCTACATTCCCAACCAAATTCCCTTCTCTTTCCCAGTAATGCCCTTTCCTCTAGAAAAGTCAGAAGACCAAAGAAGAGGCCTCTCTACCTGGGAAATGCTATGTTTGTGTCTCCTGAAGACTTTGTCGCTGATGTTGGAGCAAGGAATGAGCTGGTGTGCTTTGAGGTTTTTCCTCATTGTTCAAAGTTCTACAGCTCAGAAGAACTTTCCTCAGAAGGAACATCCCTTGATTCCTATGGCAGGCAATGTGAATACAGTGGAAATATGGAGGTGGTGTGAATGAGAACAGTGCTATTGGTTTAAAGTCAGGGAAGTGTCATTGATTTCCAGCAGCAGAGGAGTTTACATTTTAAGACAAGAGACATGAAGCCTTCATTCTACCGATAGCAACTTTGCTATTGACTTCACCAATGGAATATTTCATTTTAGGAAGACTGATATGTTATTTTTTTAAAGTAAATATTATGCAGCCTTGTGGAAAAAAATAAGGAATTCTTACCTCCTTGTTCCTTCTCCTGGTGATGAATCCTTTTTCAAGGCTTACACTAAAAATGTAATAATTAAAAAATATCCCTATTTTTGTTATATTTAGTGTCTTAAATTTACTAGATATATCCCAGGCAAACAAGCAAATTGCATTCACCTTGCCCTAAAGAATGAAAGCTCCAAGGTCAAGCATATAGATAGAGATTTAAAGGAAAGGAAAAAAAGAAAGATATATTGCTTTTAATTAAAGTACATATCCACTAGCCAAGTGCGGCCTTTTAGGAAGGAGACTTTAGCATAGAAAAAGTGAGAGAGCTGTGAATAGTCCCAATAACCATACTGGGATAAGGCAGGGAGGGAGGACAGGAAAAAGGCAATGGTTTCTGATTGTGGATTATAATTAAATATATTCTGATTGAATATTAGTAAGAGATGAGAATGAGATACATAAACTGTTAAGCAAATTTCAAATTGCAGCTGAACAGAGCTGTGTTATGCCTTAAAACAAAACATGACAAAATGTTTGCCTTCATACATTGCCCTTTCAGTTTTTATGCTGTGCCTAGTGCTGGGGTGTCTGTGGGACACTGTTCATATACCCTTATGGAACTGTATTTTTCCTCCTCAAAGAGATAAAGTCAATGGCAGTTTATGTTTGGGTTTTTGGTTTTGTTTTGGAGGCATTTTTTAATGAACAGTTTCCCATTGCATGAAAGCAAGTTTTGAAAACAAAAATATTAAAGAAGGCAGCATTTACTAATTAAAAGTCCTTAGTCCCTTTACCTCTGTCTTAAACACTATCTTCCCCCTTCTTTTTATTCTCCCCCACCCTTCCAACTGACTGTGTGCTGTTACTTTGCACTTTGCAGTTCCTCAGCTGGTACTTAAGCCCGTGACCTTAATTAAATCTAAGTAGCCATTCTATTGCTGTAGAAATAGCGATGGGAGAAATATATTTGTGTTTATGTGTGTTTGTGTGCGTGTGTATATATATATATATATAAAATTATTTAGTTCACAGTATACAAATTTAATATCCTTGCTCCTTCCTATTCCAGAGAAAGGCTAGAGGTTTCCTTTACAATTTTTACTTTGGGTGACTGAGCAAATGCACTTCTATTCCCCTGAAAAGATGGAACTCTTACGTGATGTTTAGATCAGGGATCTATCTTGAGCTTATGAGATTTGTAAGGCTTTAGTAGCAGCTGAGGGGAAAATGCCACATCTCCCTTATTTACGAGTGACTTTGAACTTGCAGAGAAGCTCTTTTGTATACATCTGGATAATCTATTTCTACAGTTAAAGCCACTCTGGAAAAAATCTAACCTTGGAAAGCAAAAATAATAAAAATAATAGAAGAACAGCTGTATAGAAAAATGTGTAAATATTAGTTGAACACAATGAGACATTTGCTAGGGGCTGAGGAACCAGAAAATTGCAAGCATTTAAGAGAAATGCTTCTTACTTTAAATTCACTTGCACATCCCATAGTAATATGCCTCACTATGGCAGACTGCTAAGCAGAGGGAAAAAAGAGCCTTGCCAGTTCAATAGCTACCCACTGATTGTAAACATGAGAAGGAACTCTGCGAACACAGTGCTGAAATATAGGGTAATTTCCTCTTTATTAGAGTCCATGAACTCTGCTACGTTAATGGTTAGGCTCTGTATACAGTGCATATAACAGAATTATACAGTTATTTTCTGCAGTGCTTTACTTGCCTTTTTAAGTTCCTTTAGGAGAAAGAAAAAAGAAAAAAAATACTCTTACTTTTCCTTTCCTCCTCTTATGACACTTTCCCCCTCTCATGTTAATGTGTACTGCAAGATCTTCTGTGACTGATGTCTCCATGATGACCTGCAATGCCCTACACTGATTTTGAGGGACGTTTAACTCATATCATGTACTCAAACTCAGTCTTGTTTATTACTCTTTAAGAAGAAAGAGAATGAATAAGAGTGTTAGAGTTAGAAAAAGTAATTAGTCAATGTGTGGTGTAGTCAGTCTATGGTTTGGGCACTCAGAAACGTGAAATCTTTGTCTTAGTTTGGCCATGAAGTCCTTAAGGCCACAGAGGTGCTGAGAAGGTGAACACATACCCTATATTTTGGTTTCCAAGAGAAGGAAACTGAGATATGGCAATGAGGCACGAGCCATGGCCACTCCTAAGGATTGTCTCAGGAAGACTATGGAGAACACACGTTGCCACTACAACCTGGCTGCAGCTCAAATGGCCTTTGGGAAAAAGCTTGGTTCCTTGCTACACAAATGTGAGACTAGTCCTAGAGGGAGAGTGTCAGGATGCTGAGGGCACCTATGATCTTGAACAACACTTAGCAACCTCATCCAAGACCCATCTACTGCCATAGCACTCTGGTGTTGTTTCAGCTCAATCTTCGACACCAGTCCCTGTTCCAATAACACCATAAGATACTGATCTCCAGCCCTGCTTCCTGATTGGACCTTGGACTTGCACTGTAGTTTGCTCATCTCCTGAACAGACCTCTCAGACATATTTCCTGGATTTTCCCCAGCCTTGCCTTAGGCTCCATTTTATTCTTACCCTGGTGTAATGTATGAATAGACCCTGGATTCAATTCATGCCTTTGCAGTCTTAACTGTCCTCATCTCTGCTTCCCATGTCAGGACTGCACAAAAATGCCTTGTCACCGAGAGCACTACTCAGGCTGAGTCATTGTGCTGGTTTTGGGACAGTTGATTTTCTTCAGAGTAGCTAGTATGAGGCTTTGTCTTGGATTTATGCTGAAAACAGTGTTGATAACACTGGGATGTATAAATAACTGCTGAGCAGTCCTTAAACAGAGTGAAAGCCTTTCTTACTCCACCCCACCCTACCAATGAGTACCTCCCACAAGGAGCTGGGAAGGGACACAGCCAGGACAGCTGACCCTAACTGACCAAAGGGATATTCCATGCCATATGATGTCATGCTCACCATATCAAACTGGGTGAAGAAGAAGGAAGTGGAGGACATTCAGAGTGATGGTGTTTGTTTTCCCAAGTTACTGTTACACATGATGGAGTCCTGCTTTCCAGGAGATGGCTGAACGATGTCTTCCCTGCCTGCCAATGGAAAGAACTGAATGAATTCCTTGTCTGGCTCTGCTTGTGTGTGCAGCTCTTGCTTCACTTATTAAACTGTGTCTATCTCAATCAATGAGTTTCCTTACTTTTACTCTTCCAATTTTCTCCCCTATCCCACAAAGGAGTGAGTGGCCATGTGGGATTTAGCTGCTGGCCGGGATTAAACCACTACAGTCCCCCTTGGATTGTGTCACCTCATAGGGCAGCCTAATAGATAATGAGCAGCAGAGAAAGCATTCGGTGCTTCCAAAGTGTATTTTTTCACAAAGTTTCATTTGTACAATGAAAAGGCAACGTTCTCTGCATGCAATACTTTCTTTTTCCTCTAGAGAAAAAAATAAGTGAAGTTCTGTGCTGCATATAATCCTCTAACATTGTGGCATAGTAAAGCCCTCTATAGCATATTTTTTTCCTCATCTTTCTAAAACTGCCTGGGGGGAAAAAATAAAAAACTGTTATCCAATCCAAGTTAAACTACCAGATACTTGATTGGAGAAAGAAAAAAAAATTCCCAAGATAGGGAGAAATGAAAGAAAGGAACAGGTTACCACAGTATTGCCCTGTTTCAGGTTGCTGGAGGCCACAGGCAACATCTGATGCTGTCACAGGCAAAATACTCCCTTTGTCACAGACTGGGCACCACTCAGCTACAAGATCAATATTAGCCATGTCTCTCTTAGCCCTTTTTCTGTAACAGTTACATCAAGTTTAGATTTTATTGATGAGACTAATGTTGATTTAAAATTGTGAAATCTGGGGTAGGAGTTGTCCAAGCATGTTTGTAAAAGAAGTTGAACAATCCTTACATGTTGAAGGACCAAATTGCCCTTTCAGATTTCCTTGGCAAGTGAGACATTACCAAATCTCTCATGGTTTGCTGTGATAATTGTTAAAAAAATAAAACAAACAAAACAAACCCCCAAAAACTCAAGTGAAATGAAACAACCATGTAACAACCATGTAAAAAAGGAATAAAGGGTTCAGTTAAACTACTTTTTATAAAGTATTTTAGGCCTGGATTTACATAACAAATTGATATTACTAGCAATAGAAACAGCAGAAGACCTGAAACCACTGTTCTTTTTTCCTTTAATGGCAGTGAGGGGTGATGTCAAATCCTGCTTTTATTTTTTTTTTTTATGATGACATTTAAGTAAAGGCTTATCAGAAGAGTTTCTTCTGTTATCTGATCTGCTTTGCCTACCATTCCTACTTTCTTTTTGCCAAGCCTGTGTTTGCAAAACAGAAAACCCAAATCCAAGTCCCTGCATCTGGTGTCAATTGAAATAAAACAAAGACAGGCTCATTTTAGCCACATAATTTAAGAAAGAAGACAGTATGATAACATTTAGAACAAGCCTCGTACACACCAGTCAGCCATTATCCTTCAGAAGCAGGTGGCAGATGGCATGAAATCATCTTCGTCAGACCTCCAAAGCTTTGCTGCCACATTTGGGAGGATGGTTCTTGTAATGACTACTTGCATATTCATACTGTGTGATGGGCACTTCTCAATTTCTGTGCACCTCATTTTGGAAAGAAACTAATATGGCTACACATGTACTTTATTGCACCATTCACATTTGGCATCATTAAGAGGAAGGAGATGATTTTTTTTTTCTTCCCCCTGCATGCATCCTCCTCTGCTTAAGTCAGAATGGCACAGGGAATCAAAATGCATGGCAAAATCTGGAGTGCTAAGGCTTGCCTGAAGCTGTGGCGAGATCAGCCTGTGTGTAATGTCTCCCATGAGATAATATTAGAACTATTCTTCCTCGATTTGTACAGTCACATCTGGCAAAAATAGATTCTCCTTCAGGTCTAGAGCTCAAGGAATGTTCTCCAATTGTCCTAACATGGTTATCAAAGTCCTTTTCAAAACTAGGTGTGCAATGATACCTGCAGTTTACAATTTGGCAAGGTGAGGCAGACCGCTTTTCCAAGAGAGCCAGGAAAATCAAAGGAAAATTTAGGCAATTTACTTTGCATCATGAAAGTGTAATTTGCCCATGCCTTCCTTGCACTATTGAGTCCTTTTTGTTGTTGGGAGTTCATACAAGTCCATGGCAAGTCTTCCCTTGACTTCAGCAGGACTACCCAGAATTCAGTAAAGCCGTTGACATGGTTTCTCACAGCATTCTTGCTGAGAAACTGGCTGCCACTGGCCACTGCCAGTTTTTAACCCTCAGCTGGGTTAAAAACTGGCTGGATGGATGTGCTCAAAGGGTGGTGGTGAATGGAACCAAATCCATCTGGAGGCCGGTCACCAGTGGTGTTCCCCAGAGCTCAGTCCTGGGTCCAGTCTTGTTCAACATCTTTATCAATGACTTTGATGAAGGGATTGGATGCTCCCTCAGTAAGTTTGCAGAGGACACTAAACTAGGAGGAAGTGTTGATCTGCCTGAGGGTAGGGAGGCTCTTCAGAGGGACCTGAACAGACTGGACCGATGGGCTGAGACCAACGGAATGAAGTTTAACAAGGCCAAGTGTAGAGTGCAGCACATGGGACATAACAACCCCCTGCAGCACTACAGGCTTGGGGGAGACTAGCTGGAGAGCTGTCAGGCAGAGAAGGACCTGGGGGTGTTAGTTGACTGCAGGCTGAATATGAGCCAGAAGTGTGCCTGGGTGGCCAAGAAGACCAATGGCATCCTGGTCTGTATCGAAAAATAGTGTGGCCAATACGTCTGGAGAAGCAATTGTGCCATTGTATTCAGCATTGGTGAGGCTGCACATTGAGTACTGAGTCCAGTTCTGGGCTCCCCACCATAAGAAGGACATTGAGGTCCTGAAGCGAGTCCAGAGAAGGGCAACCAGGCTGGTGAAGGGGCTGGAGGGCAAATCTTATCAGGAGCGGCTCAGGGAGCTGGGGCTGTTTAGCCTGGAGAAGAGGAGGCTGAGGGGAGACCTTATCACCACCTACAACTACCTGAATAGAGGTTGTAGAGAGGTGGGCAATGGTCTCTTCAGCCAGGTGACAGGAGATAGGACAAGGGGGAATGGCACAAAGCTGCACCAGGGCAGGTTTAGATTGGGTATTAGAAAAAAATTTTTTATTGAAAGAGTTGTCAGGGCCTGGAACAGGCTGCCCAGGGAGGTGCTTGGGTCACCATCCCTGGATGTGTTCAAAAAAAGGGTTGATGAGGTACTTAGGGATATGATTTAGCATAGGATGGGAATGGTTGGACTTGATGATCTTCAAAGGTCTCTTATAACCTTGTGATTCTGTGATTCTGTGATTCTGTATTGACAAATTTCAGGATTGTGCTACAAGCCTTGTAGTAACTTATGCTCCAGTTAAAGACCTTTGTAAGCTAGTGATGCTACAGAAATAACTTATGTTACTGCACAGTGTAAAAGATGAAACTTCTGGTTCCTGCAAGTACTGAGAAATGCATAAAACCTGAATCCTACTGTCTCAAAAATACAGCAGAAGAAAAACAGTCTGCTTCAGCCGCATCTGCCTTTAATCTTGAAACCAGTATTATAGAGAGAGGGAATGAAGACAAATGCTAATGATTTTGATCTTTTAGCTGAGTGGTGCCTTATCTGTGGTCAAAGGCAACATGGTGCCTTGGAGATGCTCTAATAAATTTTATGTGGCTCTTGGAAGTCAATGACTACCATTTGCACTGGCAAGAAAAGCAAATTGTAATGTTGCCACCAGAATTTCATTTCTTCAGCCTGACTGTGCAGGAAAGGAACTGACAAATCCCACAGGCTCAGACGAAATGATCATGCTTTGCCCAATACATGTAAGCGAGAGGGTACCACCATACATAGAACAAAGATCAGACAAGCCTGCAGAAGAAACAGAAATAAAGTAACAACCTCTCTTGGTTCAGTGTACTAGCCTACTGTGTCCTCATGTTTTCCAAGACATTTCTTATAATGGATCTTCACCAAATCCCCAGGTAACACAGTACTTGTGCTAAATTTAAACACATGCTTAATTTAAGCATGTAAATAGTCCAATTTATGTTGGAGCAAGGCCTAATTCTTTCTCCTTAAAATGTTATTTTAAAAACCTAACAATGCTGTTACTGGTTTCTTTCATCCTCTTCATCCATGAGTGGCACTTTTCCCCCTTTTTTATTCCTTTTAATTTTGCTGCATTAAAACATTGCATATTCATATGGCAGCTACCACTTTTGTCTGAAAACAATACACTGCATTCTAAGACTATTCTGCCCAGCCAGAAGATATTATTAAATACCATAAACAAATACAGATACGCACTGTGACATCTGGATGGAAATAGCCCCAGAGTCACATTTTACAAGAGAAGCCAAACTCAGAGGAAGAGCTCAGACATGTGAAATGGACATTAATGGCATCTTAATGTGCTTCAGCTGCCTCTAGGGGGTCGAAATATGTTGCATCACAGTCAGTCCTAGTAGAGGTTTATCAGCAGATGGAGCATTGTAGGAACTTAAGATGCTCTATCAGACACATTAGTGCCCCAATCTGATACATTATGATTTTCTGTTTTGGGGAGGGATGCTTATAATTAATTATATATATTTTGCTGTTGTTGTTAAGCCAATCAGTATTAGCTGGAAGGCAAGGAAAGCTGTTTGGGTTTTGGGGATTTTTTGGTTGGGATTTTGTTTTGTTTTTTGGGATTTTTTTTTTTTTTGCCAAAGGTGTTTCATATGCATAGAACATTATGGGAATATTGAGAAGCAGAAGAAAGCTTTTTTTTAAAAATTTTGTGTTGATTGGTTTCAGCAAAACTATATAGACAACCCACAGCAAAAATAAAAATGAATGGTGAAATAACAACAATTTGAGCTATGTATATGAATGTTTCTGTGCATGTTTATGCCATTTTAAATACAGGGCTCATACTCATATGATATATGGATGCAAAGGAACTTACTGGAGGAGCGAACTTAACTGAAGAAAAAAAACACCGAGTAGAGCAAAAGTTGTGAAAGAAGTTTTATTGCTTTTTTTTTAACCAACAAGGATTGGTGCAACTTTTCCAAAATCTGTTGTGAGTTCTGTAAGGTCTTCATGCAGGGATTTTGAGGTTCATTAGGTTGAAAGTTCTTCACCTGTAAGTATGGTTAGCCCATAGGAAAAAACCCAAACTTGGAATGTGTTGTGTGCCTTGTTTGTACTCAACTTTATGAGATTATGATCATTGTGAGAGAACAACTGTGCAAAAATTGGATTTTTTTTTATGTGTGACTAGACACTCAGAAATTAGCTTTTGAAGTGAAATTGCTCCCCAAGACTGTACTGTTGGTATTAGATTGTTCCTGGAAGACGGAATTGCCCCACCCATTAAGCTTTCTCAGTCCAGGAAAAATATAAGCACCTGTCAGTTTTTGGTGGTTTGTCTTTAAGCATGGAGCAAACTTACAAACATGGCTTATCACTCATGTCATTGTCTAGAAGGAAATAATCTGCTTTTAGTCTCAGATACTGTGGTTCAAGAGAATTTCTTGATGAACAGACCAAAAATAAATCACTTTACTTTGTTAAATGAACTGTACATGGTGTAAAACATCTGTTACCCAAACATCTTAGCCAGAAAGCTAGATACTATAGAGCTAGTTGAAACCAGAGGAATAATTTAGTTAAGTGTGATTTGGTTGTAGTCGAACTTGGTTAATACAGTCTTCCAAGATTCATAGTGTATTTGTGTCTACTGCAGCTTTTTAGATCTGTAAGGCCATACATCTAAGGGAAGTCATATATTATATACATATGTATATAGATATATACACAAAAATATGCACATGCATATTAGCATAAAACACATTTAAATATATTATTTTTTTCTTCTTGATACCAAATAAATGTGTGTTTATTTTCTAATTTGAATTAAAAAAATTACTAAAAAATTCTCAAATAATTTCTTTATCTAAGAAAACGATCACAGTTCTTCTGGGATTCATACATACAGACATTCACACATGTACACACCTAGGAAGATTTGTATGAACTACTCATCTGTTAAATAACCTTAATTTGTGATTTTGGGAAGTCATATTTATCTTTCAGCTTCATTTCTTCACCCATACTTTGTCAATACTGTTTACACTAGAAACTTTTACAACAAAGACCATGACTCTTGTGTTTGAAAAGTCCCTGAAATTCAAATATTAATTGCAGCTATTGCCTTGTGGAGTTACTATTAAATATTTTGTGAATAATGAGGACCTTGGCAAATGGAGTTAAATAGACCTTTTTGTTTCCATACCAAAGACCCAGGTTTTGATTCAAAAATTTTCAGGTACTGCAACAAATCCCTTCCAAATGTCAGCTGTCTCCATCCACAAACCATGACAGGAATCTCAGACAACTACAATCTGACTTCAAATAACTCATCTAAGTCTTTAAAGTTATTTAAGATCAAGTCATGTCTAAATATCTTAGATTAGCCTCCGAAACAATGTATATCCTTCACAGGTACTTTGCTGAATCTTTGCTATCATTCCTGGTTTTACTGTACAGAGGGAACCGCTGCCTCACTGAAATCTCTTGTATGCTGTATTGCTGAAATGGCATGGGTGTTAAAATGCTGGATGTTAAGCAATGATTGGTATGTGCCATGGGTTAGCAGAAAAAAACACAGTGAGATGAACTTGAAGTTACAAGAATTAGTTTCACAGGAAGGCTGTTATTGCCCCCGTTAGTAGCTAAAAATTCACATGCAGACACATCTTAAGTAATGTGTTGAGCTGTCCAAAAGGTAATTTAAATGCTGTCAAGGCAAACAAGAATATGCTCACAAATTCAAGAGCAATATATGTGCAATTTGCACAACATCAATTTCTTTGGTTGTTTTTTGGATGGAGCCATCACCATCAATTAAGTTAGTGACTCTTTGATTCAAATTACTTTTTGACACATAGTGAATGGAATAGCTCACAAGAGCATTATTTTCTGCATTGTCCCCTAGGCAGCCATAGAGTAAATGCAAACAGGTGGAAGTGTGGAACATCACTGCTGCTGAATCACATAACTGACCAACTAGGAAGAATCAGCATAATAAATATAAATATCATTTTGAGATTGGAGACAGTGGAAATGGATATTTACATCCTCCCTGTTGTTCAGCATTTGACGTAACAGAGAAGTCTGCCAAAGAGAGTTTAATAAAAATGCTGAGCCAGATTCTCAGATGGTGAAATATGCTATAACTCCACAATGTACCCAGAAGATAAAGCCAATAATGGAATCACAGTACAGGACTGGGAGTTTGGAATAGTGTATTCTAAGGTGAAAAATTCATCTACATAAAGTCCATGGCTCTACCACTTAAGAGCATTAATGCAAAAGCAAATGGCCAAACATGAGTCAAGAGATGAGAATCAGATGACAGTTTGCATTCAGTTATATTACAGCAGAGACTTGCCATTAGCATAATATTTAACAAGTTCTTCAAAACAGGCCCTCACAAAACAAATAGGAAATAAAAAATAGTAAGTCCCAGTAGGAAGGCACTGATAATCACTCCTTTTTTGGTGCCATGGCGTATAACCCAAGTGTGGTTTAAGGTCACAGAGGTTCTTTGAGGACTCAGTGGATTAGGATTTCACCTTGAGACAACCCTAGTTCCGTGCCTCCATTTCCTTTTTGTTTCTCAGTCTGACACAGATTCATCATTACAGACTATTGGGTCCTCTCCTGCACCTTATGCAGCTCTGAACATACAGTCAGAGCGTACCATGATATTAGCAATACACATATAGAAGAAAAGTCATGTCACTTTGGCACTGTCAAGGTTTAACCCCAGCCAACAAATTATCACACAGCCACTCCCACTGCTGCTCAACAATAACTAAAACACCCCTGTGTTGTCAACATTATTTTCATCATAAATCTAAAACAAAGGCTTATCCTTGCAAAAATGAAGACAATTAACTCTATACCATTTGAAAACTGCCCATTCTCCAACTCTTATTCCGTACCACTTACATCATACTCAGGACAGAAGAGGTGGTTGAAGTTACTGTGTACCAAAGCCAGCCCAAGACGGGTCACTGCTACACTTCCACTGCTTCTTGTAAGGATTCTCCTCCATTATTTCAGGTAGTTACTGCTGTAGTAAATCCCATAACATGCAACTCCAATTCCAGAGTTATGGAAATACCTTTAATCTTAACCCCTTGTCCCTCTGGACCAAATCCTTTGCTTTAAAATTAAGATGAACTCTTCCCATTGCCTCTTCTCTGTCTTGGACTTACCGACCGACAACAGACCCTTAGGGGTGCACCTGCTCCAGATGGAGCATTACCTATGAGTCACAGTCTCTCCAGGAGTATGTCTGCTGTGGCATAGACTTATCCACAGCCACAGCCACTCTGAGGTGCACCTATTCAAACATGGCCTTCCCCATGGCTCATAGAATCACAGAATGTTTTACATTGGAAGGGACCTCAAAGACCACCTAGTTCCCAACCCCCTGCGATAGGCAGGATCACCCTCCACTAAACCAGGTTGTCCAAAGCCTTATCCAAACTGACCTTGAACACTTCCAGGGAGGGGCCTTCCACAACCTCTCTGGGCAACCTGTTCCAGTGCCTTACCACCCTCATAGTAAAGAATTTCTTGCTAATGACTAATCTAAATCTATCCTCTTTCAGCTTGAAGCCATCACCCCTTGTTGTATCACTACAGTCCCTGACACACTCCTGGGAAAGTCACTGTCTCACTTTCCCATAGTACCCCTTTTAGTATTAGTAGGACATAATTAGGTCTCCCTTGAGCCTTCTCTTCTCCAGGCTTAACAAGTCCAATTCTCACAGCCTGTTTTCACAGGAGAGGTGCTCCAGCCCTCTGATCATCTTTGTGGACCTTCTCTGCACTCGATCCAACAGCTCTGTGTCTTTCTGAGGGAACAAGGGATAGTTGAGTGGACAGTGAGGTGGGTTGAGAACTGGCTGTCGGACCGGGATCAGAGGGTCGTGATCAGTGGAGTAGAATCTGAATGGAGGCCTGTGACTAGCGGTGTTCCCCAGGGCTCGGTGTTTGGTCCAGTCCTGTTTAATATCTTCATTGACGATCTTGATGAGGGTATTGCATCCACCCTCAGCAAGTGCCGATGGTACAAAGCTGGGAGGATTGGCTGACACACAGGAACACTGTGCTGCTATCCAGCGAGACCTGGACAGGCTGGAGAGCTGGGCAGGGAGAAATCTAATGAAGTTCAACAAGAGCAAGTGTAAAGTCTTGCACCTGGGGAGGAACAACCGACTGTGTCAGTACAGGCTGGGGGATGACCTGCTGGAAAGGAGCTCTGTGAAGAAGGACCTGGGGGTCCTGGTTGATGACAGGTTGGCTATGAGCCAGCAGTGTGCACTGGTGGCTAAGAGAGCCAATGGGATCCTGGGATGCATCAGGAAAAGTGTGTCCAGCAGGTCGAAGGAAGTGATCCTCCCCCTCTACTCTGCGTTGGTCAGGCCCCACCTGGAGTACTGTGTCCAGTTCTGGGCTCCCTGCTATAAAAAAGACAGGGACCTTCTGGAGAGAGTCCAGAGAAGGGCAACGAAGATGATTAGGGACCTGGAACATCTCCCCTATGAGGAAAGGCTGAGTGAGCTGGGTCTGTTCAGCCTGGAGAAAAGAAGGCTTAGGGGGGACCTAATTAGTGTTTATAAATATCTTAGACTTGGGATGCAGGGGGAATTGGCAAGCCTGTTTTCAGTGGTCTGTGGGGACAGGACTAGGGGCAATGGCTGTAAGCTGGAGCATAGGAAGTTCCGCACCAACATGCGGAAGAACTTTTTCACAGTGAGGGTGATGGAGCAGTGGAATAGGCTGCCCAGGGAGGTGGTTGAGTCTCCTTCTCTGGAGATATTCAAGTCTCGTCTTGATGCCTATCTGTGTAATGTGAGATAGGGAGCCTGCTTTGGCAGGGGGGGGTTGGACCCGATGATCTCTTGAGGTCCCTTCCAACCCCTAAGATTTTGTGATTCTCTGATTCTGTGATTCTGTGATTCTGTGATTCTGTGATTCTGTGATTCCTGTACTGGGGACCCTAGAACTGGACACAATTCTCCAGTTAGGATTTCACTAGAGCAGAGTAGAGTGGCATGATATCTCCAGATATACAGCACTCCAATGTGGCCTTACCCTCAGCCACAGTCCATTCAGAAGTAAATATACTCTGTTGTGGGCTCAATAATGGCCACAGACCTAGAAGTGCTTCAGCACAGCCACTGATTTTTCAAGATTTATCTTCTGCAAGAATGGACTTAGCTACAGCCACACAGATACCTTGAGGACTATCTGCCTGGCATGAACTTATTCATGGCTTTATTCAGACACTTTGGGGTGTCCTGCTCCCATGTGGACTCATCAACAGGTTCCTTTAACTTCAGTTCACCTTGGAGTTCCAGCCTGTCCATCACAGCAGCAAAGAAACAGCAGCAATGTCCTGGCTATCTGCCAGCCCAGGCACATCGCCATTGCTCTTATCAAAACATTCCCAGGCACTGCACAGTAGGATAAGCAGTACAGTAAGTAATGAAAACAAAAAGCAGCCATTAATAAGCAGTAGGCTATAGTATACACTGAGGCAAGGAAGCCCCATGGCAAGCACAGGAGCCTGTCAATTAGAGCAGTAATGGCTCTAAATACTATCTATCACATTCTAATCAAATCTGTCATTATCATGGATGCTTTGATCCCCACCTTGGATGTCAAAAAGAACTATAGTGGTTTTGTCCCAGATAGCAGCTAAGCACCATGTAGCTGCTTGGACTCTCTCCTCCAGCAGGTTGGGGGGAGAGAATTGGTAGAATTAAAGTGAGAAAACTCTTGGTTTAAGACAAACACAGTTTAGCAGGTAAAGCAAAAGCTACAAAGGCATGCAATGCAAGGCAAACAATTGATTCATCACTTGCCATCAGCAGACAGGTGTTCAGCCATCTCCAGAAAAGCAGGGGTCCATCACACGTAACAGTGACTAGGGAAGACAAATGTTATCACTCCAAACATCCTATGTCATCATTCCAATTGTCCTCCTTCTTTCTTCCTCTTCCTCTAGCTCCTTTTATGCTGAGCGTGACATCATAGAGTATGAAATATCCATTTGGTAAGTTGAGGTTGGCTGTCCCAGATGTTTCCCATCCCAACTCATTGCGTAACCCCAGCCCCTTGCTGGTGGTGTGGCATGAGAAGCAGGAAAGGCCTCAGCTCTGTTTAAGCACTGCAAAACAATAACAAAAATGTCCCTATATTATCAACATTTGTATCAGCACAAATACAAAACAAAACCTAGGCACCATGAAAAAAAATAAAGTCTACCTCAGCCAAAACCAACATGGACACAGAGATACTGAATGTTAAATTAAAGTCTAATCCTATACTGAATAAAGTACCCTGAGCAATGATGTAAAGTCAAGGAGGCAGCTGGGTCTTGGCACAGGTCTGGACCTCAGTCCAGTTCTCTGATGGTGATTTTTTATACAGCAGAAGCAAAGAGCAATGAGCAGGATCATCACATTGCCTGAAGATGTGTTGCCTTGGGAAGTGCTGATATCACTGTTAGCAAATCCTCATGCATTGTAGAAGGTTATGATGTTCATGTAAGGGTTTTCATGCTCTCATTTAAGCTTAACAGCTTGCAGAGGAGAATATAGAGGTCCTTTGGGGCTGTTAGCTGGTCTGTTTGGCACAAATGACTGACACACCACAAAACAGTAGAGATGATTTCCACTATACATAAGCTAACAATGATTGATTAAAGTAATATGAGAGGAAAGATACGATGCCTGAAGAGACAAATGATATAAGCAGCTTGAATACCACTGTGGAGATAACTGAAATAAGAATAAATGTTGGCAATGGATTATGTAAGTCACTGATGGCATCTAGATTTCTGAAAAAAGATGCAGAAAAAATAAAACATGAATCATTTCATTACATATGCTTCTTCATTTTCCTTCTCCACCTTCAGCTTCCTGTTCCCCCAGATGAGCATTTATTAAAGATAAATCTCAGCCCTTTTGCTAATGATTGGACAATACCTGGAGGGTCAGGGAAGAACAGCATGGTCATCAGCTCTGTACACCTCCTTTATCAATTGATCTTAGCAGCACATAGAATCATAAGCTATTCTGGACTTGGTTTCTGATATTAAGCCAAAGTATGACATATACGACAGAAATAGTTGAGCAACCAAGTTCTACTTTAGTGATCATAATATATTCAGATACGAAATATTCCTCTGGGTATATGTGAAAATAGAATCTCAGAAGTTAATGTAACTTTTTTCACCCCTTTTTTAAGACTGGTTTAGAGAATCTAATATATGGAATAATTTGCTGGAAGTGAAATGATATCAACAGCAGTGCAGAAAATCTACCATTATGAAGAACGAAAAAAGTATGAAGTCCTGTATCTAATTGGCAGATATAGAGGATGGATACCAACTATATTCATCCCAGCAAAAAGTATCAAAAATAGGATGACAGAGACAAGGATGTGGTTAAGCAAAGATAATAAGGAGAAGCAGAAGGCATTTGAAAAGTTCAAAGGATATGTTAAGTGGGAGGAATGGGCAGATTATAAGTGTAGATAAAGCAAGTAAGAAATAATTGGAGTGAAAATGAACACTGAACATGAAACAGGCCAAGACATCTTAACCCCACAGGGTTTTGAGATATTTACACAATAGACAACTGGGAAAAAGGATAGTCTTTGTAATCATGATATTGAATTAAATTTTATATAATGCATCAGCAGCACAAAACAGTCTGCTCCTCATTCCAGTTTCTTATTCAAAACCTGCAGGAGTTTGTGTCAGCCTTTCAGTAGCTTTTGGATGATTAGATCAAGTCCTATTAAAATTACCTATCAGATGGGTTGAACGTACATAACCTAGGAATTCAGGCTCAAATCCTCATCAGACAACCAGTCATCTAACTCCTATGTGGCCTCTGGTCTCTCAAATGCCTTTGAAAGTCCTATCAGTTTGTTTCTAGACCAGGTTTCACCTCTATTCAAAGATAATCTAAAAAAAAAAAAAAAAAAAAAAAAAAATTCTAACAAATTAAAGAAAAAAAGAAGAAAAACCAGTCCAATGAACTTTTTAATATAGTCATAAGAAATTGAAGAAAACCAAGAGAACCTTCTATAAACTTTTTAGAAGGGACAATAAAAATAAATTAAATAATAATTATTTTCATATTGCATATATACCACTCCATTTGGGAAACAAAAATACAAAAGTTTAAAAGGACTTTTGCAAGTAACAAAAAATAGCCAAACATATTTTCAGTAGGATAGCTGCAAATAGAAAGATTCTCTTCAGCAATGATCATCACATGGCAAAGTTGTTCAGCCAGACCTGTCCCGTGGTGTGTTTGTCCACTGAAATGAATGATCAAACCATGAGGGGAGCAGCAGTTTCCTAGAGCAGTGCATGGAAAGTGAATAGAGGCAGGCAGGCAGAACAAGCCAAAGTAGGAGAACTCAATTATGTTCATTGTTTGTGGTGTTAAAAACCACTCCTCAATTCAGGTGCAGCAAATACAGTAATTGCTCCAGTCCTTAGGCTATGTATAAACATCCCTTTTTGTCAGCAGTTCTTAAAAGAGGAGAGAACATGAGGGAAGTAAAGCACCATGGTTTGACACAGCTTGCCTCAAACTAGTCAGTAAACTACAGACAAGACAAAAATAGGTAATTTGTTTTAATGTTCTTGTACAGTAGCCTGTCCACTAGGTTCCAACAAGATCCTGTTTAAGGATATGTGTGTTCAAGGAAATGTTTTCCATATAAACTTCAAAGAAAGGCAAATTCCAGTTTAGGATGCCTTTTTTATAGTGATTTGCCCTATGAAGCAAAGGAACAGATCAAAACATGTTTCAGACCACTCACCCATGAACTTTTTCTTTGAGGAAGTTATCAACAAAAAAAGCAGCAGAAATTACAATGCAAAATTATGTACTGAGTACAATATACATTAATTTTCAAATGTTGTAGTGGTACTTTATGAGGACTGCAGTTCAGATACCCACATTTATTTTGGTTTTAGCTTTGTGGTGTTTTAACAGTGGTGGTAGAATTCTACCCATTGGTTGCAAGTGTACGGAAGTAGATGGTGAATCATAGAATCATTTTAGTTGGAACAGACCTTTAAGATCACATTGGCCAACTGTTAACCCAGCATGGACAAGTCCAACACTAAACCATGTCTACATGGACTTTAAATATCTCCAGGAATGGTCACTCCACTACTTCCCTCTTGGCAACCTTTTCAATGCTTGATAACCCTTTTTATGAGGAAATATTTCTTAATATCCACTCTAAACCTCCCCTGGCACAACTTGAGGCCATTTCCTCTCATTCTATCACTTGTTACTAGAAAGAACAGGCCAACACCCACCTAGCTACAACCTCCATTCAAGAAGTTGCAGAAAGCGATGAGGTCTCTCCTCAGCCTTCTTTTTTAAGCTAAAATACCCCAGGTCCCTCAGTCATTCATCATCAGCCCTGCATCCCAGACCCTCCATCAGCTTTGCTGCCCTTCTTTGGTCATGCTCCAGCACCTCAATGTCTTTTCTGTAATGAGGGGCCCAAAACTGAAGGCAGTACTCTAGGTGTGGCCTCATCAGTGCCAGTACAGAGAGACAATCACTTCCTGGACCTGCTGGCCTTAATATTTCTGATGTCAATACAACCTGATTTAAGAAGCATGTTGCATAATGAGAGGAATGGCAGACTGCAAAGAAGAAATATTACAACTAGTAAGCTGCTGCAGAACAGGGTTTTAATCATTATTTAATGTTTTACTTGAGAGCAATACATTTCCAGGTGAATATCAGCCTGAGATGCTAAAATTTTGTTTCCTTCATCCCTGGGCTACCCTTCTCTCATGTTTCTCACATTTCTTCTTCCCCAGAAGACAGTAACATATATATAGTTAGTGCTGTAATCAAAGCAAAACATGCAGAGTCATGTGACTCTTCATAAGGCAGAATTATGTCTCATTAGTGAGCTGTGTTGCCATATTGAGGTTACTAAATAGTATTAACCCTAATTTAAAGGAGGGAGGGTGAGACAAATGTTAAGAGCAGAAAGTACGTCTTCACAACTAGACAGTGAGTCAGCAGTAGAGTAGGAAAGGGTATGTATATTTTCCTTCCTTGCTACCCTCCTGTTCCTGCTGCTTCTTTTTTCAACACTAGACATGCCACTTTGTAGAGAAGGATATACAGATTACTTTTCAAAAAGTTTTCTTTTTTCCACTAGCGTTGTACTGTGACCTAGCGAATCAGTTCAAAAAGAAAAGGGGGGTGGGGGCGGGCGAAGGAAAAATCAGTAAGTATATCTTATTAAACGCTTGGGTCAGGTTATCTGCCTGTCAGCAAAAGGGGAAAACATGCATTTGGCATATTGCTGCTGAGCATGCTTTCTATTTCATCCCAGTGCACACCTCAGCTGTACCCAGCATTTAATAAGCATTATATTCAGTGGCCTTAAAAAAAATGATTGAATTATTGCTCTTTTTATGGTTCCATAAAAGCCTTTATTAATTTGGGGGAAGCGACTTCATCTTGCCTGCCTGGCCAATCCTCAGTGAGTGATTAAATTATTCATGCAGCTTCCAGTTGGCTTTGTTTACTGTGTCCAGATCATGATGTCTTTAGTTTGGAAAACAGAAGCCAAGTAAGTGCATGTATCTGGTGGTTTCTGGGTGTGAAAGGGCTGTGATAGGGTTGATGATAGTGTGTAAATCTGCAAAGATTTATGTAAAAAATCCTACAGGTTATGTGTACATAGAGATTACTCATATGAAATTCTTGTCAACAAGTACCCAGACTTGCCTAGATGACACTGAGGGGAGGGAGAATCTCAGATGAGCTTGCTCTGAGGTAAATATTTCAGAGGTTTTTGTTCCACTGCTAAGGCTGAAATTGGGTTAGGAGCCATGAAGACCACTGAATTCAAAGAGAAAAGCTTCACTGAAGCCTGAGACAGGAATTTGGATTTCTATAGAATCATAGAATTGTCTTGATTGGAAGGGATCCTTTAGATTATCTAGTCCAACCATCACCCTACCCTGACATTCACTACTAAACCATGTCCCTCAGCAGCACATTTAATTGTGTTTTAAATACCTCCAGGGATTGAAACTCCACCACCTCCCTCGATAGCTTATTCCAATAGCTATAGCTACAGATACTGATGGTGAAATCATTCTATGTGCTTCAATTTAATTAAGACCTTGTTCTTTCCTCCACAGGTAGAGAAAATGGGTTAATTCATATCATTTACTAATAATAGAATGTACTTAAACTAGTCAAAAGAAAAGTATATCTTTACGAAAAAACCAACTGTATTCCGTGATGCTATAACAAGTACCAGTCCATATCTGTTTGTACATAAAATCTACATATACACCCTTAAAACTCCAGTGTTGACGCAACCTACTCCGTCAATAAAAGACTGCTTTAAGATGCAGGTTCTTTACAGTGTCCTTAACTTGTGGCTTTGATAAATATATTGTAAATATGTTGTAAATTCATACATTTAACAAAAATTCTGATATCTTTATGACTATCAGCTCAATAACCTCAAAAGTAGATGAGTAACAGAAAACTAATTTTGGAGCAAAGGAGTCTCAAATTTCCTGATTTAGTTGAAAGGTTATAACAGGTTAATAAATTTCTTCATCTCAATTGTACTGCTTCCTGGACCTCAGAGATTTCCCTTTTTGTGTCCCTGGGAAAAAAACACAATCTAAGGAAGATTTATCTGTTCTGTTCAAAAAGGAAAAATGATCAAAAATGAAAAATAATTTAAAAATTCTTTTTAGTACCAGCACAATGAGTTTTAGACTTGAAGCACTTGTGACTGTCTACAGCAGAGGCAGAACTGGTTTGGTTTTGGTTTTTTCTTTGCTTTTCTATAAAGGATTTTATTTTTTTTCCCAGTATGAGGTACATAATTTTCAAAGAATTCTAACAAACAAGGTACTTCTATATGTAATCCAACACTTTTTTTCTCTGTGGCTGTTAAGCTTGGTATTGGTCTTCTCTCTTGAAAACCAGTTCCTCCCCTTAAAATTATCTTTTCCTCATCAGAAAGTTTTTTTTAAAAAGAATAAAAAATTCAGTTGTTCTTTCTTTCTGCCAAGATGAGGCACAATCTCATTCCACATACTGTGTTTTAAGTAGCTAAATGTTGGGATTATTCCAGAGTTTTTATAGTATTGAGTTATAGTGGATGTTAATTTCAGAGGTAGCAGGGCCCAGCATGTTGGTGCTGTACAAAGAAAGAGACTCCAATGTCCTGGACAGCACACTATTAATGCCTGATTCACTGCAGGATTTCTTCAATCAAAACTCCAAAGACTTATAAAAAGGCGAGACTGAAGTCAATCTGTGGTGAGTCAAGTCCCTACATACACTAATCTTTAACTTAGGACACCAAAGAAATGAAGAGATGCATTTCAAGTCACGGGGAAGGCAGAACATTTCATGAACTATCATTGCTTAGACAAACGGCAAAGAAAGAAAGCATCTGGGAAAGGCACATTGACAAAGAGCAAAGGACATAACCTGCTTCATATCTATGCATGGCAAATCAATTTAATGTCTTTCATTACTGCTTGAAAACGGAAACTTACATGCGAACAATAAACTTTAATCTGGTTGACAACAGTTTAAAAAATGCACTGAAAGCAAGTTTCGGCTGCATGACATACTTTATGACACTTATTAAAAAGACATACTTGTAAGTCAATTAACCTGCCCAATGGTACATTTTAACTTGTTTTCTATTAGGAAAGGCAGCAAAAGGGCAAAGTTTTTCATTTAGGAAGGTTCTAAGTTGATTTCTTTTTCCCTTTAAGCGAAGGACATTGCTGGTGTCATCATCCCTATCCAGTCCAATATGAAATATATGCTGTTGGTATTCACCAACCCATACTGTCACAGGTAACGTCTGCTTATTCTGTAAAACTTTATAGTCACTGCAGTTTGCTATGGTAATTCATTAATTACAGTAATGATGACACCACAGGATGAGGCAGTTAACAAGACACATCTATCTGAATATTACAGAGACCATCAGTTGCACCCAACATAGATAAGGTCGCAAAAACATTTTAGCTGAACTCTCATCCCAGAACTTTCCCAAACATTTAGGTGTTCTTCTTCCTGTTCCCACCCTCTCCCTTTAAAGTTTTTTGGTATTAAAATATAAGCATGCACCTAAATATACACACTCTGCCTTATGTAAACATTTATTCTATATCTATGAATCCTCTGTATAAAAATATAAAAACATATAATATGTATATATTTAATACATGTACATAGTGCCTATATTATAAATATTATTAATGTGTACGTGATATGTACCTGCAGATGTATATAGATGTATACATAAAGATCAATAAGGGCATAAGTATACATAAGGATTTTGTATATATATATTTTTTAAAGCTATATTATTTCTAGTAGCTTAACTTTACAGCAACATGTATATTGGAAAATCAAAAAGGGAAGGGAGAAAAGAAATAACATTTTCAGCCTTTGTGAAAGGATATTGAATTCCACCTTGGCTTATGGATATGGGGAGCTGAATCCTTGAATAGGGTTTAACTATGTAAGCTCCAAAGTATTCTGTAGATCACGGCAAATGTAGACAGGATGGGATCTTTTGTCCATAGTAATACGGTTCCAACAGAACATATAAAAATAATGCTGTTGGCATAAATGGTGTACCTTACTGCATTCCAGTGAATTTATCATGTAATGATTAATTCAACCCGGATTAGGAGGCACACTTTTTCTCTGAGTTCTGCCTGACTTGATTGATTTTAAGTGATCTGCCCTCTCTTCCATCTATTGAAATCACAGAGCCAAGTAAGAAGCTGTTTGATCTGCTTAGTCTGGCAACTAAAACCAGTGCGACTTTGTCCAGTTGTGTCACATGCTTGTTTCAGACCTAGTTCACCAATGGTTTCAGGCTTAGTGATTCTGAATGTGTCAGTTCCTTGAAGTTTGTCTGATTCACTTTGCTTTGCAAGTTAAAACTACTTGCAAGATTTGTAAATGTCCTAATTTGGGCAGTATTCAAAGGACATTTTTTTCTTATGAGATATTTGATATTTTTACATCCTGCCCATGCCTAGACTTGGAAGTGAAGAGATGAACTGGAACAGCAGTAGCATTTTAATTTCTGTAATAAATATAAGAGGACAACTAGGCAGTTCAGGAGCATGGATATGCACATATTTAAGCTGTTCACAGAATTATCTCTGAATCATTATTATTTTTGTTTCAGGATTTTGTTTCTTTGCTTTAATCACATAAAGGCTTTACATTAATTGAAATTTGTACAAATCTTTAGAACATTTCTAGTTTCTAATGGCAATGGCATGTTGCTTAACCTTACATATTAACATTCTTTAGACTTCAGAACACTTCAGAAATATGGCTGGTTTTATTATGTATGTCATTTTGGATATATAAGATGCATCTAACATTACTGCTCAAGAGTGGAAATGAACTGGGCTTGAAGCAACATTTGCTTCGTGGCCACATTATTTAACTGCTAGATCCTGACAAGTTGTGCTGCATGCTAGAGCATGTGATACGTGCACAAGTGTAATATCATTCTGTGCTTAGTTCAGCTGTAACCCTTTATGTCATATGCCTCAGGATTCAGGAGGCACATAATGGGGAAGTCATCAGTGAAACATCAAGTAGAGACCTTCTTCAATAAAAAATGATGTTACCTACCAGACAGGATATGTAGACAGCTAAGAAAGAGTTAATACTGCCTTGTACAGGAAGGAAGATTAGTCATATTATATCCTGGGACTATCTTGGTTTCTTCTGGAACATCGATTTCCTGATTATGTGGTGGCCATAAAGAACAAGTGGAAGGTGATGGACTGCTGCATGAATATTAAAAAAAAACCTCCTGTGGGAATTATAGTGTTTTCTGAGATGGTCTAAGAGCGGCTTGTTCCTAAATGTATATTTTATTGTCTGTAATTATATACACATGTGTAAATTTTTGTGAATTACATATGCAGAAAATAAGTATGAAGGACCTATAAGAACAGAGGAAGGTCTCTTATTGTTCCATGGCTATGGTTTTTTCAAATATTAAGAAACAAGTGAAAAAGAAAGAAGGTAGGTAGTCACTGAATAGGTAGCCTTTAGTAGAGAACTGGGGGGGGAGGGGGGGGAAGAAAAAAGAAAAAAAAAGTCCACCTTTTAAAATGCATACAAAGCAAACATCAAAAGGGCCTACAAGCTCAAATGGTCTCAGGAGCATTTGGGATGGAAAAGGGCTTTCAATAATTGTTTTTTATTTGCAGGTTATTTTTTTATTTTATGTCACTTTCTCCAAAGGTAAAAGTTGACCCCAAAAGGGTCATGGAATCTAATTTATTCTGCTGTGTTTAAATCAACGAAGTCAGTTGTTCAAAGCTGTGTTGGAAGCCCTCAGTAATCTGACTTGAACTTACCTACCTTCCTCTTCCTACTTTTCTTTATGTGTGTTTGGAGTGAGAAAGATCTTGGTATCAGAAGGCCAAGAACATAAAAGGCATCACAATCATGAAAGCTGGCTCCCAGTACAGGATCTAATTTTCCACATACAAGTGGTATGAATGTGTTTTGGTTTTCCTTTGGTTTTTTTCTTTTCTTTTCTTTTTTAAGTGATTTTTTTTCTTTTAGTTCTGAAGCAACTGACATCAAAATTCAAACTTTTAAAAATTTTCCTTGATATTTCCAAATATCTAACTGAGAAAAATATAGATGATTTCACAAATGACTGAGAAAAATCTAGGCAACTAGAGTGTATTAAAATAATTGATGCTAACTTGTAAAAGAAATTATGTCTTTTAATATGTGAGCACAAGGGACTGGTATTAAAAGTAACAGTGTTGTGGGTTGATGGATAAGCAACTTTACGTTGGTGTTCCTTGGTTCCAAATTGCTAATGGGAACAGAAAATTAATGATGTAGAATAGGCCATTGAGCAGAGAAAAATCTGTCAAAATCTGTGGTAAATAAGTTATTTACTATTTTTGACTATTGACTAGTAGGGGGCGGGAAAATTTACCAAAATAATAAAGTTCAATGGTTAAAATTAGAATTGTAGACATTGGTTACTTTCCCCTGATTTTTGTTAACACAGCCATTAAAAAGTGAATGAGTGTTTCTGTTTGGCATCTAAAAACAGAAGTGACTTGGGCTAGCAGGAAACAGGAAACAGTACGCTTTCTGCTAAATTTCAGTCATCTAATTTAGGAGTTTCTATTAATAAACTCGTAAGTTTCCCAGTTTTCTCTTTAAGGTCTTAAGGTTTCTCAACTGAGACTCCTAACTTTCTAAGGTAAAAAAACCCCGTTGAGTTGAAGCTGGATTATATTTAATCATCACAGGTGGGTGTGTTGCAATTAACCCAAAAAATTTGCCTTCGGTAAATCTGGTATAAATTCCATCATAGCTCCAAAGGGGGTTTCAGAACTCTTCAACCAAGATGCTGCTCTGAAACATGTATTTGGCGTGCTCACATGAAGTGTGTTTGAAAAACCTATTCAATTTATACCATCTGACATTTATATCATTGCTCTAAGCACTTGAAATGATTACAGTATAAACACTAGGAATGATCCTACCATATTTCCACATGGCACAGAAGCTTATCAGGATCCTACTTGGTGTCTATATCCAAATAATCAACAACAGGAAATTATATTTATCTGGAAATGTACAAAACCCCTTTGGGGCAAAGTTAATACTATAACACAAGGGACTATAATTTCTTTATTGCAGCAATAGATTAAAAATAGAAACTAGTCTTAAAGGCTGGAAAACTTATAGAAGAACAGAGATTTTAGTGTGGCATTGAGATTCTTCTCCAGATAAATTGAACCAATAGATCTTTAATTGTATTATAACATATCATAGTAAAAACAGTGCAAGTAAACCAGCTATTTTAGATTAAACATGGATGTGTATGTGAATGTATTACTCACTGCAAGTGAAGGATGATACTTCATAAACCTTTTTGACAATAACTGATTTTTTAAAGTAGGGCAGAATTGTGCTTTATTGTGTTTGTACATTTTTTTACAGAGGTGTAGTTGCTTGAAACTCTCCAGATTTAATGTCAAAAGAGATGCTTCCAACATCACCTCATCCCTTGTGAGCCATGAATTAAGGCAATTTTTCTGTTACAGCTTTCAGAAGGACATTAAAGTCTTCCATAAAGAGTTCAAGCAATGAAGACTCTCACACACTGATGAAACAGACATATGAACAGTCATCCTTAACTCGCAGACAGTTAACTACAGAAGTTCTTCCATTCATTTTCATCCTCGACTTTTAAGCTTTAGCTTCCAAAACCTTAATCACAGGTTTTTATTTTTAATTTATTTTATCTTTTTTAACTCTTTTAACATACAAACTGCAATCCAATCAACTAGTTTTCATTTGGGAAAGTAAATAGAACCCTGCATTCTCATTATAAACAATGTTTTCAAAGGCTCTGATCATGTAGTAGCCATAAAATCATACAAAATTTTAATCTCAATGAACTAATTCAATTTTCTAGCCCCATATAGTGCATTAACAAATGCCTTGTCTTTCATGTATTTGTTCCTATGTTTAGTATAAGTCTACATTATACAAAACATTGTCTAGAAGTCTGTGGTGCTGAATTAAACCCACTAAGAAACACTACCATGTCTAAAATTTATCTAGCCTTTTTAAAAATGTAAGCCTAATTTCTCATTTGAATTTAATGACTGCAGTGTGTAGCTGTTTCTCTCTTTGATTAAAAAACTTTCAAAATTTCCAGTATTTTCTCATCTTTACATTTACATTTTCTATTTTTAGACAATTCTCCCAGTCCTTTGATCATTTTTTGGTAAGTCTCTGCACCTAAGACTAAGAGCGCAGTCTGGATACTACAGTTGTAGATAATATTCAACAACTGGCCTTCTAAGTACCTGACTTCTTTCTGTAAAAATGGATAGCCCTTTCATAGGAAGCACTGCATGGGAGCATCAAGTGATCTGTGCTTGTCATATACCACTGCCCATTCAGCTTTTCTCTTTCTGTACCTGTGGCTTGAATATGCATTTCTGCAAAATTCAAGATATTACACTTTTTTAACCTGAATTAAGATAAATTTTGCTTAAATGGTCTCAGTTTATTTTCTCTTATTTGTTGACCAGTTACCCTTTCACTTAGCAAAGATTTTGTTGATAACCCACTCCTAATTTTTTCAATGGATTTTAAGTTGGTGCTCTTTCCAGATAAATTATGAAGAGTAATTTAAAGATTTATTAAGAACAACCAAATTGATGTGCCAAAACAACAGAATTTTTTTTTAAGTGTCTTTCTGAGTCATAGAAGAGTCAGGACTGAGAAAGAAAAGAATCATTCTTGTCGATAAGGGCCTGGAGCATCTCCCCTATGAGGAAAGGCTGAGGAAGCTGGGACTGTTCAGCCGGGAGAAAAGAAGACTAAAGGGGGACCTTATTAATGTTTATAAATATCTTAAGTATGGGATGCAGAGAAAAATGCCCAGCCCCTTTCAGTGTCTGTTATGACAGGACAAGGGGCAATGGCTGCAAGTTAGCGCATAGGAAGTTCCGCACCAACATGCGGAAGAACTTTTTCACACTGAGAATGACAGAGCCCTGGGACAGGCTGCCCAGGGCGGTGTGGAGTCTTGATCTCTGGAGATATTCAAGACACGCCTGGACGCCTACCTGTGCAATATGTGCTAGGGAGCTGCTTTGGCAGGGGGGTTGCACCCGAAGATCTCTCGAGGTCCCTTCCAACCCCTGCAATTCTGTGATTCTGTGATTCTGTGAATGTCATCTGGATGTAGTGGGAAGGGACATGCATCTCTCATAATTTAAGGACCTCTTCATTGCACAGATTACCAGAATCTTAGGGGATGGAAGGAACCTCTGGAGACGATCTAGTCCAACCATCTGCTACAGCAGGATCACACAGAATATATTGCCCAGAATTGCATCCAGGTGGGTCTTGAATATCTTTAGAGAAGAAGACTCCACAACCTCTTTGGGCAACCTGTTCCAGGTCAGACCTGGACAGGTTGGAGAGTTGGGCAAAGGAAAACCTTATGAAATTTATCAAGGACAAGTGTAGGGTCCCCACACCTAGGGAAGGACAACCCCAAGCAGCAGTATAGGTGTTGACCTCCTGGGAAGCAACATTGTGGACAAAGACCTTTGAGTTCTGGTGGATGACAATGTACCCTTATGGCTAAGAAAGACAAAGGTATCCTGGGGTGTGTCAAGATAGCACATACATCTCAATATATTTCAATATGAATTGTTATTCTGGTTGTGTTAGTTGACACATTTGAGCAGTGCATTTTAAAATCATAATCACAAGAAGCCCCAAGGGTTCCATTAAGTATGAAGTCTTAGAATGCTATCTAGGGTTTTCTGATGCAAAGCATGAGGTATTGTCATGAAGATCTGAATGTCATCCCCTTTCTAGGAAGCAACAAGAGAGCTCTGAAATGATAATGAATCGATAATATCCAACTGTTAAGAACAAATATGAAACCAAATGACATCAACAGAGAAACCTCATGGATTTCATGGGCTTGTGGATTGGACACTATAGGCATGTTCAGCAAAGCACTTACACATATGCAGATGGTCCTCATTCTCTGTCATTTAAACACATACTGAACTTTCAATAAGTGCTCCCAGCTCCACTGAAATAAATTTAAGCATATTTTAAAGTGGGTGGGTTTTTTTGGTTTTTGGGGAGTTTTTGAATTTACTTTATTATTATTTTTTTAACTGTGAGGAAAAGACTAATCTGGCCCTCAGTCAATTTTATGGAAATGTATGATGTACTTAAATTTAACGTATTTATGTAGTAAACTCTCAGATTTCTTCACTGAGTCCAATTGAAAAATGAATAATACATAACCTCTGGCCCAGTGCCTCTTTTGAACTACAGAGGCCAAGCAGCCCAGAAACTAAATGGTTACCTATTTCTATGCCAGTCTCTTCTTAAATCCCAGCAGAAGGTTCTACTTAACTGAGAGACTAAACTTCTGTATTCAGCTTTCTATTTGTTCCTTGCCAAGAGTATGGAAAACAGCAAATTGATCTTCAGCAGGGAGAAAAAAAAAATTAGTAAATTTCTTAATTTTATTTACACTATTTTTGACTAGATCAATTCATGTGCCCTCAGATTATGATTGCCTTCATATAAGTTGAACTCTGAAGTTGACAACTTCCATAAACTTTTCATCAAGGAAAAATGCCAGTTCTGTATAAAATTTAGTGCTTAATACAGTTTTTATTTTATTGCTAAAGGTTTCCATGTACCTCAGATGATTTAAGCAGTCAGTAAGTTTCAAGGGAAAGTGCACAGTAAAATGAAGAGCAACACCTTGCTCTTCTCCATAGCTCCTAGCTTTGCCAAGAAAAGCATTTTTTCCAACACCTGTTTTTGTTAGAGGAACTAAATTCCATTAAGTAAGAAAGAAACCTAAAATCTAACATAAAATTTTAAAAAAAAGTTTTCTATTCTATTCAAATATGTATGCTTTCTATTTTATCCAAATACACAAGCATTATACCCGCCTGAGTGAGATTTATGGACCACTTCTGACAACTACTGACATACTGAAGGGCACTTAATTCTGTGGATCTCCAGGGTTTCACTTTTGTTTCCAACCATTTCATGTCTTACGCTGCTAAATTCTGTAACTTTGCTTGCCAGACAACATTCAGTAAAGAAAATGAGGTGAATTTATCTATTCCAAAAATGCTCAGCTTTGCTGATGATGATGTTAGAGCCTCAATATTGTAAACACAGATGTACCAGATTTACCTATGCAAGTCAAATGAGATGACTTACACGTATGAAGTGGTAGAGTTCAGTATTTGGTGTATAGCTACAGGCATAAATTGCTGCCTTGCCCTATGGTACACAATTGTACGAACTAGACAGAAAACTGCTGCTCCAGATATGCATTTGTAGGCACTTTCAGTCTCACTAACTGTTGTCAGAGGCAGCAAAAATATCATGCTGAACACAGTGCAAATGATACCGTAAAGTAATTGATATTATTAAAAGTGACTTTCTTCTCATTGTGAAATTCAGCATTCCTGTGAGTTAATAACTCAAGAAAGTGAATGGCTGAAGTAAGTAATACTGAAGGTAGTATCTTTCTTCAGATCAGAATCTGGATGAGCAGGAAAACTTATATGGATATACTGCAATTAAGGACTTTTGGTTGTTGTTATTATTAAACATTCTTTGTTAAAGGCTTAGAGAAAAAAATTCAAACCATCAGGCAGTGCAGATGTGTCATTTTGTGAACATGTTTTTTTTCCCTACCCATGGCAGGAAGCAGATGAAAAGATGTTAGAAAAGAAGTTGGCTTTGACAAAAGTTTTGCAGACATGCAGCATGAGAGAGAATGGTTTCAGAGACATTATTATTTTTGTCATTTTAATAGAGTTACTGGCCCTGCATTAACAGAAACTGACTCCTAGAGATATTTACCATAGTTACCTGTCATCTGTATGTACCAGTATCTACAGTGTGGGAGATTTTCACTAAAGGCAAGTTTCAGGGCTGGCCTGAAGCTATATGATGGATTTTGCAAACATTTAGACCAAGACCCTTGAGATCTATATAAAATCTTGATCATAGACCTACTTTCAGGCTTTCTCCCACTTGGGTAGCCCTTGTACTCACCAGATTTGTTATGATACATGAGTGCTCACAGCTGAATACTTGCAATGACAATTTAAGACTTCTCTGAGCAGTCTTTTGCATTTCAGCCTGTAACACATCATTTTGGTATTATATGTGAAATATACTTACTGAAATCCCAATTAAAATTTTAAAAAAGAAAGAAAAAAAGTGGGGATCCTAATGCCAGGTGATATTAGCCCAGACTATAAAACACCAGCTACTGTGTCAGCTAAAACCCAAAAATTTTACTAGAGAAAAGTCATGTTTAACAGGTATCATGCTATCTTGGAAGCAACAGTTGGAATGTGTTTTACCTCTTCACAGCTGCATAAATGTAAATCATGTTAATGCGTTTCCTGAATTTTTTTTATCTGTTAATCCTAGATAGCAATGACAGAATTTAATCTAAGGTATAAAATAATGTGTTTTTTCACAACTGCATTTCTATGTGCATATTTGTATACACATATGAGCAGAGATACATGTATATACAAACACATATGTGTGATTATAGTTAAGATACTTTATTTTTCATGTTTAGATAACAAAGCACTAGAGAAGGAGGTAAGACAGTCTCACTGTTTTACACCTATAGAAATAAAAGAAGAAGGATGTGGCAAAGGTTACATAGTAAGTCACTTGCTAAACTGGGGGGGGGGGGAAATCTGCTTTACAATTGCAGGCTTCTTTTATCTACTTGGCATGACTGCTCTCTTAATTCGATCCCAGCTATGTGGATTAGAAAAGCGTGATAAAACTTGCCTCAAATGTTCACTCCACTGTCTTGACTGAAAGAAAAAGCCACAAGAGCAATAAAAAAACACCAACAAAAAAGCAACCCACACTGTAAAACAAAGGTTAATATCAGCAAAACTAGAGCACTGGCTGTAGGTCTCTCAGCCATTTGTACTAGGGCTGCTCTCCTCCTCCTCACTCCCCGATAATTAACCGTCATTTCTGCACTTCCTCATCTTCTTTGTATTGATCTTTCATCATATAATGGGTGCAAACAGCAAAAGGAAGGCTTAATAACAAACATTAAAATGAATAAATAATTACAGCCACAAATCTTCCTCAACCAACTGATTATTTGTTCAGTGACAATATTACAAGAAATTGGCTTTACATAATTTAAAAGGACACTAGCAAGTAGGGATTTTTTTACTAGCATTTTTCCTCTCTATGCTCTCTGGAAAGGTGTGTGTACAGGGGTTATGGTCTTTTCTTTAGAAGATGACAAGGGTTTAACCTCCTAATGACTTTTCCAGTATCTTTGGTATATTCAGTAAATTTCTGAGGAGGTAAAAATGGCTTTTCAGTGATCAGGAGTGAATTAACTTTACCAAAGCTCTACAAGCAAGCCGATCCCAGGGTGTAGGCATGCCCCATTTCCCTGTCCTGAACTTGGCTCTCTGACAGGAGTGAAGGACAAGAGCTCTAAGGGAGGGCTGTTGAGAATAGACAAAATGAAAAGACTGACAGAGAGGTCTGAAGACACCTATGACGAGGATGAATATTCCCAAGCAGATCCTCACCCTTCTCTCTGATAAGCAGCGCTGCTACAGCATGCTCACACCCACATGATAGCAGAGGAATGGTGGCAATGCTCAGGCTTTGCAGTCTGTCAAGGACCCTCCTGCCTCCTCCTCTGCAGGACAGAGCTCAAGCCTGTGCCCTGGGCCTTGCTTAGGCATGCCCTTCATCCTGTTCTTATTAGATAAATGTCTCTTTTGTTTAAGTGGTTCAACATTAGAAAGAAGGGCGCAATATTCCATAGCTGACTTGGAAATGTATCTCAGAGTGTCTTTTCAGATGGCGAACATGAGGGAACCTCTGCCCTTAAGGTGGCAATTCTGTGCCATGGTGACATGACAGGAGCCCTGGTACGAGCTTGATACATTGTGTTTAATTGAGAAATTCACCTTAATGCAATCACCCTTGTCACAGAGACTACAAGAATCAGCGTTGTCAGGGGCATGAAAGTTTGCTGTTGCTTCTGTCTTAAATGGTCTCTGACCTTAGCGCACACCATTAGCTACTTCATAGCTGTCACGGGGTTGCCCATAGGAACACCTATCTGTGATGTGTCCCAGACCCCTGAAACGAGAGGAATTAAGAATACTAGCTTCTGTTGAGCCAGGACTTTGAAGGTGAGAGGTCAAGTGTGCTTTATTCATTAACACACTTCTTGTTCAGAAGGCTCAGTAACTAGATGTCCACACGTTGAACAAGTAATGACCTGAAAACAGCACGATTTACAGAATGATATGCTGGCAGAAAGTTTTCTAACACCTCCCAGAAGTGCACTTTCCAGAAACCCACTGTACATAAACATAAAGGTCTGCAATCTGTCAGTTAATATTAATGTGGTCATTTGCTGGTAAGTTGTAATAACATGATGCACATGGGACTTGCTACACTGACCTTTTTGGTGGAAGTGATTCATTAAATGGTCACTCATTTAGACAGCAGTAACTATTTGCACAGCTATTAACATTTTAGAACTTAACTAGGTATTTATTGCTTTCAAAAAGAAATTTTTTACCAAGGTTAACTGAAGACCAGATTTTTCATTATTCAATAAAGGAAAGAATTTGAAATTCAGTAGCATCAATTACAAAGGGGTGGGACATCTCGTATGAAATGTCTAACTTCAGATTAGTCTAAATGGCTGAGCTATTATCTGTGTGCTTTTAAGCCCATGGCTACAAATCATTGCTTTCACTATCAAAAGCTAAACCAAAATGTTTCTTTCTTTCCTGTTTTTTTTTTCCTCCTTCATTCTCATACTGCTTAAATAGTAGAGAGAGCACAGAAAGTGCTGAGAGATGATAAATCACTAATAATATACCCCTAAACCAAAAACCATTAACTTCAATTGGTGTCTGTTTCTGTCACCAGGTTTACTGACTTCTGCTAATCTGACTTTAAATTTTGCACAAGACTAAACTCAAATATAGATAGAGATTTTCCTATATGAACACACTAATTTTAGCAAAATTCTATCAAAAAGTCATTTTCCTTGATTTTTTGATGGGTGCCAGGCACTTTTTATTTCAGTTTGCCTTCAGAACTGCTCAGAAGTGTCACAGAAGTCTGGTAGAATACAGAACACAGTGGCCCTTTGAGTCTTGCGTGGTACCAGGTTAATACGTATTTTTATTTTCCTTTGTTTGAAGTTTCAGCTGTAGCCAATACTTTAAGAACTCTAAAATGTGAAACGGGAACCTAGACCCATAGTCTCACCATTAAATCAGTTACAATGTTCTTCCAGCAGAGTGGCAACTTCTAAAATGTCCCAATGCATTGCTTCCAGAGATGGTGTGATGAGGCATGCCATACATGACTAGCCATCAAATATTAAAAGCAACAGTAGGAGTGACAAGATTGTTCAGCTAAACAGTTACAGTCAGTCTGATAAGCAAGGGATCCCTCTTTGCTTCCCAGTGAAGTGTTAAAGGGCTTACAGTTTTTTTAAACCTCTCCAGTGTCTCTTCTGTTTGCAAAAAGCACTTGCATTAAGTAAATCTAGAAAAACATAACTCCACTGGGAAGTAGAGCAGCCATGCAAAATCATTATCCTAACAGCCCTAAACACTCCAAACTAGACTGTTGTTTCATAACATGTTGATCACAGCAAGGCTGAGTGGCATGTGCATGTGCTGTAGATACATGGTACATTTGCTTATAAATGAAGTGGGAAAAATGGTCAGGGGAAAATAAGCTGTTAGCTTCACCCATGGGAAAGCAGAGTTCAAGTTCTGATTTAACCACACAAACATCCACAGACTGAGGTGACAGCTTACTATCTCATACCTCACTTTACTTTTGCAAAATGAGTATGATCATCCCCTTTTCATAGCATTACTATAAGAAAATTAGCTTTCATTCACTGTAAGACATCTAGTGATGTGTAGACATATAGATCAACACTTCAAACTGGAACCAACGTTAAATGACTATGTCCCAAATATTTAATATATATAAAAAGATTCAAAACTATGATAACAGACAAATGGCTACAATAACATTATGCCAGCATAAAAGTAAATAATAATTATGAATTAAAATAAATACAATGTGGCTCTTGCATTAGACAAACTTCACTTTATGAAATCTTCAGTGTTTTCACAACTCTTGTTCTGCTTTCCTTTTTTAGTATTTAGCAATATTATTTCATGAGTACTTTACACTATGTTCAGTATTAATGGCATAATTAGCTGTGGAAAATATTTAGTTGTCGCCTTGTATTTATTTATGTTCCTGGGATCATGTAAAGTTCTGCTACATTAAAATTTAATTTGAAAGAAAAAGAATTTTATTCATTTTTCAGTGTAATGACCATTTCTGCTTGGTTTATATGAATGATAAAATATTGTCTGAACACACTTTTCCATTTGTTTTTCAGGCATTTATGTAAACTCCTAAAGAAAACACTGCAATGCTTTGTTGGCTGACTATTTGACAAAAGAATTGTAGATACATATTTTATTCTCAGCATCCTGTCAGAAAATTTTCAGAGTCCCATTCATTATTTACCACTTAATTTGTTAATCGATTGATCGATTGATTTGGGAATATTTTACATTGGGATTAACATTCACAGACAGAGAAAACTTGTCTCTATGGTAAATCCAGGAAAATTGTATCAGAATGTAAAATGTTCTGGTGTTTTATAGATTTAGATTCAATCTGTCATGGGTCGGCAGCTACTGAAAATAATTCATTGCTTGGAACATAAATATTTTGGATCAAACCTTAAAACTCATTTGATTTGGTGTGATTATTCTTTCCATGTACAAAGAATATGTACAAAGAGTGTGGGACCATTCTATGCAAAGGAAAACTGTGTTTATTGGATCACTTCTTCTGAAGAAATTATTTTCCACTTTATAAACAACAAAAAAATCCCCTGCTTCTAGTCTCAGAAACCAAATGTTCTTCAATGCCATGGTGTTTAAGGACCTCAGACCTTTTGACCACATTTCTCATCATAGCACTTGGCTACTGCTATAAGAAGACCTTTAATTGTTATTTGCCAGAAACTGTACATTCCTTGTGCAGCATTAATTTCAGACAGGGCTGGTGTCCAAGGTTTGTTTCATGGTGCAATATTATTGTAAGCAGCTCACAGTTTCCACTTCTTCCTGGGGTTGCACAGGATGATTGTTTTTGAGACTATATGGTTGTTCATGATAATAAGGCAGGTTGTGTGCAATATGAGTGTTATGAACCCTAACCAATTGGGCTTTGGGCAACCTGATCTAGCAAAGGGCATCTCTGCCTATGGCAGGGCAGGGGGGACTAGATGATCTTTAAGGTCCTTTCCAGCTCAAGACATTCTGTGATTCTATGATTCTGTTATTCTATGGTTGTATTATGGTATCTCTGTGACCCAGCGTTTACAGACTCGCAAGTCTCCAGCCCCAGCTTTTAAGTTTGGGTAATCTGGAGAAATCTGCTGTGGTCCCCTTCATGTCACAGTCTGGATATATCCCACCCAATGCATTCAACAGTGCAGTTCCAGGTCTGTAATACCAGACATGTGAGACCATGTGATTAGCTCTTCTGTGCTACTTATTTCTTAAACTTACATGCAGCATTTTGTCAATTATGCCACCAGACTTGTCAAGGATTATCCAAAATTACATTGAGTTTAACTAAGCTTTGGCTTCAGCAAACTTCTTCCATACAGAGCAAAACAACAATGTTTATGTCACCAAAAAGTCTTTGTACAGCTTTTAAACTTACACAACGACAAGTACTGAAAAGGATGTTAAATAGGGCAAATTGCATACCTCCATACGTTTCCTTCACTTACTGCTTTTGATAATAACCCAGGTTTGTGTTCCATGTTACCATTTGTGTTGAACGTGTGATTGTACACAAAAGCAAAGACTTTTTTGTGAACAGAGATAAAGAAAGGAGCTATTGTAAAACTTGGATGGAATCCAGCCATGATGGGCCAAGTTCTGTGATCAGATGTGCTTGTCTGTCTCCAACTGCTTTTCACTGTGTTCTGCACATAGACATCCAGGAGTGGAGCAGTCTCTCATATTTGGATTTTTTAGAGGAGCAGGTTGTACATTGAGAATACTGGGACATGGACCAATGCAGGAGGCAATCCAGAGTCTAAGAAAGCTGCCACTGTGCTAACTGAACTGCCTGAATTAAATCCCAAAGTCCTCTGCATTAGATGCTCAAGTGATTTCTACTTCCATCTGAACGTGTTCCAGATTTACCATGAGGTCTACCTTTTGGTTTTGGAAGCCCTCTTTCCCCTGTTGATTTGACTGTAGTAAAACAACTTGCATACACATAAACATATGCAATTGAAAGGAAAAGAAAGGGACAGGGAAAAGAGGGGGAGTGATGAGGACCAACAATTTGTTTACCAGATTCAAGTTGAACCATCTGTTGTTAATGATTAGATCTTCAGCTTCCAATTTTCATTTGAATGTTATTGCTCATTTCTAGCTGGGTACTGAAACGTCACTTAACCACTGCATGCAGGATTCTAAATAAGAGACTATTTAGATTGGAAATCTGTTGGAGGAGAAAATTATTTTCCCTATTATACAGCAAAATACCTTTTCTAACACGGACACTTTCTGGTACTGTGTTGTTGAATTTTTAGGGAAGGAAACTCAAGGTCTGAGGCTGAAAAATTAATTCATTGGTGGTGTAAATTACATTTGGGCTAGAGGGGGTTTAGTGACTGTCAAGGGTCCAGGTTCTGACCTCAGGCACAGTGTTGCGAAACAAGAAAAAATGGTAGTCATTGAGTATTTATTCCAGATCCACATCAAAGGAAGGCACTCAGTGTCTGATCATGGAAGTTTAAGATGGTGCTTTCTGTACCACACTGCTAGAAGACATATTTTAAAATAAAAATAACACATCTTACAACTCCTTGCACTTTACTTGTTTTAGCTGGTTTTGCTGTTTCTAATTCTTGTTGTAAATATAACTTCAAAATAGAAACTCTCTGGCTTGAACCTGGCTGGATGCTTGATCTGGTGAGGAAAGAAGGAACAAATAAACCCAAATATACTGAAATCTCTGACTTTCATTCTCCATTTATAAACCTGTGAATGGCTATGCACAGCTGCCCCAACAAACAGTGATCTTTTTCTTTTACAAAAGGCTAGTGTTGCTGCACTTGTATAATCTATTGTTAGAACACTTTTTCTTTTACCTTAGTCCTTATATTCCATACTCAAAAGCAAAGATATACCACTAGTTCTATGAAAAACAAAGAATTCAGAGAATGTTTCTTAACATCATTTGTCAGTTTGTATTCCCTCTTTCTTTGACCGACTGCAAGAAATTAAAAGGTTGTCCATTAAATTACTTTGAACACTTAAAATTACAATAAAACTATGAATACATATATGCATAAAGATAAACAACACCCCCCTCCCAGCCCAAAATCAAAGATATAAAAAACAACACAAAGTCTGGCCTCATTGTGAATTGATTGTATTTAAGAATCATTGTGACAGCCCTGCACACATGATCTATGGGAAAGGATTTTGCTATGTTTGCTTTTGTTTGCTTGTTTGGTTGGAGTTTTTTGGAGGGTAGGGGTTTTGATTTGTGTTTTTTTTTCTTTTTTTGGTTGTTTTAGTCTTTTTCTCTCAAAAGGGACTAGGTGGTATTTTTGGCTTAATTTTTTTCTTAACCAGTGACAAGATGACTTAGAAAAGGACACCAATAGAGGAAAAACAGAGTATGATTTGGGCAGTGAAAAATCCTGTAACAATATGAGGCTCTTCCTCCTCTTCTTAACTTGGAAATGAAAAAAAATCTTTGCCCAAGTACCCTTCTCCAAAGCACCTAAGTGACTTCTGTATACACACATAAATCACATAGGTACTTTGGAGTCTAGATCCCACTGGGACCCTAAATGCTTATATGATTTATGAAAATAGTACATATGAGGCTGTGTTACTTAGGTAATTTAGAAAAAAATTGCTCCTAAAGGAAGAGCTGATCTCGTTGGTTTTAGCAGTTACTTTGTTTGCTTTGCAATCATATTTTGCTTATGGAATCTGTGCTCTTATGCTTGCAGGCTGTGCCAGAGCTTTAATATTCTATTTTTCATAGCTCACATTCAGCATTTAGAATTTGTCCTATTGATTGCAGGTAATTAAATTGTATTTGTTTGTTTTCACTGCTAATGTGGTTCATGTGAGAGTTTGATCCACAGTCTCTATGATAAATATGAGAGTGTTTTATCCACACTGTACCTCAGTTTTAGCATCAAACAAACAGGACAGAGAACTCTTGGACAATTTTGTACTTTGCATTAAAAAAGTGAAGTACTTTTACTACCATTTGAAAAGATTAATCAGGTAAAGGTATGAAGCTGAGATAGGGGATGTTTAGGTTGGATGTTAGGAAGATGTTCTTTACTGAGAGGGTAGTTGGGCACTCGAACAGGCTTCCTGGGGACGTATCCACAGCAATGAGCTTGGCTGAGTTCAAGAAGTGTCTGGACAACACACTCAGTCGCATGCTCTGACTTCACTGGCCCTGTGTGGAGCCAGGAATTGGACTCAACAATTCTTATGGGTCCCTTCCAACTCAGAAGGTTCTATGATTGATAGACATTCTACTATTTTTAACACACCTTGAAAAAAGAATAAGCTATAGCAAATTGTTGATTCAAATGCACTTTCTGTAGCTCATGGGTGGCAAGAAGACATAGATCACTGTAGCTGATTTGTGTGCTGGTTTTGGCTGGGATAGAGTTAATTTGCTTCATAGTACCTAGTATGGGGGTTTGTTTTGAATTTGTGCTGATAGCAGTGTTTAGGATGTTTTCAGTACTGCTGAGTAGTGCTTACACAGAGCCAAGGACTCTTCTGATCTTCACCCCATCCCACCAGCGAGTAGGTGGGGATGCACACAGAGTTGGGAGGGGACATAGTAGAGACAGCTGACCCCAAATGACCAAAGGGATATTCCATACCATATGACAGCATGCTCATCATATAAAGCTGGGGGAAGAAGAATAAAGAGGGGGACATTCGGAGTGATGGTATTTGTCTTCTGTGGTGGGTTAGTCCTGGCTGTAGGCCAGATGCTCACCAAAGTTGGTCTTTCACTCCCCTTTGTAGTTGGACAGGGGAGGAAATACATATTGAAAAGCTTAGAAGTCAATGTAAAGACAGGGAGAGATCTTCCTGTCACCAATGACATGGGCAAAACAGACTCAACACAGAGTGAAGTAAAGAAAACTACCTAATTTATTACATTGTACTACAGAAATAGTGAAATCAGAGTTGGATAATGAGAAGTGCAACCAGATCTTAAAACAACATGACCAGATCTTAAAACAAGTTCCCCCCACTACTGCCTTCTTAGCAGACTTTAGTCAGAATTTTGCTCCCTTCTTCCCTCCCATTGTAGCACAGGGTGGGCAGGTACTGGGGAAAATGAGGTTCTCGGTAGTACCTTCCCCCCCACCCCTCCATTCTAAGCAGACTTCCCTTTAGCCATGATCTTGCTCCGTTCTTCCCCCTGCTCGTAGCACAGAGGGGCAGGGACTGGGAAAATGGGGCTTTTGGTCACTTCTTCATGATCTGTTTTCCTTTTCCAGCCCTTAAAACACCTCTACCTCCCACCCCCGCTCCCTTCTTAGCAGCTCCCTTCTTCCTCCACATCGGGGCACGGTAGGGGACTGAGGGCTTTGTTCAGTTCCTTGCAAGTTGGTTTCCTTCTCAACCAGGGGGCTGGCCTTCATTCCACACCCTCCCCCTGCTGCACTGTGAGGTCCCACCCACGGGAGACAGTCTTCAATGAACTTCTCCAACGTGAGTTCTTTCCCACAGGGCTTTCTCTCTTCATCAGCTGCCCTGGCATGGATCACTGCTATGGCAGGCAGTTATAAATCACAATGTCTCTCAGTCCCAGTCCTCCATAGGGTCATAAGCCTCCCCCCAGCAAACCTGTTCCTGCGCAAATCTCTTTCTCACTCATCTCTGTGTCTCTGTTTCTCTTCATGGGCTGCAAGTGCGGGCAGGGGCTTGTTCCAACGTAGGGTCACAGACTCTTCTCTATGTTTCCACCTGCTCCATCCAGCATGGAGTCTCTCCACGAGCTACAGGTGGGGTCTTGGCCTTTTCCTTGGGCTGTGGGGGGACACCCACTCTACCAGGGGTTTCTCCACACGCCTCAGGGGTCATTTTTTTCCTCTCTGGCACCTGTGCCGCCTCCTCCCTACCCTCCTCAGGCTTAGTGTCTGCACAGCTCATTACATCTTCTCACTCACTTCTCCAGTGGCAAAATGCAGCTGCTTACAGTACTTTTTTCTCCTATATGTGATTCACAGAGGTGCTGTGACCATCTCAGATTGGCTCAACCCTGGTCAGCAGCAACTTTGGCTTTGAATTGGCCGATGTTTACAGTCTGGGGCCTGCAGAGCATTCCAGCAGCTCCTTACAGCAGCCATTTTCTGCAGCCCCTGTTCTCTCTCAGCACCCAGCTATGCAAAACTGTGACATCTTCCCAAGTCACTGTTACACATGATGGAGCCCTGCATTCCAGGAGGTGGCTGAACACCTGCCTGCCCATGGGGAGTGCTGAATTAATTCCTTGTCTTGCTTTGCTCATGTGCACGGCTTTTGCTTTACCTGCTAAACTGCCCTTATCTCAAACCATGAGTTTTATCACTTTTACTCTCCTGGTTCTCTCCCCCATTCAGCTCAGGAGGAGTAAGTGAGCAGCCATGTGTTTCCTAGACACCAGCTGGGGTTAAACCATGACAAAGTTCTATGTCTATGTTAAAGCAATGCTGTGCAAAGCTGGGAAATGGGAATTTGCATGGTTTCTCTGCAAAAGAGAACTTCACAAAGGATAAAAAAGCTCTGGGAATGACCCCTATGGCATTGTACATTGAACACTATCGTCCTGGAAGTGTATACATATGGTAATTAAAAATGTGCATCTTGAACTTGGAGTGTTATATCAGTTATAATTGGGGCTGAAGTCCTCTTTAAAATATGAACACAACAATAAACCAACTAAAAATCCAGCAGTAATTAGGTATAGAGTATAAGAATGATATTTGACAAGAGGATCCATGGTGTGTTATACGACAAACTGATCAATGACAAATGACCAGGAGGGCAGTCATACCATGTGGCCTCTAGATTTGGGTACTTGGAAAGTGTTGCTTGGCTATGGTGTTGGGAGAACACATAATGGTATTCTGCACTTGCCCTCAGCTGGTCAAGAGGGCACTAGTGTAGTCCCTGCAAGAGCAAGACTGAGAACAGACCCATGACTAGCTGCACTCGTAAGTGCCATTAGCATGTGGAGAAAGCTGCAGAGCTTGAAGATCCAGGTGTTGTGAGAATGATATGTAGATAAAAAGATCTGGGGGAAAAGCACATAGCACAAGCTTCTGAATTTCCTTGTCTCATAAGTGTGTAAAAATATCAGCTAAAAAATTCTCTACTTGTTGGAAAGCTTTAAAAAGGTCATGACATGACCACTGACCTTCATCTGCTGACAGTGGCATTTTAGCTGAAACAATAGAAACACATGTTTTTAATTTTGAAGGACTTGAGCTCAATTTCAATAGATGTGTGCCCATGTGCACTGCTGGTAGATTAACACTGTGTGGATTGCAAACCAATGAGCAATATAGTTATCTTATCTCTCTGTCCCCTGTCCCTTATCTAAAGGATGATTTTAAAGATTTGAGTGTTCAATAAACTGCACATGTCTTAGATTAAAAGATATTTTAACAGAGAAACATTGCATTGCTACAGAAGATCTTACTTCTTGTTTTGCTAAAATTTGCATCTTTTAGGGGATGGTGCTGGAATGTAGATGTAATGGGTGCCATCATGGCCAGCACACTGGTGCTTCAATTGAGATGGTCTCCAGTGTTACACTCAATGAACAGTTCTGTGCTTTGGAGGGAGTACTACGTAGCTGGGAGATATAATGTGTCTGTGTTGTCTGTGAACTGGGAACAAGTGTGTTGTTGCACTGTATTCTACACATTTCTCAACACTGAGGTACACTTCTTGGCCTTGAGAAGAATAAAGTCTGTTTATAGCTTCTGCTCAGTGGATTGTGAGATATCAGGAGAAGCGTGACCTCAGACTTCAGTATCTTTGGACCTAGACAATATTTTTTACCACTGTTGTGTTGTTTGGTTTGTTTTGTTTTTTGTGGGTTTTTTCAGTGTAGATACAAAATAAAGTAATTTTGAGAACTTAAGTGATTTTTAAAATATTTTCAGTTTGGGCAGAGAAAAAGATATTGTGACTTAATAAAAATTCGTTAAATAAAAAGAAAAAAACATGTACAAATATTTCTTTTAGGACATTATAAAATAAACCCTATTCTTAATCTATCATGATTGTGATGGACTGCAACTGAACAAAGCAAAATGGCTGAATCTTATAGCAATATTCACATCATATTTAAATTGTTCTTTACTGTGCTGCCTCCAACCTCTGCCTTCCCAGTAGGGAAGAGATTGGGAAGGGACATAACAGGGCCAGCTGACCCAAACTGATCAAAGGAATATTCGATATTGTGTGCCAGTGTGATCATCAATAAATGTAAGAGAAAAGAGGATGATCATGGGGGTGGGGGAGTGGGAGAAATATTCATTTTTAAGACACGGGTCTTACAAAGCAACCATTGCACACACTGGGATGCTACTTCCCAGGATGCAGCTGGACATTGCGTGCTGATGGGAAGTAGAGCATTTTTTGAATTTTTCTTTAGTTTGTTTCCACATGTCACCCTGCTTTCTTTTGTTAAACGGCTTTTATCTCAACCCATGAGTTTATAATCTTATTTTCCCGGTTTTGTTCCACTTTGAAGGAATGAGAGAGTGGCTTTGTTGGTCCCTCATGGCCAGCCAAGGTCAACTCATCCCAATATCTGTTCAGTTTTTTAACGTTAGCAGTTTCGCCCCAACCTCCTTGCCCCACCCACCCCCCCTCCAACCAAGGTCCTGTATTATGAGAAATGTTGAATAACTGTTCCTTTTTTACCTCTTGCTCACTCATCATTCACCAGATATCATCACAGGTCATGGGTAGCTTTTCCTTTCCTCTCTAAAGCCACACCCTTCTTGAAGGAAAATACATTGTCTAATACAGAGTTTTTCCCAAGTCAGTGACATTCTTTCTCCAAGGCAAGTTCCTTGTTGATGAACGAGGGTGTAAAGGCATCTAGATTCTCGGTGCTTTAATTACCTACTTATCTAAATGTTATTGCACCTACGGACAGTAGATGTATTTTGACTGCATTCTATCACCACTATCAAATTAACTTCGGCAAAAGCCAATTAACTACTGTAAATTATTCTACTTCAATTAAAAGAAACAGAAATGGTGAAGGACTTTAATATATTAATATTAATCCACAGACTTATGATGCACCAAAAAGAAAGTTAAATTCTTTTTTTTTGGTAAGAAATGAGAAATTATCTGAAAGGAATGTAATAAAAAATAAGGATCAGGGTAAGTGTCATTATCATTTTAACTTAATTTGTCAACAGAGTAATATATCTAGCTATATTACTCAGTTGACAAATCAATTACAGTAATAATGAAACTTTATATGATTTTACTTTTATTTAATTAGTTGCATCAATATGTTTTTTTTCTAATTTCAGTTGCACATGAATGCTTCAAAGTATAAATGATGGAATAAGGTTAATTATAAGCCCTCAAAACATACATCTTTTAGAAAGAAAAAGAAATTTACAGTGCAAAACGTTATGAGTAATGCAAGCTGCAAGATGTTTTGTTAAGCTGGCTAGAGGCCATTTTCAATAATAATAATAATAATAATAATAATAATAATAATAATAATAATAATAATAATAATAATAATAATAATAGTAGTAGTAGTAGTAGTAGTAGTTAACATAACAACAACAATAATCCATGTCTTTGTCACAAGCTATTTGAATATTACAGAACCATCTCACATAATAGATGTGAAACTTTTTTTTCCCTTCAAATCTCTTTGCTCCCAAGGGTAACACATTTTATTCTCCACAAGGGAATGCAACTCCAACATGAAGATAGTGAGTCATCTAAAAAAGTGTTATCCGGTTCACTGGTGCTAAATACATTTGATGCATTATGCATAGAGGGGGGGAGTGGCAATTTTAGAGAAATTTACACTATGCTATTTTATGTATTTATTTTTCTTTTTTTTTTTTTAAACACTGTTCAGTAGACATGTTACAATCTTAGCAACTGCTGCATCAAACGACGATTATACTAACATTAAGCTATATATCACCTCCTTAAGCAGATACTGGGAACTACATTTCTATGGTGCTACACAGAGCTTTTAAAGTAGGCTGTTGCAATTATGTCACACAATTACCTAAGTGGACCTGATTCAGGAATGTATTAAACATGCTTAAAATTAAATCAAAATCTAAAAACTTTCTTACATAAAGAAGGAAAGAAGGTGCCCTTTTTTTTTTCTTTTTTTCTTTTTCTTTTTTTCTGTTAGATAAGAAATTGCTGTGTTAAATCCAGAGTTACTTTATCCAGGTATTCACTGTCATCTCCAGTAAAACCCCTCTGAAGCCACAGACAGACGTCATCCATTTCAGTTAAAACCCAAACAGCCATCACTGTATTCCTTTCATTATCATAGAATCATAGAATCATAGAAATTTGGGTCAGAAGAAACCTCAAAAACAATCTATTTCCAGGCCCCCAGCCATGGGCAAGGACACCCTCCACATAAGTTCATAAAATCGTGGAATACTTTGGGTAGGAAAAGACTTCTAAAACTCATCTAGTCCTACATCTTTGCAATGAGTAGGGATGTCTTCAACTAGATCAGGGAAACTTCTCCAAATGTTTCCTTTCAAAATTATTCTGGATAGATCCAGCCAGCAGAAGATGGAGACTTAATTATTCTTTAATGGATCACACACTTATTACCGCTAAATAAAACACTTTAACCACTATTGTGATGCCCATTTAATAAGAGACCATAGTTCTTATTCTACGGAATGAAGACCATTGTAATTTGTTAGACTGACAAAAGTCACAAAATCTCCAAAACCCTAAAATGCATTTCTTCATTCACTGATTATGGCACTTGGCTTCTCTTCCCTCTTGTAAAGATTATTTCATGGAGGAGCTCTTGTTTACTGTTCTTCTAAGCAAGCTAAAATCTGAAAGAAGAAATTAATTTTGTGTCTCAGTGTCTGGAATTTCATTCTCAGGTACTTGACTCTACCTCTCTGTCTTATGGAAACCCCATCTAGATGATGACTGGGGAATAGACAACTATATTTACAAAATCTAGGTATACTTGCTTCATGCCAGAGCCATCTATACAGGGGAGATAGAAAAAAATTAAAAATCTGTTGCTTCATCTCACTGTGGAGCTGCCTGATATAAAATGTGCAGCTGGACAGCTCTCAGGTGGCATTGTGTTCCCTGGAAGAGAAGACAGTAGACAGATAGACAAGTATGTCCACAATTCAGTGGAAAGTGGAACAGAGATACAAATTTAGACCCCCAAAGGTGTAACAACTGCACAGCTGAGCACACTCTGATTAACTGATCATTGCAGCATGCTGGTGCTCCTTGATGAAGTGATTTCAGTTCCAGAATTAACTCCTGCAAATTACTGTCTGTGACTCCACTTCTGGATCCCAATTTCTGTTCCTATCCCTTGTTTCCATTTTTCCAGGGGTAATTTAATAATTCATTACAGTAATAATAACAGTATTCTTGTGCCAATCCTTAGGCTGTGTAGGATGACCTCTCAGCTAAACATTTTACTTTTTAAACCTTTATCAAAAGGATTTTTTTCCTTACAAGTCAATGGATATTTACACAATTTTACTCCTCAGATACTTTTATAAGCTGGACTTCATCTCCTCTCATGGAGAGAAGAGAGTTCTTAAGGTCTGCTTATGCACTGATAAGAGGATTTTGAGAAGGGAAGGAAGCAGGCCATACCACAGCAGTCAATGTAAGTGCCTGGACATTCAAAGAAGACAATGTGGAATTTATGCAATGCGAATATTCAGGAACAATCTTGCCATTCATATAGTCAGTACTTCACTGAAGTTGTAATTCACATGTGAATTCTGGCCACTTTTGCTGACTCTCTTATGGATTGTTTTGGACACTTTCTCACAACGACTGAGACCTTAATGTCCCCTTGGAAACAGTCATAAAGAGATGCAACAGATCAGATAACTGATCTGTTTTTTCTCAGGGAGAAAAAAACAAACAAGTCTCTTGGACACTTTGTTTTTCTGACATCAGGTCTTTTAACAAAAACAAATCCAGAATTTGGGGAGGATCAGATACAAATTTTAACAACAGATATAAGACAAGAAAAGAAAAGGAATACACTGATTTTTACCTATACATTGAGCTCTGCAGATGTCCTTTACAGACATAGCAGTAGTTTTCTTCTTTCAAGTGTTTCAAGATCGCTGTCTGGACTGAATTGTTTCATTCATTTAAGATAGATTTTTTACAAATATTTGTAAAATCTCAGAGCATAACTGTCACCAATTACTTATTTTATTTAAATATGTTTCCATGTTTACCATTTCCCACTTGTTAGCATTTTCATAAAATGAAAATAAAGGCCCTTTCCTTCCCTTCCCTTCCCTTCCCTTCCCTTCCCTTCCCTTCCCTTCCCTTCCCTTCCCTTCCCTTCCCTTCCCTTCCCTTCCCTTCCCTTCCCTTCCCTTCCCTTCCCTTCCCTTCCCTTCCCTTCCCTTCCCTTCCCTTCCCTTCCCTTCCCTTCCCTTCCCTTCCCTTCCCTTCCCTTCCCTTCCCTTCCCTTCCCTTCCCTTCCCTTCCCTTCCCTTCCCTTCCCTTCCCTTCCCTTCCCTTCCCTTCCCTTCCCTTCCCTTCCCTTCCCTTCCCTTCCCTTCCCTTTTCACATCCTTCCCTTTTATAGTTTATAATTCAGAAAGAAATATGTATCCATAAAAGTACTTGGCATATAAAATCACCCAAAAATTAATGCGTTTTTTCATTAGAAGTTTTCAGTGTTGTTCATATTCATTACTCTGAGCTGTTTGTTCAAATGCTCCACAAGCTACATAATAAAATGTTTTAAAAAGAAACTTCAACTTTTTTTCGTTTGTAATGAAGTTGTGGGTACATTGAACAGGTAAAGTATACTTCAGAAGGTATATTGAACAGGTAGATATATTTGTTTGCTTATATATAATTCAGAGTTGAAGGAGAGGCTATTCCTATGATAATATTTTTCTCATCTCTCCATTGCAATAACTGTTTTAAGTCAAAGTTGTTGCTCTGAAATCAAACAGCTATGAGTCAAAGGGAATTCAGGAACACTGAAGTTATATTTTGGCAAAGGTGACATTGGGTGTATATATACGGACCTGACTCCTGGAAATACTTTTATTTCCTTTAATTTCTATTCATGGCTAGCTTCATCAGTTCTAATTGAGCTGACCTTACATAGCCAAAGTTTTACAAAACAAATCTAAGTTTAAGCTCAGAGGTAGGTGGGTGGGAATGGGGATATTTGAGCAGTAATAAAATGTTTAGATGTTTTTTAAAATACATTTTGTGAATGCATTTTGATAGCTATTGAAGAGCAAAAAAGACGGTTTGTATCCACTGGTGTAGCAAAACAGAGCGAGTTGAAAAGTAGCCTGAACATCACAGAATTACAGAATTGTAGGGGTTGGAAGGGACCTTGAGAGATCATCGGGTCCACCCCCCCTTGCCAAAGCAGCTCCCTAACCCGTATTGCACAGATAGGTGTCCAGATGGGTCTTGAATATCTCCAGAGATAATTGTATCAGACTGATTTGTGTTACAAGAATACTTTTTTCCTCAAAATTTTGTTGTAGTTCTAAAAAATTTTTGTAATACAATTATGTGTGAATGTGTAAATTCTAACATCTTTTATGAAAAGATACCACTTTTGCTGAAAAATATTTGGGAATGGATGAAGAGGAAGGTAAACATGCTGATGAAAGAGACGCTTCAGAACCTTGGTCTGCTCCTCTTTATGCTCTTCCTCATCTAAAGCACTAATGAGAAAGTTTTATTCTTCAGATATAATTACCTAACTTGCTGTGGAGGCCCACAGAAATAAGATATAAGAATATTCATGTATTACACTACTGTTACTATTGAAACATTCTTCCCATACCTGACACTGACACAAACACCAAAAAATTGTATATTGCCATAGCACCCAGGTGTCTGATCCTACCAGCCTTAGTCTTTTCTGCAATCCACACTTTCCTCGAAGTTTTGTTGGAGGTAAGATCTTGATTTGACCCACAATCTCAGAAAATAAGATTTAAAAAATCAAATATCTCATTCAGCTTTCCCCACCCCCATCCTTTTTCTCAGCTCCCCCCAGCCCTCCTCACCATCATGTCTCCAAATGCCTTTTCACATCAGTAAGATCTTGACATTTGGGAAAAAACTCTCTTTAAGGAGAAAAAAAAAAAAAAAAAAATGGATAAAACAGTTTGGCACAAGGGAGCTACAGCTCTTCAGTTCCCATTAGAATTTCTGAAACGACAATAGCTGAAAGGTTAGGGCAAAACCTATTAGAAAAGAAAAGTTGAGGTAAATCAGGTGAGCTCATCGAAGAAAATAGGGAAAGATTGGTTCCCTTTTGGGATTAGGTCTAATTAAGGTGAGCAAGCAGCTGTGCCTGTTTGGAATAACAATTGTGCTAGCATGTCACTTTTTTTCTGCTTAGTTGAAATTTATATAGTTTGGGAATGGTGGATGTAAGAAAATTAGAGCTCATTTAGAATCTGTTGAAAGGACACTGTGCCTTCATTATTAGTTTTGCATCTGAATTTTCCTGGGGCTGTCCTCTCACTGTTATAGGTAATGGATTTTTCCCCAGATGTAATTGGATGAGTTTAATTTTTTCTTTCATTACCTGTCTAGAAGCCCTCTGCCCCTATTTCCCTTTGTGTTTTATTAGGACTGTAACCCCTATTTAAATAAAGGCTTTGATTGTGATTATATATGTTCAATCAGCACTTTCTGATTGAATAGTTCTGGTCACACAATGCTCTTGCCTAGCATTTTTTACTAATTACATTTTAGCCATGGCTGTGTACTGTAGAACTTAAAACAGTGTTTGTTTTATATCTTTAAACTCCGTCTAAAAGTTTGTGTCTCCCATGGGTCAAAGTGCTTAAAGCAAATGTAGGCATTTTCTGATACTAAGGTATATGAGCTGAGCTATAGGTCATTCCACCAGGTTACAGTAGTTGCCCACTAAAAAGATGTAGTACTGATTACAGCCTCTCTGTAGTCTTTGGATTTACAAATTAAGTCAGCAACTTTCTAAGATCTTCGTAGTTTTGATTTGCAGAGATTTCTTGTGCACTGTGTTGTTTGCTTTTGTCTTTTTTCATTTCCAAGATACTACTTTTTTCATTTAATTTTTTTAACAATTAATATTACTAGGTAAAAACATGTTGTGTTTTTTTCTGTCAGAAATGACCGTGCAAGAACTAATTTGTTTTTTACAAACACCTTATTTATTCTTACGTAGTTCTGATATTCTCACACCATAAAAGCTACACCAGACTGATGAAGGAATTCCATTGTAAGGCTTCTAGGTTTTAGAAAGTTCACTGGGAAGAGAATGTCTCCCTGTAAATCTTCCTCACTGTCCTTAGCCCCTTTAGTAAGTATAAGAAACACAATGAAATATTTTGATTACAGTTATTAGACCAAATTAAGCAATGTAACATTGGAAATGTAAAGACTGATCTCTTTCCAGCCTCACACTTTAATATATGCCAGGTTAAGACTCTGAGTTAACACCGCTCAGCTGGAGATTTTGGGGCCATTTATAGCTTTTGCATTTAAAGTGAGGTGTGTAAAACACATCAACAAATCAAAATGGCAGTGCTCGACATCATTCTGCATTACACTTTTATGTGTCTCAGGAATAAGTGACTACAGAAAGCTGGAAAAAGTCCCTATCTAATCTGACGTAACTTGCAGATGCTCTTTCAAACATGTCTCCAGTTCTATAGGTAAGGCTAAAGAATCCTGGTCAAGATTTAACAGTGAAGAATGCACCAGAATAGGTGTTTTTCTTGTAACTGGGAAAGGGACCACTTGGGTCTAGATTTCTAGTTTAAATTAAACAAAGCTGTCACCAGCTGTGGGATACATCAACCTTATATAGCTTATAGAATCTGTTTTTTCAGGGTATCAGTGGTTAGAGGTATTGAATGGACACTTCATTATCTATATATTTTCAGCATTATTTTGCTATGTGCAGATGCAATTCGAGCAGATCTATTTAGTATTTCAGCTTTGAAACATTTTCATCCATCACATTATTACAAAATGACTAAACAGTGGGTGGTTATAAGAGATCACTATTGGAAGAAGCTTACAGATTGCTTTTATTACCATCCTATTGTGCATACAAACAGCTTGTATCCCTCCATACATATTTATATAACTTAGATACTTTAGAATTCTTTTATCCTGAATAATTTCAACACCACAGAAAACCAACTTCAAACCCAATAGTCAACTTCAATGTAAAATAATAATAGAACCCCATACTTACATATAGGTAGGTATGTAGGTAGCTAGGTATGTATGAAGGTACAGAGGTAGGTACATAAAATTACATACGTACATAGGTAGATAAAATTACATTTTTTCTCAGCATGAGAATGTATTAGTTACTGCAGTTGTTTACATTTTTTTTAGAATTTTCATCAGATGCAACATGGTAAATTCACAACCGCCAGATATCTTTGTTTCAGAGCAGAAAAGACAAAGCATCTAGAATTTTACTGACAAAACAAATGCTGCCCCTAAAAACAGGAGGATGGGAAGTTGAGAACATAATGAAACATGGCATTAAATCATCAGCTTGCAACATTCCCAAGTGATATGGTTTAGAAATTCTTGTACCCCATCTAACAGGTCACTTTCGTCCACACATTTTGCTCCTTGTTTGTCCTTACCATACATTTAGCAGTTCCAGTTGTCACTGAACCAGTTGTTCTTTTCATTGATGTCTCTTAGGTCTGGTCTTTAGGAACAATATAGGCACAAACAGCCTAGGAGCAAAATTTTTCCTTGGCATAGATTGCAAAAGCCATACAGAGCTGAGCATTCACTATCATAGAACAGAATGAGGGGGGAAAGTAATGTAAAGGTCATATAATTTTCATAAAGAAGGTAGAGCTGACCTCAGCAAGACCAGATCATTGAGCCAATGCTGGATTCATACCTGGCAGGGCAAGATACATCTGCTAACAGATTGTACAGAGCATTGACTAAAGCTTCCTACATATGTGAAGATAGCATTTATGTGAATGATTTCAAAATAATACATACTGAAGTTAAATAGAAGTTTTCTTAGTAATACCAGTGAAGTACAATGACATTAGTAAAATGACTTTTCGAAAATTGCAGCAAGAAATGATGATGTTAACAACAGTATTTTTGTAGATTTAATATGGACATAAAATGAGAAATACTGGTGTCTTCTATATCCAACATGCATATTGCAGGTATTCATGCTTTATTTTCATTCAAAAATACTGAAAATAAGCAGTGGATTTTTACATTATATTCATATTGCAAACGGCTTTGTGGACATCTCAGTAAAATCTGTAATTAAGTTACATCAAAAAACCAGTAACAAAATTTTAATTTTATTTTATTGAGGATGAATTTTCAAAGTTCATTTTTCTTCTGTCCTCACACTGAATAGAGCATCTGCTAGCAAACATGATCTTCTGTTAAAAGTGAAATTAAAAATAAAAGATGAATGGTTTTCCCAGGGGAACTGAAACTAAAGTTCATATCCTTTTTCATATTGCTATTTTTTCAAAATCAAAATAGTAACAGTTGGAGTGATTTCTTTTTTTTTCCCCTCACCTATTCTTTTTGTATTGTAGTTTCAAGGAATAGCTTCCCAACAGTTCCAAACATCAGATATAATAATATTTTCTTTTTGTCTTTTGAAAGATATTCAAAACATTATTTTTAACTTACTTGGTTAGTTACATCTTTTAGTAGTTAATAATGGAATTAATATAATATTTTAAGTTTAAAAGGATTCCAGACTAAAGTACTTAATGCAAATAGACTCTGTTTTGTAGAAGGAATTAACAAATTTACTCATTACCAAGTTCTCCATGGAATTATAGTCACCAATGGATAGCTAAAATTAGGGCAGTTATCTAACCTAAGTCTATAACATTTTATACTATAAGGAAATTATCCTCCACCCTCCAATAAGCCTTTTGGGGAAAATTTAACTTCAGAATAATATAATTACTAGGGATATGCAAATAATGGATTTTTTAATGAATATTCATTCAAATAGAAAGCAATCTCCTTGATTGTTTTTTGATGTCTTACGACAGTCATGAGTTCGTGTTTTGCAGGCATTAACACTTCCAAAACAGGAAATGTTTTGTAAAGAGTTTATTGGACTAACATGTTATTTTTCTATTCTACACTAAAAAACTTACACAAGTAGTCAGGCTTTGTATCCAAATTCTCAAGCGTTCTGTAACTCATACCAATTTTATACTACTTTTAGTTTGAAACTTTGATGGTACATATGCTTTGTGATCTACAATATTTTGCAGGTGTACTGCAGTTTTTGACTGGCACTACTAGAGCTTCTCATAAAAAAAAAAAGGATACATATTTCTCATTGATAAAATTCACAGAATATGGATATCTAGATAACTTCTATTTCACCCTTTGTGATGACACCTGCTGGCAGATTTAGATGTCTAAGTGTTCTATAAAAGTCAAGTGTTTAAGCACCCATTATAGTTAATAGAGATCTGATTAATGTAGACTCTGTAAGGATATTTAGCTGAACCACTGCAGAAGCTTGACTTATGTGTAAAGAAAGGGCTATTTGACAGGACTTTGCATTATTTATTTCTTTTTCCCCTGCAGATTTTACTTCAGTTGCCTTAAGTGTGGTGGGTGTCACATTCCTATCTTTGGATAGGTTTGCTTCCGACACCTAAGTATGGACTGCTAAACTGAGACCCACGACCTGACCTGAGTTCTTCTTTGTTCTCTTGTAATGGTGAAGAAAATACAGGATATTACATATTGTCCTGTGTTGCCTGTGGGCAGAAATCTACCAATCAGACAAATACAGGTAAATTCAACTTTTCTTTTTCTTTTTTTTTTCTTTTTTTTTTTTTCATTTTTTCATTTTGGGACATCTGTGATGTATCTTTAGTAATTGATCACCCATTTAATAACAAATAAATTGAAAAAAAAAAAGAAAGAAAGAAGAAATGTTCACTATTCTTCAAGTTGAGACAATTTAACCTGACACTCAAAGAAATTGATTTAAACAATAGATAAATGGACATTTTAAATTATGATATACTAGTTCTGTAAAATGTGTGTACTGTGCAAAAAAAGAATTCAGTGTCCTGGGAGGTAAAAGGAAGGAAGAAAAAAAGAGATGGCTGCAACACTATGGTTAGAGATTTTAGCTAGAATAAGATGGACCTGGAAGATGTCTGTTCTGTCATTAAGTTGGTTGGTTGTCCAGTAAGGACTATATGAACAGTCAGAAGAACCACAGATACGATGAGGCTGGATGAAGAACTAATAGGAACAATAATAACAGCAGCATAATTGATAAGAATTATAGTAACTTTACAGTAATTTGAAAATTCCAAGTCTATTTCAACTAACATTTAACAACACCCTTATTAGTAAAAGCTAGAATCCAAATGCATTATCCTTGTTTAATCAAATACTATACACATTCTTCTCCTGATTGCATTATACACAGAATCTAACAGCACATAAAACTCAGCTAACTTCCACTCATGACACATAATGTCTTTGGAAAGAGCTTATCACTAGAACAGTGATGATTCCATGCTACATTAGCAATAGGTCTGAGACTGTTTTAATGAATATCGCTTCAATTTGGGAAGACCTGACCAGAGGTACCACTCAATATGTTAGGGTATGTTGCCTGTGTAATTCACTTAATGAAGTCAATAATCAGCATTAGCAGTATATTTACACTGAAATAAAGGTAGCTAACATTTCATTCATATGTTTCATTATTGCTTTGAGACAGAGAGATGCTGTACATCATCATCTACTTCATAGATGATACAAAACATGAATTTGGTTTATAGTATTTTCTCATTGATTGCTAGACATACCATAGGTGATGCTCATGGATTTGGCCCTTGATGGAATGCCTTCAAAAGAAGGAAAATGGAACATATCACCATGACTTCCAGCTAGGAAAAACAGTAGGCATGTCCCTGGAGTTCAGTAAACATCTGGGGAATACTTTTATTTCAATACATCATCCTAACCTCAGTCTGTAGAAATCATAGTGCATCCTCTGGAGGAAAGTCAGCATCTCTGTCTGTTATTTATAGGTGGGATGCAGAAAAAATTTCACATAGTTGTGACTGCCATTGTAAGAAGGGGAAGAGAGCTATACAGGCTCATGACCATTACTGTATCATAGAGCTGGGATCATGTATTACAACTGTCAACTAATGGGGGTATATGGAGAAAAAATAGTTCTTGAAGCCCCTTTTTACCCACAGCAGAGAAATGGCTGTGTTTCAAGCAGGCTAATTGAAGATAATAACAAAGTTACTAATCCAACCTGCATCATTCAAATCCTTCTATCAAAAGGCATTCCTCCTTTTCAAACTGCATTTCTGAGTAGGCTTGAGTCTAAACTGTTGTACATTGCACATTAATGCTGAGAGTATCAGCAGTTTTAAAGGCATTATCTTTCAGAAATTCTAAAAATTTGGATAAATGTGATTGGTTGGATTCTTCAGATAAAGCTTTCTAAAGATTTTTTCAAGAGGGAAGGAAATCTAAAGTCAATAAATCTGCATTTCTATGCTAGTTGTGACAAACCGGCTGACAGTTTGGTTCTGCTTGTTTCCCTGTCACAGTGTTCACCCCCCAAAAAATAACACTATCTGTCTGTTACGGCAACAGGCCTGTGCATAATTAAAATGTTTGCTCTTCCCTTCAGCATCCCTGGCAGTGTAAAGATCACAGAATTCAGCAAGAGAGGAACATTGGTCTCAATTTCCAATACTTTCTTTCTACAGATACGATTTCTGAAGGTCGATGTTCTTTTCAGGTGGTAAAAGGATTACTCCATTGACGCATATCATCAGATTATATTTAGGAGCAAAGCTGGAAGTGACTTGGAAAGAAGGGAATTCTGTTACCTTACTAATTGAATCGAAATGTCTTATTAGTATCCTCTCTCAGTAATCTGATATGAAAGTCACTAATATGATACGACTGTAACATTGTATTAGCAACAATATATTCTGATACGATATGAATGCTAATGCAATACAAAGGAATGTTGCTAATGTGCTAATCAGATAAGATACTGCTAATGAGATATGAGAGACTCAACTAAAAATTTTCATATTACTTCCTTTAAGTTTTTGAAGATAGCATTAACCTTGCTTACCACTGGTACTCGAAAAATGTCCTTTTGCCTTTTTCTGGATATTTAGGGTTCCATTTGTCCACATGTCAGGTTGGTAAGCACTGTGTTTTTACTGACTCAATAAATAAGTGCGGAGAGATTTGTGTACTCTAAAAGTGACATGCATGGACATGGTAGTTACTTAGCATGGGAATAATGTGCATATTTAGTCAACACTTTCAACTAATCTCCAATAGCCTTGCAAAAATTAGGTTTTAGGGCACACATTATTCAGGTGAAAGCGAGTAGTGTCATTTGCCACATTGCGCAGGAAGAAACTGAGGCTTAGTAAAATATAAGTGGACATGAATCTGGACCAAAAAGCAGAGAGAGATCTATTTTATTAATGTAATTTTTCTTTCCTAGTTTAATTTAGTTTTTCTTTTTATTCCCATTTTTCTTTTTCTTTTTCTTTTTCTTTTTCTTTTTCTTTTTCTTTTTCTTTTTCTTTTTCTTTTTCTTTTTCTTTTTCTTTTTCTTTTTCTCTTTCTCTTTCTTTTTCTTTCTTTTTCTTTTTCTTTTTCTTTTTCTTTTTCTTTTTCTTTTTCTTTTTCTTTTTCTTTTTCTTTTTCTTTTTCTTTTTCTTTTTCTTTTTCTTTTTCTTTTCTTTTTCTCTTTCTTTTTTCTTTTTCCTTTTTCTCTTTCTTTTTCTATTTCTTTTTCCTTTTTCTCTTTCCATTTCTTTTTCTTTTTCCTTTTTCTTGTTTTTCCTTTTCTTCTTTTTCTTTTTTTTTTTTTGCTTTCTTTATAATCTTTTCTTTTAATTTTTGGTTTTCCAGTTTTCCACTTTGACTTTGCCCTTACCTTTGCTTTTTCCTTTTCTCTCTTTCTTCTTTTTTTTTTTTTTTTAGTTTTTATTTTCACTGCTTAGTGTGTTCTCAAGCAGGGATGAAGGTGTTGAACTGAAGCTGCAGAGGCTGTCCTTTGAAACAGGAAATGGACAAAGACGTGTAAAGCCAGATGTAAAGTTTTTAAGCTAATTTGATTGAAAATTTTGCACTCTCAATGTTTGGGTGATCCTTCAGCTGATATAAATCAGAACAGCTCTGATGATTTATGTGAAGATATGCCCCCTATGCTACATAATAGCCTATGCATTTGAGAATGATATCCTTTTCTTCCTGCTAGCGGGAAGAGAAACATGAACCATCTTAAAATTCACAGGTCCCATTTGAAATTCTCCTGGTTTAGAAAAGAAAAGGGAATCCTGCGTTAAATCAGTCAGAATTGCCATAAAGCATGGATAAGATGCCAAACACTCCAAACGTTGTGTCTGTTCACTCTTGGTTTCAAAGACTTATGTACCAGCCTGAGAAACAGACACGATGTTATGAGAAATGGTTAATAAATACTAATGGGAAGTGAGGAAGACTTTGACTTAGTGCTAGTCTAACTGCTTGAAAACACTTTAGCGATTTATTTTTTCCATAGAGATCTCAATAGCAGGCCTTATTTATGTAACAGATGTGACAAAAAAAGAAAAACCCAAACAAAAACCTAATAAACAAGCAATGAAAAACCACTCTCAACACTGTTTCTGGATTTAAACCAGTAGGTTTTAAAATTATTTTTGGCTATAGAAAAATAGCCAGTATTGGGGAAAGATCAAGATATTTAATGGTTTCCATTTAATTTATCCATAACTGAGACTGTTTTTAAGACATATAGTCTTAAAACCCAAATGCTAAACCAGCTGAGTTAAAGGCTGCATTTAACTTTTCTAGTTATTGTTATAAAGACCAAAGTGTAGCTTGGTTAATCAGTGAGATTTCAAGTTGTCTCTGGCTAATCCTACTTTCATCCCTCTCAATGCATTTTGTCTGTTAAGCTTGCTACTCTGGTTCTCATGTTTATTTTGGTCTGCTTAAGAGATAACATCACATCCCCCTCCAATAGAGTATCTGTGCTTTTCCCTGCTTTTCATCACTGTCTGGCTGTGTCCCCAGATCACTATTTAAGCTCTGTCAGTGTCAGGACAGCTGATAGGCCGAACAAAACCTATTGCAAATCATATTTAACTTAGTACCACATGATAGTTAAAAAAAAACAATCAAGCATACAGGAAGCTAATTTCTGAATGGGTGTTTCTATAAACTCCATTACTCCATTGTAACATTGTGAACTGGAATTCTTCTGAGACAGCCGTTTTTGGTTTGGGTTTGTTGGGTTTTTTTTTGGTAGGGGGTGGGGATTGGTGTGGATAATGGTCATCCTCACTTACTTTAAGAGAACTGATTCATTAGGTGTTAAGTATTTCAGTTCCTGTTTAGTAGCTAAATTCAGTGTATTTAACCCGGCATTATGTTTTCTTTCTTTCCTGTCTTCAGTACCTTAATTTTCCTCTCGAATGAATCCATAATTTGCCCTTTAGCACTAGGGGGGGGGGGAAACTAACAACAACCAAAACAACAACAACAAAACACCACAAAAACACCAAACAAACTTCCCCAAGAACCATTCCCCCCACAACTTTTTAATTACATAAGAATGGATCTTCAGAGAAGAAAAAAAAATTAAAATGTTTTCATCACTGGTCCCAGAGATATAGTTCTTTATTCAAGAATACAATAATGTAATAAATCAAACTATCAGTTATAACAGAGCAAAAGAGTAAATATAGTTCAAAATAAATGCAAAATATTTTGTTGGATTGAAGCTAAGTCCTGTAAGGCACGTCTTCTCTGAGAGGAGGTGAATTAGGTTGTCCTTAGGTGCAGTTTCATCAGTAGATGTTATGAAAGAACGGTCTGTATGTATACAAAAAGTGTTTGAGTTAACATTTTTGAACTGGTGTTTGTGAGGATTAAATTTCAGTAATTTTCAGTTAGGTGTAGATCTATGCATCATTGGAATATATATTATGTTACATTAATTAAATTATGTAAAAGAACATTGATTTCCTGGACTAACAAATCCTTAGCTTAAATGTTGTTTGGGTTTATTTTGTGTGGTTGGTTTGGCCTTGGGTCTTTTTGTTGTTTATGTTTTTTAAGTTCTGTTTTCAATAGTCTTAACAGTATTGCAAGCAGAAATGCTCAGGAAAGGGTATGATGGGGGGTGGGGAGATGGCGTGGGCATGGTTGGTTATTTTTTTTGCTTCTTTGTTTTTGTTAACTGTGTACTATGCAAGATCATACGTTCATACTCAGAGTTGAACTGACATGATTTTCATAACAGTTTCATGTTTTTTAGTGTTTGGCAGCTTGAAGGTGGAATCTCTCTTCCCAAGGACAAAGCGTTACTACATGAGTTAGAACAGCAACAAGAGACAGGGAACATAACATTTCCTCTTTTGCTTCTTGGCTGCCTTTTTTGTGCCATATTGGCAAAGTTCTATAGTTATTTTGTGGTTTAGATTATCTGCAAAATGGGTGTCTTAATAATTACTGTCTTGCAGAGGTAATTATAAACTGTTTAATACTGATTAATAATTAGAAATGTTTTAATCCCCTTACAGGAAAGGAATTAAATGCAAAGTACTATTATTACTGTTAATAATGCACAGTGAACTTTCATGCTTATATGTAGTGGTTTCCTCTTTTATCCATTTCCAGTTTAACACTTACTTTTTAAATTGAAACTATATCAGGCAAGGTTATTCAGGAGAAAGTAGAATGGTGGATGCAAGGGTAAATTTGAGGTAGGGGGTGAGTTATTGAAGGGAAATGAAGCCACTGATTTCATTGTATCTCACAATAGAATGGAGGAAAGCAGTACAAAAGAACTATTAGTATTAATATGAATAATGACCTATAAATATTCCACTTGTTAACCATGTAATCAATTCTCTGGTCTCAATGGATGTCTATCTTCCCTTTTGTATATTTGTATATTATAATTTAAATGCATACATTATAATCACTTTTTTGGCTTAGTGGTTTAATGTATGAGAGATTATTAATTTAGCAGTCAGATATTTATTCATTTATATTGGATTGGAATTGCAAAGTCCTTGCTTAGCAGATTTAGTACACTAAGTAGTTATTCCATAGGGTACTAAGGTTAAAAGTGATATGATGCAGGGGTTTCTAAAGCTGACAGAGGCATCTGGTGCTCAGCTTTGGGTACTGCTAGTAGATGCAATGTTTAGACAGCCATAATCATTCCATTGGATCCCCTGCACTGGATGTGCAACTCCATACCAGAAGAACATACATTTGTTTTTAAATTGTAGCCTGCTGATAGTCACTGAGTATTTACAGGTTGGCCGGCTAAAAATGTAAAGTTAGAACATTTATCATGCTGTCCTTGGTGACAGTAATAGGCAGAACCATGCTCAAAGAATAGTTTCACCAGTATGAACATTTCCTCACCCATTTTCTCCACGCAAAAAGCTTGCTTGACTCCAAGTAGACCTTCTAGTACACAAGAGGTTTGGAGAAGTGGTTTGTCACCAATTATTGAAGTAAGAAATCTATTGCATCTAGCCTTGTTATTCTTTCTTCTCCAGGTTTTGAACAGATGTTGTGGTTTAACTCCAATAAGCAGCTAAGCACCATACAATTTCTTGTTTACTCCCCCTGCATGCGATGAGGAAAAGAATTGGAAAGATAAAAGTGTGAAAACTCTTGGGTTGTGCTAAAGACAGTTTAAAAGCAAAAGTCATACACAGAAACAAAACACTCTAAGGAATTCATTTACTACTTCCCACAGAGAGGCAGGTGTTAAACCATCACAGGGAAAGCAGGGCCCCATCACCTGTAATGATTTCTTGGGAAGGCAAACACGATTACTCTGAATGTCCACACCTTCCTCCTTCCTCCAAGTTTGATTGATGAGCATGAAATCATGTGGTATGGGGTATCCCTTTGGTCAGTTGAGGTCAACTGTCCTGGTTGTATTCCCTCAGAGTTTCTTGTGTACCCCGATCCTACTTGCTGCAGGCAGAAAAGGCCTTAATGCTGTGTAACCACTCTTCAGCAATATATAAAATATCTCTTTGTTATCAACACTGTTTTCATTACAAATAGAAAGCATAACCACATACAAGCTACTACAGAGACAATTTGCTCTATCTCAACCTAAAGCAGGGCACTAGGTAAACTGGACACTGTCTTCCTAACATACAGATTGAATTAACTTGCTTTTGGTAAATTAATTTCTCAGTTGATGCATCTGTAGGCCATGGAAATAATGATCTCTCTCAAAAATAAATAGTCTATAGACATGTCTTGAATATAACTTTATTGAAAGAAGTCTATGAATATACCTTATTTGAGAGAAAAATAATTGAACGTTACAGGAAAAAATACTAAAATAAGATTTTTCTACCTTCTTTTGTTACCTTGTACAATCTTGTTTTTTATACTGCAGGGCTTAGGCTGCATCTTTAAAATATAACCACTTGTCTTTAGGGTATGTGTTATATTCCAGGTATTCCTGGTGTCTAAAATGTCACCAGAGTTCTAGGCAAATGAATATTCAGTGACGAATCAAATGGTCAGAGATATTTGCATGCTTGTAGAGATGAAAGAACACTGTAACAGCTGCATATATATCTGAAACTGGTCCAGCTGCTGACCCTTGGTCTCACACAGATGTCTGTCTATGCTTATGTGTCAAATACAGGTGGATGTGTAGGAATAGATGGACAGAATGACATATGGATAGCCACATGTTGATGGATGGTTGGTTGGATAAAGCTGGCACTGGGCAAAGAGATGATGAATGGTTTTGCTAGAGATGAGAGCCAGTACCTTTTAAGGTTTTCACATTCTGGAAGTCGGATCTTCTCATTGCCATTATCATCACTAAGAGGGCAGTTTCCTCAAAGAAAATCCCAGGCTGCCCTGTTATCAAGTTGTTACAGCACTGTCGTTTTTTAGATGCTCCAAGTCTTCAGCTTCTTTTGGTTCAGAAAGATAGATAGTCATCTAATACCCATGTCCCAGCTGCTGTACATTGGACTTGCAAAGAGAAAGAGAACGTTTCAGTCTGGAAGGGGTCTTAATCATTTCACTTGTAACATTGTCTATATTTCTCATATATTTCTATTACTGGATGCTTTCATAATGTCTCTCACTCTCTCTTTCTTGCACAAACTTGGCTTTGGTTCTATTTATTCTTTTCCTTCTGATAGACTATAGTTCAGTTCATCCGAAGTCATAAATCCTCACTAGTATGATACACAATAGGGATTTAGGGTCTTTGCCTTTTGGAGACACAAAGATTTCAGAATTTCTTGATAACATTATCTCCTCCTTTTTTTTTAATTTCTCAGCAGAAACATTTTCTGTAAAACTGAAATATTTTATCTTAAAAACATTGGTCTTAACAGTAACCTTGTACCATTTAAATATGAGTAAGACCGTAACTGAACTTTACCTTTCCTATTTTGCCTGTTCAACTTAAGGCATTGTCTTCTTCTCTGAACTGCTTGAGAAACAGACATTCTCTTTTTATCCACAGTATTTAATTTTCTTTTTGGCCCTAGGGAGCTTAGAGGAAATTTCTTCCACATGGTTTGTGTTTTGTTTTGTTTTGTGTTTTGTTTTTGGTTTGGTTCGGTTGTTGTTTTTTCCACTCTGAGCTGAGTTATCAAGTTTATTGGAATTACAATTTGGATTTGTTTCATGTTTTGTAGTTAAGATGGTATTATTGCAGTTAAAAATGTTGCTTTAAAAACGTGACTTTATGTTCTATTTCTATTATTTTGCAGTACTTAATCAAGGGATTCTCAATGTCAGTTTATTTGTAATTATATTGCACTTTTCAAGAAGGTACTTTCTAATTTTTTATTTTTTTTAAGGAGCTAGAATAAACTATTAGCTAAATTGCTAGAGAGAAAGGACAGACATATCAAATTTGAGAAGATTCAGCCTGCTTGCTTCATTAAATTCATGTTTGAGACATTGCACATGCAAAGTTTTGCCTATCTTCCAGCTGTGGAAGAACTCCCATTTTCACATACTATGAAAATTGCCTTTGATAAACCAGCAGGTTCTAATTTGTTTTGTTTTATTTTGTATGTGTACTACTTGTTACATTAAGTATATGGTATGTTTGCTTGGGTTTTTTTCTCTAACATTCAGGTAATATTCCTTTTTAAAATCTCAGCCAACAGATCTCTTCTCCATAAGATAATTTGGTTGAATGAAAGGGAATACTAATAACAGAATCTACAATGCTGTATAAACAGATTTTATCACCACCTCTTTTTACTATTGCTTTTCCAGACTCCCACTCAAACACTCACAGAAGTCCCAATCAAACTTTCAACCAAATAATAATGTTTCACAGCGGATATTGTCATCAATTCATGGGGCATGCTAATCTGGGCTAGCACAGCGCGTCCTAACATATTGCACTGAAAGTAAGACATCTTGCCCATTGATTGCTAACAGATCTCATTCACCCTTTTCATTCTCTTCTTAGGAAAGGAAGGACATCAGACCACTGAATAAGGAGGATATCAATCTGTCTTGCACAACATATGCAGCTAAACTGTAAGTAAGGCAGTGGCTTGGATTTTTTAATATAAAGAATTCAAAGGACTCAGAGTCCTGTAAATTCAGAATTTCAGGTATGATTCATTGGACTTTAAATAGATATATACAGAGCAGACATTTTCATCTGAGCTAGTCACTGCATACCGTCTCTATAGTAAATGGAGAAAAGTAATCATGTCCAAGGTATGATTCCTCTCATTTTAAAACAGGGATCTAAAACATGCTGTGAAGCACATAATTGTGTTCACTGGCTGTAAAGAAAGATTACCAAAGGTGCAGACATCATTATACATATTTAAAGGTAGATAAAAGCTAACTCTTAATTAATGAAATATACAAAGATATTTCTACTTATAGATATGAATAATATTTTTTCATACCTCAAATTCATATGATATCAAAGATATTTATTCCTTTTTAAGCTTTGTCTAACTAATTCTGTAAATCCGACAAGATACTTACCAGTTTTTAATTCTAAAAATTATAAACCATTCTCTTTATCCTGGCCCAGAAAGATTTGTTATAAACATCCCCATTTTGTGTTTTAGGATTTGATATAATTTAAAAGTCCCTCCAGGCTGTGGAATGTCTCTGGCTGAAAGAATTCGGATTTTTTTCCCCAGAAATGTCAGGATCTAGAGCTGTTTACACTAACACATGTTGACTTCAACAATACCACACTGCATCCAGCACTCAGAAAAAGAGGGAAAAAAAAACCCTAACACATAATAGAAAAATCTGAGGCAAAGCATATAGGATTAAAAAAATAGTGCCTGAAATGTGGATTAAAATTTAAAATAAAAAAAAAATAAAAGAAACTAAAAAGAAGTAAGTATATGTGGGGAGGGGTTGTTTTGTTTTATCTTTTATGTTGGATTTTGTTTTGGAAAAAAACCCACAAAAAACCAAACCAAACAACAAAACCGTCCACAAACAAGAAGCGACAAAACAAACAGTGCCTGGAATCCCAGCCTTTCCTTTTATGCATATTCCCCTATGTGCAGCTTCTTAAGTGTCCATTTGTTTGCTATGGTAATTTATGTCATTCTGTATTGTATTATACACCTAATGCACAGCTGGTCTCCTAATGTAGATTTCTTCACTCTTGCTTCCACATAACCCTTCTTTGCACCAAGTAGTTATCTTTACAATTATTTTCCATGGTCTCTGATTCTCTAGGCAGTGTAATATTTCTGGTTGCCAAGCTGCTGGAGCAAGATGGGTACATTCAAATCCAAATGTTAATGTTTTCTAAATGAGTAAATTAGGAATTTTCCTTCTTTTAGGCATACAGTTAGTTGTTCAATACTTCTCAGAACCATCCGATGTTGGAGCACTGAGGAAAGTTATGAAAAAAAGATCTATTTGGTTTTTGGTTTCTTTGTGGGGTTTCTTTAATCAATCTGTGTTACAAAACATTGACACAGACATACGCACACACACACAAAAGTAGTAATAATTGCTTAACTACTTGTTTGGAACTGCATGGTGCAGAGCACTTAAAACAGCTTGAAAAACCACTGGAAGCATTAGCCTGAGCACTGTCCCAGATTTAGATAGATATAGACAACCAGACAACTGCAGAGCTAGAGATGGGTGGACACCAAGATATGTATTCATTTAACTTCTATTAGCTTTGCAAAGCTTCCAGTAGGAATTCCCATGTTATGGAAAGGATTCCAACATTCATGGATAAGGATTTGTCTATTTTTATGTGTTACCCAAATGTACCAGGGTGAAACATGAAGTGGACTGAATGCAAAACAGAGGTCAGAACAAGCTATGTAGCCAGTTATCTACACAGCACCTGAGAGATGTTAGTGAACTTGCCCTAACCACACAGGATCAGTCACAGTAGAAACTGGAGACAAGCCATTCTCTTGGATGAGATCAGGCATAGCTTTTAAAGCCAGAGGCAAGTCAGAGTGAATTCTCCACTCAGCTATTTGCATGGGAGTTCATAAGAACTTCTCATAATGTTTTTACATCTAAAGACTCCAGAGTTGATTGTGAATCGAAGAGTTTGAGAATAAATGTCAGCAATAATTCTGCTTCTTGCTTCATGAATCTTTGGAAGGTGTGGTACTTTTTCCGGGACTTTAAGTTTATTCAAAGGATTTCTCTTTCATAGAGCTGTAGGAAATAAATGTGGTGCCCCTCAGGGCTCAGTCCTGGGTCCAGTCTTGTTCAACATGTTTATCAGTGACCTGAATGAAGGCATTGAATATTCCCTCAGTAAATTTGCATATGACACTAAGCTGGGAGGACGCACTGATCTGCTTGAGGGTAAGGAGGCTTTTCAAGGAGAGTTAAACAGACTGGACTGATGGGCTGAGACCAAAGGGATGTGGTGCAGAGTCCTGCACCTGGGACAGAACAGCCCTATGCAGCACTACAGGCTTGGGAGAGCCTTGCTAGACAGCTGTCAAATGGAGAAGGACCTGGGCGTGTTGGTTGACTGCTGACTGAATATGAGCCAGCAATGTGCCCAAGTGGCCAAGAAGGCCAATGGCATCCTGGCTTGTATCAAAAACAGTGTGGCAAGTGGGCCTAGGGAGGTGATTGTGCCCCTGTACTTGGCATTGGTGAGGCCACAACTTGAGTACTTTGTCCATTTCTGGGCTCCTCACCATAAGCAGGACATTGAGGTCCTCGAGCTAGTCCAGAGAAGAGCAAGCAAGCTGGTGAAGGGTCTGGAGGGCAGATCCTATGAGGAGCAGCTGAGGGAGCTGGGGATGTTTAGCCTTAGAAGAGAAGACTGAGGGGAGACCTTATCACTGCCTACAACTACCTGAAAGGATGTTGTAGAGCGGTGAGCCATGGTCTCTTCAGCCAGGTGACAGAAGATAGGACAAGGAGAAATGGCATTAAGATGCACCAAGACAGGTTCAGATTAGATGTTAGAGAAAAAAAATTCACTGAAAGAGTTGTCAGGATGTGGAACAGGACGCCCAGGCAGGTGATTGACTCAACATCATATATCTAATAAGCAATTGAGCAGCTCCAAGCTGTGTACACCAGTGTTGAAGAAACACATGAAATTCATGACTTTGGGGTCTGTGCTGCTTTCTCCTACTACCCTGAATTCCTCTTCGTTTTGGTTAATATACTGTTGCTTGCTAAGATCATCACTAACTGAATGATTTTCCTGCATCTGTCTAAAAAGGCAAGAAAAGTAATGAACAGGTTAAAACATCCTCTCACCCCTAGAAAATACCCTTTCCAGGTCAAGGTTAATGTCAGAATGGTAAGAGGTGTGTGCAGTGGGAGCTTGTTTCTGTTGTAATTGCTAGCAGACTAAGCAGACCTGAGCCTCCAGGGATGTCAGTCCGTCAGTGGTAAATTGATACAAAACATTCTTGAAAAGTTTGTTTTGCTGCCATTATGCTAATATTTGCTTAGTGGATATGAGTTTTGTGTGAAACGCCAGCAATCCAGGGGAGAATGAGGCACTTTAAATTAATAAATAACAATAACAATGATGACATCAGGGTCAAGAGAAAGAATGGCTAATGAAAACCATCACCTGCGCTTAGCCAGAGCATAAGAGTGAATCCAGCTTGATGTGCACTGGGGAATTCTGGGAATTTAACAATTAAAGGCTATTTCTCCAGAGAAGAGAGGGCTCCATTTTCCTCGACATTGCTAATGAAGTGTAATTCATTTTACCTCTTCCCCACCTTTCAAAATCAAAGTTCAAGAGGCCGTAGCAGACAAATTTCAAAAGAGAGGCATGCATACCTCTTGCAATGCTGCTCATGCTCTTTAGGGAATATTCTCATGTTCTATTAATTATTGTACTTCTTTGGCATTATTATTCATGGACTAGCATCTCAAAATACTTGACTTAGCAGCAGTTCTGGAACTAATACTAATAAGTACAAGAGTGTGCCTTGGGTGAAACATGTTTTTTTCTTATGGGTACAATGGAGGGTAATACTTTTCTTTACAATTCAGCCAACTTTTTTTTTTCTTGATTTGGTTTACTGTTGTTTGATTTTCTTTCTTATAATTGTTTTTCCTGTGTTTTAGCTTGGTTTGTTTTGTTTGGTTTTTTTTTCATCTTTGAGCAGAAGGCAATCATTTGGTTAATTATATTGGTTTCCATATTTAAGATGTGGTGTTGGAAGCATGTAATTGGTAACACTGGTTCAGAACCCATATACAGAAAAACGCAAGTGATGTTCCTGCCATATAACCAGCAGCATAACCACAGATAGAAGTGTGAACAGATAGTAAAGTACCAGAAATATGTCAAAGATATGAGCCAACGTGCTTCATAAAGGTAACAAACTGCTTTGTAGGTTCACAAAGAGGTAAGCTCTGTGCTGACTTTTTTAGGAGACAGTCAAACCTCCATCTTGCTGCAGCATTTGCTTGGACATGAGCTCAAAACGCATGGAGTATTGGTAGCTTGACAGTGGACGCATTTGGGAAAAATAACTAGAAAGTGGCTATGAATTAAGATCAAATTTTGCAAGGAGATTTCAGACATATTAAGGCTAAATAACCTTGCTTTAGTAGCTTGAATGACTGGAAGGAATTCCTTTTTAAAAGTCTTTAACACTAAAGTAGCTTGTTCTTTAGAAATGAATGGGTAAAAAATCAATGTTTTAAACTGGAATGAATGAATGAAGGCTTAAAAAACCTGCATAGTTTTTCGTGACTCTAGGCAACTAAAGTTTTTCAAAGTAAAAAGAGAACAAACTCTGTATTTAACTATATTTTTGGTTTTGCCTGACTCATTAATCTCATTTCAGGGACACAGGAAACCTGGAACTTCTGCCTCACTTTATTAAATATTTCTAGTTAAATTGGAAATTTTCCCACCTGGATTTTGGACATTGTAAATGTTTGTTCAAGCTGCAAGCAAGAGTCTGAAATGAGTTCCAACTTTGAGATTTTCCGTGACATAAAGACATTCTCTTGTGGCATAGATTGTCTTTTAAACATGAAACGTGCTCTGTTATCAAGTCAATTAACTTACTAACCGATTAAGAAATATGTATGTTATGATTTTAAAAATTAAAAGTAGGTAATCTTTTTTATTTATCTAAAAATAATTCAAAGTACATAAAAGCTTATAAGTAATTTTTAGTTTAAAAAAAAAATGGCAAGCATTCTGCTATTAGGTAGTCATCTAGATACACTCCTAACATGAACTGCACTGCTAGGAGAGAACAATTCCTTTTCTATTTAACAGGGATGTGATTTCTTCCTCGAATACTCTTTTAAAAATGTATATAAATTTTAGCAAGAAAACAAGGAAGAAAAAAACCTTCTTAGCTTTTGACTGATTCTGGCATTTTCTTTACTTATTGGATATCAGTGTGAAGAGCAGATTGCAATGTTTAACTGTCTAATATATGCTGTGAAAGATTTCATTGATACTGCCTTGCTGAATTGTTGGCCATTAAAAGTCTTTCATGCATTTCTACACATTGTTACTAGAGATTGCTTTGTACAAGAGTGCTTTATTAGGATAGGACAATTTGATTGATGTCAAACAACATGGAATATATATTACATTTTATGTATACATATATTATATATATCTGAAATGAAACAAGAAGTACAATTTGATGACAAGTAATAACACACTGTGTATACGTGAAAAGTATATGACAATTAGCACTATAGTTTTAGAACAATGTATGCTGTTATAGCTTTAATTCCAAAAATATACACAGTCTAATATGGTAGTTGTCATCCTAGAAATATACGTGCTGTGATAGTTGTCATTATAGAAATATACATACTGTGATAGCTGTCGTTGTGAAATACATACTCAGTAATAGATGTCAGCAATGAAATATAATAATAATAATAACGTCTAGCAATTTTTCATTTAGGGTCTGAAAGAGCTTTAAAAATATAGTATCATGCCCAATTTTTAGATGGAGGAACTGCTGTTCAGAGAGGATAAGTGCTTTGCCCAAGGTCATACAGCAGACCCATGGTGGAGGTGGAAACAGAATGCAGATTCTTTTCCACTGGTCTGGACATTGTACCACATCTCATCAAAATCACTCACTATGTGAAAGAAATGGATATTTTCCCACAATGGGACTTGAGACTGTTTAAAAACTGGCAGGACTGGCTCAGCAACTTCCAGAATCAAGGCTCATTCCCCTTGAACAGAGATAACAGAACAATTCACAACAAATCATTTATCTGACAAATTTGCTTCCTTCTACTTCCCAGCAGATCACAGACTTCTCAGATTTATTTGCCATTTGAAATAATTTGACAGACTTTTCTGTCTTTTATTTTTAATTTTTTTTTTATTATTGTCTGTGGAGATTCTGTGTTTCAGGTTTTTTTTTGTCTGTTGTTCTGCTGTTCTTTTTTTCTTTTTGTTGGTTCCCTCCCCTCACCCCCACCCCCACCCCCCAACACCCAGTTCTGTTTAAATAAGTTGCTTATTTTCTGTTGATCAGAGAAATTCCATAATTTTAATACAGTCTTCCCTGGGTAAAAGAGCAAGCACATCTCATTGAGAAGTTTTGCATCTTTAAAGCTATTATTGCTAATAGTAAAAAATGTTTAATAAACACATTCCCAGCAGGAAACATCAGTGTCTTGAATGTTCATAGAAAAGTGGGTATCAGAGAAATTAATTCACAGAGAATTTCACATATATTTTTTACAGTGTATTTTGGACTCCGAAAATGAAATACATTAACTTCTACAATTACTCTGCACAGAAAACCCGATGCAATTAGGAGCGTTCAGTACAAGAAATGAATGTCTGAAAGCTGTTAGAAAAAAATATACAATTTAATAATACTGATAATGCCATTCCAAGCCTTGGTCATTGTGCAAGACACTGTATAAGCATGGCATAGAATGATACACTTATTCAAAGTAGCCTTTGAAATGTGGATATTTTTAGTCAATGATTTTGGTTTCTACACATAATACTACTGTCAGGTGAGTTCTTTACAGAGTAAGAGTGAAAGCATTTTTCTCTTGGCACTCTTACAGTGTCCATAAAGGACACGTTCAAAAGGCTACAAATTTCTGAAGTGTGTAGTAGGACAATCTGCAGAGACAACATCTGCATAGCAATTAGTCTACAAAATGTTTTTATGAGGTTTCTATAGAACTGTTTAGGTCCAAATCTCATTCTTTGCCCTTTTTCATCTACGTGCAAATTGGTAATGACTGAAGACAACCCTCAGATACTGAATAAATTAGTAAAAATTTACTTCAGCTTTTGCTTTTCCATGTTCTTTTTTTTAATTGTATAAAACTTCTGAAATTATTATTAATACAAATTAAAAGCAGGTACTTTCATTATTGATATAGTCAATGATAACGAGGCATACATTACAGTGGAATATCATCAATTGATGAAGGTAGTAGAATTAAATACATACATAAATGTTACCACCAGCAGTAACTATATAATTACAATATCATTGCATAATTATAGTCACAATATAGACATAATGGGGGAAAAAAATTCCCTAAAAGGAAAACATTAGCACATCCCCCACTTTATACTCCAGAGGACATAATTTAGAATCTAGAACAGTCAAGGAATATTTTTCCCATTTAAGGAAGGAGAAAATTCAGGAGCACTTTTAAATTTCCTAAGTTTTCCTTTTGCAGGGGCTGTTGAGGAGTGTCCTAGAAGGCTGATTATAGACCTATCTGGTCTTTGGATGTTTTACCGAAGGACCTTGGAGATATAGGGAAGTCCTACCTCCCCAATTAGCTCTCTGGTTGCAACCTGCTGTAATATTGAGGCTTGTCAGCATGAGGAAGTGTGACAATGCTTAGCTATGTCCTAATGTGTCACAGTGTGAAATGCAAAAAAGAGCACAATCCCCTTTCTTCTCCTCCTACTTGACCCATGTCTTTATGGGAAAAGAAAGGACCTTGGACTAAACAGCATGAAGTTGAGACAGGGGAGGTTTAGTTTCATACTATTGCCTCAGGTTCTATCCCTGGTCACCAAAGAGATCAGCACCTGTCCCTTCTCTCCCCCTAGTCAGGAAGCCACAGACCAAGATGAGGTCTCCCGTCAGCTTTCTCTTCTTCAGGCTGAACAAACCAAGGGAATTCATGTTGATGTGTCAAGTATAAAATCCTAGTTTTCTTCTGGAAAAACAAAGCATATGAATGCTGGACAGAACATTAACAACTGAGTTAGCTTTCAGGTCTAGCAGGAAGAAGAAAGAAAAAAGAGGGGAAAAAAATTGGGGAAGATCAGATATTTTCTCAGCTCTGCTGTAATATTAATGCAAAGCCATGCTAACTTTACACCTGGTTTTCTCTCTTTCTATTCAGCTTGTCAAATCTGTTTACAATTTTTTTCTTATTTTTTTGTTTTCTTTGTGTCTTCTACTCAATGACAAACGCAGTTGAAATTTCTTTGCAATTCAAGAACAGTGTTACTATTGAAGTTGCACAGTTTTTCATGGGTAACCCAAAGCAAAAGAGAGACTTCTGAGCACAGAGGAGGTGAGAGAAGTAGGAATACCCTTGCTCTTCAACTGCAGTAAGGGCAAAGCATTTAAAGTCTCCAAGAACTTTAATCCTTGTACAACAGTACAAGGGGCTAATTCATTCAGGAGAGGAAGAAAAATTAGAAACTCCCACTCATATCTTTGATGATAATCATCTAGTATAGTCTTTCATGGAACTAGGAAGATCCTGGTACAGGGCCTTGCTTTTCCATGCATGTAGCATACAAGGAAAACCCGTAATTCTCTATTGTGATATCTTTATGTTAATTTATAAAATGGAATTTCTGAGAGTTTTAAATGTTTCTTTGAAATAGTGGTCTGCCTGGAAAAAAACCCAACAAACCAAAACGAACCCTAGACCCCAAAAAAAACCCCACACCACAAAAAATAAGACAACAAAAAACCCCAAAAGTAAACAAACAGAAGTATAGAAATAAGAGAAAAAACACATAAAACCAAATCCCTAGTGGTATTAATTCATTTGAAGTCACAAGCACTATATCAATTTACACCAGCTGTAGATCAGACCCACAGGATAAAATATGTTCCAAAATAATTTGGAAACTGTTTCTATTAACTTGCTCCTCTGGCATATGCTAGATTTCAGCAAAGAACTGCTTTGTTTTTAGAGTTTATTTTAGGAATTAGTCACGGATTTTATTATTGAATATAAAGGTTACCAGATCTATAATGTAACATGGTAAATGAAGTGGTAAGTGAATTCATGTTTGGTAATTTCCCACTTTAATTAGGATACATTAAAAATGGTACTTTGCTCCATATTACCTTTTTTTTTTTTTTAATACTGTAATAATATTGAATTTACACCAAAGTCTGTTTGGGTGTGTATTTGCATTGTTTTAACAGCTGCGGGTACATGACACATGAGGCTGGTGAAGGGTTGCTTTACAGGGTCATTCGAAAATTGTGGCCTTGGCCTTCTCTGATCGTTCCAATTCATCTTTTTGTGAGAGCTGGGGGGGGTCACCTCCAGAGCTCATGGCCATGTGCCAGTGAAGCTCAGTGCATTCCTTCCCTCTGAATTTCTTCTGCACATTCAGCTGGCTAAATTATACTTCCCTGCTGTTTGCTTGATCCAAACCTGCAGAAGTCAATGAAAAGACTCACATCTATTTCAAAAAGGACTGGGTCCTCAATTTGCAATTGGCGATTTCACCCCAGAAGTGTTTTTTTTGTCTTGTTCTGAGTTTATCACTTTGCTGAGCCCTTCACACACTTGGCAATTCAGATTAAAGACTTTGCTTCCAATCTGCTCTCTCCCTTTACATGCCTGTGAAAGTAGCCTTATATCATGCCATGCACAGAAACATTAATTGGCCTGTACAAGGCAGCACAGATATGCTTTTCTGACTCCTTGTCCTTTGTGATCATCTCTTAGCACTAACTGTAGGCAGTGCATTGTGCTAACGAAAATGCACTTTACTTGGGATTTCCTGAGTTATCTTCAATATTTCTCTTAATATTGGACTTCAAAAAACATTCACATTTCAAAACAGTTGAAACACATACTTCTGTGATAAACTCCTCCGCAGAGCAGAATGCATGACAAGGAGAAAAGGATATGTCATAGGGTACATTTCTGACCGGACTAGGGGATCTGAAGATACTTGTTTCTGAATGTGTGAGAGATACGGAGAATAATGCTGGATTTTAGAAAATGACTCAAATAAATATATCGCTACTTGAAAGTGTGGTTTTGTTTCTGAAGAGTAGACCTAGTTATGGTTTGGGTATTTATGTGTCTATATATATGTACACATTCATGCAGACATATAGATTTAAACTTACGTGTAAATTAAAAAATGCTTGAATTAAAAATAATTGTCAGAAAAAAATATGTAACAAAGCATATCACGTACTGTATGTTTATAATATAATTTACTATATATTTAGGGTAGTTTACATTGTGAAAAGAATAGGGATTGACTATCAGTATTACCATTGTTTATTGTTATTTTGATGGTTGTTCTATTATTATTATTATTACAGCACTGTTATAGCATCTACTTTACTTCCTGATCCCAGAACAGCTATTTTTAGCTCAGTTAAATGAAGATATATGAAGCAGCTGAAGATTCATAAAGTTACAGAAGGATGAGCATGAATGATTTGAGATAGCAAAATAGTTTAGCATTAACCAACAGAGAAATAAGAAAGAGAGGTCCTATGAGGCGAGTGGGAAATACACTCTCCAAGTCATCAGTAGCGAGACCTGCAATTCGCCCCATCAATATATGGAGCTGAGAAAAGCAGGACTGCAGAACAGAGTTCAGTGTGGAATGGGAACAAGTGTTTTGCTGAAGCCTATTTCTGTTTTTTACTGAAAAGTCAAGAATTGATTTAATAAGAAGTATACATTTAAAAAGAAAAAAACAAAACAAAGCAAAACAAACAAACAAACAAAACCCCCAACCAAACAAAAAGCTAAATAGAGCAAAAGATCTAAATGAACAGTAAGTTAGTAAAGGCAGACTGACCTTGTGTCTCAGTCCTATATCCCTATATATCCTTGAAAGCCTATCATTTAGTAAACCCAAGAGAGAAGAAAGCAACCTAATCCATAGTCTGTTTCTTGAGACTGAGTTTCCCAAAATAGTAAAGGCAATATAAATGCAATATTGTTAAAAAATCCATGTTACAATGCTGAGAGATGCTACATTCAACTCACAGTTTAGCAGTATATGACTAGGGTTAAGGTGATTTCAAATCATCGTGGGTTTTTTTGGTTGGTTGTTTGTCTGTTTTCTTCTCCCAACCACTAGTTTAAACTAGGGGTTGGAGAAGATTTCAACTATTTTGAGATGCCTGAATGAATTAACCAGACCCTCCCTATGGTGCAGTATGGCCTGAAGCACTGTGCAGAAACTTTTAAACATCAGTTGTTCATCTAATGCAGAAATGATTGCGTAGTTCTAGGTCTGCATGACACTGGAGGTCAGCAAAGATAATCATAATAGATTCTACTAGTTTTAAAATACAGAATTCACCTGCTTATCTCTCTGCTTATATAAGCTTGCCATATTATGGGGATACTCTGGGGAACGTCTATACAATCTCAAAAAGATCTATCTCCATTGACTTTTTATTTAATAATGAAATGATTTAATCTGTAATTCACAGCTATTTCAGTGATTCTATTCTCTCCCCATAAAGAAAACTGAAACAGAAAAGCAAACCTTTTCCTGAAGCCCTCGCTAGCACTTTAAGTTAGGATATTCTTTCTTGAAAAAGAAAACATCTCATTCTTTCTTCCTCCTGACCATAATATTTATACCTGCTGTTGGGCTTGGACCCAGATATTTTCTACCGTCCTAACTTATGTTTTGCTAATTTCCTTTCCTGTCCCTCATATGATACTTATCACTTCAGCCGTACTTTTATCTGTCATTTAAACCACAGTTCCTTATTTGATTTCTCTTTTATCAAGCACATGTTAATTTCCTTCTCTCATCCTCTGTGTCACTGCCTCTTATTTTCACTAGCAAAATTCTCAGGTCTAAAAGTTACGCCTTTGCTCCTGAGCATTAGGACATTTTACAGAACTTTCCCCCCACGCCCCCCTTCAGACCCATCCGTCTTTATCTTTCACCAAACAACAGCACTGCAAACTGAGTGTGAGACAACACAGCTGAATGATTGATGCTCTCCAAGTCCTGAGTTTCTTTTCCTCGTTTATTCACACATTCACCCTCCTGAGTTAAGGGTTTCGGTTGGTACCTGCCATGGTGACTAGAAAAACAAGGGTAAGCTGCCAAATCCAGCGACTGTTTTCTTGTTCTCATATTGCATTTCCTTATCGGTTGTGACAATGTGCCACAATTAATGATAGCAGAAATACCTATGTTTGATACCATATGCATCATACTTAGTGGTGATGGATTAGCAATCAAGAAAATTAATTCTGTCTTTAGAAAGTAACATCTGAACTTTGGAGTTAGGCAAAAGCTTTATAGAGTAGTGCAGATAAAAAATTCTCCTGGAAATGGGACAGCCGTGTATCCATTGTACCTACATAATTTGTTCTGGACTGAGCCCAAACTGAATGGTATATTTCCCAGGAAAATGCAAGGATCACTATTATAAAACTGAATTTCATATAGCTCTGTGATTATAAGACAGCAGTTTAAATATGAAAACAGCCCTGGTGAGAAGTAGTCTGAAAAGGGATCCAAGACAGCAAAAGTTGATTACAGGAGCATATCCAGATCTCCCGGATGACCTTGGATAAATAGCTGTAGTTTTGGAGTAATGGTTTTAAATCTGTAACTTAGATCTTTTCTTAGATCATAACTAAATTTTTTTGTGATAAAATTTGTTAATAAATTTGAGAAACTGTAGCGAGAACTATGCATGTACCTTGATTGCTTGAATAACAAAACCCAAATGAATCAAAAAGGTAACCCAGTGCTTTCTCCTTACTTTATAGTTGACAATGGCTTTAAAGAATCCCAAGTAGAGCAAAGACAGGCAGAATTTGATGCAGTGATGAGCACTGATTTCACAGAACCACAGAATGTTAGGGGCTGGAAGGGAATTCTAGAGATCATCCAGTCTAGCTCCCTGCTAAATCATGATCATCCAGAGCATGTCGTACAAGATCATGTCCAGGTGGGTTTTGAATATCTCAAAAGAAGAAAACTCCATAACCTTTCTGGGAAAGCCTGTCTCGGTGTTTTGCCATCCTCACAGTAAAGATATTCTTCATGTTCAGATGGAATTCCCTGTGTTCCAGTTTGTGCTCATTGTCCCTTGTCCTGTCACTTGGCACTATTGTGAAGAGTCTGGCCTCATCCTCCTGACATCCAACCTTGCAATATTTATAAGTATCAACGAGATCCCCTCTCAGTCTTTTACAGGCTAAAGAGACCATGCTCTCACAGCCTTTCCTCATATTAGAGATGCTCCAGTCCCCTCATTATCTCTGTAACCCTTCACTGGACTTTCTCCACTGGTTCCCTATCTGTCTTAAACTGGGGAGCCCAAAGGTGTACCCATTACCCCAGATGTGGCCTCCCCAGCACAGAATGGAGTGGGAGAAGGAGGTCCCTTGACCTGCTGGCCAAGCACTTCTTAACACACCCCGAGAAACCATTGGCCTTCTTGGCCACAAGGGCATACTGCTGGCTCATGGAAAGTTTATTGTGCACCAGGACCCCGAGGTCCTTCTCTTAAGAGTTGCTTCTGAGCAGACCAACCCCTAACCTGTACTGGCGCTTGGGGTTATTCCTCCCGTGGTTTATCTGGGTTCCAACAAACACAGGTCATTTACCTTACCGGAAAAGATCATAATTTAATTTGTTTCCAGATACTACAGTAATTTTACCTGTTTGAATTAAAATAATGAAGATTATAACTGTTTTATGATCTCAAATCACTCTAGAAAATAGAATGAATTCTTTCAAGAGGCTGAGACCCCATGGAAGCTCGTTGTCCAATCACTGATTCTGAAAATTGCCTTAGTGTGACTCTCTGGCTTGTTGTTATATTCCTCCTGATGCTAGGATTGGGATTAATTTTTACCTTATTTTAGAGAGATACAAGCTAGATGTCACCATGGCAGGTAGGCATTCCCTATTGTTTTTATTGTTAATGGATGAAACTAGTACATCATTTCATACATATTTGCAATATTTTCTAAAAACATGTGAGAATGAGAGGGATCTCATCCTGGGCTGCAATGATTGTAATAACTAAATCTCCAAAATCTTGAGGGATAAGCAATGTTACAAATGCTGAAGGATACTTCTTCAGATAAAGACATTCAACTTTAAGCATCTGCACCTATGGCATGGACCTCAACTGTTACATCTTTATTTAGCTATCTCTAAAATTGAAGCAATATCTTGCTTTCTTAGGTATAAATAGGTAGAAAAACAGGCACACAAATGCCCCAAGTATGTATGCTACATCCAGCACTGTTTTAAGTTAAGTAGTGTTTTTCAAATATTCTGAAGTCTGTATTCATCTTGGAAGTTCCTAGAAGCATCCAAAAAAGTTGACATTGTGATACAAAAACTGTTGAGAGTGAAAAGGAAGTTTCCTACAGGGAAAAATAAATGCCTGAAGATAAAAGACCAAACAAATGGATGTGATGCTTTGGCAAAGAAGAGGGCACCTCTTCTCTTTAGGATGAGAATTTGGTAATGGTATTACATGAAGACATAATGCCCTTTAGCAATAAGTAACAGGAGAATTGAGGGTCTTGAATTTTTCATATGGTGTGACTTCATGTATATATTTATTTATTTAATAAAAAGGTCATAAAAATGTATGGATCTTTAACAATTAGATATGCCCTCTCCCTCCCCCCCCCCCCCGCCCCATATAAATGTTCTATTTCTTTTTAGTTCCAGACATATTTATTTAGTCAAAGATTGTTTTATATAGACAGACTACGGCAATTAGAATTTTCTAAAGGAGTTTCCATTCACCATAAATACTGATAGTTTCAACCTACTGAAAGGTTGTTTATAGCAGTTTATTTTCATAACAGTAGTCCATAAGTCTGGCTTTTAGAAACAGCAGGGCTGATAAACCATGAAAGAGCAATTTATGGAAGACCCTGTAACCTGGATTGCTGGAAAGAAGGGGAAGTAAAGAATTTTAAGAAATGACCACTATTGATTGCCTCATACAGTGGATGGCATTTTGCCTTCATCTTCAGGATAATTGGACTGGGGGATTACAAATCCATAGCAATAGAAGTCTTTCCTTACTAGACAGTTAATGCACCATAAATCAGCTAGTAGGAATAGCTCCTATGTTGCAGTCTAAGTATGTTTTCATTCAGCTCATTTGCACTTCAAAGCTGAAGTCGATAATTCAGCTCCAAGTAGGTGCAATTGGGGGATATTTACCATTTGTAGAATATGAATACAAGCTGAGAAAATCTCTAAATTCATTTGCACAGGACATTACCGGTCAGAGTCTGCTGCTCAGAAAAGTAGCCCAGCTTCCAACTGAAGTCAAGAGGTGAGCTTGTAGCTGCTCATAAATCCCTCAAGGTCTGTGTGCTGTGGCTAAACAATGTTTACTCACTATCGGTGATCAATTGCTTTTTGCTTAAGAGGTAAGCATAGCCTTTGTTTTTTAAATGCTAAATAAGCAGTCCCTTTCCTGTCTTGTCTCTTGCAGGATGACTGGAGATAGGTGCTTTGAACCCAGTTTGTGCAGTTTCCATCAGAGGGGAAGAAGAAAGGCAGCACTAAGAAGGTGCAAAGAGCTCCTCAAATAATTTTTCAAGGCTAGGTAAAGTTCAGCTAGGTTTGAAATTAAGGAAATAGAGTCATCAAGCAGGGAAAGAATAATTGAAGTTATTCTTTTTCTTCACCCAGCATTTTATGACATTTCTCCCAAACACAACTCCCATCAGAGCAGCAATAAAGAAAATCCTTAATTTGTTGTTCCTTAGGCTCTCCCTCCCACACATACACACACTTGTACACAGAGATATTAGATTACTTAGTCCTGTGCAGTACCTGGACAATATTATATTGCAACACATTGTTTTGTGGGAGTTTTGGTACCTATATTTTGTTTCAGAGACAAAGAAATATGTATCCTTTTCAGTGCAGCTTGCAGCTTTGAATGAAGTGAATGTATAGACAATTTTATCATTCCCATCTGGCTCCATTTTCTACTGTGCTAAAAAATGGAATTGGATGCAGGTTGGGTAGAAATGGTTTGAAGTATCATCTCCAACAGAAGATGAGGTTTGATTTTTTTCCTCTGTGGTGATGTGTTTCTACATTGGAATGTTTCTCAGGTTCAGAGGATGAGAATCGGACTTTATTCCATATTTTACAGATAGGAAATGAAGCTCTTCAGTTCAAACACCATACCTTTCCCTGAGAGCCCGGCTCTGCACCGGTACAATCTGAAGCTCACTTCAGTCATTACAGCTGGTACCTGAACATTAGCTTTCAACAATCTGTTCTATTTGCTGGCCTTTAAAGCTTTTTTCCAGGAGAGCTGTAGCTCCCCATGTCAAGAAATCAAACTTCATGGCAATTAATTTGTTTTTCTTACCAACTATTTAAGAACCCTATTTGAACAACCATTTAATTCTCCTAAGAGCTAAGGTCACACTTAGAAAGCCTCAGTACTGAGCTCTTATTATTCCAACAAGAACAATCAACTTTATAATGGAGTGGAAGTATTTCCTGTGTTTGGAACTTTCCCACAAGAAATAGAAGTAGAAAAGTAAAGGAGCTAAATTTTCTTCTAGCATGGCATAAATGGGCAGAGGGCCTTGCCTAATGGATAACTAGGAAGGAGATAACTATGGGTCAAGCACTCCTAGCTGAGCACAGAAGAGGAAAGAATTCACACTTTGGGAAAAAATACCAGAAAGTTAGCAGAAATTGAATGTTATCCATCTTAGCCACTGAAGAAACTAATGCCTCTTGAGAAAACACTTTCAATGCCATTGTGTTTGACAGTATATAGGTGGCATGCTTAGATATCTCCGTGGAATCTGGTTTTGAAAAGAAAACGTGTGAAGTCTCAGGAGGCTGAGTGGGTAAGTAATACAATATATTATTAATGTAAAAAAAACAAACAAGCAAAACAAAAACCAAACATGAAATGCAAGTCAATCAGGTGCCAAAAGAAATGCAGTATTACTTGAAAAATATTCCAGCATCTACCCAATATTGCTACATATTCCAAACCTTTGAAACTATTTTGCTACATGTATTTTTCAGTTTTTCTTCCATATGCATCTGCATCATTCCAGGAAAAACTCAGCCAACCTTTTTTAAAGTGAATCTGGATTATGTGGATACATAGCCATTTGTCTTGGTCCCTCTTCTGCATCATTTCCAACGTTACCAAATGTGGAAAGTAAAGCCCCGTATTATAGTAAACAAAATCAAATTAATTAGAAGTAATTTTGAATGACAATGGTGTATAAGCGATAAGTAGCTTTATCTCTAAAAGAACTATTTTATTTTCATGACTGAAATTTTGTACTGCCTGTTCAATTGAACTAATCTCCATAGGTATCAGTGCTAGAGTTTCTACTCTATACAGTAAGACAAAAAAAAAGTAGCTTTAATCCAATCCCTGTTTGACAGAGATGTCTAAATCAAAAAAATAATTTCCTATGTATAATATGTTTGAAAAGAGCACCCAGACAGACAGCTTCCTCAGAGTCCACATAAAAATGGAGGATCAACTAGCCTCTTATTCCTATAAGCTTTTTGTCAGGAATCATTCATGAAAACACCACTTCATGCTGATCCAAGTATAAACCTAGGAGCGTTGGATACTGAAATGTTTCATCTGGCTACAACTGATTAATAACATCAACTATTCTGTTCAATGATATTGCAACAAAACTTGGAGGGATGTCTGGAATAGATTTAGATCTCCTGGCTGTTTATTACTGATTTAGATAATAGTTCAGCTCCTGAAGTGTCTTTTTACTAATGTAACCATCAGACTCAGCATATTGACAAAGCAGGGCAATGCATTTTTCTAATGACCATTATTTTTGCCCTTGTGTTACAAGCACAGGGCTCCATGTATGAGCAGATCTATCCCCTGTTCTGCAGTACTTTCCAAACAGATGGATCTCTCACCTCCAATGGTTGCAGTTCAAGCTCTTTTTAAGAAAGCCTTCTCCAGAAGACAGCCCTGAGCTGGATTTATTTACCTTAGAGCTTTAATACAGCAAGGACCAACTCCTCCCAGAGCCTTATGGCTCTTGAAAGTCTAATTTTTCTTGTAGTCTCATACCAGCCTCCAGGTTGCATATGAAAATGTATGTAGCATGTTCCTCCTGTCCGAATCAAAACTGACCCTGTATTTTTTTTTTCTAAAAGTGGTTATGTGTCTTAAAATTAAATCCTACCAAACTCATTCTCCCTGTTCTTCAGTAGCAAAAAACTCACTCCACTAAGGAATATATACACATTTGATATTCTTGATCACTCTTTGGACCTCTTCCTGCATTCTCCAAAAAGCCACAATGGAGTTCAGACTTTTGAAGGCTGAGACATAATAAATTGAAGGGAAAACAGCACTGCCATTTTTTGTAAAATCAAAGATTTCAGCATCTGCTGTTTCCAGGACTCTAACCTGATTTTTAATTTCTTCCTCTTGCTCTCTGTATTTTAGGTTATTTTTCTATTCCTGTTCACGACTGGAGGAAAATTTTGTGAATGAAAAACAATCCAGACTTGAGCATATATGTGATTTTCCTTGCCCTCTGCCCCAGGCTTTGACTATGGTGCATAGCTGGCAAAGTTTTGAGCTTTATTTCTTATGGAATTGCAAGTGAGTATGAAGACAAAATAAATAGATATATAACCGTAGCAGTAATGGAGGTTATTTGCTTCATACAAAACTTTTAAATTTAGGTCCAGTTTATTCAGCGTTACTAACTGCCTGAATTCTTTGTTATTTAATAGGCAGTTTTGTTCAAGGTTCCTAATTGGAATGGCTCAGTACAGAAAGGGTAAACATTCTGCCTTACTTAGAAAATGGATCATTTAGTTCCCAATTCTTAATGGGCTTTTGTTTGGATTGGTTCATTTGTTTGTTTGTTTGTTCATTTTTGCTGTTTTTTTTTTTTCTTCTAAGCAATAATGTCCTGATTTAAGAGTGTCCTGATGTAAGTTGCATTGGTTATCTTGTGATAATTTGGTGCAGTTAAGGTACACATATAAACATCATCCTAATTTCTCTGCACAAAAGTGTGAACCAGTGTGTTTAAAAAAGTCTTCTTGACCTTGGAAAACATATCCTTGCTATATAAATTGATGAAGAAAAGGCACATAGAATTAAAACTTGTTAGTGTCTAAAAAATATTTACTTCTAAAGATATTTTTGTAATTATTTATTTAAACTAAGAACACTTACCTTTTATGGATTGCTTTGTTTCCTTCATGCTCTTATTTCCTACTAAAATGGGCTTCTGTGTAGACTACATCTTAGAAGACCTTACAACTTCCTTTTTTAAAGCATTTCCATGTGTGTAACAGTTGCCACTGTATATTATGACATACTGCTTTAAACTGTAGACTGTATTCTCACTGAAAGTCTCAAATTTGGGCATTTTCATTACCCTGAAAGAATACTTCAAGCCTAATATCCCTGGTTGATGTGAATGTTCTTCCCACTATCCCACTGCAATTTTCCACTTCTTTACTATGATGACTTACTGGTTGTCAGACCATCTGCTCATAATTATGGCCCCGCCCCTTGGTGTTTACAAACTTGAGATATTAAAAAACATAGCTCATGTTGGCAAGTGTTCACTCAAACTCTGATGGCTGGGCTGAGCTTTCTTTATAAAATCCCAGTGAATCACTCAAACTTGTGGTTGGTTTAATGGAGGTGTAGGCAATTATGTGTGAACTTTAGCGGGCTTTCAGAGTACATATGTCTCTTTTCAGTCATTCCTTCCAGTGACATTGCTAAAACAGTTTGAAGACACAAAAATGCTAATTAAAAAAAATTATCTTCTACTACAAAAGAAAAAATACTTATTTTCACACACACCTGAATTACACAGCAGATTTTTTTTTTTAATCAAAAATCTTTAAAATTGTCAGTTAATCTATAAACAGATCTGGAGAAGGAAGAATTCTTTGAAGGAAATGTGTTGGGAAGCAATCCTTTTTATTGAGTCATCTTTACTGAAACTTTTCTGTTTTGTATGAAAAATTTGCTTAGATTTGAAAGCTATATTTTCAGAATCAGCAATACATTTTTGTTAAGAGTTATACTTCTTTGTCACAAAGTAGCTGATAGAGCACACACTTTTTAAAATATTTCAGCCAACTGGTAAGAAAAATTAAGTTGTCCAAAAACATGAAAAAAGCCCCCCAAAACAACAAAACAAAACCAGAAACCCAAACCAAATATGTATTAAATAGCTCTTGAATAAGCAGTTGAATAATTAGATCAGTATTCACTAATGAGTATGTGAAAATAAGGAAGACAAGATAAAGAGTTAATAGACTCCAGGGTCTTATATACTACCCTTCAAGTCACAAAAGCTGACTTGTTGGCTAGACTCTATAACTGAACCCTGACACCATGACTCTATTTAACCTCCAACTTTTTTTCCAGTTTGATTATAAATTCATTGGCCTAGCAACTATTTTTCTATATACAGAATCCTACAAGCCTTTGAACTTGAATAAGGCCACTAGATACTGTTATTATAATCTGTTAATCTTCTGAGGTCAGGTTGGTTGACCTAATGGACCTTCCCAGTTGAGTGAATGATGACTGCTCTGTAACAATCAGTATTGCTTTGTTAAAAAAAAAAAGAAAAAAAAAAAAAAAAAAAGGTCTAAATTCACAGCAAGTGTTATCTCCATAACATGATGTGACCAGCACTACCCTGATCATTTTCATGTCTTGTCTCTCCAATGTACTGATGGAATCATTATATTTGCAAAACTGTTGCTGGCATTTCCCTTTGCTATCTCTGACAAGCTCTTTTGTGTCAATGCCGTTGCTTTTCAGGGATGAACAACCAGTGTTCCCTTTTGTAGCAAGCATGTTTCTAACGCACTCTTTGATGTATCCAATGATAGTGTCATGCATACTGACACATCATACCATTTTAGCAGTGGAAGCTGTGTCTGTCTTAAAGTTTTGCCCAAAGCTCTTTTGACATTCTCTCTCCCACTGATATCTTTAGATTTTTTTGCTTTCAATTTTTCCCACCAGGGTTACACTTAATAGTGAGGGGATTTTTGTTTGTTTATTTGTTTGTTTGGTGGGGTTTTGGTTTGGTTTGTTTGGTTTTTTGCTTTCTTTTGTTTTTTTTAAAATTATTTCCATTTGTTTTGTTACTGCTGTGGTTTTCTGTTTGGTTTTGTTTGTTTACACACACACGCACACACACATACATATAAAAATAAAAATTATTCTAGATAATGTGTTTGCATATCATGGACAGATGAGAAAAATATTCTTGTGGCTCATTCATACTCTGACTCCTTCACAGAACTCTATCCCTGTCTAAGCAACTGAGTCAAAAGATGAGGAAGAATAGATGCTTAGAGATGGAAAAATGTTGAAAAGTCAGTGCCTATTATAAACAATTCACTTAATTTACAGCTTCTCTATAAATCAAGGGGACATGCTTCCCATGATCCATTTCAGGACCTGCAAAATTTTTTTGATATGATAAGTTGCTTAAACACCTCAGGCAAAAGGATGAAAAAAACCCAACAAAACACAAAACCTCAAAAATTTCTCACAGAAATTGCACAGAGATTGCACACACATACATATAAAATGATTACATAAGTACAATGCATACATGACAGTTATCTCTTTATCAAATTAACACTGTACTGTGAACCTCTGTAAAACAGAAATTATGCTTTACTATTGCTTTTTACTTTGTCAGTGAATGTTTTCTATTTTTTCCAGATCTCCTTTTTGGAGAAAATGGGAATTAAAAGCAACAGAGGAAGAGGGAAAAAAGAGACTGAAGGAATGATTTAAAAAAAGAACCAAAAAAACCCCATAAACAACAACTGGAGTTGAAGTCTTTGTTCCTCAGGATTTTCTATATGGCTGTGGAGCAGATAATTATTTCAGCATCTCCATGACTTACCAGCACCTCACTCTTGTGAGGTTGAATCAGATGAAAACTGACAGATGCTCAGACAGATATGTCAAAAGGAAAACTCAAGTGTCTGGCTCCTGTATTACATGCTATGAGAAAAGGGACAGCACTTCACACATCTGGGGCACTTGCTCTGTGCTTCCATGTGTTGACAAAGCCAAGCAAGCTGCCATTGAGCTGTGGCTTCTAAGGATCCAATGGACATGGGGAAAGCTTGTGGATCTGGGCTGCACAGGAGGTTGTTTCTAAAACAAGGGGAAAACGGTGTTGTGCCCTGTCACTAATTGCAGAATAGTTTCATAACCTGTCAGGTCCCACATTCTGGGAGATAA